>NW_017729025.1:20635962-20652590 GCF_001723915.1 Gavialis gangeticus | reverse complement strand
AATCCAAATCGAATCAGGAGACCAATAAAAAGGTCTGAATCAATTTGGAGAGATTTGGGCAGTCCCCATTCACTGCCACAGGGTGCTGGACCCAGATTCCGTGCCAGTAAATATGGGGTGGGGGCCTAGAGGGAGAGGACCATGGGGGCCCCCACCTGGCCCCATCCCCTGCCTGCTCCCCCAGCCCCCCTGAGTACCCCCAACCCCCACCCGCTTTCCCATGCCCATCAATGGTTGCCCCGCCCAGCCCCAGCAAACTTAATTGTAGAAACCCTTCTTGTTACCCTTCACATCCCTTGCTAGTTGCAACTCCAGTTGTGCTTTGGCCTTCCTGACTTCATCCCTGCATGTCCGAGAAATACTCTTATACTCCTCCCAAGTTGTTTGTCCAAGCATCCACGTCTTGTAAACTTCTTTTTTGTGTTTAAGCTCACCGAAGAGTTCTCTGCTAAGCGAAGCCGGTCGCTTGCCATATTTGCTATCCTCCCTGCACAATGGGATGGTTTGTTGCTACACCCTTAGTCAGGTTTCTTTAAAATACAGCCAACTCTCCTGGACTCCTTTCTCCCTCAGACTGGTCTCCCAGGGGATCCTGCCCATTAGTTCCCTAAGGGAGTCAAAGTTTGCCTTTCTGAAGTCCAGGGTCCATACTCTCCTGCTGTCCATCCTTCCTTTTGTCAGGATCCTAAACTCAATCATCTCATGGTCACTGCTGCCCACGTTGCCATCCGCCTCTACATCCCTCACCAGTTCTTCCCTGTTTTTGAGTAGTGGGTCAAGAACATTATGGCCCCTAGTTGGTCTCTCCAACACTTGCACGATGAAGTTGTCTCCAAAACTCTCCAAAAGCTTCCTGGATTGCCTGTGCACTGCTGTATGGCCATCCCAGCAGATGTCAGAGTAACTGATGTCCCCCATGAGAACCAGGGCCTGCGACTGGGTAACTTCTGCTAGTTGGCTGAAGAAAAGCCTCATCTACCTCATCTTCCTGGTCTGGTGGCCTATAGCAGCCCCCCACCACAACACCACCCTTGTTGCTCTTCCCCCTAACCCTAACCCAGAGACTTTCACGAAGGTCTGTCTCCAGTTTCATACTGGAGCTCTGAGCAATCATACAGCTCTTCTACATACAGTGCAAACTCTTCCTCCTCTTCCCCCCTGCCTGTCCTTCCTAAATCGTTTGTACCCATCCATGACAGTGCTCCAGTCATGCAAGCTCCCACCAGGTCTCTGTTATTCCAATCACGTCATAGTTCCTTGACTGTGTGAGGACGTCAAATTCTTCCTGCTTGTTTCCCAGGCTCCGTGAGCTCACGTACAGACACCTGAGGTGACTAGAGGACTGTCCTACTTTCTCAGGATGAATGAGGCCTCCCCTGTTGCCTGCTCCTGCTTGCTCCAGGTCCCACACTTCCCCACTTACCTCAGGGCTTTGATCTCCATTCCCTTGCAAACCTACTTTAAAACCATGTAGACCCAAGCATTATACACACAAAAGGCATGCCCCCATGAGTGGGAATGTGCATTCCCTGGGACAACTAGCAGCAGCACGCATTTGTGCTGCACTAGTTGGCACACGATAAATTGCTCTGGATGGGGTAGGGGAGGCTGAGGTCAGCACCTGTGCTGGCCCCGGCAGCCTTATCTGAGGTCCTGGGGGCCTCCTGGGCCTCCAGTGGTGGCAAACCAGGCACAAAGAAGCTGGCCGGCAGCCAGAGCATGGCTCTAGCTGGCCAGGCTCTGGTTTCAAACAACGCACACTGCCACCACATGCACCGCCCTGCTTTTTCTCCTGGTGTCAAAAAAAAATCCCACGCTGCAAATTAGCAGCGTGGCAAATGCCTGCATGTGTGGTGTATGTGATGTGTGGCACCACAGACGGGTCTGCGGCTCTGCAAACCACATGTGCGCACTCATCTGGATGCACCCATAAAAGGTGTTTCTGGCTCTACAGTATTAAGTAAGATTTATATCCTATTTTGGTGTTATGCTATGAAAATCAAGTGCCTCAAATAAGATGAGGTCGTTTACCGTTTTGGAAACAGTCAGCCCTGTCAAACAGACCAACGTAACTATTACCCAGTTGCCACAAAGTACTATCAACAGCACCCTGCTAAAGATGATTTAAATTGCTTTAAAGAACCTCTTGATTTTTTCTTGGCGTTTGGTCTTTAAAAGTAAGTAGGACAGAGAAATTGTTCTCAACAAGAACAGACACCAAGGCATTCAAATGTAAATTACCATTTTGTATTTGAAAGACACTTAGTATTATCCCAGTGACTTTCTAAAATGTCACAATATTTGCTTCCCTAGCACTTAAGCTAAAAGCCAGATTACTTGCGATGAAGGTGTCAAACTCTGCTCCCTATTCAATGACATCACACTTTAAGCCAATAATGTCAAGGAAGAATCCATCATTTCCACACTGTGGCTTTTTTAAGTGGGGAAAAAAAATCCAGAAAAGAAAAGGAAATAGGTTGCCAGAAGACCTGAATGATGAAGTCAAACAAGGAACAATGGGCATTTTTACACATGCAGCGCCACAGCACTGGGTGCTTTGAAAAGTGCCCGGTGCTGCATCGCTTACAATTGTGTAAGTGGCAAAATGCACGTCAGTGCTGAAAAAATGGTGGTGGTGCACTTTTGAAATAGATTTGAACTAGAATAGAATGCATTTTAGTTCAGAATAGAAGGTTTTTGGAACACGTAGGTGTTTTATTTCAAAAGCACACCACCACCATTTTCTGCACACTGACGTGTATTTCGCTACTTAGACAACTGCAAGCAACGCAGTGCTGTGTGTCAGCTTGTGTGCAGATCTCCAGCGCTTCCGGGCATGAAAATGTATGTGTATAAATGCCCAATATGTTTAGTTACTATTGCTCTTTCAGCACTACTGGAAAGACCCAACAACAACAGCAAGGTGAGCACAGTTCTGAACACTGCCCCAGGCCTAGATTTGTCAAAATACTTTAAACATAGGGGGTCTGGGGATGGCAGAGGAAAAACAAGATATCTCCTGGAATCAATAATCTTAGAAATCCAGAAAAGTAGCGACACTGAAACTGACTGGCCAGAGGCATGTACTCTTGACCCTAAAAATGTATTTGGGCAGATGAAGTTATCAGATATCAAAAATGAAACATTCTTTTACCCTCAATACAGTTCACTACAGAGAAAAATCATCTGTTCTTTATAAACAGGTTCTTCTCTATTTTCATTTTTTCCTGGTTTATACAATATACCAGTCTCAGCTCCATATGTTATAATTTCAAGTGAAGATGAACTGAGACTACTGCATCAGTATGGATTCCCCTGACCTAAGCTGTGAATTGTGATGGACTATTTGTTACTTGCTAGTATGATCTTTGGGGTGTTTCACATATCTCAGAAAATTTCTGTACCAACAGCTGTTTTTACAGAGGCTCTCTTATCTCATCTCTCTTGGTACTGATAAAGTAAGAACAGAGCACCAGCAAGAGCGGACATACAATCCCACCTCAGTCTTAGCTCAACACTAACAAAGAACTGTAGCAATAGGTATAAGTTTTGAGGGAATACATTAAAAATAGCCAACCAGTATTTTGGGAGATGACTCCTGAACCATAACCTTGAGCCACAGGCCCAGATGAATAGTTATTTCAAAAAGGTACATTAGGCAAGGAAAAGCAGGATGTTTTTCTTTTATCAAAAATCAGACTCATTTTACAATAGAGGCAAGCTTTCATAGGCAGTTTTGTGATCAAAGTCCATTCCCCTTGAAGCATGAAAGTCCAGGGCTGATTAGAGGCAGGCTTCCAGATTGACAAACAGATGCAAAACAACTGCAGAAGGAACTTGCTTTCTGTACCTAGTAGCTGTTGCTAGGACTGGACCCATAGCCATATTTATTCTTCCTCAGGAAAAAGAAACCAGACTATTCTCTCTAATACTATCTGCCCCCTTCCTTCGTTACTTTATTCTCATGCAAATATTTCACACCTCTTGTCTACATGCAAAACTGAAAAACTCAATATGAGTCTTTACATTACAAATATACATTAAATAGGTAAATCATCTCATTTTCCATCTAAAAAGCCTTTGTTGTTGATTAAACTATTTTAAGTGAAAATGGCCTACCTTTTAGCAGAAGGAAAGATCTGAGGCAGCAAAACAAATTACTTTGCAAACAAGACTAGCATTTGCCCTGAAAAATCTGCAATTCTACATTTTTTCTACATACAGGGAATCCCACCAAATACCAAAACCCATGAAATTATCTGAAATGATAAAAAATGTGGATATAGTATCTGGGGGCAAATGTGTCCCTGGCTTTATGAGCAACAGTCATCTCTGCATTACTGTTAGCTGCTGCCCATGTAAAAATGATATTCTGGCCTGTGTTCTTCAACTGATAGTTACAGGAACAGCTGGAGATGCATTTGGCATTCCCTTTACTGAACCTGCAGGATGCTTCCCAGAACCGCAGACTCGAATCCAAAACAAGCGAAAGGAAGCAATCAGGCTGTGAGACAGATGAAGGTGCAGCAAGCAGAATCTGAAAGAGGTACAAGAACCTCAAATGCCAAAAGCATTTAGGTCCCCCACATTTCCACATACCCCCTGCATCACATGCTAGCAGTGCCATATCTCAGTGCCTAAATGAAAAGCGATTGAACTAAGCTGCAGCTAAGCGTGAGGAGAGAGGCAGAATTAGTTTCAGCAACTGGCCAAAAACTATGATCACCGTTTCAAGTAAGGCAGCCTGCTCAACGATCATCAAGACAGTATGCAGTTACTGGGAC
Source organism: Gavialis gangeticus (assembly GCF_001723915.1). Classification (NCBI taxonomy): domain Eukaryota; kingdom Metazoa; phylum Chordata; order Crocodylia; family Gavialidae; genus Gavialis; species Gavialis gangeticus. The sequence goes on along the minus strand of NW_017729025.1, from coordinate 20,647,806 downwards.
CACACTGTCCTCCTGGATTCATTCAATGCTACTAAACAGATTGAGGCAACTGCTAAGAACACTTTTCCCTATGCTCACTTCCATTTATGTCTGTACAGGAGGCAACACTGCATGGTAGATGCGTGTCATGGCTCTACAATACTTCAATACCATGGCAATGAGCTTATTATAAATGGCTAGACTGACATGCTTGATTTGACAAAAAAGCCAAACATATTCCATTGTAAAGGGCCAATTTAACTCAACCCTCTTGGACTGAGTTCTGGACCAAAAAAAAAGAAAGATGAGAGGCCCTACACCCCTTTTAATCTCTCAGCACTGAGCCTTGGTAAAAAAAAAATATATATTGTAAATAATGCAGTTAGGAGCAACATAATGAAAGCATCCTCCAAAAAGTGCATTTGTTAAAAGCCTCTGGCTACATATCAAGAGCCTTAAAAAACCCGTCTAGGATTTAATGGCTTTCTGCTGTTTTTCTCTACTTCGTTGATCTATAAAGAGAAATCAGTCTGAAGAGTAAAGCACCGTAGGTTCGGTCCATTACTGAGGTGGAAATACTAATCAATTCTTCTCTCTGGAATAGCTTGGTAAGACATAAGCCTCTCCTCAACCCCCACCAACACTCCCTGGTGTTCTGAACCAAAGCATCTCTTGGTAACTTGGTTATTTCCTGTTCTCATCCCCACTCTGCCTTAAGGTTTAACAAAGCAAGGGGCCTATTGGGTACATAAATACCAAGGCTGCCAAGAGACTGTGTGTAACAATTCATGGGACGTTCTTGTGCTTTAATGGGCCCAGGAGCTCAGGAGGAAATTGGTATGGGGTTTGTGTTTGCATCTACTCTAACAGTCTGTGTGGGCAAAGCTCCCTCTCAATGCAGTCCTCTACTGAACGTTTCCTCCCCAGCCAAACTGTCAGGGGCAGGAAATGAACCGGCACATACAGATCATGAGCCATATGCGATTCCACTCTTCAGCTGTGGGATGAGGAGAGATGAAGGGTGGAGTGCGCATGGAGCTGATGAAAACAAACAGAAAAAAGAAGACAGAGCGGCAGAGAACTGAAGGTGAATGGATTCAGAGTGAGGTTAAAAAAAAGTACAGGAGAGAGTTATTAGGGTGCCTAAGGGAAGCTTTAAAGTCATAAGCTGGGGCCTTGTGTGCGGTAACAAGAGGGAGAGTAAGATTTCCTCATGTACCCAGATCCTCTGAAAAGCAGCATCAAAACCTGATCCAAAGCCCACTGAAGTCAACAGGAACTTCCCCACTGACTTCAAACACTAGAAGTATACCGATGTATCGGTCTATATTGGATCAACACTGATAAAAGGAAAATTAACATTAGTTTTGGCCAGTGTAGCTGATAACATCATCGATAAATGCCAAGTGCATGTGCACCGCCACAGCACACACGTGACCAGGAATGCAGCCCAGCAGCTTGGAGAACAGCACTGGCCCAGTAAGTCTGTGGGGGAAAGGGGGCGGGGGGCGCAGATCGAGACCCCCATGGTAAGGGAGGGAGAAGAGTAGGAGCAGGGGCAGGTGCTGCCCAGCTAGGGCAGTGAATGTGACCCCGGGAGCAGAATGAAGCTGTGGGCAGCTTGTCCATGGAGTATGGGGGGGAGTGGAGCAGCTCCCCACTGCTGCACACACCCGCAGGAGAAGCATGGGGGGCATATGAACTCCCAGATTCGTGCGCATGGCAAGAGCAAGCTGCCTGCTGCGGGCTTGGAGCCAGGGGCTGTGCCCACCTCTGCCTGGTGAAGGAGGCTGGGGCTGTGCTTGGGCAGGCAAGGGTGGGGCAGGCAGCTGCAGTGCTGAGAGAGGTGGCTACAGGGTGGGCTACACCCATCTCCCCCCTGCCCCCCCATGCATCTCTTCCCCTCACAGACTTTCATAGACATTAAGGCTGGAAAGGACCTCAGAAGATCATCGAGTCCAGCCCCCTGCCCCAGGGACTTATCAGCAGGAGGCTGCTCTCCAAGCTGCTGGGCTACATTCCTGTCAATCAGCTATCGGATCAGTATCAGCCAGTATGGCTGGTTAATAATCAGCCATCAGCCAAGAAAATCTTTATCAGTGCACCCCTATCAAACACCTTTTGAAATCTGGAACCAACAGCAGATACGTGATGTATGGCTTTTCAGCCTCAATTCAACAAGGTACTGGAGCACATACTGCTCAGTAGGGTTACTCCCATGTTTGAGGGCCTAAAAAGCAGCTATTTTAACTGTAAAACAATATCAGAGTAAAGGACCCTATTCTGTTCTGCAGGAGTAATACAAAAGAGACTGAAAAACAGAAGTGAAGTACACAGAGTAGATGTGACCTGACTCTGGATCGACCCTTCATGCACAGTTATGAGTTAGGTTTATACTGACAAACATAATACTCTTTTTGTCTAAAACGAGGACATTTCTTCAGCCCTCCCCCAGTGCTTGTCTAGGACCAATTTTAGGACACTGCTCACAAGGACACCGTAGGCAAAACCTGTAAAACCCAGTGGGCAGAAGTGATGGCGCTAAAAAGGCTTACGAGCTACAGAGAAGTTGTTTAAAGGGGACTCCCGTTGGTCAACATCCTGCGGTCTCTCTTTGTAGCCAATGAAAGTGCCATCGTTCTTCAGCAGAAAATACCTCGGCCTCCATGTCTTTATGTATTCTCCTATAAAAAAAAAAAAAAAAAAATCACAGACCAGAAGAGGAAAATCAGAAAACATTCCATGCACTGTTATCCATGAACGTCAGTGGAACCTCTTTAAAACAATTATACTGCACATATTTTTTAATACAGCAAGGTTTTTAACGGTCAGTTTGTCCTGGTATAAACAATGGAAAAATACAGGGAGCGATTCAGATAGTGACAGTGATATTAACCAAAAAATGGGATTTCATAAAAGGTAAAGAGCTGTATTTTATTCCAGCTACTTCTGTTTCCATGCAAACTCTGCAACATCTGTTTTAAATGCATTTTAAAATTTAAAAATCACAGCAGATGTCCTATGTATTATTTTTGCTATTGTCATTTTTCATACTGACAAGTGGAGAAATTTTTTTCATTTACATTTTGCAGCGCAAGTATTTTAAACAACAATGGGTAATTTACTAATTAGTCAACTGCTTTATCAAACCAACAGTCACTTTTAAAGCATAAAAAGATCATTCTCTGCTTAAGTTACATAATACTACTCCTTTCAAACCATCCAGAAATGTGTAGGATAAGAGGCTACCGCATAATATGAAAAATAAAATCTCACGGTGTAATAGGAACATGAAAGGTCTTACAAAGAACTTGTCCTCTCTTCCTAGAGGTAAAGCATTTCTAACCCCAGGCTGCCGCTCATAAGCAATGTTATAAAGAGAACCTCTGGTTGTGCATAAATAGCACGGTCACATTCAAACATATGGTGGCAGAATGAACAGTGACTTCACAGACCAAATACCTAGTCAGTCATGGGAAGGGCGCATTGTCTACCTATTGACTTTGGTCAAGTTGTTTCTCATTTGGCCTCACTGTGCCTATTTAAGCACACTCACCCTGCATCTGGGCAGCATGTACAACACTTTTGCATGACCTTGGGCCTCTGTGCTTTCATGACGTATTTGCAATTTTTACTGCGTCCCACCTAAAGGCCTTTGGTCACAGTCTCCTACAAACATGTGGCCTCAACATCATGGAGCTTTGTCCATGGATTGGAGTTTGCTAACTAGCATAAAGACTTATCTACTGAAATGAGCTAACCAATAATTGCCTTGGGGTCAGCAAATTTCTCCTCAGTTTATTATTAATTGCCCATGGTGGTAGATGGGCTTTAGACCCCTCCCTGACATGCTTGATGCTGGCCACCAGAGACAGGATACCAGATAGCAGAACAGACAGGAGTTTCCAGGGTGGCAGATGCATTTAATTCAGCCTCATTTTAAGGCCTAAGAAATTATCATACAAGGGCATGATGCTCACTGTTGACTTGTTTGAAGGGCTAACCACCAAACTGAACAATAGACAAAAAAAAGAAAATACAAGGCACCACAGATTTACTAGCCACAGCTCCTTTCTGCTATTCTTCTCCCTTCCTTCCTCCCTGGCCACCCAATAGAGCCTCTTCTGCTGTTTTCTGTTTTCCACCAGAGGTAATTTCTCCCATGATGCTGCACACCCTGCCCCAGGAACTCCCCTACAGCTGCTTTGCCTGCCTCCCTCTCCCCACAGACCTCCCTTCCTTCTGTGATGCAGCCTCTTGCTGCTTCACACAGCAGCTGCAGTGCTTCTTCCCTCTGTTCAACCTCATACCTGTTCTGTGGTGCTCACCTGCACACCTGGCAGTTGCTTTCCCTGTGTAGCCACAACAGCATTTAGACTTTTTATCCTAAAGCAAAAAAAGCTGCTAAGGGCAAGTAAAGAGGAGGGAAGGCAGCATGCCCAAGGGTAAGTATGGAGGATATTCTCTAAATTTGGCACATCTGCCAAGATCTTCTATTAGCATCGATACAAGTGACAGCACAGAAGAGATACACAAGTTACAGCATGCATCTATGTACAAGTCAGCATGCCCCACCAGCAGGTTAAATCAGTGATTCTCAGTGCCACAACACCTTTGAGAGTAACACCAGGTGGTGCTCAGTATTATTCCTATTAGGTGTACAAACACCTAGGAATGATTCACAAGATAAGCCCAGAGATTTCAAACAGGAATTCATAGCGTCTCATACATTCTGACCTGTTGTGGTCTTTCTGAGTCTTTGAAACAGAAGAATTGCTCTGTTGTTTTTCCATAGTCTAAAAAACAAAGTGAAAGTTAAGGGCTGGCATTTTCCAAGGGGTGCCTTAAGTCTAAAAAAAAAAAGGTTGAAAACCACTGGGTTAACTGCCATGGTAACCTATAGAGATTAACAAAGTGTCATAATTACCATAGAAATGTCTGAGGAACGGACCCATGATTGTCATGACTTAACATTTATATTTCAAGGTGCTTAATTCTTAATGTGAAACAAATGCTGGCAACTCTTGGGACTACACAGAGGCCTTTGGAGCCTTCCACTTCTAAGTACTAGGTCCAAATCCAGTGCCTTTTTGCAACAGCCATCTCTATCAGACCATGCCCCTAACTACCATGGTCAGATACAAACTCGTGGTCACAGCTGAGTTCTCACTGTACAGGACTACACAAGACATGAGCAGAGATGCTCATCCCAGCTGCCAGCACTGTCACTAGCCCCTTGGCCCACACCAAAAACCTCTTTCTTTTATATCAAGTGAACTTGGTCACAAGAAACCTACATCAGAATACCCCATAGCCATTTACAAGAGGGCAGACATTTCACCTTATTCCACAACTGAAACTGCATCATCACCTCCTCCCAGTATTGGTCTTAACAGACATGAAGCTGGAAGCAGATGTTCCAGATGCTGACGATTAAAACCATAACTTGAACTTAGATAAAAAATTTAGGCTTATGATCATGAATGGTGTTTCCTGAGATTGGGGGGGGCACCATTTGTAGTCAGCAGCAAGCAGCGACTGCCTGCAGATGCCAGTGTCGGCAGTGGCGAGTGGGGACCACCCACAGATGCCAATGGCTGGGGGGGGGACAGGGGGGACAGGTGGCAAGTTGCGACTGCCCGCAGAAGCCAACGGCAGCTTCTCTCGGGGTGGGGAGTGAACACGGCATGGACGTGCCCCCCTCCCCTCCCCCCATGTCCTCTCTACTCATCGCCTATGATTATGATACCTTGATAAGTATCACTTTAGCTACAGCTGTAACACAATTTAATGCACAAGGTGCCAGGTTTTCCTCAAAGCCCAGTGACTTCAGTGTCTTCAGCTCCTGCAATCCACCAGGCCTGAACCAACATTTTCAGTCAAAATTTTAATAGCTGCTTTCCTCTGCTCCTACTGTAAGAGCTTGGGGGCAACAGCAAAATCTGTTCTGGGGAAGGGGTGGCCAGGAGCAGACCCAAGAATGAACTCAGGCAAAAGACTTGTCCCTGCTTCTTCCCTTTGATCTGGAGAGTAAATTCATGGAGGAAATTGCTCGCTGCTGCAGACCAGCAAGGGTAGAGCCATGGATCCTCCAACTCAATCCCCTCACCGACTTGCTTTCAGAGAAGTTCAGATTGGGTAGGTGGAAGCTTCTGCCCCTCCAACTATGCAGCCAGTCAGAATATGCAATGGATCAAGCCAGCGGAGTTTCATTCACCCTTTCTCCTTTGTACCAGACAAGTAAGGGCTAGCATAATCTGTCCTAATGCCTTTCTGGTCAACATTATCAAAGGAAAGTTTTTATTGAAAATGAAATTCTTTGCAGGGGGAGGGGAGGGGAGGGAAAGGGATCGTGAAATCCCATTCCTAATTCACAATATTGAGTTGTTGCAGACACTCTTCTCTTTTCCATTTTACTTTTTATTCAGTGTTTAAATGCAATCATTTTCCAATAGCATTCTTGCACAGATCTGTTCCAGTTGGAAATATATCTTGTAGTAAAATTAATCACCACCTTCAAATTGGAGTACTGCATGTGCATAGCATTCTCCTTAGTACTTTCCCTTTCTTCTTCAGCCCATTCACGCTTCCTCCTTGAGGAATTAATTATTTCATAAACATCAGACATATTCTTCCTGACAATGGGATCACTCAACATTTGGACCATCACATATTAATCACCACTGCAGCTAGTTCTCTTTCCTAAAGCTAATTTCTAAATCGTAAACAATTCTATTGTAAACATTTCTATTTTTTATTATAATTTTTTGTTCTGTCTGCCACTTAATAAATATTGCAACAGTTTTGTGTGTGCCAAGGACTACTATGAATCAATAAATAATACCTACGCTCTGTGCAGAAACATCGTATCTTGATGACCTGCAGCATTATGAAGCACGCAGCAGGAACTATAGAATGAGTGTCATTGCATAACATGCTCTAAAGTGACAGGAACTAGAAATGTAACAAACTGGCATGAAATTTACTTATCTGTGGTTGCACGAGACAGCGATCAGAGAGGCATGAATATACAGTATACTGAAATGATAAATTAAGCAAAGACGACTGCATCTACAGCAGCACTGAAGCACAGGTTTGCAAATGAAATCAGCAGGAAAAAGTGTGTGGTATTTCTGTTGTTATAACGCAAATTTGCGTTTCTGAGACTGGCAAGAGTAACAGCTAAATTTTACACGCTCGTTTTAACTATGGCAGTTGCCAAATCTTACCTTCCTTTCAAAATTATTCTTAAAAATAAAATTATTTAGATGAGTTATTACATATAGGATATGGGACTCTAAATGCACCGTAAAGCAACAAATTCCAAAACTAGGTTATATATACTCACACACATATACTATGCATTGATTAGAAGACAAGTCACAACTGGGTATGTGAATACTTGAGACAGAACTCAAACATTTTGTTTAAACAGGCAAAATAGAGTAGTATTAGACTGCTTGCACAAAGTTGGTTAAAAAAAAAATCCCAAGCCTTTTCTTCCTACTGTGTTAGGAGAGTTGGAAAGTGGCATATTTGAAGTATGAGCTGCATTGTTTTGATTTTTGTCCCAATTTTTTTTTAGCTTCTGTTATAATTGTCCTATCTGAAGTCGTTTATATTAGTTAGGCTGTTTCTTATAAAACAGTCTAAATACAGGCACAATTAAAAATGTGAGAGAGAAACCAATGCAAGAAACTGCGTGAGGGGAAAAATTAAACTCCAGCTCTATTAGACTATAGTAAAAATAATAACGAACCACCATGGAAAACTGAACAATTTAGAGAGCAAAAGATTTTTTCCTCAGTGATTCATTGCTTGTTTAATGCCTTGGCAGAGCCTTCTTTGTTTTCAGTAACAGAACGCTAACGGTGCAAAGAGAGAAAAGCAAAAAGTGCGAGTTATAAATCCTACGTGTAAAATGCTGGATTTGAACAGACTCCTCTCCAACTTGCTAGCTTTGTTATTTAAAATCTTTATTCACCATGCTGTTTACGTAGAGCAATTTGCAAAGTGCAAGAATTCCCCAACTGTACATTGCCACAAATATACATGAAGATTGTTATAAACTGATTTCACTTTATTGCCTTGTCTCTGCCCCCACACACTGCACATTAAAATCCTTAATATGCACTTATAATGTAAATCCACCTTGTGCCAAAAGCACTTTTCATAACAAGATGGAGTGCAAAGCATACTTCCAATTTGAATATTTCAGAAAGTTAAGCAAAAAAACCTCTTTTGGTTCATGAAAAGTTAATTCTACAGAGGATTTACAATAATGCAGGGTTCGGTTCCACCCCCCCTGCCCTTCCACTCCACAACACTGTCGTACTGAATCTGGAGCTGTCTACCCCTGATAGAGTGTCTAACATCAGAAACAGCTGCCACTCCCTGGGAAGCTTACGGGGTAAGTGGAGAATAATGAGCAGCAAGCACCAGCAGAACAAAAGAAAATCCATCTTTATTTACCAACTGCTGCATGCTTGTTGCTGCATCAAGCTCATTCAAAGCCAACACCACACCCTCTAATTCATAACAGACTGTATTTAAGCAGCTTTTGCTTACATCTTTTTAGATAAACTCTCACACATACACATTGAGTATTTAAAAATATATATAGTTTAGCAAAGTAATTACCCAACCATGGCAGCCTGTAAAAATTACAAGAATATGGATTGGACTGTTAACTTTTTAATATCCCAAATTAACCAGACCCAGGCTGGAATATTCAAGAGAAAAGCAAGGTCCCGATTATATTAAATGCACTCAAGTATCCATACTGGAAACTATGGATAAATCCTGCATTATGCTGTCTGCTCCAGGCATCAAAAAATCAGCTTTATTTATTAAAATTAAACACCACAAGCATTAACTAAAAAACCTTTCAGCCTCAGTCTTTGTTCAAGTCTGTCTCTCAAACAGACCAAATGCAATGCATTCTCTCACTGAGCACTTAACCCTCTGAGCAAAACACCAAAGTTGTGCCAAAAGCAGGACTAATGTTCCCCTGGTCAAAGAAATGGAATGACTCATTTATAAAACTTGAATGGAAGCAAAAAGTGGTCTGCATCCTGTCTGCCCAATAAGGTTTCAGCGAAACAGATGCCAGCTTCCTCAAAGATGTGAAGTTCTTAGAAGCTGCCATCTCATGTGTGCTGGAGGGATTGAAGGGAAGGTTTTCCAATTAGTGTCTGCTAGTCAGTACTGTAACTATCCATTCATTTGAAAAGTTTATTAAAGCCAATACAAATTCCTTAATTTTAAAAGAAAAGGTTGAAAATTCTTCCTTGATTTTTTTTTTTAAACAGTCCGCAGTTTCCAGACAGCGAGATAAATCCACATCGTGTACCAATATTTTATATTTTTAAGGCAGACAAGATCATTGTGCCCCATATTAAAAATCTGTGTATATCACAGCATCACATTATTTCCGTTTTGCTTTCCTAGAGGTCGATGTGCCCCTTTTTTCTCCCCTGGACAAACTGTCAAAACAAGATATTTAAACAGTACCAGAGTTTAGGTAGCTGGGGAGGGAATAAGCGTATGCTAATGTCTTTCCCAATATGCTCACTCAGAGATGAGGACCTCTGGTTTGCCTGGCTATTCACAGGAGTACAGAAGGGGGCCAGTTCTTTGATTATTTTTTTGGTCACTCCCTGGATGTGTTCTCAGCCTTTGCCTCCAGCATACAGCTGCGGACACTTTGGCTGTGCCCTGAATCTCAATGAGCCGGCTCAGACTGCAGTCAAGGGTGCTCCCCAATGGGGAGGTCAAGCCTGAGTCAGCAGACTGTCTGCACCAGACTGGCGCTCTCCAGCTTATCCCAGCTCTTCGCCTTTCACTGACCATATATGGCAGTCCACTGTCACAACAAGCTAATTCAGCGCAAGGCAAATCCGTTCACCGCTTTATTCTTACTCATTTTCCATGCAGCTGGATAGTAGTGCATTGCATGTAAGGCTCGACAGCAGCCTGCATGACAATGATTGACATTATTGCCAACAGGTTAAGAAGAAATGCCTTCCTCTTCAAGTGTGGTGCTGGTTATTCTAAACCTACTACTGTTTCTCACGCTTACACAAAGCCACAATATATGGCACCTGCTTAATTATCATATCTTCAGGGAATTTGAGGGGGGAGGGGAGCTGGAGGTGGGGCAAAAGGGGAATGATTAGATGGTCTCATGTTCAGAGTGACAAAGAAAAATCTTCACACTGTATTCAAATCCAAGCCTGCTCAAAACAAGTGAGCAACTCCCATTCACCTGGCATCGCACATCTGCAAGTTAATTTGAAAATAAATAAATAAAAATGCATTACATGGCCACTTAGAACTTTAAAAACACAACACAAGAAGTGTCTGAATGAACTCTGCAGAAAACTAAAGTTACTGGATGCAGCTTCTGTCTCTAAACAGACAGCCAGGGTGAATATTTTAGGGTGCCAATGGTTGGTCTGAAATGGATCTCTATACCAGATCGAAATAAAAATTATGGGGAAGTAGATATTGATTCCTATCTATGCAGGAGCCTTTTCACACAGAAAACAGATGTTAATATTAAAAATCACTACTGTTTAGAGCTCATCATCTGTCAGGCAACACCCCACGTTCATGGTGGATCACTCTTTAACTCCATATTGCTGCCCTTCAATTCTACATAACTGTACAACTGAAACACAGGACTTTTTGCTGCGTTTCGGTTTAGAAGGTCAAAAATGTTGCCATATTGCTTACAGCAATCAATTTAAGCAATACCAGATATTCCCAAAGGAGTCAAAGAGAATTAATCAGCATACAGAAAACTCCTTACTCCTACCTTTGGCACAGCTTAGTCAGGCTAGTCCTAACCTACAGCTGTCTCCAATGGGAAAAGATGCAAATGAAGTTTCATTAAACACTGCAGTTTTAAGGATAGCTACATAAATTATAAGAAAGGATACACTGATCTCTTTAACTGTGTTAAAAATAGTATGAGCATGAACTTTGTCTCGATTACATCCTGCAGAAAGCAAAAAAGTGCTTTAAAAGCTATTAGAAGGCATGCAATCTAATTTTAATACATTTTCAGTAATGCATTGCTCTCAACACCAAAGCATTTTAAGAAAATAAAACATTCCAATAACAAAAATTCCATAATGCACTACTTGGCTTTTCACCCATCTTCAAATGCGTTACACATTATCCACATAAAAACAGCAGAAAGTAGAGAATCAAACTGAATTGGATTGAATCAGTCTTTTCTCCCAATTACTTTAGTTAGAAATTAAGGGAGAGATTTTGCAAAAGCTTAGGCCTAAGAGTTTTAAGCAAATAAACCCCACTAAGATTTTAAATGTCTCCTCTCTTTAGAGTCTGATTTTTCAGAATTGTAGGGAATCTACAACTCTGCAATGTTTTCAGCTTGTGTTATGGACACACTGCTTCAATAAATTGGGCTCCAAATACATACACATTGGTTGTATCCTAATTCCCCACATGCCAACACATTTGAACATACCTAGTCTTTTCCAGACAGTCCAGGCTGCTATAAAAAAGGTTGACATAATTACCTGCAATAAGATGGAAGTGACATTCTCTTTAACAACTCCTGAACTTGAGTTTATTTATATATGGCATGTTTAGTACTGCTCTTCAATTAAATTCTGCTTAAAGATGGAGATAAAGGGAGGAAGGAAAAATGCAGCTGAGAAGCAGAGGAGCACCAACATATCGGTCCATATCAAGCTAGCACCAACAAAAAAAAAAAATGACATCATCAGCAATTGGCTTTTTTTGGCTGGTGTAACTAATAATGTCACCAATAAATGCTGTGTGCACGTGCGCAGCTGCAGCATGCACGCAGCCAGGAATGCAACCTGGCAC
>NW_017729025.1:20630323-20630962 GCF_001723915.1 Gavialis gangeticus | reverse complement strand
AATGACATCATCAGCAATTGGCTTTTTTTGGCTGGTGTAACTAATAATGTCACCAATAAATGCTGTGTGCACGTGCGCAGCTGCAGCATGCACGCAGCCAGGAATGCAACCTGGCACCTTGGAGAACAGTGTCTGGCCACTAAAGTCTGTGGGAGGCAGGGAAGGGAGGCAGCTCCCCGCTTCTGCGTGCACCCCCAGGGCAGGCATGGGGGCCTGTGCCCCCCTGGATTTGTGCGTGGGGCAAGGGCAGTCTTCCCGCTGTGGGCTCGGGGCTGCACCAGCTTCTTCCCAGTGAGGGGGTTGGGCCAGGGCTGCACTTGGGGTGGGCAGCAGCAGAGCTAAGAGGGGGAGCTACAGGATGGACTACAGAAACCACAAAATCTACTGTAGGTCCCCCAGCACAGCCACCACCCACCACACCCCCACCTGCCCCAAGCGCAGCTCCAGCCCAGATCCTCCAGCTGGGAAGAGGCCAGTGCAGCCCCTGGCCCCGAGCCTTCAGTGGGCAGCCCACCTTCACCCCACACACAAATCCAGGGGGGACATGCCCCCCATGCCTCCCCTGGGGACATGCGCAGCAGTCAGGAGCTGCCCCCCTCCCCAATTCCCACGCCCCCAGATGAGCTGCCCGTGTCTCCA
>NW_017729025.1:20628570-20630121 GCF_001723915.1 Gavialis gangeticus | reverse complement strand
TGGTATCAGCCAAAAAAATCTTTATCAGTGCACCCCTACTGAGAAGTAATGCAAACCAAAGGCCGCTTGCGTGTATGAAAAACTAAAAAAGGGAATTCAAGCTTGAATTCCACACACTGCTTAAATAGTCCACACTGAATATGTTCAGGACAAGCTTTCCCCAATTAAATACAATCAATGAAAGAAAGGGTATAGGGAAAGGTGTAGAACCCCGATATTCAAAGTAGCAATTTTGTTGTACATTTAAACTTTTATGCATTTTACTAAATCAAAACCATAGTGGGGCAAGTTAAAGACTAGCATCCCAAAACTGCAGCTGAGACAGAGGTGAAGTGATAAACTCAAGGCCAGAGAGACCCTTTGTCACAACCAGAACAAGGACTCAGGTTCCTGGCTCAGAACACTAGATCACAGCCTAACTCGCACAGCATTGAATCTTTGGGGAAGTCAAAAGAATTGGAAAAAATAACAGCAGACATTAGAGAATACACAAGATCACCCAGTACTTGTGTGGGAAGGACAGTTTTGCTGAGACACACAGATATGAACAGAAACCTGCTTAGTTTTGAACAGTGAAGATGCATTCAAAACAACTGCTGCTCAGTACATCTCTTGATAATGAAGAAGTGGGTAAACAGCACTAAGCAGGTTAAGGTGGACTGAGAATAGAGGCTCAGTCCTGAAAGCCTCCAGCTTCTTTCATAAACTATACCGATGGCTTATTCTGAGTCATATTGAGTTAGCATAGTGCCCATGTGAACTGACACACCTCCTGGCTTTGTTCCTATTTCTGCTTTGCACCCATAAACTTAAAGTGATAGGCCAGGATTCCTCCTACATAGGAATTATGAGTCAACCTACCCAGGAAAAGGGAGCAGAAAACTGGCTTAAAGCCACCCCAAATCCAGTTCACATGCCAGAAACTAAATTATGTTGGCATAGGCAATGCAGCGTTTTGTAGCGACCTATTCTTACCAGACAGATAATTTAACTTGAAGGAGGACATTTTTTTAAACAGTCACCACCAACACTAATCAGCAACTTTGCTGGCAGTTCCAGCTGAGAAACCAAGGACTGGAGGGGTACAAGAACCCTCTACTGGTCGTTTCTCTGGAGTGAGGTCTCGTCAGTGGAGAGAACTGCTGTTGCCCTGGGAGTTCAGGTCAAAGTAGAGCTCGCCTGTTGATCACTCTCCATAAATAGCAAATGCACTCACTTTACAATGCAGGGTGAAACACTGGCCCCAATGAAATCAACCCCAAAGTTCCTAACTCCAATGGAGCCAGAATTAAAAAAATAATAATAATCAATACTCAGTAACAACCATTACTGAATTTAACACAAAGTCACCATTCAAATCATCAGATTGTACTTAAGCCTAACTGCTGAGCCCCAGTACAGCTGGTATCCCATCCCTCACGAACTGACAACTTACTAAACCAGTAGGACTGAAAGACAGACTGACTCCATGCTACAACACTTACCATGTACTACCACTCGTACTGTAATACCCATATTTCATAGATTTCATAGACGTTAGGGCTGGAAGGG
>NW_017729025.1:20590287-20626889 GCF_001723915.1 Gavialis gangeticus | reverse complement strand
ACTTGGCCAGTCCGCTTCTGATTCCAATGTCCACATCATTAATATAGTATGTTTAATATCACTCTTCACTAAATAAGGAGTCTCTGATCACAGTATATAGTTCCAGAAGCAAAAACACTCAAGGATGCAGGAAAAGGACAGAAAAGTACATCATTAAGAGAGCTAGGTGTTTCCTATTTAAAATAAGACAGCAGACATTGCAATTAGGGTAATCCTACTGTAACGAACAGGATGTCTGGTGTGAAGAGAAAAAGAAAAATCCAGTTCCCTCCTCTAAAACTGGCCTTGTTTCCAGGGGAAACAAAAAACAAGCTGCCACCCCTCAGCCCTCCCCAGGGGATTTGCAGAGGTCAGGGCTTGCTGCATCAGCCCCACCTCTCCTCAGCACCTGATATTGCAGGCGCAGTGCACCACATGCACATGACTGCTCCATGCCTCACCGCCTACCTCCCTTTCTCCATGGATGTGTCCCGAGAGAGCCCCCTGTGCAGACCAAAGCCTTGCTCCCATCTTCCCCCACTCACCCGAAGGCAATATTGCCTAGTTGGGGTATATTTGCTATTTGTGCCCGTAGAATTTACTGTCATTAAATCAAGCTCTCTAGCAAAGTTAGATACATGGGAAGTCAATGTGAGCACCAGAAAACCAGAAATAAAGCTTATGTGAAGGTCATCTGGGGTAATGTTCTGGTTGGAGGTCACCTGGGGTAACATTCCTGCCTCCGGGAGCTTTGCAAAAGAAGGTACACACAAAAAAAAATCCTGCCTTACAATTAGATGCGTGGAGTATGCTTTGGATACACAGTGTTTTCCTTCACGAGTCCCTGATCTGATACGATCATCTCGGGCTGCAGCTGCTGGAGGTTTTGCTGCTGCCGCAGGGGTCAAGCAAAAAGAGGCCACCCTGAAGGTCCTGCTGTTGCCAGTGAGTTGAGGGGGGAGGGGAAGGGGAGAAATGAAGTCTGGTGCAGATCAGCCAAGATGCTCTAAACGCTGTGCTGTGACTCTGGCTGGAAACTGCTGCACCAGATATGATGCTGCTGACAAAAGGAGAAGGGGTGGGGGCAGAGCAGGGTCTCTTCTATTTGGAGTCAGATGCTGCTATTACTACAGATGCCCCCAGTGGGGACAGTCAAGGGGACTGCAAAGCTTTGCACCCCAGAGGCCATGCTCAGGACCACTGGGTCACCAAAATAAATACCAAGTGCAAAGGAGGAGCAAGCCTGAAAAAACGGGAAGCAAGGGGGCCTATTTTCCAATGTGGGCTAGGACCGATCTGTTTTCAGTATTTCTTTCCAATCTCTGAATGTTAGGTCAGTTTAGATCCAAGCTGTCTCAGGGGGAAAAAAATCCAAAAACAAAAAAGCAAGCATCCAAAGGCTTTCAATGCAAAGAAAGGGGAAGAATTTTGGGGGCCTGACATTTCTGCAGTCACTTAACTAAGCATCCTTGCAGAGATGCAGCCAATTTTTGTAGTAGAAACTCACAAAAGGGCAGCCAGATTCTGGGAGCTTTAGCTTGCCTTTTTGTTTGCTTAAGTTATAAACCTGGACTATTCCTCAATTTAACTAAAATTCTGGCATTACATCTCCCTTCTCCTTCCTCCCCAAAAGCAGTATACAGGCTACAATTTAATTGCAGATTCAGTAATAAACCAAAAGAGATAAGTGGAGTTTATGAAAAGGAGCTGCTGCATGTTTGACCACTAACCTCTGATTTCAACTTAATCCCTGACATACTAAGAGCTTTTTTTCTTAAAGGGCTGACTGACCCTCTCGTAAAACTGAAGCTTTCAAAATTAAGCCAAATTTGGCACAAAACCTGGAAGGTGCCAACACCAAAGAAAGAAACATCTCTGTCTCTTCCATAAAAAGCAGGAATTTTTTCCACTGGAGTAATCTTTGGTAATAAAACTGTATTGCAATTAAACCTTTTACTAAGCACCTTGCACATTTATGTGTGGTGTACAAAAAACATTGTCATCTGGAAAAACAAGGAGTTTCACACTTCTCTCACTTCACTCCTCTGTATCTCCACAGTTCCTCTGCATTGGAGTTTGCTATTTTCTCCTTCCAACAAGAAACAGAGGTCCTCCCCAGTGACAGACAGTTAAATCCTTTAACCAAAGTGGCACTAATGGCTAAAACAATTAAACAGAGAAATCCAAACTTAAAACATCTCCCATGCTCTCATACAGTTTCCCATTAAAACCTCAGATTAAAGGTTCTGAAATTCCCAGTTTAAGATGTAAAAGCCTGGTTAAAGCAACCGTGTTTTGAAGTTGTTGGTTTTAGCCGTGTTGGTCTAAGGACATAGGCAGACAACGTTCTTTGGGTAAATGTGATATCTTTTATTTGACCAACTAAATAAAAAATTTGAAAAAAATGTTCTTTGCAAGCTTTCGGGCACAAACACCCTTCTTCAGGCATACAGAGAGTCTGCTGTTGTTTTACTAGAGTACAAAAAGAAAATACCCATGAATGGCACACCATTAGTTATGACATAGCACCCCTCCCTGGAATCTATATGGAAAATCCTCAAACAGTTGCAACCCATGATAGACGAAGACCCAATTCTTAAAGAGACCCTCCTAAAATCACCCATCCTAGCCTTTAAACATGCACCAAACCTCGCCAGTCTCCAGGGGCGATGTGTAGGGAGTGCACGCAGCTGCATGTGCACTCCCTCAGCATGGCGGTGCATCCCCTACAAAAAGGGGCGGTTGCCACTTGCCACCCCTCCCCCTCCCCCCCATTGCTGACACTGCCTGCGGGTGGTCACCACCCCCTGGTCTGCACTTGCCACCTCCTCCCCACACCCACTGCCGGCAGCGTCTGTGGAAGCTCCCGCTTACTGCCTCTGCGTTCAGGCTGCTGCTTCCGTGCCCCCCAGCCACAGGGGGCACGCATCATTCGTGCCAATCTCATCACCAGAAGCAAATGTCCTATGGCCCAAAACACACTGAATGGATCCAGACCATGCTGGGACAAGAAATGTAAAACTTGCTAACATATCTCCAACACCCCCACAATAGAACCTTCACCATTCCTGGATCTTACACCTGCACCTCCAGAAACATAACATATCTCATCCAGTGCACAAAATGTCATGATGGAAAATATGTAGGAGAAACCAAACAACAACTACGTACCAGAATGAATGCACACTGGAAATCCATCAAAGACAAGAATACCCAATTACCTGTTGGTGCATACTTCTTACAAATCAACCACTCTTCTCTCCAATCTCTCAATTCTAATCCTCAGAGAGAATTTACAAAACACCTTTCGTAGACAAGCCTATGAACTTCACTTCATAAATCTACTGGATACAAAAAATCATCGCCTAAATATAGGCATTGGATTTATGGCACATTATAACCTGCCCACCATCCGATAACTCCAGATAACCTCTCTACATTTTACCAGCTACATTGAATCACCAGGTCAATATTCCCCTCTTTCTCCTCCACCTACCTGTCTCTCACTTATCTCCCATGACCTCTGATCCTCTCTGCCACCCATTTGCATTTTCATAGATCTGCAGCTTGCATATTGGTTTCTATTCCATCCAGGAGAACACAAAACACCAGCAGACTCTCCAGACTGTGCCTGAAGAAGGGTGTTTGTACCCAAAAGCTTGCAAAGAACATTTTTTCCGACTACTTAGTTTGTCTAATAAAAGATATCACATTTACCCAGAGAACTTTGTCTGCTTAAAGCAGCATCATTTTATAAAGCTACTTCCTTATTAATATTACTCCCCAAATTGCAATTTCCATGTAGAAGAGAGTCTAAAATTGACAGGAGTCTAATAAACTGAAAATTCTTGAAAGCCTGCAGGGGACTCTTCCAATTAGCCTAAAGGTAAAACTTTAAGTAATTTGTCATACAAAATCAGGTGCTCTGCAGATTCAAGCTCAGATTCTATGCTTCAGTTGAAATTTCTATAAAGGGATAAACAATTTGCTATATCTGCAATACTTATTGCCTTTTGCTTTATTTGTAACCAAAAGCAGACTAAATAAAAATGGAGTTTCTATTTTACCTTCCTTAGCTAAAGATACCTAGCCCCTTAAATAGGTTGTGCTCCCTTTAGCAGATAAAACAAAATTAAAAACAAGCATTTGATAAAAAGACTGTCAATAGAACAGCAACCAAAAAAACCAACAAAAAAAAAACCCTTTGCAGTATTACAAGTGTTTTTGTTTGTTTTAAAAGAACAGAGCCAGCTATAATTCCCTTTTCCTCTGTACTGAAGTTTAATAAACATTTTCCGCTAGTTACCAATTTTAAGAAAATTGCTGGATAAACACTTGTGTTAACCCAGTAGAATGGCTTGGTGCCAAACGTAATGCCAAACTTCCCAGTTGCAAAACGAGCTGTTTTTACACACCAAAGTAACCACACAGCAGGCCTGTGGAGTCTGAAGACAGCTGACAGAGATGACTGTTGCTGTCCCCCCATTGCACCGACATCCATCCAAATACCAACATCTGCTGTGCTACAATTTACTTTTTACACAACATTTAGCAAAACAGTGCCTCTGACTGCAACATCATTAAGGAAGTAACAACAAATAAATCGCAAAGTCCCATCAGACAATTGTAAAATTAAAGCGTAGTTTGTCTTGCATATGCTGAACTTTAGTTCAGATCTATGTGACTTCAGAAATAATAAGCATTAGAATCTGTTTCCTTTTATTAAACACACCAGCCAAAATTCCATAAACTGTGACAAGTGTAATCCATCATTACAGTGAAAATTACAGTTTTGAGGATATTGAGTTGACTCAACAGACAGAAAAGCAGATGTCTGAGAGGCATCCTGGTCTGCCCAGTACAATCGCAGCAATCCAAAGTACTAAAAGGATTATATTATGCCTTGAAGCCTGCGAAGGGTGCTTTCTTTTCAGGGCCCACTCTTTTCTTCAAAATGATCTGAGTGCATATTTGTGTTTGTGAAGTAAGGAACTAGCATTCCTGGAAACTAACGGCCCTCAATTTAAAAGCAGTATAAAGTGCAGGGTAAATACAATCCATCCTAATCCCACAAGAACAAGTTAGTCCAATGGGTTACTACTGCAGTCTTTTTTTTTTTAATTGGGTAGACTTGGGTTCAAATATGCATTTTCAGTTACGTTTCTAAGTGAAAGCCAGGTTGTGTTTGGTGGTTTCTGCTTGCAGACATCACATCACAGAAGTCCCTACATGATCTGACAGCTGGCAGTCTCTGGTTAAGTATCTTCCAGGACTGCACTACCATGGGCTTTTGCAAGTCAGGAGAATGGCATAAGTACTGCTAAAGCTATATGGGAAAACTTAGCGTGCCTGCCTTTATAGCCAGCATCACTAGTTCCTCGCTTTCATCAACAAAAAAAAGTAGGAAGGAAAAAAGTCCTTATTAGCAGGAATTGACACTTTTTAGAAAAAACAAAAGCGCAACAATCCTATCAATGGTACAGCTGTGTGAAATGTTTTGTTAAAAGGGTTTTCCAATCAAAAACACAAATTTCCATAGGAAACCAAGTGTGATTTCTTTCTTAGCAGTTTGATAAAAAAAACTGCAAAAGTATTTGAATAACATATTTTGTTTTCATCAGGATTGTTTGTAGAATCAAGAACAGTTCTCCACCCAGGTCTAGCCCGTGTGTGTCTGGTAGGTCTTACTGAGGATATGGACAAACACTCTGACGACGTGCAGCACAACAAACTCAGAAAATTGTGAAGCCTACAGCTCAATGCCCTCTGAGAGAAACAGCATCTCCCCAAACACCCTAGGAAGACAATGGATAGCAATAGAAGTCACCCTGGCAGATACAGTGGATACCTACCTCTTTATCCATCAACCAGATACAATGGCTCACCCCACTGGTTATTTGTCCCTGACATTAGTAATGAAGTGCACTAATCCTGGGGACATAAGAGATCCTGCTTAAAACAAAATCTCTTTTGATCAGACATTTACAGGAAGGGGGAAAAAACCAATCCTGCTATATACCACTTGGCATTTCACCACAGGTGTCAAGGTTGAAAGGAAACTTATCTAAAGATTTGCTCCCCTGCAATCTTTAGAAGCAGCCCCAGAGCCCAGAACCAAACCCCTTATTTGCCTGTCCATTAATCCCCGGTTCTCTTTTTGTCAAACAGATGTATGCCTCATACACATGCAAGCCATTTCTCAGCCTCTCAGCCCCACCCCCTCCAAGTGTTTTGCACACATTTTGACCTCTCAGCAAGTGTTATAATAGAGAAGGAAGTGTTTCTGATAGTTTGCATATTCTTCACAACAAGTTTATTACAGGGTATAAAATGCTTTCTACAGCACCCACTCGCTCCTTGTAAAAACAATCTTCCAAAAACAAATGAATACCTTAAACCCAGAAGCAACAACAGGGAAGGTGAGGGGAGGGCAAAGACGGCGAGAGCAATGACACAGAAGTTATTTTCGCATAGATGAAGAACATGAGCAGAGACAACTAAATATAGAGTTTACCAAAGCAGGTGAACAGGGGAGATGATGTGAACCACATGTTTAAAGGAGGCAATAAATGAGCTGGCCCCTATTACAATGGGGGGAGAAAAAATAGTCCCACCCCCCTTAATTCCCATATGCCACTTTCTGTCACAACCTCCTTTGCATGTGGAGCAATGCAAGGGTGAAGCAGACAGATTTCCTGCCTCATACCTGTATGCACTATATATAAACAGGCAGTTTCCAGCATTTAATGTTAAGCATAGCAGAGTGGAACATCTTTTCCAATGTCATTAAATAGAAATTCTTAAGAAGAAAATGTTTGCACGTACTTTTGGGTATATGGCACAACTCAAATTCAAACATTAGGGAATGTTATGTTGTCACTGGCAACAAAAAGGATGCGGTTTCTCTGTAAATTTAACCAGTTATACCAAAGACAATTCCTCTATTTTATTACTTAAGTCAAATTCATTTGTCAGATATGAAGATCTTGTTTGTAACTGCTGAATTATTCTGAACTGCACATCTAAACACACAAAATCCATGAAGTTATTTTTATTTTTTTTTACATTTACTTTCAGTGTTTAAGTTGATTTGTAGAATGTGCTGGATCAACATTATTGGACTCTGAAGTCATCAGTTTAATCACTGCGATTGTGCCTGATGGGCAAATATGAAAGCTAGGTCATGTACTGACACTTGAGCACTCAGACCTTGCAGACCAATGGTCCAAGTAACAATGTTTAATAAGGAAGTTAACTGTGTGGTTTTATGTACAATATATTAAGACAGAGAAACCAGGAAAAGGAAACATGCATAGTAAAGGCACACTGCAGTGGTCAGCTCACAGCTAATGCAGGACCCCAATTCCCATCAACACATCTGGCTAGCTTTAGAAGCAGAACCATTCTTGGGATGCATGATACTTCTAGCCACCTGGGGCAACTTGTCCAGCCCTCCATTATAGCACTCGAGTACATCACAATCTTTAATTCACTTCTCATAGTACCTTTGGAGGTAGGGAAGTGCTGTTATCGCCATTTCACAGATAAGGAACCAACGCACAGAAACAAAACCAACCTTCCCCCACGGCACGTGGGAGGAAGTTTGTGGCACAGCAAGAAAGACCTTAGTTCAATTCCCAGCCCCACAAGAGCACCTGAGCCATCAAACTATTTCCCAGCCCTAGGCTTCACCCCTTCCTACCATCCAGTTGACAGGATACCTGCTCCCTTGAGTGCCAGGGGATGGGGAACATTTGTATGCTTTGTGGGTCCATTTCCTGGTCTGTGCCAAGTGAAAGGAATGGGATACAGATTGCAGGCACCACTCCCTTTCAGAGCACCTACCTGCCTCAACTGCATGGAGACACTGATGTTCTCAATGCTCACACATCAACCCGCTGTAGAGGGAAGGGACAGGGGAAATACACAAAGTGTTTAAAGAAAAAAAAAGTGTCCACAGGAGGCAGTTAGACACAATTTTAAAAACAATCAACAAAGCAGACTGAAAAAGCAGCTCACACCACACACGTATCCTCGAAGCACCTTACTCCTCTGGGTATTTTGTTTTAAAGAGCAATAAAAATCCCCCACACACCACAACTATCCAGTTTACAATCTGGTGAAGTTCCATATATAGATCCTGGCTTCAGATTTCAAAGTAGTGACGCAAGTCTGAAGCAGAACAGCAGGATCCACTATAGACAACAGACCGCACAAGATATGCCCCCTGCTTCTCCCCCCAACCATGTCTCAACCCTGCCATCAGGCAGTTAACCTTTCAGAGTGAGAGGCTGACTCTGTCTCCACCGTCCAGGGGCGACAGAGGGGTGAACAGACTCCCTGCAGAGGTGGTACAATCACCTACTCTGGGTATCTTCAAAACATGTCTGGACACTCACCTTGCTGGGGTCATCTGATCCCTGTTGTCTTTCCTGCCCAAGCGCAGGGGGGCTGGACCTGATGATCTCAAGAGGTCCCTTCCAGCCCCTAACGTCTATGAATCTATGAGTCCGTCCTACCTGCAGCTACTCCGCCAATGGCCATCTAGCACACCAGCTGTTTTATGCATGCATGGCATCTAGTCGAGTTACACTGGAGATAAAAGCTGCCATTGAATAGTAACGATTCTTGGTCACAATTATCCTGACACAGTTTCAGTAAAGTGACCTATAAATAACAAGGGTCCATTAACCTGTTACTAACCACCTAAGTTACCAAGTCTGCTCCTCGGTGGGGTGCCCTTTACATCACAGCCAGGGGAAGGGAGATATCTGTGTGACTGGGTTAGCTCTGTAGTATATGCAAGCACCAAGCAATGCACTGGCCTCTAATTCCACAGCCTTGTTTGGGCTCCAGTTTACCAGCACCAAGCTAAATGGACAGTCCATCAACTAAAGTCTAAGTCTCCTGCCTTAAAACAGGTAACTTGAGGTACCCTAAGCTTTAAGTAAACATCACTAATGCAAGACGAATAAAGGCCACATTTCCAACACAGCTTGAAGAAGGGCACACGGGATCACAGAGCCATCAGCCGCTCCCTCAGTCACATGAATGCACTGGAAGGGGCCTGTTCTAACTTCTGCCAGGGATGGAGGACAACACACCTTTTGCTGGTGGAGAGTTAAGCAGAACCGAGCTTGCTCCAACTAGCACCAAGAACAACACCCTCCTCTCTGCTTATACCAAAAGCAGCTGCTTTCTGAGAGCAAACAACTCCTTTACACCAAAAATCCTCCTCAGCTCCCTCCACCTCTTTTAAAGTCATTTTGTACTCACTCTGACTGGGCCAAAGAATCGAAGCCTACATGTCTAAGGACAGAAAGAAACTTTTGGTCTCCCAGAACAGACCGCAACACACTAATACGAGGGAAACCAGCTATGCTTGACTAAAACCTTTTACCAACAAACCCATCTCTTCAACCAGTGGTACTCAACCTTTGTCCTACAGGCTACAGCCAACATGCAGAGCCATGTCATCCATCCAATGGATCTCCCCATGGGTCTGAAAAATTGGGAGGGAAGGCATGTGGAAGGGGAGGGAGAGTGGTAACAGTGTTAATTACTCCAAGAATCACAGCAATTAATACTGGCACTGCTCCTCTGCCACCAAATTTCCAGATCCATGGGGAGCCTCTGGTCCAGATGATACTGCTCTGCATGCCAGCACACGGTAGCTGCACAGCTGGATCCAGCATACAGGGCCTCATTGGCAAACCAGATCACACCTGCTGACCAGCCCTGCACTGGATCTGGCCTGGTGATGAACCTCTACACAAGGGATCTGGCCCGCAAACACTTATTTGGCCTGCAGGGCTGAAGAAGTTGAGAAAGACAGTCTAAAGCCATCCTGAATTCCTACTTATTTGAAAAGATGATGTAGAAAAACAGTATGTGAGAAAGCACTGACAAGAGAACCATCACGATTTCTAGAATGGGACAGTAATCATAACAGCTTTGGTCCCAATAAATAATCAGGTGTTTGATGCTGATTTCAATGGCTCTGAGCAGGAAGTCAAACGACCCCTCTTTCTTTAACTAGGATTCAGCCTTGTTATTTCCATTTTCAAACAGGCCCAGCATATGGCCAGAGACTCTCCACAAGTTCTTTAGTGTTTGTACTTCTAGACAAAGCCAGAAATCTAGAGGTACAAAAAATTAAAGAGAAAGCCAAACATCAGTGGAAAAAAAACTAAGCATTAACTAAACTTTTTTCAAACCCTCAATTTCAGGTCAACTCTACGGAGAAAGAGCTGGTTGGTTTATTTGGCCACCTGCATTCGTTCTATTATTCTCCCCTCCAGTCCTTGGTTTGAGAACACAAGACTCAGCAGAATGATGAACATTCACATATTCTCAGCATATAACACTAACAAGAAGAAGTGATTTGTGCGTCTTCTCCCATGCTTTGCTTTACCACATGAATTGAGAGAAACAGTATGGGACAGTATATGGTCAAAAGCTATGCACGCACTCTGAAGTGTGAATGTGTACTTAAAATCACATATCTGAGGGAGGGGACGAGGTGTCACTCCACTTTTAAAATGGTGCATGGAAAGAAGCTGCCTGCAACGTGAGGTCCTACCACAGTTAAACCCAGTCCTGTCTTCCCAGAAACCAATCAGCACAGCTCCTAGATAGTCCACTATTTTAGTAGCTTTTTGCTGCTGATGACAATCCAACCTGTAATCTAACCACAGGGCTGACCCTAAAAGTAGGAAGTATCACAAACCTGATTGCTGCAAATCCCCAGCTCAGTAATTAAAAACTTCTTAATGGATATAATAAGCCAGATTTTTCTACTGTAAAGGAAGGCTTTCTAGATACTAGTGATTTTTATCATTGTAGAACAGGGGCGGGCAATTATGTTGGGCGGAGAGCCGCTTACCCAGTTTTGGCAGGCTGTCGAGAGCCGCATGCGTAGCCCCGCCCCTTGACAGGTGCCCCACCCCCTGGTCACCATCTTGGGACCAATGTCTTGGGACCAATGTCCCAGGCCCAGCACCGGTGGGGCCCAGAGTGGGGCGCAGGCTGGCAGGGGTCTGTGGAACCGGGCTGCACCAGCAGGGGTGGGGAGCTGGCCTGGCTCCACAGAGCCCCTGCTGGCCGGGACCCCATGCTCCTGCAACCCTGCTCTAGGCCCCACAAGCACTGGCCCTAGGACACCGGTGCGGGCCCCATGCTCCCACTGGCTCCCCGCTCGCTCACACCCAGTGCCCCCCAGCCCCGAGGTACAGGCAGGGGGCAGCGCACAGCCCCGACCCCCTGCTCGCCGGCAGGGAAGAAGCTGGTGCTGAGCATGGGGAAAAGTGGCCCCTCGCCTGCCCCATGGCTGGTGCTCCCTGCTGCAGGTGCTCACAGCCCACACGGGGCTGTCTGGAGCAGGCACAGGCAGCCTCATGCAGGCTACAGGTGGCTGCAGCACGGGGCACTGGCCATGGGGTGGGCAAGGGGCCACTTTTTCCTGTGCTCAGCACCACCTTGTAACCTGCCCCCCTGCCAGCCTGGCAGTGGGGCCGGATTACAAGGTGGTGCTGAGTGTGGGGGGCAAAGAAAGCAGCCCCTCGCCTGCCCCATGCCTGGCGCCCCATACTGCAGCCGCTCGCAGCTGGCCTGGGGCTGCCTGTGCCTGCTCCAGACAGCCCTGAATTGGCTGCAAGCACCTACAGTACAGAGTGCCGGGCACGGGGCAGGCAAAGAGCCGCTTTTCTCCACGCAGGGAAGGAACCTGGGGAAAAGCTGAGCATGGGGAGCAAGCGGCCCCTCCCATACCCGGTGCCCCACGCTGCAGGCGCTCGCAGCTCGCATAGGGCTGTCCGGAGCAGGCACAGGCAGCCCCACATAGGCTGCGAGCAGCTGCAGTGCAGGGCACTGGGCATGGGCCTGGAGTGTCCACCCCCACCCCCGGCACTCCTTCCTGCTGGGCTTCCCCTGGGTCCTACTGCTCTTGATTCCTGCATTTTTGACAGGAACCAAGAGCAGAGAAATATTAATTTTCTACATTTTTTCCGGGCCCCGCAGGCCGGACAGAATGGCCTCGCGGGCCAGATCTGGCCCACAGGTCGTATGTTGCCCACCCCTGTTGTAGAAGCAGAGTCATCTACCAGGTCCTTGCTGTGCTAGGTTCTGTACAAACAGAACAAAGAGTGTGTCCCTGTCCTGAAAATACAGGGAGGACACATGGACAGACAAGAGATGACATGTGGACAGATGGAGGAACAAGGTAACAGTATCATAAAACTCATGAGCAGGATTTCCTGGGAAGACAGTCAGAGGGGGAGAGGAGTCCAGGAGAGCTGGCTGTAGTTTCAAGAATCCTTACTGAGAATTCAGGAACAAACCATCCTGATTCACAGGAAGACTAGCAAGTACAGCAGAAGATCAGCTTGGCTTAGCAGGCAACTCTTCAGTAAACTAAATCACAAAAAAGAAGCTTATAAGAAGTGGAAAAATGGACAAATAACTAGGGACTATAACAGCATTACTCTGCCACACAGGGATGAAGTTGCGAAGGCCAAAGTGCAATTGGAGTTGCAGCTAGCAAGGAATGTGAAGGGTAACAAGAAAGGTTTCTACAAGTATATTGGTAGCAAGAGGAGGATCGGGGAAGTGTGGGTCCCTTACTGAATGGGGGAGGCAACCTTGAGACAGAGGATGCAGAAAAGGCTGAAATGCTCAATGACTTTTTTGCCTCCGTCTTCACAGGCAAGGTCAGCTCCCAGACTACTGCACTGGACAACAGTCTGGGGAGGAGGTGAGAAGCCAGCAGTGGTGAAAGAACAGGTTAGGGACTATTTAGAAAAGCTGGACGTGTACAAGTCCATGGGGCTGGATGGGATGCATCCAAGGGTGCTGAGGGAGTTGGCTGATATGATTGCAGAGCCATTGGCCAACATTTTTGAAAACTCACAGCAAGCAGAAAAGGTCCGGGATGATTAGAAAAGAGTAAACATAGTGCCCATAATTAAGAAAGGGAAAAAGGAAGATCCAGGGAACTACAGACCAGTCAGCTTCATCTCAGTCCCTGGAAAAATCATGGAACAGATCCTCAAGGAATCAATTTCTAAGCAATCGAAGAAGGTGGTGGTTAGGAACAGTCAGCATGGATTCACCGGGAGCAAGTCACGCCTGACCAACCTGATTGCCTTCTATGATGAGGTGACTGGCTCTGTAAACATGGGAAGACCAGTAGATTTTAGCAAGGTTTTTGATACAGTCTCCCAGAACATTCTCGCAGGCAAGCTAAGGAAGTACAGGCTAGATGAAGGGACTGTAATGTGGACAGAATACTGGCTGGAGCATCAGGCTCAGCGGGTAGTGATCAACAGCTCAATGTCTAGATGGCAGCCGGTATCAAGTGAAGTTCCCCCGGGGTCAGTCCTGGGGAACGTTTTGTTCAATGTCTTCATCAGCAACTTGGAAGAAGGCATAGAGTGCACCCTCAGCAAGTTTGCCGATGACACCAAGCTGAGGGGAACAGTAGATAAGCTGGAGGGTAGGGCTAGGATTCAGAGTGACCTAGACAAATTGGAGGACTGGGCCAAAAGAAATCTCATGAGGTTCAACAAGGACAAGTGCAAGCCCTGCACTTAGGACAGAACAATCCCATGCACTGGTATGGGCAGACCAGCTGGGCAGTAACTCTGCAGAAAAGGACCCGGTGCTTGCAGTGGGCAATAAGCTGACTATAAGGACAACAGGGTGCCCTTGTTGCAAGGAAGGCTAATGGCATAGTGGGCTGCTTTGACAGGTGTGCTGCCAGCAGGTCAAGGGAAGTGACTATTCCCCTCTATTCAGCACTAGCAAGGCCACATCTGGAGTACTGTGTTCAGTTTTGGGCCCCCACTACAGAAAGGATGTGGACAAACTGAAGAGTCCAGTGGCGGGCAACAAAAATAGTGAGGGAACTGGGGCACATGACTTATGAAGAGAGGCTGAGGGAACTGAGCTTATTTACTCTAGGGAAGGCTGGGAGGGCCTTCAACTACCTGAAGTGAGGTTCAAAAGAAGACAGAGTTACACTCGGTGGTGGCAGACAACAGAACAAGGAGCAACGATCTCAAGTTGCAGCAAGGGAAGTTTAGGTTAGATATTAGGAAAAATTCTCTCACTAGGAAGGTAGTAAAACACTGGAACAGGTTACCCAGAGAGATGATGGAAGCTCCATCCTTAGAGGTTTTCAAAACCCAGCCAGATAAAGCTTTGGCTGGGATGATCTAGTTGGGGATGGTCCTGCTCTGAGCAGGGGGTTGGACTAGGTGACCTCCTGAGGTCCCTGCCAACCCTCATTTTCTATGATTCTGTGAGATAAGCAGAGTTCTCAGCATTCCAGGACCAAACTGCTACCACGTTCAATTGCAGTCATTAAACATAAGAGGGAAAGGCACAACTATACTTTAAAAAAAAATGTAAACAAGTGAGCAATGGCGACTTGAGTCAATACTTCAGAAGCAAATTCATAAAACCACGGAGTCACAGAAAAGTCGGGCTGGAAGGGACCTCCAGAGGTCATCTAGTACAACCTGCTGCCTAAGGCAGGATCATCCCTATCCAAACCACCCTACACAACCACCATCTAAACTCAACATAAGACTACCCTGATGCAACATAGGTCTAACAGTCTAACCTGCCACAGGTAAAGCAGGGAAGCCACAACAGCCAACCTCCTGTTTCTATAAAATGTTGTCTATAACATATTCTATACAATGTTTTATAGAATGTTTATAGATGTTTTATACATGTTCTATAACATGTTTTATAGAAACATTGTATAAATTGTTTCTATAAAATGGTACACTGAAGAGATCCCAGGTAGAGGGTCATGCCCCTGCTACAGAGGAAGGCAAAAACCCCAGTCAGTGCTAATCTGACCACGAAGTAAAATTTCTTCCCAACCCCAAATATGGTGATCAGTCTGGCCCTGAGCAGAGGGGCAACACCCTTTAGCCAGGAACCTCTGGTTTTGGTCCCAGAAGCAACATTGGCACACCTCAGTCAAAACTCCCAGCCCTGGCTGTAGCCAACACCCAGTGCCTCTGGGAAGGCTTGAAAACACCCTGATGCATGTAGCAGAAAAGGGAGAGGAAGGAAGGGGCAAACAGCAAAGCCCATAAGCATAGGAAATACCCATGCTAGAACATAGGCATATAGCTACGCCTAGATCATCCTCGACTTGTGGCTGTCCATCCTCTTCCTGAACACCTCCAGTGATGGAGAGTACACTACTTCCCCAGGCAGTCTATTCCATGGTTTCGCTATTCTCATAGTGAAGAAGTTTTTCTAGATATCCAACTGGAGAGGACAAGTGAAGTGGAGACAAGCCACCTTGAAAGGGAAAACTGGCTGCTTATGTTTGATTGGTCAGATCAGGGGCAACTGGGGGGGTGGGAAACAATAAAAGGTCTAAGATGCATGAACTGACCTACCAGAAGACAGATCTTTGCCAGATTTGCATGCGTCGAGGCCAGAGATTAGGTTATTTCAGAAGTCAGGACATCAGAGGATAAGAAGCCAGGAGGAGGGTAATTTGATGTTTACCTCACACCATTTGCTCTTTTTTTGTATTTCTCTAAATGCACTACAGGCTTCAGGAGCATGCAGGACTTCAATAAAGCACATTAGTTTTAAAATTGCCAGTCTCACAAGGCTATGCAGTCAAGTCTCAGCAGACAAACTGGTTAAAGTTATCCTGCATTTGAAAAAAACCCACCATTTATGAAAGAAAGCCTCCTTGTCATCTAAGTGGAGATGCTGACACCCATCATACATATACACAAACAAGTTCACATGTTTTTTCTGAAATTGCAACTAAGTTATGCAGAAAGATAGACCAATAGATAAGATAAGACAGCAATGCCCAAACTGCAAGAGGTGTGAATGTCATAACATAACGTTTCATTTTTGCTCATTTTATACCCACGATTTTTATTGTTCCCACTGACCAAACTATCCTTGCCATGTTAGACGATGACTGCCTTTGAAATAAGGATGTGTATATCTGAGAGACTGCAACATATCAGAGACTCGAGGAATAATAAAAGTATTGGTGGCTATTCCAAAAGCAAGCAAAGAGTCCTAACAGAGCAGGAACAGCAAACCTGAATCCAGAAAGAGAATTTACCAGGTCTGGATATTCTGACTCTGATCTGCTTACTCCAATGACATAAATACATTTTAACAATGTTTTCAGCCTTAATGCATGGCTACCAAGAGAATGAGCTGGATTCTATTCCATTTGGCCTTCACTGTTCATTCAATTGATACTGTGCGGCCATACTTTGGTCTGTTACACATCTGTGCAATATTACTGGACAAATGGGGTGGAAGCTTATCATAGTTTCATAGTTAGTAGGGTCGGAAGGGACCTGAGCAGATCATCAAGTCCGACCCCCTGCCATGGCAGGAAAGAGTACTGGGGTCAAACAACCCCAGCAAGGTGATTGTCTAGCCTTATCAATCCATCTTGACCCTCAGACATGAAGCTGAATTTGCAAGACAGCAGCCCAGGAAGAGAGGAAAAGAAAAAAAGTTTTTTATCATCTTGCAGGTGAAAAAAATAGGCTGGAAACAACTGACATGGAAGTCGCCAAATCTTTTTTACAACGTGCAAAATCCTTCATTAGATTAGAGCTGTACTTCACAATGTACAATCTAGGTTTTTGTTTAGGCAAGAAAACGTTTTTAAAAAATTGTGTCACCATGACAGGTTAGCTTTTGGCTCAGATTTTGCCCCTGATTACTCTACCAAACCCCTGTGAAATGAGCAGGTAGCAAACAGCAGAATGTGCCCCAGTCCTTCAGAAAAGACTACCATTTGAATGCATTACCTAGGTCCTCCCAGCCCAAGGACTCCTACAGACATGGCATGTTCTTCCTTAGCCCTTTTGGAATACAAGTCATTCTGTATAACCTAAAAATAAAGCTCCTAACAACAGGAAGAGCAACATAAGGAGCCAACAGCATAATTAAGAGGAAGATGGTGCTGCTGCTACAGACACCAAACAACTATTCCCCAACAAGCTGTGCTTTATCCCAGGGAAACAAAGCAATTTTCAGGGTCCCAACAAAGAACACATAAATAAGCCAGATATGCATTTAGGGTTTGAGGACATAGTTCCAAATAAAAGCATTTCTTTCAAGGACACTAAGTTTGCGAACTAAATCCACACAGATCATTCAGAGTCCACAATACAGGTCTGAAAACAGTGACAGACCCTTCTGCATGACTCAGGAAGTCGAAGGATGACTTCAGTGGGACAAAATCAACAGCATGTTTATGTGGAACCAGTGGTGTCATGTGAAAGGATGGTTTAGTTTGTGAAATGAATGTTGGCATTGTCAGTTTAAAAAATGCTGTTCAACCCTTATGTTTTTAATGCTGGAAACTTACAACAGTGGAAGGAAATGCCCCTGAAGCCAAAATTTACAAATTCTTACCATAACTTTGGCACAGTAAACTCTTCTAATGTCACAAAGGCCTATTCTTCAGGGCTTCCCTCCCCCCAACTAAAACACACATCTCCAGCATACTAAAATGAAATGCACAAGAAATAGCAACCATAGCACCTAAATAAAATAAAAGAAACAAAGAGTATAGGTGTTTTTTATTAGTTTGAGGTATTTTTGATCCTAGTTGGAGGGTGAACCTTTTTTTTTTCCTCCAGGGATATGCTGCCTCAGCCCTTTCTTTCTCTCTCTCTCTCTCTCTCTATACACACACTGTCTCCCTCCCCACCCATCCACCTCCTCCCGTTGCCATCCCCCTGTTATCTAAAAAGAAACTTTAACACTGTTTCCTCATAATTAAATATTAAAATCAGTGACAGCGGTTCAGTCCTCATGAGCAACATCACAGGCAGGAATAGAAGTTTTTGACTAAAGGTGAGGACCTAGCCAGGGAACTTCTGGAGGGACTGGACGTGTTCAAATCAGCAGGTCCTGACAATCTCCACCCCCGAGTGCTGAGGGAACTGGCAGAGGTTATTGCGGGACCCCTGGCACGGCTTTATGAGCACTCATGGTGCTCTGGCGAGATGCCAGAGGACTGGAAAAGGGCCAATGTGGTCCCCATTTTCAAAAAATGGAGGAAAGAGGACCCAGGAAACTATAGGTCCGTTAGTCTTACCTCAGTCCTGGGGAAGCTCTTTGAGAAAATTATCCAGAAGCACATCTGCAAGGGACCAGCAGGGGAGATTATGCTCAGGGGCAATCAACACGGGTTCATTAGGGGCAGGTCCTGTCAGACCAACCTGGTGGCCTTCTACGACGAGGTCACCAAAGCCTTGGACGCAGGTGTGGCGGTGGACGTAGTCTTTCTGGACTTTAGGAAGGCCTTCGATACTGTCTCTCACCCCATCCTCATTCAAAAATTAGGCGACTGTGGTGTCAACACCTACAGAGTCAGATGGGTCGCAAATTGGCTGGAGGGCCGCACCCAGAGAGTGGTAGTGGACGGGTCATTTTCGACCTGGACGGATGTGCAGGCCTGCACTGTCCAACATCTTCATCAGAGACTTGGACGAGGGGGTGAAAAGCACCCTGTTCAAGTTCGCAGATGACACTAAGATGTGGGGAGAAAGTGACCACGCCAGAAGAGAGGGGCAGACTACAACTAGATCTGGACAGGTTACAGAGGTGTGTGGATGAGAATAGGATGAGTTTCAGTACGGACAAATGCAAGGTACTGCACCTGGGGAGGAAGAACCAGAAGCATACCTACAGGCTGGGGAACTCCCTTCTCATCAGTGCAGAGGCAGAAAAGGATCTCGGAGTCGCTAGTGATTCCAAGATGAACATGGGCCGGCAGTGCGGGGACACAGTCAGGAAGGCCAACTATACCTTGTCATGCATCCACAGATGCATCATGAGCAAGTCCAGGGAGGTGATCCTCCCCCTCTACGCAACACTGGTCAGGCCACAGTTGGAGTACTATGTCTGGTTCTGGGCGCCGCACTTCAGGAGGGATGTGGACAGCACAGAGAGGGTCCAGAGGAGGGCCACTCGCATGATAAGGGGCAGCAGGGCAGGCCCTACGAGGAGAGGCTATGGGACCTGAACTTGTTCAGCCTTCACAAAAGAAGGCTGAAAGGGGATCTGGTGGCCACCTATAAACTTGCCAAGGGGAACCAGCAGGCAGTGGGAGAGTCCCTGTTCCCCCGAGCACTACCAAGAGTAACAAGGAATAACAGCCATAAGTTGACTGAGAGTAGATTCAGGCTAGATATCAGGAGGTGCTACTTCACTGTCAGGGCGGCTAGGATCTGGAACCAACTTCCAAGGGAAGTGGTGCTTGCCCCTACCCTAGGGAGTCTTCAAAAGGAAGCTAAATAATCACCTAGCCAGGGTCGTTTGGCCCCAGCATCCTTTCCCGCCCATGGCAGGGGGCTGGACTTGATGATCTGCTTAGGTCGCTTCCAACCCTACCAACTAAGAGACAAGAAAATAGTTTGTAGTCTCAACCTTCCATGGGTTGTTTGAGCCAGAACTGAATCCTTAAATAGTGATATATTAAACATGTAAAAGCTATCTTGCTGGAATCAAAATGAAAGGGCTAAGTAAAAAACTCTCACCATTATTGCACTGTAAAGACAAATTAAATGCTCTGAAAGTCAGCACTCTCTTCTCTTATTCATTTAAACTATATTAAAGAAGTGAACAGACACACCACATACATATCAAAGAAAAGCCACAGAAAATCCAACATGATCTAAATATATACAGCTAAATTCATCTTTCAGCCTTCACAATACATGGTATACTTGTATGTTTGAAGTAATATTAGTTAGCTAGGGCACATTTGAAAAAAAAAGAATAACTTTGAAATATTGTTATGAAAAGAGGGGAAAGCTACGTAAACCCTAAAATTCTGTGAGTTCTTTGTATTCACAATTATTGTCACAAACTAAGAGGCTCATATTCCCTACTAAGCAAACATTTACAATTAAATCCATTCTGCACAACACATTTGCATTTTGAGATAGAATAGTCAGTTGTTCAGCTGCTGTGATTTAGATGGATTGGTTCATTATTGCTGCAGTTCGTTTTCAGCTACACTGTATAACAAAGGGGTGCCAATGTAGTTCTGAATGTCTTTAAAACGAAGTACTCTGGTATTCTTCCATCATGATGGTATTTAACTATCTCCCCATCGCACTCATTTTGTGGGTTTGGGGTGTGTTTTACTTTTTTGGATTAAGGTGTCAACCTCACAGGCTAAATGTCACAAAACAACAGAAACAGATTACCATCATTGTATTTGGCAGCTGGGGTTCGTGCAAGTCTCTCAGAAAGTACTGCTGAGAAATTTTCAGTGATTTCCCATACAGTGAAAAACATGGCAAATTTCCCAAATTCTCACTTCAGAAATTACTGATTTGATTATGAGGGGAAACAAGCTAACCACCCGCCATACAGACAAGGAAGCAAACTACCCCATCCTAAGAGAACACAGAGGGGAGTGCATTGTATGCATGAGCTGCCACCAAGAACAACAATTTCAGAAAGTCAATTCCCAAGTAAAATAAAGGGCTAAGGGAATTCCTTGCTGCAAGGAATATTTCAAGGTAGGAAGCAAACCTCCTCCCACCTCCTTAAACTCTGAAATATAGTACTCAGGGTAGCCAGATAAAGCCAAGAAATTGGAATAAGTTCTCCACTCAAGACTTTCACAAAA
Source organism: Gavialis gangeticus (assembly GCF_001723915.1). NCBI lineage: Eukaryota > Metazoa > Chordata > Crocodylia > Gavialidae > Gavialis > Gavialis gangeticus. The sequence goes on along the minus strand of NW_017729025.1, from coordinate 20,606,242 downwards.
AGGGTAGCATCCCAAAGAAATCCCTCAGCTTTTCACTGATGACATTAGGAGAAGCCACAGGATTACTGAGGTTTAGTCTGCCAATCTAAGAATGGACTTCATTGAGACCTAGCAACAAAGCACCACCAAGTGGGTCAATAGCACCCCTGAATAATTAACACCATCAGGGGCCTGATCCGTGCACACAGAATCACGTGTTATTCTGAAAACACAAAATGGTACACAGACAAAAAAAATCATTTATTTTTGTGCAAAGAACTTTATTCTAGCACAGAAGCATGAACTCTGAGACATGAACCAAAATAACCAAGCTGAGTTAGGGTGTGTCTATACTGCAGCTTGCTTCTTGGCAGCACAAATTAGCTGCTGCAGCATGCAGCTGAACTGCTTCCCCTTTAAAACTAAATCAGGTATCTTAATGCTACACTGCAATCTGCAATGCAGACCAATTCTTAGTTAAATCTACACATATTTGCATGGAGATCAGACTTGGATTTAGTAGTAAATGCCTTCAGGCAAAGATCAATTATTTCACGTGGTTTCACAAAAATGTAATGTTTATTTAACCCGAATATTCTATTGTAACTCTGATCTGGAAAGTAACATTTGTAGTTGCATAATTAATATTATTTGTACTGCAGCAGTAATTACAGGCTTCAAATGAGATGAGGGACTCACATGTTTGAACAGAGGAACACAGTCCCTTCTCTGAAAAGCTTACAATTGAGAGGGACGTTTGTATGACAAAACGAAGGGCTGTACAAAGACATTCAAACCTAGCTCCACATGTGCTGGCTCTGGCAGCAAACACTGTAAACGTATTTAAATGGTATAGTTTACTATTGTGAATATAGTAATATTGGTACCTTTACTGTAGCAAAAGCATACTGGGTTCTGGTTCCAGAGCTAACAGGTGCAGAGTTAGGTTGCCCTACCTCTGCACAACACTCCCCTGTGCTGTACAGCCATGCACGAGCAAGGCAAAAGAAATTCTATCTTCCTCATTTCATGCATGGGAGAAACAAGGGATAGTGAAATCAAGGGCTAACTACTCAGACAGCTTGTGCCATACATATTATTTTGTTATTTTTTACCAATATTTTTACAGAAAATCTCTTAATGAGGACACTGTTACGTGGATTTAAAAAGTCCTTCCACTGGCCTTTTCAGGAACTAAACCAGAGCAGTCCAACTTAGGAACGACAAGGGACTGCACGCCAAACGGATCTCCTGCAATGCCACTGGCACCCCTCACCACTACAAACACCTTTCCCACTACATGGGGGCCCCAGGCCCTGCTGTGCCACCCTGCTCTCAGGGGCAGGGGGCAGGAAATGGAAGCTGGAAGGGAAACCTGGAGACTCGGACTGTGCGAAACGGCACCATTCCGTTTTGCCTTGAGTTTCGCCCATTCAGTGTTTCATATTGAATTTCATTTTGAGTCGAAACAGCTGTTCCATTCTGTCAAAACAGAAAGGCTGTTTTGACATTTCGCTGGGGATGGAGAGTCAGCCAGCGCAACCTAGCGGAGGACCAGGAAGCAGCCCAGCTGGGCTGCCTCACCACCCCCTACTGAATCTTGCGCTGGGGATGGGAAGTCAGCCCAGCTGGATCCCTATAGTCAAAACGTTTTCACCAGCCTCGTTTTGTTTCAAGGCTATTTTGACGGCCTTTGTTTCATTCCGATTTTGCTGTTTTGACCTCCAAATTGGTCGAAACAGTGTTGAAACAAAAGAGCCGGCAAAATTTTGCACAGTTCTACTAGGGGCCCAGTGGCAGCAGTAGCCAAAGCAGGTGCCTGGGTGGGAGACAGCAGGTGCATCTACATACGCAATTAATGCGAGACAAACTCTGAAGCAGTTCCAGCCAGAGATGACTGCTCCCAGGGGGAGCATCTACTTGTGTGCTTGGGATAGCAGCAATTTGAACTGGGGCAGAAAAGGCCCAGAGCTGGCTGGGCTAACCGAGCACAATGTACACCTGTAGTCAGCATCTACATCTGCATTTTGGTGCTGTGAAGTACTCTGCCATAGGACAGTACTATTAGGGACAGTAGTATCCTACAGCGGAGTTAATTAGTTTACTGCGTCTTAATACCAGTGCACGCGTAGACTGTGATGCTTTACTGCAAAACTAATTAGTCTACTTGGAAGTAAAGCGTACATGTAGATGCACCCAGCATGTTGTAAATTAAGCCCCTGTGAATGACATGCAGCCTATATAGCCCTGAACTAAGCTATTCCAATTAAGTACCTTTGTATTACTATAACTCCAACCATAATGCCCTGGTGCTATCCACTTAATTGGTATGACTTACATATATAAGAGTTGAGTGCCCTTAAGTACAAGGAAACCACAGCAGACTTTCACATCTAGATCTATTTTAGCTAGTTTGACTGTTTCCAAAAAGGCAGTTTGCACATTAAACTGGTCAGACCTCTGACAGTATATAAATGATACTTTCATCCCACTAGCTCTCTAAAAGTGCAATCTTAAGTACCTTTCTCCATCTTTATGCCCCTTCACAACAGTGAGAGGAGGGTAGAGACTTAAAAACCACTTGTAAGTTTTCTGTCCTTTATCTTCACCATCTAGCACTCCAGTAATGTCTTCCAGCTTTTTTCCACAACCATGAAGACTAGAAACCTATTCTTGCTTTTGAAATGAAAGCTTAAAATCTCACATAGTCACATGACTCCTAGAGCTGGGACTTCATACCGCAAGAGTTGCAATGAAATGGTGAGAATTAGCAACAATGCCGTAAGCCATCATGATTCCAGCAACACCTACTTTCTGCTGGAACAGTAATATTATCACTCTCAAGAGAGCGAACTTTGCACCCAAGAAAACTTCAGCTTTCCTAGCAACTGTAGAATTCACTCTCAAGACAGATCCAACTGTGTGTGAATCTATGCGCCTTCAAAACAAATCCAAAATCCAGTTCCCTCAATGATCCTCAGTCACATATCAATAAAAAAAATACAGTATCCCTACAAGCAAGAGGGATACATTTATAAATCACCATACATGGCATTAATAGTTTTAGTAGCGCCAATTACATACTGTGAACACACACAACATCACTGATTGCCTATAACTCACCCAGTGCAGGATTTGAGCTTGGAGGGGTAGTTCAAAACATATCTTCCTGACTTAAAACATAGAAAAAAAAGATACCAGTTATTAAACTGATAATAAAAAGATAATATATTTTTCTCTCCTCCCTTACATACATTTTGACTATGATAAGGAACAATCACACATTTGCTGATTTAACCGATACATTTCATTTGTATTTTTGGACCAACTTTTTTCCCCTATAATTTGTTCAAGTTTGAGAAATGAAAAGATCTATAAATTCCACTACATTTTCCCCCTTCCAGCTAAAAAAAAAAGTGTTAGAATTATTCTCCTTTTCAGCTGCTATAAATATTTTTCACAAACACGGACTATATCACACCTAATATGGTGGTATTGTTCCTTCATTCTTTTTCTTCCTCTTTCCTTGCACAGTTTCCTGTGTTTTGTTCCCCCTTTAAGACATATATACCTGTACTTTATCATCTATGCAATATAACTACAAGGATTCCAATTTTAAAATACATTTTAAAAAACTTAAATTTCTCAAACCCTATTAAAAATTATGAATTTTCTTAGTAAATCAAGATATGCAATAGGTTCACCTTGTACCTTAAAAAAAATAGCCTCCATGACTTGTCCCAGCAGATCACAGAGTTACTATTGAAAGCTGCTTTCAAATGTACATCTACGTGAAAGTTAGCATGCCAACTAATCCGGTCTTTCTAGCATACAATAAAGCCTGTTTCCTGAATTAATCTGTATCTATCAACTGCCTTAGCCATTTTTAAAGAGTTTTCTATTGACAGTGCGTTAAGGTTTAAAACAGTAATATTACACAGAATCCATTACATTTTGCCAGAAGAATATGGCTTTCTACTCAACTTCCTCTCTACCTAATTCGAAACCCTCTCACTCAGTACTCCCCTTTCTCCTAAACTTAGCACAGAGGCTCAACCAAGAAAAAAAAAGATAAAAGCAAAAACAAACAAAACCACCACAGGGCTACTTATTTGGCCATTCTCCCACTGATTTCCTCTTCTTTAAAAACAAAAGAGGCGCCCATGAAGGGGTGGGGGGAGGAGAAGAATGAAAAGGAGGAGGACCAGAAATAGCATGGACAAGCACCATGCAACCTACCCTACAAATCATTACCATTTCATCTTCAGCCTGGCCTGCGCCAAAACCCTGACCCCATATTCCTGGGTCTCTTAAGCAGAAGGCAGGGTGCAATTCTGCAACATGACCTGATATCTGCAGAGAACCAACACCTACTTCTCTTCAGTTCTGACATACAGCCAAACAGAATATGAAACTAAGCTGCCTGACATGAAGTGACAAGACATAGACAAATTCCGTAGTCCAATAGGATATTCAGGTGCCTGCATGTGAGCCTCTCTTCCTATATCGATTGGAAAAAATCTGTTCTGCACCTCCTGTGTAAAAGCAGCTAAAACGGGGGGATTTTTATCTTCTAAAATAAATTTAGAGAAACAAGACTTTCTCATTTCATTAACATTTTGGAAAATGCACGGAACTGTTTTAATCTAACATATTAAAACTACATTTTTCACTTGCATGGAGAGAAGAGTTACAGCACATCTATTTTTTTCCACATCTCAAAAAACTAACATTTTTTTTAAAAATGTTGTTTGTTTTATCAAAATGAAAATGTTTCACTCAAAAAGAAAAACATATTGGTCATAAGGGGGTGGGGAATTTCTTTGCTTTGTTTTCTCAGAAAATTTTCAACTACCTTTCTTCCTACAACAGTCTAGTCATCCTCTGGCTTCCCCCGAGTTATCTTTAATCTGCCTTCTAACCAATAACCAGCTCTTGACTGTTCAGGAATGACACCATCTACATTGTCTATTTTGGATGGCAGAGGATTAACTAGGGCAATCTCCACTGCTTTGTACTCATGCTACTTCCTTCAGTCTCTCCACAAATAATTCCATCAGATGAGATTTATTCTCCAAAATAGTCTAGCTGACTAGCCATTATCTGCTCATATTTCTCCAGATGTTTTGTGATCTCATCCTTTCTTAATGTTTCTAGCATCTTGCCTACCACCAAGGTCAGATTTATTGCTCTACAATTTCCTGGTTCCTCCCTCCTTCCATCCCTGAGAGCAGGACAAGAAAGAGGCAGAGAACAAGCATGCCACTAGAAAACCTTTGCCTCGTGTTGAAAAAGTGATCAATGTCCAAAGCCACAGTCTGACCTTGTTTACCCAAGTTCTTTTATGTACAACCAGATGAGCAACATGTCTAAACTATGAACTACAAACCTACAACCATACATATTGTTTTTCTATTTAAAACAACAGCACCAACTTCCTTCCCTCCTATCTCTTGATTCTTGTTCATCTTTACCTGTCCTCATCACTTCAGCTTATCCTCTAAAGTAGCTTTGTTCTCTATAGCCAACTTCCTGCAAGTTTATATGTATATTTGAATACTCTGTATCTGATATCATGGCCGCTGCCTCTTTGAAATACCACGAAAGCCAGAAGGTCCTCCAACCAATCTGAATCTTGAAGGGTCTGGTTGCATAGGTGAGCTGGAAAGAACAAAGCTACGAAGCCCAGATGCCAAGAAAAAATGAAGAGGCGGGGAAAGAACCAAGTAACAAAGGAGAGAGAAGAAATATAAGTGCACCCAACCTGGGCTTGTCAAAGTAGTTAACTGGTGGAAACATGGTTGTTTATCCATCCTTCAAGTGATACTAGTAAGTGAACAGTTAAACATATTGACTGGCTCTCAGGAAAACAATGCTAAACGGTGCTAGGACCCATTATTCTGGTTCAGACAAATGGATCTGATGTTTAGTTAGGCAAGCATACTTTATACAGATATCCTCTACCAGTTTACAGGCCCTACTGAAATCAGCAGGGCGAGGCTGGGTATAAATGTTAGTCTGGAGATCTCTAAAGGGCACACACATTATTCCAAGAGCTACTGTGATCTCTCTAAGCTGGCAATGACCTGATTCCTTAGCATGGCAGTAGGGCCACCCCACTGTTGAAAGGACTGCCTGTCAAGTAAGCTGAAGAGTCACTGGTTCGTAAAGATGCTCTGGCAATTTTGTCTGTTGACGACCCAGACCCCAAATTGAGTAATTGTCTTTTACTTGCCTAAAATACTCCTGCAGCATCAGATGGATAAGCCGTTGCAAATTTTCTGCCTAAATGCTATGCAGCATTTTTGTATGCCATTTAAAAAAAAAAACCCACATATTTGGTACAGGCTTGAGTGTAATTGCTTCCATCAGATTTTTATTTCCTATTTAGCCCCAACAAAACAGTCCCTTCTTCACAGCATAAAAAAGGAAGTTTCTTCCCAAAAGAATTTATAACTGAAATGAGACTCAGAGAAAACAAGATATACCAGGAAAGGCAGAAGTGAGGAGGGCAGTGTTTTGACAGTATCCCATTTCTTACTGGCCTGGAAGAAGTGGGCTTCTAAAGACAGACTTGAATGTAAAGAGGATGACAACTGGAGTGATACTATCATGAAGACCCTTAGAGAATAGGGACAAATGTGGTATGATGAACACAGATGACCAAAGGAACACAACAGACTTTCAGGCACATAGAGGCCAAGCGAATGTCTACTTCAGTCTAACAAATGCACCACAATGGGCATGCTTTTAAAGCTCAATCTGCCACTGACACACCTTTAGAAACAAAGTAACGCAGGAGTTTCAACAAAAAATAGTTAATTTAATGTCATGTGACCTACAAAGCTTAAATTCCCCCCTTTATTCTCTTTTACCTGCCTTACGGCTCTGCAACATAAACAATGTCACAAACAGCATGCAGACATACACGTAGACATCTCCCCCAAACATGACAAAATTCAAGTTCCTCCACTTCAGGTTCCTTGCCTCCTTCCCATACACACATTAGGCATTTCTGCTATGCAGTTCTTCAAACTGAGGTTAGGATTTGTAACTACTGCTTTTGTGTGTGAAGCTGACCGCCTGACGTATCCTGATTAGGACTGCAGGGCTATGCACTGCCAATTGAAAAAAAATGTCAGTTCATTCATGAAGTCCTATACTTCTGACTCGATGAGGTTAGAAGTGTCATGGAGATGACTCTAGCCTCTCTGCAAACAAACATCTGCACTACTGGAAGTGGCACTTCCTTTAAGTGACTGACTCACAGGACTGCCAGGAACTCAGACCAGCAGAGAAAAAGATGTCTAATTTCATTTCTCCATATATGTGTGTGTGTGCAGTATGTATATATATGTATGAAGTATATATATAAAACATACAAAGAATATAAATGTTTAATTTCACTTATCCATATATAGCTATGTCTAGATATACAAATTAGATATATATGGGGAAATGAAATGAAACATATTTATATATTATTTTTATTTTGGAAAAAGAAAGCCAGCTAACGGAAGGAAGTTACTCCAGAATGCTAGAAAGTCCTGATACTTCAACCAACCAAAACACCTGCTCCAGCTAATGATAGCTAACGCATATAGCATCTGACCTCCAGAAGGGTTACAAAGCTTTTTGCAAGCTGATTTATATGTGCACAAATCACTGCAGCCACGGAAACACGGCCATCACTGGGGGGAAAACACACTGTTGTGCTGTTCAGCTGTTGAAGACAGGAACTGAAAGAGCTATTTTATCCAACTGAAGCTACAAGGGGAATTTTAGGTAGTCAGAACATAATTACGGGATCTGGAATTTGGCCAGTCACCAGGGTTAACACTCTTTATGCCTGTGAAAAGAATCATGGGATCATTAAAGACTACAAATGGTCAAGATCTCATCTGTATACTTTACCCAAAGGGACAAACTGCAGGCATTTACTGTATCTGTAGTCTTCCCTTGGTAGTCCCTCCCTACAACAATTACTGTTTATGTATTGTTTCACAAGCTCACAGTATCGGACATGACTTTTAGAAACATCCTGTGCAGCACTTAACCTTGCAGAGCTGGAGAATCAATCTTTTTTTTTTCCATATACAGATCTCCTTAATAATCACTATAGATTAAAGCACATCTACAACAAATATATACCACCTGCAAAAAGACCAGCAATAGTGGGCCGGCCTGACCCTCCATCTGAGAGAATCAAGTTTCACAACTGATGTCAAAACTGCTGCCAACAAAACCAGAAGTACAGGAGAGCAGATGCATGTGGTGCTCTGGAGAACCTAAAAGGGGATATGGCATTGTTTTCCTGAAATCCATCGGCAGGTTAGTGACATTCAATTAACAGTTGTACTGAACTACTGAGGAAAATAGGTACCACAACAGTCCTCAAAACGAGACACAGAAGTGGAAAAAGCTGCAGAAACCAAGATAAAGAGATGGGGTTTCCCTTCGATGCAAAAGACCTGGATGAACCTAGTCCAAAGACGAATCTGACTATCAAATATGCAGCTTGCACTATTTATCCTGCCCACAACCACCATCAAAATAAAAAGGTGCTCATCAAATAATCTGGTCACAATCTTGCAAGTGAGTCAGAAATTATGATGCAGCCTGTTTAGAGTTTCTATAGGAACTTAAAATTCAAGTAAGCCATTTTAAACTAAAAGCTGCCCCAGCAGCATTACATACTATGTTGAACTGGCATCTTATTTGGTTGGAAGTTATGTTTTTCACTTGGAAAGTAAAGAAATTTCAATTCCCAGGTTAAGAGTCATAGTCATTTTGAAATCAAGTCAGACTGTTAAAAAGGAGGTAAAAGTGATTTCAGATACTGACTGTATCTGCTTGGCAGATTCAGGGACAGTATCTATCGTATTACAAGGTTTTTTTTGAGAAATGTTTCCCTCCACTCTGTTCTCATGTGAAAGACTCACACAAACATAGTGAGAAAGCTGACTATCTTATAATTGTATAAAGTTTTAGAAACATCCTGTGGCTGCAGCACTTAACCTTGCAGGGCTGAAGAACTGATCTGGTCTTTTGGTTATTTGTGCTTTAGACCACAAAAACAAATGTTTCCCTCCAATCTCTTTCAGTTGCAGTCTTTTACATATATGTTATTTGTAATAACATTAGGTAAAAAAAATATAATGCAAGTCCACACTGTCCTTTTAGCTGCAAGAATTCTTCAGACCCTCAAGTCTAATATGAAACACAAGCAAGTTTTTACTTCCTTTGCTTTATGCAAGCAAAGTATGCCTTTCTAACGCACTGACTGAACCAGGTAACAGAGCTATCCAGAGACAGGAGTTAAGATATATTTCTGTAAGCTGCAGACAGGGGGCATTTATATGCATAAACTGTGTCTGAAACTAATTGTGATGAAAACCTAAAAATATAATACTGCTTTCAAATGGCCCTGTCAAATTCTCCTGACCAAGCATCAGCTGATAATGAAAAACTAAATGTTATATCAGTTTTCAGAAAAAAATATCCCTTTTATTTTAATGTTGTGTATTATAAATTTTTTCTTGCAGAAGAATCAACCTTCATCAAGGTTACGATAAGGTACTTCCCTCTTCTTCCAAAAATAATTTTGCTGTACCTGTGTACCTTCAGGCTACGTTACTAAGCTGTTGCAAACTCTCTGGAAAAATCCTGATTCTGCAAAAACAGAAAGTTTCCATATTAGCACTAAATTTGTTGCTGGTCCAAAAAGATGAGATTATGGAAAGCACCTAAACATGTTCACTTCTTGAGAGAAAGCAGTAATACAGTACAAAGTAATGGGTAAGTCGCATAGTGATGCTGTACTAATATGCTAATACGCATAGTGGTGCTGTACTAAAAAAAACAAAACAAAAAACACACACCCTGTACAATAAACTCCAATTAAACTTACTGGCAGCAGAATATTGAAGGAACACAACACCTAATAAGAAATAGTGCAGTCGCATATGCAATTACAGTGTCAGTTATATTTCAGGTGTCCCTTCCTTCTCATGCAGGTCTTTTATTTTATCAACATTAAACATGGAACATACAGAATTCATGATACTGCTCATATCTTGGGACTTGGTACTAAAAGTAATTAGTATTTAAATGGCACGCACACAGTACAAAATAGAGTGCATTCCCTAGCAAAGTTACTGCAAAAGCACACACAACGAACAAACATTGTATTTCTTGCTGTCCAAATGCAGTTTGCCGAGAGACAACTGCATGACACATGCATGTAGAGAGAACAGTAGCAAATATATTGCTTACATTTTAAAAGATATCAAGACAGACTAATTAGTCCACCTTTGCTATAGTCCACCCATTAATACTTAACTGTAGAGTAGTGGCTTTTTATCATTAGCATCATTTTAAAACTAAAGGGCAGAGATAGTCTTCTGAGAAAAAACACAGAAAATGTACTACACATTTTCTCAGAGTACTGCATAGTTCACAGAAATTCACACATCTTTCTTCCACACATTTACCATCAGGACAGACAGGTTTTAAGAAAGGGGATTGTCAATAAAAAAAAAAAGTATGCTGTTAAAGTCATCAATGTGAGAATAAGTGCTGACAGACCAAAACAGTCAGTGTTCCTTTAAGTGAGGAGGAACTGATACTTACCTCGTTTGTGAAGCCATCCTTCCTTCACTATTGCTACTTCATTCATAATTGCAGGAATGTCTCTTGAAAAACAGTTTATAACAAAAGATCACCCCGCTGTAATTTCTGGACACCAGCAGAAGGAGCCACGGAAACGGGTTTTTCTTCCTCCCTCCTCTCTGATATTTCTAAAAAGATTAAAGAATAGCACACCATCATTTTGCAGCAATTTACAGATAAACAGTCAGAGATATAAAAGGGGGCAACTTTCATTACAGTGCTCACATAAGAGGAAATGTTCTTCACAGGGACATTTATGAAAATACATACTTGCAAAGCGCTATCTAATCACTAAACAGGTAGAGTGGAGTGCACCAGCAACATCAGCACACACTGTAATAATTAGAGATCAACTGTAAGACTTCATCCAGAAGGTCTCTTCAATCTCCTTGCCAATGCCACATTATCCCCCAACCATACTTTTTCAAAGACATTACAGAGTCTAATTTAACTATCCCCCAGAAAGGCTTCTGGAATTTCCTTCTGAAGGATGTCTACAACCCAACGCATCCCAACGTCAGGAAACTTTTCCTAATATTCTGCTTCAGTTGCCCTAGGCTCAATTACATCCTGTTACTCCCAATTAAATCTTTTTGGAGTCTCTAAGTAATACTTTTCCAACCTTGGTGTTTATTACTTCTGCCCCTCTTAAAGCTGTACACATAATCTCAGATTAGATGACTGTCCGCGAGTCAGACAAAGCAATCCCTCCAACCTGTATACTACACTACTTGAACATTTATACTGCACTACTTGCATCTCCTCCAGTTTAAGACTATATTTCTACTGAGACATCCAAAAACAAAGATGGTAAAAGACTCTTGCCAGCCTGTTTCATGACTCAAAGCATTCTTAGTCTTCCTCTCTGCCTTGTTTCACTCCAAACATACCTAGTTTGAAGCCCAGCTAGATCTCTTTCCAGGTTTCTCTTCCCAAATTGAACCCAATTGTTAGGTATTTTCTATTCACATGGGCAATTTCTTTTCTTTAAAATCACCACAGAGATATCTGCAACATCAGTCTGTGTCGTTGTGACATTCAGGTGATTTAACTCAGATTATTACATTTAAGAAAACTGAACCAAACACTAGCCCCAGCAAATATCCTGATCCGTCCCTCCACTCAATGCCACTGCCATTCTCCTAATCTTAAAGGACCACATCATTTTGCCTATTCAGCCTATACCAGCTCTATGTGGTTCTGCAACAGCTGGAACAATTAGTTCCAATCAGGATGGTGATATCTGTCCATTAAAAATAGACTCAGATCAAGTATTTTCATCTAACCCCTGAGGAGATTTCAGAGGGTAATGACCTGAGATCATTATGAACCTGTCTAGATTTTAAGCTCTGGTAGAGATGGGCTGTTCCATATTTCATTACCAGTGTTTGGGTCTCTGAGGAAGCTAAAAAAATTGAATTATTTCAGTTGCTGAATAAATAAATCGTACAACTTAGAGTAGAAAGAGATGGATTAAAAAGGAAGCCAGGTCCCTCTTTCTTTTTTCTATGAACTTTCAGTACTTATCACAGTTCTGCATCTTTACAAGTTACATGTCATTTTTTTTCCTGAGAAGCATACTGTTTTTCCAACTTAGGAATCTGCCATATCTCACCGCTTACAATTATCAACTCCAAGAAACAGACAAGAGGTTTGCCCGGGGGAAGGGAAAACACAAAACCTGATGCTGGAACACAGACAGGCAGGAATTTCTTAACCTCACACACAAGTATAGAACTGTGTGCAACAAAATGGAGGGTAGCTTCCTCAGGAATAGTTATCTTAGGACAAGCTCCTTTTGACAAGTTAAGATACATCTTGACAAACATGATGGGCTTTTATGCCTCTGTCAGTGTGCATACGCAACACCTACTGATGTTAACTAGACTCATGCGTAGGCATCAACAGGAGACTAGACCTCATTTAAAGGCTTCTCTGAAGCACAGAGCAATTTGTAAAGTGTTGAACAAAAACCCTATGATTATCACAGCTGAAGTCTGAAAATGGAATAGTGCAGTGTGAAAGTTAACACTTTATAATACCGTGCCACAACAGGACAAGGCACTATACGTTGTACCTTCATGTTTTAAATTCAGGAGTGGCATTAAAGCAATCAATCCCTTTTCAGTAATCAGATAAAAGAGAAAGTTGAAAGCAAATTAAGTTAGTAGGAAGAACAATCCCAAGACTATAAGAAGCAATACAATGACAAGAAATTCTGGCATCTCAGTCTGAGGTACTCCATGCCCGCATGGGTTCCCACCTCTTACACATTTTTGTAGCACTGCCCTATGAATGAAAGGCTAGATTGTCAGACCATGTTATTTTACTGCCCCTACTGCTACCCAACTGAGTTGGGAATTGCTTTCCCTCGTAGTTTCCAAGCAGTACCAGGTATAGACTTCAGGCAACAGAGAGCCCCCAGTGTGCAGGTGTAATAATCCTGCCAGACACATCACATCCCTCCTGGGAAGGTGGGGTGAAGGGAAAAGCTGGTATGACAGTGGTTCACTGCACTAGAAATGACAGCATGGCACAAGGAAGTAAGAGGGCACCTGATACTCCTACATACCAGCACACAGACGCACCACAATCTGGCTTTGTGCTCTTTATTCAGCTGTGCTGAAGTGCTGTTTAGTGGCAGCAAAGAAAACTAGGGGTGCATCCACAGAGTTTTTTTGGGCCAATACTGATTTTTAAAGAGGCATCTTAGCTGATACCGATCCAATTTCCGATACACAGCCTGGCAGCTTGAAGAGCGGTGTCTGGCTGGTAAGTCTGTTGTAGGGGAAGGGGAAGGGGGGGCAGATCGCAGCTCCTGCAGTGAGGGAGGGAGTGGGACTGGGGCAGGGGCAGGTGCTGCCCAGCCAGGGCAGGGTGGGGCATGGGACAGAGCCACGACTTGTCCAGGGGGCACAGGGAGGGGGAGGGGTGGCTCCCCACCACTGCACACAACCCAGGAGGCCATGGAGGGGTGTGCCCCCCGGATTAGCATGGGGCAGGCTGCTACCGTGGGCTGGGGTTGCACCAGCCTGTGCTCCGGGCAGGTAGCAGCGGTGCTGGAAAGGGGAATTACTAGTTACGGCCAAACAAGAAAAGGTTCCCTTTTGCACAAGCTGAACAAAAATGGATGCTTGTTACCCTCATCTGTGCAAGTCTAGGAATGGTTCCCAGTGATGCAGGGTATCTGAGATGACTACAGCCTGACTTATCTAACCTGTGAGAGAATGCAGATGACAGTGTGGTCAAGAACTGGAGATAAACTATTAGCCCTTTCTTGTTGATTAATTTTATATATTTGTTTCCATACCACCTTATTCTATACCATATCACCACCTACACTCGTCAGTCAGAGTGTAAGTACAATAAATAATGGATGGCACGATATTAATCTTGTACCCCTGCGTATGTTATTCTATTAATGTGGGGGACAGCTAGTAAGAACATGCATAAAAATGGTGAAAATTCAATAAACTAAGAATTTTAAACACACATCCCTTCCTTACATACTAGCACAATAAAACCTGTCTTAAAGAAGCTATGCAAATGAATCTGCCAACAGAAGTTTGAGTGAAGCTGTACTTGGGACAGCCTTTTAGGGCCGAGTGCTCTTTTTTAACACCTTTGTATCTTTCTAATGCACCCCTCCCCTTTGCCTTCCAAGACGGTACAAAATTAAAAGATGCACCTGACCTCCCTTTCCTCCTCAGACTGAGATCTTAGTTTTCTCTTAGTCTCTATATGTATTCTGCACAGCCAGGTTGTGCTCATAGAAAATCAAAGCAGGAGGGAAAACACCATTATATCTCCACAACTTAAGTTGAAACTACAGCCTAATGGATGGTGCAGATCTAACGGGTATCACCCCACCCTCATGTGAGGCAGTGTGTTGCAGGGTAGATGCAGACAACATGAGCTTTATCCCTTCTGCCCCTGCCCAGCTTTGTGTGTTGGAGCATCTGTGAAACTATGACATGAAACACATCTCCCACATGCTTGAACAAAATCAACCACCACTCCTGTACAGAACCACAGTGATGCCAATGCACTGAAAGCCCCTATTCTCTTAACAGGTTGGGTGGGTCAGGTCAGATTTGACCCAAAGCCCTCAAACTGCAGGAGCTCACTTTCAAGAAAGCCTAAAATGGACCACCAGTCTGTTTCAAAATCTTACTTTAGGTTTTAAAAATGTAACAGTGGCAAACTAGTTTTGTGTGGTTAGTGATGCTTTTTGCTAGTGAAGAAGATGCTCTACTTTGAACACCACCACATAAAAACCAAAATTTAATAACTATACATGTGGCTGATCACAAGGTTTGGGAAGCCTGTCCTGATATTACAAAGGGAAGTTGACAGCAATATAAACTGTCTCTTTTTTTTTTCCACTCTGCAAACTTAACCTAGGCTTCCACATTGCAATTAGCAATGCCTAGTGCTCTCCAATGCTTAGTGACAAATAGATAGGATGTTAATTGTGTTCAGGTGTGGGACGAGGGTTACAAGTTCAGCTCTCTACCTCATAACACGGGCACCATCCCTGGAGGAAGCATTCAGAAACTGCGGGGAAGGGAGAGAACTGCCCAATTCTCTCTCTGAAATTCATCAGGATAGACAGAATGCTCTTTGCTTATACTTCTCTGACAAGAAATAAGCCTTTTTACACTGATGAGAGAAAAATGGGGGGGGCCATAGGGTGCCGTTACTCAAACACCCCCAGCTGGCAGGCGCGCTCTGCCCCATGCTGCCCCTACCAAAGTTTTGCTCTGTCTCTCATGAGGCTCGAGCAACCCCTAAATTATTTAAATTCGCAGTAAAAGCCAGAGGCGCGGGGACTGCAAGCTTTCCAAACACGCTCCAACCTGGTGCTTCGCGACTGCTGCTGCCCACACACGCACGGGCATTTAGGCACAACAGCCGCGAGCCCAACCTACTCGAAGAAAAGCACAAGTTAGTGGCACAGAAATCTCAAAATCCCCTGCCTGCCCGCCCACCCGCCGCGAACAGCTCCTTGCCCCCTCCCCGGGAGCCCACGGGGAAACCAGAGCAAAATCGGAAACGAGTCCTGGTGCTCTGGGGGGGCCGGGGGCAGCCGAAACAGGCCACCAAATGGCACCGGCTCCACGTGGGGGCAAGGCAGGGGGTCTCTGGAGGGGACAAGCAGCAAGGGGTGGCGGAGGGGGAGAGGCCGCCTCCCCTCGGAGCTAGGGGAGGCCGGGAGGCGCCTCCCGCCCCTCAGAGCCCGGCCCGGGCGGCAGGGGAGGGCAAGCCCGGCTCCCGCAGGCAGGGCAGGGCCCAGGCGGGCGGC
>NW_017729025.1:20582474-20589994 GCF_001723915.1 Gavialis gangeticus | reverse complement strand
CAGCCCGTCTGCTCCCAGCGCTGCCGCCGGGTCCTACCGCCGCCGTGCGCCCGGCCCGCCCTGCGCGGGGGCAGCCTGCGGGCCTGGAGGAGGCGAAGCAGCCCAGAGCCACCCCCGGGCCCTGCCGCAGGGGGAGGCCGCAAAGCCCCAGCTCCTGGAGCCTGGGAGTGGTGGGGGAGCAGTGTTTTAGCCCCAGGGTTTCACACCAGGCCCCTGCTCCCCTTACATGTATTGCGTGTGTCGGGCTTTCGTTTGACCACCATGGCCCCGGGGCCCTGCTCGTTGGGGTGCAAGGAAGCCAGCCCCGCCGCGTTGGCAGGTTGCGGCGGTACATTTGCGCGCGACTAGGCCAGGCCATGAAGTCGGTGCCGGTCGTGGGGCTCCAGGAGCGATGTGGGCCCCACGCCACCTCCGCCCAGCTCCGTGCGCCGCATCGGCCTTGTGCCACCCCAGCCGGCCCTGCGCAATCCAAGTAGCCCATAGGGCTCGCCACTGGTTTGGAAATTTGTCAGCAAGAGAGCAGCAATGATTGACCGCTGCTTCCCTACTGCCCAATTTTTGGACCCATGGGGAACCCCATGGTCCACAGGCCGGATTTGGCCCTCAGGTTGGGGGTCGAGCACCCCGGCTGCACCATAAAGTTATCAGCAGTGGTTCTCGGCCCTTCGTTCGATTCAAGGCCCCACTTGGAAAATGACCTTGCACTCATTTTCTGACTCTGGGAATAATAACAAAGCAATTTTTCTCTTGCAAAGAACTCGGAAAAGCCCCGGCAGATCAGAGCGGTTTTGACACTAGATTCCTACTTGAAATCTCTGACCGTGTCCAGACATGCAGCGACATGAAGGTTGTGGTGCCACAACCTGGATGCGGCGAATGTTAAAAAGTGCCCTGTGCTGTAGCGCAGGGCCAAAATTTACTGCTGGGATTTCCCTGCAGCAGAAAAACCGAAAATGGAACAAAAAGCAGTGCAACACATACATGACAAGCGCACACAGAGGGCGGGCCGCCTAGAGCACTACTCTGACTACTGCCTAGGCCTCCGTACTGCCCAACCTGTACCCCTGCTGCTCCAGGCCACCAAGTAAGACTGGCACTGGCCCTACTGGTGCTGAAGAGCCAGGGGGAGCTGGGCAAGCGTAGTCTGCCCATTGCAGGACAACTTATCCCACAACAAAGCACACGTGCAGGGGTGTACATTATGGCAATTTATGCCACTGCAAGTGCACACCCTGCATGTCTGGACCTGGCCTCTAGGTTTAACTTGTGAATCAAGTGTAGGCGTTTGCACACTTAACAGTGCTAATATTACACCACATCACCCTTAAAAGAATCTCACAGCACCCCAAGGTGCTGTAATGCCCTGATTGAGAATCAGTGTTATAAGGCTTGCTATTGCCATCCTTTAGCAAACGGTTGCAACGCAGTCATGCTTTGCATGCGTACAGCACCTTTCATGTACAATTCTCACCACATCTTATAAATATTGATTACTTCCTTGGGCATGCCAGGACCAATAAGAGTATTTTAATATCCCTTTTAAGAGTGGGTAAGACAAGGCCCAGGAAGATAGTTGTCACATCCGTATAGCGAGCTTGTAGCAATGGAATGGTCAGAGCAAGGGAATACTGAAATCTGGACAAATAACCAGATAAGACTGCTCCTAAACATAACAGTGACCTGGAGCATGAGAGTCTGCAATTGCTGACCTGTGGTGTTTGGAGTCTACAGTACAGCATTTTTTGTGAGTTTTTATGTGCAGGTCTGTTCTGGAAAAATTAAAATGCCACCAATACATTTATTGCTCCTCCATGTTTCCCATGTCAAATTTACCCCATTTGCTAAGGTGTTTATGTTTTAACCATCGGTGCTGGAAACTCTGGATTGTGGGAGTCAAATCTAATTCTTTCAGAACCATACAGTTACTAGTAACAGCGTTTCTGTAACTGAAACCTAGTTAGCAAGTATACTGATGATACAGAAGTCAGAAAATAATTCAGTTAACTTTTTCAGAGCTGAGTTGGTCCTCACATTTTAATCTTATGGGTGGGTTTATGTAGTTACACAATATCCATCCCAGTGTATCTAAATTTATAAGAGATCATTGGATTTTATGTAGCTTGAGGCATCAAAAGAATCCCTAACAGAAAAGAGTTGGGGGGTGGGGCATTCATTCACTCTTTTAAAAGGAAAAGGGAGTGTTTAAATCCCCCTTTTTGATAAAAATGGCCAGCTGCAGTCAAGGCATCTCTATAATATATTTCCTTCAGGTGAAACAGCAATCCATCTATGAGATTGTATATGACTGATTTCAGATAGGTGGTCATGTTGTCACCATTGTCATCGGCAGTCCTTCTATACAAGGATGACAGTATGTTAGCATACATTTTAATACCTACTTCAATAGGGGCATAAGCAAATTTATTTTATAAGCTAAACTGTGACACATGCCATGGTATCTCAGTTAGCAGCCAGATCCAATACCACAGATGTCAATGGAAACATTTCCACTTTCAGTAGGCGCTGGAATAGATATTAACAATATTGCCATCTCTAGGCAAATACAAATACATTGAAAGAGACAAGCAAGTGGCAAATTCTAGTGATAATGGAAATTATTATTATTGCTATTACCATTACTTTTATTAGTATTTCTTTTTTCTCAGGCATGCAAATACATTCAAATTTGTCACTAAGCATCACACACATGACTATTTAGCTGTAGATTAAAATGTTTTAAGTACCAAAGATAACTGTTAGACTTACCTTCCCCAGACTGGACTAGAAAGAAACTAAATATCAAAGTATAGCATCTGCAGTATATTAACAGACGTTAACAGATACATCCAGAAGAATATTAACCTAATAGTTTGATCTTTATTTTAGGGCCTGCACTCACACGTCTCAACCAATGCAAAAGCCTTGGTGACTCCTTTTGAGTTCTTAATAATGCAAAACTATATCTGCTAACAGATGTGGTTGCAGAATCACAGCCTGTTTCCTGCCTTTTCTTGTGCTAAATCTTGTTCTAACTGGTCGGATCCCAGTTCACCTGGGGGAAGAGACTCTGTAAAGTTTCCTCTGGTCGTAAACAACAGGTTAAAAAGATCACACACACAAACACAAATATCAGCCCTGAAGAAAAGAGAATAAATCTCATTTTGGTTGTTAACAAAGAAACACAATTTTTTAAAACAACAGGCAATTTAGATTTACCGGTCGCTGATTTCAAAGGATAGTGGATATGGACCCAAGCTACACAGTTCTGGACGTAAACTTCTGCCACAGAACTTGGGAATGTTCAGATCAGGGGTTGCAGCTCTGGCTCAGCTCTTTGACTGCAGATTAAAAATAACTGGGTAGAATAGGAAGTGACTGCTTTGCAATAACAGGAGAGATTTGTATTGAGGCATGAATAAAAACATAACATTTTTCATTTAGAACACGAGGGTATTGTTGCAAATGCAAACATCATGGGTTTTATAATTCAATTATCGACAATGGCATTACAGTCTATAAACCCTAATTTTTAGGGAAGTCCCTAGATTTCCCTAAACACTTCCTCAAATTTCTCATCTGTTTATTCTGATTTAGGAACTAGTAAGAAAGAAGGTGTGCAAACTATTCCCTAGCATTAGGGAACAAATACTTAATATGTGGGTTAATAGCAAAGAAGGGATGGATTTCTGGGTTATAAATTAAGACAGCATTGTGAGATTGACCTGCCTAGCCTCAGTCATTGTTTAAACTATATAGAGATCTGATATAATTTTATGATAATTTTTAAATGGTTACTTTAAAACTTTCTCAAAAACTATCAGAGACAATATTTAAGAGAAGAAAAGTCTGACATCAATAAAGTGAAGAAGAGCTACATTGACCCCTAAAATAACAGAGGCTATTCCACTGCTGTCTAGAGCAGTGTATCTTTTATGTGCCTGTGATGACTTTGCTCCTTTCTCTTTAAAAGACATTTTACACGAATCTCAAGCAACACAAGGGAAGAGATGAGGGGCGAAATTCCCTTGACTTTTACTATAAACTTCAACAGAGGCAGAATTTTATCTTAAATAGTTCCACCCTTTAAATAAAGATGAATCAGATTTAAACTAACATAGAAATCCAGACTGATATGAAAACAAAATCACATAACTTTAACCCACAAAAGCTGAAAAAGGGGCAGGCATCCTTCTAAATATGAAGAAGTCCAGTGTTTAAAAGGAAATGGATATTTCTGGAGTAGCAAAACAATAACTGACAAAGGGGAAAGTTTAATCTAGTTGCTGAAAATGTGTAGTGCAAACAATTAAATCTCTAGAGTGAAGTTGATGCAAACCTAACAGTGGTTTTTAAACTAATATTTTAAATTAAAGGTAGATCTGAACTACTCCATGTTTACAAACACATTTTGTTGGAAGCATTTCCCAATGGCTCATAGAAGCACTCAGCATAGCCAACTAGGAGACTGAGGTTTGTTTTTAGTCTCTATTTCCTGGTCCCCCAAGACGACAGCCTGGCAGCAGCGAGAAGGCAGTCAGCTTGCTTTTGCTGGAGAAAGGGGAAGAGAAAGGCAGGATTCATAAGTGATCAGTGGTAGCTTCTCTAGCGGATTCATGAGTGGTATTGACAAATTCCAATGGGAAAACCATCCACTCCTCAGCTGAAAAGTTGGTGTCTACGACATATGGAAACAAGCATGCAATGGGGAATTCTGTGAACAAACAGTAACTGAATTGGTTAGATAAAACAGCAAACATACCACTTCTCTCCCCTATCCCAATCATTTGTAGCATTAGTAGTAATATAACAGCACCCAACATTCCCAATCAACACCGGGGCAACATTTGGGACTGTTCAAATATAAAGAAAAAGCAATCCTTAATTTTAATGTGTTACAGTCTATTTTAAATAGCTGATTTTTTTCCTTTGTTAGTAATGCCGTATCTGAGATGTCCTCAGTTATGGGGAGTAAATCTGAAATATATTGGAAAGCCAATCACAATCTTATTGATTACATTAAAACACACAGGAACAAAAAAAGCTTGATAATAGAGAAATATTTAGGGTCTTGTAGGAGTCTTTAACTCACTCATGTTGCTTCTCTTACTTTAACTTGACAAAGTGCAGTAAATACACTAGAGGCAATTTAGCATGTGCTATTAGAACAGTTTCTCAACCTTTTTAGATTTGAGACACCTCCCAAAAGACTTGAGGCATCCTGCAAAAAATGCCAACTCTTGGTTTTCACTTGATTTTTCGCTACAAAAAATAATAGAGCAATTTTTCTGTAGCATAAAACTCAGAAAGACCACAACAGGTCAGAATGTTTTTAACACTATTAATTTCTATTTGAAATCTCTGGGTTTATCTTGTGAATCACGTTTGCATGCCTAGCATGCTACCACTGATCTCAAGGCACTCCAGGGTGCCACAGCACTCTGACCATCACTGTATTAGAGATTTTAGTTGCAAGTTTGCACTGGGTTCCTTCTTGCAGGCCATGGAAGTAGCAATAGATTTATTGGGCTATTGGTGCCTAGGGGTACTGCTGTCTCTGTAGAAGCTAACAGACTAGTTCAAGGTTTCTAAATGGGATTTTCTAGAAATTCCTTGGAAGTCATAATTTTTTATTCTAACTGCTCTTAATTAACTAGTACTGCCTCATATTTAGGCATTAGGATGAAACATGCTTTATAAGTAGGTGGATTTCCTACATTTTGTGTACCTAGTTTAAACATTTTTCAATAGTTTTTTATTATTATTTGTCTACTAGCATTAGAAGAGAGGGAGTTGCTTTTGATTTTGTGAGTAGTTTTATTGATAGCACATGCAAAAAAAATGCTGGTGCATTTTAGCATGTGAATGGTCTCCTCTTGGTTTCACAGTTCATAGACCTTAAGTCCAAATGTGCCTATTGTGATCAAGACTACAGTCATCTAGTCTGCCATCCTGTATGACCCAGGCTGTAAGATTTCATCTAATGATTACTGCTATCTCTATAACTCATCAAAACGACTGGGGAATTGGTTAAAATGATGACATCTCATTTAGATGCTGAAGGCTAAGAGAATGGGAGCGTGTGGATTTCAACCTTTAGTAATCTCTTCCTTCAAATCCCTACCCAAGACCCATGTCTGTAGTTTTATCTGTTGGAAATCATTTCATGGCATTCAAAAGCTCTATCCCAATCATACAATCGGTCCAATAAAAGATATCATCCGGAAGAAACCTTGCCTGTATCATATCAGGGCAGGTTAGAAAAGTAATGTCACAAAATGGGCAAGGCTTTGCTAGACACTGTTAAAAAAAAAACATAGTAGGTTTAACTGCCAGCCCCACTCACCCACCCACACACACATGTTGTTTCAGTCCATTATTTCATCTTTGTTTTTAATTTCCCCCTGACCCTCCAACATTCTAAATTAGCAAAAGAGCCCACTCCTTGATGAAGACTATTTACAAGCAATGGTTGTTTGGAAGGATTTTGTTACAGCTGAATTTGTAAGCATATTTGAGATATCCTTGAGCAAAAATCCCATAGAATCATAGAAAAGTCAGGCTGGAAGGGACCCTCAGAGGTCAACTAGTCCAACCGCCTTCCAGAGGCAGGATCACCCCTATTGCTTGGCTTCGCAGATTTGCATAGGCTAATAAACAAACCCCTATCCAAACCACCCTATACAAAACTACACAATCAACCCTGACAGCCTACCCTGCCACCACTAAAACAAGGGGAGAGTTGTATCCTTGCTGCTGCAAGTGTTAGAGAGATACGTATATTTGAGAGATCCAAGGAAGAGGACCATGAGTCCCCTCTGCAAAACTCCCAATCTGTTTCCTAATATGGTGATTGGTCTGACCCTGAGCAAAGGGGCAAGACCTCTGATCCAGAAACCTCCACACCTACTTCCCAGCAGAAACACTGGCCACACTCCAGTTAAAAATTTCAGTCTTGGCTGTAGCCAATACTTAATGCCCCTGAGCATGGCGAACGCTGGGGGGGAAGGGGACAGGATGGGGGGACCCTGTCCCTGCCCTTGCCCCTGACACATGTAGCAACAGGAGGGGAAAAAATTCCTTCCTGGTCCCATGTGGCAATCAGCAAAGCCCAAAACTATGGGACATACCCAGTAGAGAGAGCATAGGCATAGTGATACCTAAATCATTCATGAACAATGCTTGAACACCTCCAATGATGAATTCCCACGGCTTCCCTAGGCAGTCTATTCCACTGACTCCCTGTTTCAACAGTGAAAAAGTTGCTTCAGTACCATGGGATGAAGTTTATCAGGCCCTGCTTACTTGAATTCATACAAACCCATCCATTAGCAATGCGTAAGGGGTACACACAGGTGCACATGCACCCCCTGAGATTGGTGGTGCACCCCCTAAGATTGGCTGCTGCCACTGCTGCCAGCAGGACCTACAGGCAGTCGCCACTCTCCACACCCCACCCCTCGCCACGAACACTGCAGGCAGCGTCTGCGGGCGGTCACCGATCGGCGGTCAGCACTTACCGC
>NW_017729025.1:20575635-20577474 GCF_001723915.1 Gavialis gangeticus | reverse complement strand
CCTAAGATTGGCTGCTGCCACTGCTGCCAGCAGGACCTACAGGCAGTCGCCACTCTCCACACCCCACCCCTCGCCACGAACACTGCAGGCAGCGTCTGCGGGCGGTCACCGATCGGCGGTCAGCACTTACCGCCCTCTTCCCCCTCGCCGGCGACACTGCCACGGCCATCTGCAGGAGCCCCCTACTTGCCACCGCCATGCCCCCACTGCTGACACCACCACCTGCAGGCAGTCGCCATGCCCCTGCAGCCTCAGGAGGCACTCAACATTCATGGACCCATCAAAAGCTCTCTGTCTCTCTTGTTATATTGGAGCTGCTGAGTAGCTCTGCCATCTTTGCATCTTCTGTTAAGAATTTATCTTGGCTATTTACCAATGGACCCACAGCCCCCTTGGTCTTTCTTTTCTGCACTTTAACTAAAATATATAGATATAGACATAGGCAATGTGTAGGGGAGACACAAGGCGGGGCATGGGCCCCCCCTTAAATTGGCCATAGCCAAAGCCACCGCCAGCTTCTGCGGGCGGTTGCCACTCACCACCCACCCCCACCCTCGCTGCCGACACTGCCATTGGCATCTGTGGGCAGTTCCTGCTTGCCATTCGCCACCCCCCCACACTGCCAACACCACTGCCAGCATCTGCAGGCGGTCCTCACTCACCACTTGCCACCTCCAACACTGACACCGCTATCTGCAGGCAGTCCTCACTCGCCGCCACTGATACCAATGCCAGTGTCTGCAGGTGGTCCTCACTCGCTGGTCACCACTGCCAACACCGACGCCAGCATCTGAGGGCAGTCCCCGCGTATAGCTATGGTGCCCCCCCAGTCTTGGGAGGCACCAGTCATTCATGGATATAGATACAGATATAGTTATAGATATAGATATATTGCACAAACTTCATGAGCTGAAGCTCACTTAATCAGGTACTGTGACTGTATCTACTTTGGTTAGTCTATAAGGTGCAAATTTATGCTTCCTTCTACTTGACTTCAAACTAACACAGCTAACTAAATAGGGTTGTGTGAAACAGCATTGTTTTGTTTCAACTTCTGTTCTGAAGTTTCAACAGGACAGTGATTCATTTCAAGTTTCATTTTGTTTCGAAGAGCTGTTCCGTTTCATTTCGTCAAAACTGATTTGCTGTTTTGACACTGTTTCGACTTTGTCATTTATTGGCAGTGTGGCGGTGAGAAGCCCCATGGGCTCCACAGGGGTGGGGGAAACCCTGAGAGCCCCAGCGTGGGATAAACAGATCCCCCACACCCGGCAAAACTTACCTTCAGGCGCGTGGCCAGAGCAGAAACCAGGCGCGTGAGCTGGCATTTCGCCGACTCTTCAAATGACTCCTCCCAGGGTAGGGGAGCGCCGGGCCAACGGCAGCAGCAGGAAATGCCACACACCGGAAGCCAGCAAGGAGAAGGGGGGAGAAAGAGAGCCAGAGGGGAGCACACCAGGCATGGTGTGACTCCTGCTGCTGGCAGAAGCATTGCTGCAGACGCGGAGCCTGCATCCAGAGCAGGGGAAATATTGTCCCTGCATTAGGCTGGGCAGGGTCCGTTTCCACCCCCAGCTACCTACATTTTCAAGGGGATAAAAAGCGTCGCCCTCTCTGGGGAAAGAGAGGCATGACTGACATCAGGAGTCCAGCCCTCTGGCACCAGGGGCTAGGGGCTCCAGCTGCCTTAACATCGAGGAGAAAAAAAAAGGAAAAGAAAAAAAAACATACCAGAGCCAAAGTCGACGCCCAACCCCTTAGCAAATGGGCTCGCAGGGGCACAGCGGATCTATGTCCGGGCTGACACCAGCCCGGACACTGTGGGGATTACGGAGACTT
>NW_017729025.1:20573464-20575624 GCF_001723915.1 Gavialis gangeticus | reverse complement strand
GGGAGGTAGAGCCCCAAGGAACATTGCAGCACAACTATAAGTACCTCCATCACCAGGTTCCCCTCTGAGAAGAGGAACACTACTGAACCCCTCCTTTCACCCAATAACATCAAGTCGTGGCAGGAGAATTTAGGGGTGAGGGGCCCCAGAAGGAGTGGACAGGTCGGTACCCATCACGCCCACTAAAGTCATCACAGGCAGGTTTGGATGAAAACATCAGGGATGGTAGCCCTTCTGAGGGCATGAAGCCTGCCAAGTTTCAAGGAGATAGGTGCTGGGGTTTCTGGGAAACTGCACCTCAAACTTTTCAGAGCAAAACTCATGACATGTGACTCTGTGTGTGTGTTAATTCATAGATTCATAGATGTTAGGGTCAGAAGGGACCTCAGTAGGTCATTGAGTATGACCCCCTGCTCTGAGAGGGTGCAATGGGGTGAAAACTGCAGGGATGGTAGCCCCTGCTGAGGCCATGAAGCCTGCCAAGTTTCAGGGAGATAGCTGTAGGGGTCTGGGAAATTGCACATCAAGTTGCTGATAAGCAAAACTTGTGACGTGTGTGTGTGTGTGTGTGTGTGTGTGTGTGTGTGTGTGTGTGTGTTAAGAGGCAACTGTTTTTCCATCCCTCCCCCAAAGCACTGGGATTGGAAGGGACCTCAGGGAAAGATCAAAGTCACTGGCCAGCTATACAGTCAATATCAGAGCAGTCCTTCCCTGCTCTTCTCCGTCCCTCTCTTTAGTTTCTGTTTCCCTGCAAGCAAGCCCAGCTTTGAAAAGCGAAACATTTAGAAACTTTTGAAACATTTCGATTGCCCTCTTTTTATTTCAAGACTGTTTTGAAGCCTTTCATTTTGCTTCGATTTCGCTGTTTTGAGCTTGAAATTAGTTGAAACAGCATTGAAATGAAACACCCAGAGAAATTTCACACAACCCTACTAACTGCACCTTTCTTTTCTAGCCAACATACTCATAGAACCTCTTCTGATTGTCTTTAACTTCCCTTGCCAGGTGCAGCTCAGTTTTTACCTTTGCCTTCCTGATTTTGTCTCTCCAAGTTTTTGCTATTTCCTGGTATGCTTCCTTGTTGACTTGCCCATCTTTCCACTGCCTTTATGCTTTCCTTTTGCATTTGAGGCATCCTAGAAGTTCCTTGTGCAGTCACATTAGTCTCTTGTCATTTTTCTTGTTCTTCTATTGCGTTGGGGAAGTTTCTTGTTGGGTTTCCAATAGTGCGCTCTTTAGAAGTTTCCAGCTCCCCTGGGTGCCTGTATTCTTTAGCCTGTCTGTACATGACACCACACCTATTATCTTCTTGCATTGGTGGAAATCTAGTGGCTTAATTCTTCTGACCTTATGCTTTCCCTGTCTCAGGATCATGAATTCTATCATTTCATGATTGCTTCCACCCAAGTTTCCCATCACTTCACATCCTCCACCAGTTCTTCCCTATTGGTCAGGAAAAGATCCAAGATAAATGATCCCCAGGTTGTAGCCTCAGCATTCTGAAACAGAAAGTTGTCCTACACACAAGTTTGGAACTTTCTTCACATTTTGTGTTTGTCTGTACTCTTCTTCCAGCAGCTTTTCAGAAAATTGAAGTCTCCCATCAGTACTATTCTCGTAACTCTTGGTTAATTTTGACATTTCCTGAAGAGTTCCTCATCCTGGCATTCTTCTTCCTGACTTGACTATAATAAATCCCCACTATTATATCAGTGCTGTATCTTCACCCAAATACATTCTAATGTGCTCCCTTCTTCCTCCTGAACTGGGGAACAAGTCTTTTTAACACACGCGGTGATACTACCACTTGTTCTTCCAACCCTGCCTTTCCAAAACAGAGTGTAGCCCTCACCATTGACATTTTGACATAAGATCTGTCCGACCAGATCTCTGTGATATCAATTAGTCCATAGTTACCTTTATGGGCTGTGACTTCCAGCTATATTTGTTCATAGAATCACAGAAGATTGGGTTTAGAAGGGACCTCAGGAGATCATCTAGTCCAAACCCCTTCTCAAAGCAGAACCATCCCCAACATATGGGGATGTTCCTCATACTTCTTGCATTTGTATACATATACTGGACATATTTTGCATTCCAACAACTTGTTTCCCTACTGCATTACTTATTTCTGTCCTGTGGCTCTCTGAGTCTCTTCCA
>NW_017729025.1:20554589-20568464 GCF_001723915.1 Gavialis gangeticus | reverse complement strand
AAAACCTAACTGAAACTATGTAATATTGTAACTGTTTGTCTGTCTCTTGCATGACTGTTATTACTGGTATCATCATAAGTTCATATACCTGGCAATAAATAACTTTTATGGTCAAGCTGGTTGCTATACTTTCTCTCTGAACCTCTTCCAGAGTTGAACTTTGTCTGGTCTTTTCCCCTCTGGATTGTTTGCTCTGTTGCTGGAGGGTTTTGCTCACCACTTCTTCTGGGACTTAGATTTAAACCCTCCTTACTAGGTTGACCACACAATACCCAAAGATGCTCTTTCCAGTTCTGGTTACATGGTTTCCATATCTTTAAAGCATTCCTCCTTCCCAGAATATCTGCCTATTGTCAAAGAATCCAAAGCTTTCACATCAGCCCCACCATCTCAGCCACACATTCCCTTCCATTAGAGGTGCATTGATACATCAGTCCAATATCAGATTAGCACCGATATAAAGAAAATTAACTGCATCAGAAATTGGCCTGATGTGGCCAATAATTTGACGGATAAATGCTTGTGCATGTGCACAACCACAGTGCAGCACATAAATGGTGAGGAGCACAGCTTAGCAGCTTGGATAGATGCATGCAATTGGTAAGTCTGTTGTAGTGGAAGGGGAGGGGTAAGGAAGGCGTATGGGGGGCGCAGATCAAGGCCCCTGTGGTGAGGGAGGGAGTGGGGCTGGGACAGGAACTGGGGCAGGAGCTGCCCAGCTGGGGTGGTGGGGGTTGGCCCGGGTTGCACTTGTGACAGGTGGTGGCAGCGCTGGAAGGGGGGCTACAGGGTGGGGCTGCAGCTACCTCAAAATTCACTGTTGTCCCCCCATAGCCCCCCTCTCAGCCCACAGCTGCAGCCCGCCCTGCCCGCACCCTGCACAGATGTGGGGCACAGGCTCCTCCCACCATGCCCTCCTGGGGTGCACACAGTCGTGGGACCTGCCACCCCTCTGTACCTCCCGGATGAGCTGTGGCTCCATCCCACACCCAGCCCCACCCTGCCCCAACTGGGCAGTGCCTGCCCCAGTCCCAGCTCCAGCCCCAGCTCCACTCCCTTCCCCACCACAGGGGCATTGATCTTCCCCCCATGCCCCTTTCCTCCCCACACCCCTTCCCCCACAACAGACTTATCAGCTGGATGCAGCTGTATTATAAATTAGATGATATTGGCTGATATGCCTCCTTAAAAATCGGCTATCAGTATTGGCCTCCCAAAATCTCTATTGGTGCACCCCTACCTTCTACAATACAATGAATGGTCCCTGTCCAGACATTTACCTTGTACAGGGAGAATTGATAAGAACACTACATGTGCTCCAAGCTCCTTAATCTTACTGCCAAGAGAATCATACTCACCTTTCATCTGCTTGTTGTCATTCATGGCAGTATTGTTGGTGCCTACATGGACAAGTAGTAAAGGGTAGTGGTCTGAGGGATGGGTAAGCTTATTGCAGTCTTCCTCTAACATCTTGAATATGGGGTCCAGGCAGACAGCACACCTCCTGTGGCCCCAAATTCAGACAACAAATTGATTCTTTCTTCTCTCTGAGAAGGGATTTGCCAATCACCATCACTCTTCTTTTCCTTCTTGGTGCTGTGGTCTTAGGACCCGCATCTCTGAGTCCCTGCACTTTGTGCTCTCTAGACTGCTGAGTCCTCTGGCTCTTGCCTGCTGATATCCTCACCTCTGCCTTTTCCTTAGCTGTTCCACCACAGTTTGCTTGCAGCCTTGCAAAGCACAAATGAGACCTTGATTCATTAAAACATTAGGATTCAAATCCTTAAAGGTACTTAAGCACCTACCTCCCATTGAAAGGTTATTAATATCTCTTGTTCACTTACTGTGTTTAAAAATAGAACAAATGGACTACAAAGCCTCCACACTGCATATGCTCCATATATATGCAGTCCTATTAACCAGTGTCACCTTTCTGTTTCCTATAAATTCACCTGATGCATTTTTCCCTATTTAGGGATTCAGTTCCACATGGGTGGACCCTTAGACCAGCATGAAGTCCTAGTGCCATCTCCATTTAGGGGCATCCAAGTAGATCTTTACACAGTGCCTGATGTCATGGGACCTAAACCTATTCCCAGCTCCTGGATGCTAGCATTGTATCAATCAGATTTGTGGCTACATCATGGAATTTGACTTAAGAGATGTGGCTTCAAATCCAGCTCTCCCACAAAGTCCTTGCATAACCTTGGCCAAGTCCCTTAATTCCTTCATCTTGGGTTCTCCTTTGTGAGAAAGATAATAGATTTTTTTTTCCACCAGCCTTTCTCTGCCTCACCTGTTTAGACTGTAAGCTCTCTGGGGCCTATCATGAGTCAGGACAACACCTGGCACAATGGAGCTCGATCTTGGTTGGGATCTCTAGGCAAAACTGTAATACACATGACAAATTAGCAATAACGTTCAGTAATTGAGAACCAGCTGAAAGGATTGTCCTCAGATTTGTCCTTATAAAGTCACCTCTGGGATGACACTAAGCCTGGAAAGATTCAGTGCAGTGGATCCAAATTATCATAAAACGTGATGAAAATCACAGTCTAACCTGAAGCAGAGCAGTGGCTATAGAAAAGTGTATGGGGGGGGGGAAGCCTATAAAATCACATAAAAAGAGTAATATGATTTTTTAAATTTAATACAATATGGATGGTTTAAAGCCTGGCATAAAACATTACCAGCCACACAGCTCTTTTTCTTTACAAGAACAGATGTAGAAAGCTATCATTATAATTTGCAAATAACTTTCCCCCTTTATGTATGTCATTGGAGCTTTTTTTATGACATGCCTTCAACTAGACAGTTTCTTACATAATGTTATTCTTTTTACTTTAGAAATAGCGGTTGTTCAGCAAAGATTTTTTATTCACATTTCAAATTATGAAAACCATCTACCCGTTACCTCCAGTTGTTTTCTGCAAGTAATTTCCTGCTTTAAATGTTGTATTATTTTCATGTTAGAATACTTGCCTAATGCTAGATAGAGTAGCAATTGTTTATTGCTCTGGGTATGCCGTACAATGCGTACAAATCACAATTATTATAATAAATCACTTCAACTAAAATTGACACTATTAAGATCACTAATGTTATTTTGAGTAATAAACAAGTCCTAGTTCCTTTTATTCTGGTGTTTTTAATTACCTGTCTGATGTCTTGGCTGACTGGCCAGGATATGCTTCTGTTCTATGACCGTTGTGTTTTTTGCATGCATTCCAGTTTGCCAGTGACTGGCTGCAGCTTGAAAACAACGGTATTTGGGGGTTTTCTTATTTTAAAGTTTCGTGCCTGCCTGCATAACAGCTGGGATACAGAGTGCTTGCACAGAAATGGGTAAATATTATTTACCATCAACCATTTGAGAGGAAATTCCAATATTATTTCATGCCCATATTTCTTTTCTTCCCCCATGCGACAGAGCACTGGTATCCGCCACAGCACTCTATGATAGTGAGCAGACTGCGACACTGTTGCAGGGGTTCCCTACAGCAGAGCTCTGCTAGTGCCATTGATCAAGCCACAAGCACTAGCTAAGTAATGCAAGGTTGTTCTAATTCCCTGACTCATCTCCTCTTCTCTCTGGAAAGACGAAACATGGTTCTGGAAATCAAACTGCAGTCTTCTGACTGCAGTGAGACTAAGTAACTTTGATCGCTGAGTCACCGTATTGACCCACACATAGCACATTTCTGTTTATAGCTAGTGATCATATAAAATGCTCATACAAATCTTACAAAATAGTAAATGGTAATGAAGCACTGCTTTAATAATATTCAGTCTGGCATTTTGTCCGTGGTTCAGGCTCCACAAATCACCATTTGCTCAATGTTTACCAAATAATATTTCATTTTATATATAACTAAGTTATGATATTCCTGGGGTTCTTTTTTCATTCACATGTCATCAGAGGGCTAATCAGCATTCTGCTCTTGTACTTGCAACTGCTGAGAAAGTCAGATCTTGAAAAGCCATAACTCCCTAATAATTTCTGCCTGTCAATAGCTCTTATAAACTGTTTGGACCTAGTAAGTGGTGTGGAGGAAAACTGAAGATTAAATTATGTTCAGATATGAATTAAATCTGTTTTTAAGGTAGCCCAAGGTTTCTCTATGCTCGACATTGTTATATGCACCATGTTATACACTGCATTTTGTTTGTAAGCAGTTTTTAGGAATATATCTTTTCTGAGTGTATGACTGAAATATATATTCCAGCACAGTAGCATTGCTGTGCAGTACTATTGTGTATGCCATCTACCAGCTTCCACTAGCCACTCTTGTGGTTGGTTGGGAGTGTTATTAATCGGGACATAAAGATTTTGCTCCAGTCTGAAACTTGACAGAACTTATTTAATGGTGGTAAGCAGAGGTGGACGCAAATAAGGTGACTCCTGTGTCTACCGTCTGTCACGTCACTACAATGTTCTCATTCCTTCAGGATGGAGCGCACTAGTTCACTGTAATGGCAATAAACTTTCGTTAGGAAAAATGATACTTGTTAACAATGTGCCAGCCGTGGGCGAGAGTCAGTGCTCTAGACACATGTTCAAGTTGGCTAATAAAAAGCAGGCCAGTTACACTTCAGAGCTAAACACCGAAATCTGACCATTTATATAAAGACACAAAGAAAAACAAATCAGGCAAATCAGGGGAGAAACAATCAAAAGAAAAGGCACGTGACTGGTCTAAAATAGATTTAAGCTTGTGTTGCAACAAGCCTCTTAAATGACCTTCTGCACTGCCAGGTGACTCAGCTCCTCAGCCAGCCATCCACCAAGAAAGGAATTTTTCAATTTATTTCATTTTCACTTTAAGTCTGGCTGATTCAATGGATATGTGATGTATTCAGATTGCTGTCCAGATAAACTGACAGCAAGGGGAGTCAAGGGGACTCTTTCCTTTAAACAGTCTCCTAACTCTTCTTCATGTTGTAACTAAGAAAGTCTGAGGTCCAGGGACAGTAGGACTAGCCAGCCCCATACAGCTTTCAAACTCAGCTGAAAAGGGAATGTGTGATTAGCAGGCCGACAAGTAGTTTGGCTGAGGAAAAGAGCTGGGCTTACTGTAATAGATCTTGTCCAAAGTGGATAAGAGGAAAGGACTTCTGGGAACCTTAGGGTGGTCAGAAGGCCTGTTTTGGTTTTTGCTGATATTTAGTTGAAGAATAAAACTGTATCCAGAAAGAGCCTTCCGTGTGGCAGCAACTCCTTACTGGACTGACGAAGCAGGAAAGAAACAGAAGTGTTTGCACCAGTACCAAGTAATGGTTCTATGATCTTCTTTCCCCTGCTCAGATATCCAAGGACCATAAAAAAATTCCTAACCATTGCATTCGCATGAAACAATGCAATCTCTGATCTTAAGAAAATAGTTTGGGTTGCTTCAGGTTAGAAGACTTAGAAAGAGTCAAACTGGATTTAATTTTAGCCAGACCAGTTCACCACCCCAAGTACAGATTTCGGGTTTCAGCCCCAAGCAAACACCCAATCCCTGCGTTCTCCTTACCTTAGTCTCAAAATCTTGTCAATGTTCAGTTCTTCTCTGCTTGTCTCAATACTATCCACAAAGTTTCTAAAATCTTCAAAGCAAGGGCTATTTTCTATTAGCCAGGAACCCAGTCAGAATATCCCTCATTCTTTAAAAACACTTCAGCATGTCACTTTGTACAGTGCTGTGTCCCACATGCACAGATATAATTGAATTCACCTTATATTGTAATGGTTCCTGGGCTTTGGAGCTGGTTTCTCCAGATAGTCTTACAGCTTCTTTTATTGAAGGCTAAAGCAAAGTTGCTCTATATGACAAAGGGATATTGTTTTATTTGCTATAGTCAAACTATTGACTATTCAATCCATTACTGAGCACTCAGTAGACAGTTCCTAAGTTTGCTGAACCAAAAGGAAAATGAGCTTGATAGAGGAAAAATATACAGGTTCCACAACATTACAGTATACTTCCTCAGAACATTGATTTTTTTCTGTCACCCATTCTTTCTCCCATGTATGTCATTTCCCACCCAACTTCCTCATCTCTCCTTTCTCAATGATTTCATTAGTAGGTATTTTAAGAGCCTGACTTTGGTTGCATGGTAACTACAGGGAGTTCTGGAAAAGAAAACAGTGAACTCCCATCTGAACCATTACAGAAAAAGTGCTAAACCTAAGGTTGGGATGTCCTCTAACATGATGGTAGTTAAAAAAGAGAAACAGACCACTATGACGCATATAAATTGATGTTGTTGTTATATGAATTTCACTCCTGCACAGAGGTACGGAGGGCGTTAAGTGGTGGTTAGGCCTAACACAGGCTCCATATTAGGAGTGTGTATGTGAGTGTGGGAGATGGGACAGGGGGGACGGATTATTCCCCATGTGATAATTAGTCCCAAGGGCATCAGGCAGAAAAGGCCCAAGCAGCAGTGCTATTTTCCTAAGGAATCTGGATGCAGGTATTAGGTGAGAGAATATCACAGTCAAGTTATCATCTTCCTCCAACCATCTTGAGTCCAGAAGAAGGCAATGAAAATAGTTCAGGGGCTGGGGCACATGACTTTTAGGAGAGGCTGAGGGAACTTGATTTATTTAGTCTGGAGAAGAAAAAAATGAGGTGGGATTTAATAGCAGCCTTCAACTGTGAAACTATGAAACTACCTAAAGGGTCATTCCAAAGAGGCTGGAGCTGAACTGTTCTCAGTGGTGGCAAATGACAGAACAGGGAGCAATGGTCTCAAGTTGCAGTGGGGGGAGTTTAGGTTAGATATTAGGAAAACAATTCTTATGAGGAGGGTAATAAAGCACTGGAACAGACCACCCGGAGAGACTGTGGAAGCTCCATCCTTGGAGGTTTTTAAGACCTGGATAGATAAAGCCTTGGCTGGGATGATATAGTTAAAGCCTTCACTGGGTCCTGCCTTGAGCAGGGGGTTGGACTAGATGACCTCCTGAGGTCCTTTCCAACTCTAATTTTCTTTGATTCTAGGATTCTTTTAGGGTATGAGACAGCCGTGTCCTGGCAGGGATTCTTGGTCTTCAGTGTATTTGGGAGAAGCCACTGGGGATGACCCTAGAGCAGTTTTTCATAGATTGTAAGGATGGAAGGGACCTCGGAAGATCATCGGATCCAGCCCCAATTTCACCAGTGCGTTTTGGGGTTAAGAATATATGGGTGGGATCGGGTAGGTAGGGTGCTTGGGAGCTTCCCTGCCATAACACAGTGCCTCAACAGTATAGATGTGCCCTTAGATGCACAAATGCTATACCAGTTACAAGGCTCTTACCTGTGGAGAGTGTAGGCCCCATGGGGGACCACATCCTTTTCTCCTGTTTGTAGTCCATTGACTAACTGTTTATTTTATGGGTTATGGGATTGGGCCTTGAATATTTAAAAATCACCATTTTTCTTATGAACCATAGCATTGACTTAGATGACAGACATCAGTGTAACTCCATTGACTTCAGAGTAATTTATACCCTTGAACAATATGGCTCAGTTCCCTTTATACTTAAGGCAAAATGGCATCGGCATTGGCCCATAATTTAATACAGTTTAGTCACCACCTTCATGGAGGGTTCATTTTTGCAAATTTTCTAATTTGCCAGGAATTCGCATAGATGAATTGGATGATTAAGTAGGCAAGTGAAATGGATACAGTTCATTTCTAATTTAAATGCTGTCTAGACCACTATCCTTGTTACATTTTAATTGACCTAATTATTTCAGAAAACATTCTTTTTGTCATTTCTGTAACATTTAGATCATTCAGTATGACAGGCAGGGACTTTTTCCTCCCTTACTGCCAAGAGTGTACTTAGTATTTCAAGAGCTGGTCTGGAGAGCAGTTGCAGCAAGATGATCAGATTATGACACTAGAATCTGTGTGAATAGTACCTGGCAAGCTATTGTAACTTCTCCAATTTACTAACACACCCCTTTCCCCTCCCTTTAACTGGCCCAAAATTTCCTTTTGTTGTCAACAGAGTTTCAGCTTAAGCAGCCTGTATCTCCCACACAAAGTAATAGCGTTTGTATTATGGCAGCATAAGGAATGTGGTAGCAGAGTGATTAAGGTGAATTGCTATGCCCTGGTCTGGTGCCCTGGTCTGGACTCATGCCAAAGGCTGCACCCAGTTGTAAACAGGTCCCCTGTCAGCCAAGCTGGGGAATCAAAGGTATGATGCTAGCCACGTTGCTCCCCTGAGTGGTACTGCCTATGGAGATCAGTGTGATTTAGCTAGTCTACCAGACAGTGGCTCATAGATTTGGAAGTTAATATTTGCTGCCATGTGAAAGAAGAAGTCTTGTGGGTGTCCACAGATGAACATTTGACTTGATCGTAGCATAGAGAAGCCACAGCTGAGATGATGTGTCTATTGTGCTAGGCACCGCAAAAACATATTTTAAAAGATAGCTCCAATCCCCAACAGCATAAAATAGACAAGGCAGACAGGACATCAGGGGAAACAGAGACCTAGAGAGGTTTTCGTAGACTGTGTATTTAGAAAGGGTCCAATTACAATCAACTAGTATGATCTGCTGTATAACACAGACCATACAATTTCTCTGAATTAATTCTTGTTTGAACTGGAGGATATCTTTGGTAAAATAGTCCATTCCCTTTTCCTACCATATTCAAATAAATATTTGTTGCTTATGCCTATCTTACCAAGTGATCGAGATCCCCCTATATGTATAGCCTGTCTTTCCTTATTCTTTACTGCTGCCCCAATTTTTGTGTCATCTCCGCACTGCATCACTAATGGTTTATATTTTTTCCATGTATTTGACAAAAATGGGAAATGGCATAGAGCCAAGAATCACTTCCTGAGGACCCTATTAGAAACACACCCACTCAGTGATGATTCTTCATTTTGGCACCTTTCAGTCAGTCAGATTGTAATCCATTTAATGTGTGCCATTTGAGTTTGTATCATTCCAGTTTCTTAACCAAAATATTGTGCAGTGCCTTACAGAACTATTAGTGTATTATCTGAACACTATTACCTTTACCAACCTAAACTGCAATCTTATAAAAAAAATCAAGGCAGTTTGATAAGAGCTATTCCCTGTAAACCCATGATGATTGGTATTAATCATATGACTCTCTTTTAATTCTTTATTAATGGTGTCCTGTATCAGCTGTTCTGTCATTACTGCCCAGGACTGATACCAGACTGGTCTATAACAAGGCTGTCCATGTCTAACTGGTGGTTTGTGGGCCACATACAGCCTGCAAGCAGTTAACATGAACGTACTATAGCTGCCTCTCCCCTGGCCACACAGCAGGGGAAGGCCGGGGGGGGGCTGCACACAAAAAGGCAGCTCCCAGAGGGGGGCTGCACCACTGGGGACCCATGTGCCACTGGTGCAGTATGGGGGGCAGGAGACCATGCACTTCCAGTGCAGTCCATGCATCTTGGGAGCTGTGTAATGCCAGTGCAGCCCATGTGGCAAGGGTTCACTAATGCACCCTGCAAAGATATGGGAGGAGTGTTGATTCCAGGGGCCTGCCCCAACAGTATATTGTCCACACAGGGTGTGGGCTGCATGTGGCCTTCAGCCTTGCCAAAGTCGGACAGCCCTGGTCCGTTATTACACCTGCCATCCCATTTACCTGTTTTAAATGTTGGCTTTCTCAGCAGTGTTCCTGCAGTTATTAAAAAGCAGCATTAATAGTCTAGAAAAACTTTTGTCTGGCTCTTTAACAGATCTTGGATGTAAACCTATTGGTTTCAAAATGCCAGACTGTAGTAGATGCTGCTTAAGATTTTTCTTCATCCTATTATGCAAACAGAATATCTGGCTGCCTCCCAAATTGAGAACAAAAGACACTTCTGCCTTTTTGCACTATTATAGATGGTTCCAGCATATCCCTCTAGCAACGGGCCAACACCAGCATTTCTTACTTGTCCTTAACTTTGCAGCTCATACACTTTTTCTTTTACCCTTTTTTTCCTTGTATCAATTAATCTTATCAAAGGTCGCACAAGAAGTCATTGGTGGATCCAGATATCGCTGATACTTACAGCTAGCTCCTCCCCAAAATTGTTCACCAACATTTTCAAAGGGGATGGGGACAATTGTCCATCTCTTACAGATGGGAAAGCTGGAGCACTGGGAGGTTACGTAATCGGCTCGAGGTGACTCAGCAAGCCAATGGCAAAGCTTGTACTGAAACCAGATTGCCCAAGCCTGGGTTCACTGCTCTACCCATGGTGTAGCGCTGTCAGCCTTTGCCACTACCCAACTTACACCAGTTTTACACTTGTGTGTCTACACTAACTTCCCTAAAATGATGTGTAATTTACAGGAGAGGCAAATCAGGCCTGAGATTAATAAAAATGTATTTTCTTATTTTAGGTGGCTGCTTTGATATTATTTCTAAGTTTTCTGTAGAAAACTTGGGGTGTGCTGGGTATTTGCCATGGGTTCTCTTGCTGTGTGGCAGATGCTAAAAAGTTTGTCAGGAACAATAAGGTAAATGGCCTGCTAGACTTGACAACGTTCCCCCTGACTGATGATTGCTCTGGGAAGGTCTGTGTGGGAGGAAAAAAGTCACAGAGGACTGAAAATCCTACCGAATGACCTCTTTTCTATCCTACCTCCCCAAGAACTGAACAGCTTTGTGTATTCTCTATAAGACCAGTGAGAGCTTGACAACAGACTCCTAGGGCACATCCATACGAGTGTGGTCGTGCGGTACATGGCACTACAAACACGACTGCAGCACCACATACCGCACAGTCCAGTGTTCTCTGCGCTGCAAGCATGCACTGCCCAAACATGTGCTGCGCCAGGTTTTTTTTCCACATCTTTTTTAACCCCATTTTGACCCTGTGGGGTTTGGTTTTTTTGATCCAAGAGTGAAAAAAACCTGCAGAAAAAAAACTGGCCCAGCACACTCTTGGGCAGTGCGTGCTGCTGAAAAGTGGAGCTGGACTGCCTGGAGCTATGCTGCAGATGCCAGCTGGGCTCCACGTGGCAGAATCGCCACCGCTGCAGCCCCGGGAAGCCCCCAGGACCCCAGGTAAGGCTGTTGGGGCCAGCCCCGTCCTGACCTCAGCCTCCCCTACCCCACCTGGGGCAACTTGCCACGCACCAAAGTACGAATGGCACAGGCATTCCCCAGGGACAAGTAACTGCGGTGCAAGGTGTGCCACTGGTGGTTGTCCCTGGGGAACCAAATGTCCACGCTCATCTGGACATGCCTTTAAAAGCAAAAGAGTTGGGACACAGGTGATTCCCATGGAAAGGACTGTGCTTTTTCACTCCCAATTCCTCTAACCCTGAGACAAGAACTGGCTGGAATTGGCTCATATATCAGGACATTTAGCTACAGAGCAGTAGCAACTCCTGCAGGCTTTTGAGCCTCAACAAGGGAAGATCCTTGAACAGATGGACAGTTCTGAAGCTCATTGATATAAGCAGTTGTGAAGCACATTGATATGAATTATCCTCCTCCTAAGCTTTTCCTACAGTTTCCTGCTAAAAAACTTGTGTCCTGGGTCACGAGAACAAGGCTGGTGTTTCCTCCAGATAAGAGGTTGTGTTACAGAGCCTGAATCTGCGGCTTTCCATGCTTTCTGAAATCCAGAAAGCAACCCAAACTGTATACTACCATCAGGCCATAAGCAGTTGGCCACTCCCTTTATTTCTTGGGTTTTTCAAATTATTTTTTTTAAATTTACTTGACCTGCAAGTCTCCGTTATGCCAGATGCTCCAGGGAGGGCCAGCTTTTTTAGCTAAATATTTCTGCCTTAGGCAAAACTACTTACTAGCATCAGAGTTTTGCCTCGCTCAGTTCTTGTCGTCATGAAGGGTTTTTGTACCATTGTAACTACACTAACCTATGTAGTAAAAGGTGACTCATAGCAGTCTAGGAGATTAAATCCAATATAAATTTGTCATCATTTATACTGCTGTATATTATAGCCCAGTGGTCCTAGCGTGTGTTATGTGTCTCTCTCAGTGCCCAGTCTCCAGAGGACCTGAGTCTGTTACGGTTCCCAGTTAAAGGGCCTGGCTCATTAGTTCAAGTGACAAAAGTCATGAATTTAAGTCTGGAGGTTCCTGGCATGTTGATGAGAACAAAGCCAGTGTTTATAGTCTGCTGGGTCACAGCAGGGTGCAGACCTGGGGAATAACAGGAAGCCAAGTCACTGAGGAGGTGTCTGAAGGGAAACACATCTCTGATTGGTGAATTTTTCCCCCCATACGCCCACCTACTAAGGAAAAGCAGCTAATCAGGCTCTCCACTGTGGTGGTCACTGCATGTCTGCATAAGAAGCTGGCTCTATTCTAACCTTGCTGGCACAGCTTCACCAATGCACAGGTTCCCAGATTAAGCACAGTCTAAGGTGTGCAGGATTTGACTCAAGGAGCTATGACCAGTAGGAGACCACACAATGGACACATCTACACAAGATGCTACGTTGCTGTAGCAACAAGCTACAGCAACGTAGCTCATCGCTACAGTGACATAGTGTTGAGCAGGGCATGAACTGTGACGCCGACACTACTGCAGAGTACTGCACAGTAGCAAAGAGCTACTGTGCAGTGGGGTAGGAAACGACCCATGGGCTGCTGGGACTGCATGGTAACGGCGGTTACTGCACAGTCAGGCACACAAGTAGACACACCCACTATGATGTTACATGAGCTTGCAGTCATCTCTGGTGTGATTAAAGTGTATTCTGATGTCCCCAAAGCTTGAAGAGTTAATGCAATTCCCCATTTTTAATGGGAAAAATAAACAGAACATCTTTGAATATTCTGCAAACGTGTCCTCCTTTTTACAATTAGCTCTGAAGTTTGTTAAGATTTTTCACATTTCAAAAAATGTTGATATTTTGATAAAAGGCAGGAGAAATACTGGCAGTGAAATTTGCTAAAAGCTCTCTTTTTGTTTTCAACCAGGTTAAGTCTGATTACTGTGATCAGCTGCCTAGTTCAGTAGACCCTTGATCTTAAGAAATGGTGAACACGTCTGTAGGTGATAGATATAGAAACTGCAGGATGCCTGGGATAAAATCCTGACCCTTGAAAAGTCTATGGGAGTGTTGCCATTGAATTCAGTGGGGTCTATTTTTCCCCAAAATCTTTATCTAGAAGCACCGACCAACATAACTAGTCCAGTTAAAATTGGTTTGAATTCAGCAATGTTCTCCAAAGCAAATTTATGGTCTGACCTCTTTGGAATAATTTGAATCCAGAAGTCTCTTTAGACTGATCTTCAGCATTCTTTATTTCTTCAAAATACCCATAGAAGACCAATGGATGTTGTGACTTTTTAAACGTCATCATATTTCCCTCCTTGTGCATCTTTTATTATTTTCTTCTTTTTATTTTGAGGGTCCCTTCCAGGTCATTTACTATCTTTTGGACAACTTAGCAAGACGCTTCTATATTATGTGTTCACCATCCAATAAAGCATCTATACTAAGGTCAAATGTCCTCCCAATGCCTTGCTCATTAACTTAATTTATTGCAACTTCAGAGATATCTTGTAAGGTATCTGTCATTTAGGAAGTCAAATGGCACACTGAAACAGTACTCTACATGAAAACTTCTAACTCTAATGATCCTTGTTCCATCAATTATAAATCTTTTTAGCATTTCAGAGATCTTCTCCTCCTTTTCTACTCTTTCTTCAGTAATCCATCTCTCTCCTCTGCTACAATCACACATTTTTTCTGCAGTTTAATTCAAGTCACATTTTGTGGAATTTTTTGTGGAAGTTCTGTGATTTCTTTGCTTGTGACATCATTTTTCATCCCTGACTTGTCTTAAAATGTTAAGACTGACATGCTTCCTTACACTATTTCTACATTTGCTCTACGTGTGTGTGTGTGTGTGTGTGTGTGTGTG
>NW_017729025.1:20540913-20549589 GCF_001723915.1 Gavialis gangeticus | reverse complement strand
TGTGTGTGTGTGTGTGTGTGTGTGTGTGTGTGTGTGTGTGTGTGTGTAATATATCAATTTAATGTGATTTGGAGCCCCATAGATCTCTCCCACTACCCTCTGCTCCTTATCCATGTGGGCATGAATGACACAGCTCAGAGCAATCCTGGCTGTGTCATGAGTGGCTAAAGAGGGTTGGGAGTGGGGCGGAGGGGGTTAGGGGTGCAGGTGATCTTTGCCTCAATCCTCCCAGTTTCAGGTCATGGGCTAAGCAGGAAGAGGAGGATTGAGGTAGTCAACCAAAAACTGTGGCGCTGGTGTAATCATGAAGGCTTTGGCTTCCACCATCAAAGTCCACTCTTTGGTGAGAGAGGCAGTGGTCTGCTGGGAAGAGACAGCCTCCACCTCACTTCCCTGGGGAGGAAGCTCTTCTCAACCAGAACGGCTGACCTGCTTGACTGGACTTTAAACTAAGCCCGCAGGGGAATGGCTGGACAACCACCAAAGCAAGCCCACTGAACAACTTCTGCAAAACCAGCAGGTTAAGGCACTCAAGGGAATCCACTCCTACCCCAACCTTGAAACAATGTCCTCCTGGGAGTGCAAGGAAGCCTAGGGCTTTCAATGGGACACTTACCTGCCTGTACACCAATGCTAGGAGCTTGGGGAACAAACAGGAGGAACTGGTCCTCCTGCTAAACAAGAATGACTATAATCTCATAGGAATAACGGAGACCTAGTGGGACCCCGCCTTTGACTGGGCCACAGGTATAGATGGCTATACTCTGTGCAGGAGAGATCATGCAGAAAAAAGGGGTGGGGGTGTAGCTCTCTATGTCAAGGAAAGCTACACATCCCTACAAGCTGACGTTGGCACCCAGGGAGGACAACCGGAGACCTCTGGGTTAAAATACGTGGGGTACATGGCACAGGAGATACAATGCTAGGAGTCTACTACAGACCTCCTAATCAGGAACAAGAGCTTGACCAGGAATTCGCCAGGAAACTGGCAGAGGCTGCACACTGTCAGTGCATGGTTGTCATTCAAGACTTCAGCTACCCAGACATCTCATGGGAAGAGCACTCAGCCAAATCCAAATGGTCACAAAGCTTCATCACATGTATAGATGAGCTCTACCTGACTCAAGAAGCCTATGCACTAACAAGAGGTAAAGCACTGCTCAACCTGGTACTGGCCAAAGGGGATGATCTAGTCAGTGACCCTAATGATTAAAGAGAAGCTGGGAGACAGTGACCATAAGCTGATCACTTTCACCATCCACTGCAAAGCTGGCAAGTCAATCAGCAATGCAGAAGTCCTCGACTTTAGGAAAGCTGACTTTGATAAGCTCAGGAGGGCTTGTTGTCGTGGCCCTAAAGGATCA
This sequence comes from Gavialis gangeticus, assembly GCF_001723915.1. Classification (NCBI taxonomy): domain Eukaryota; kingdom Metazoa; phylum Chordata; order Crocodylia; family Gavialidae; genus Gavialis; species Gavialis gangeticus. The sequence goes on along the minus strand of NW_017729025.1, from coordinate 20,548,225 downwards.
CAACTTGACAGAGAGGGGAGTTCAGGATGAGTGGTTGCTTCTTAAGGGAGAAATCCTGAAAGTACAGGGGATGTCCATCCCATTTCAGAGGAAAGGTAGGAGAGGGGCGCAGCAACCCTGTTGGCTCAGCAGGGAATTTGTGCACCTCCTGCATCTAAAAAGAGAGGCTTGTAAAGGACAGAAGACTGGAATCACCACTAAAGAGGAGTATTCTGCACTGGTCCAAACCTGCAGGGAGTGAACCAGGAAAGCCAAGGCTGCAACCAAACTCCAACTGGCTACACATATCAAGGACAATAAAAAGTACTTTTTCAGATATATGGGGAGTCAGAAGAAAAGCAAGGGTAACACTGGACCCCTGCTAAGTCAAATGGAACAACTGACAACCAACATCTAGGAAAAAGCCAGCCTGTTAATTTGGTATTTTACATTGGTTTTTCACCAGCCCAAAGGAACTGCCCTGCCTAACATGACGTGGGACGACCAGGGTGAGGGCAAATTTATACCCAACTTAGATGTAGACCCTGTAAAGTATCCTGAGAGGTTGGACACCTTCAAGTCAGCTGGTCCTGACAGTTTTCACCCCAGGGTACTTAAGGAGTGGGCAGGCATTGTAGCTCAGCCACTAGCACAGATCTTTGAGAACTGGCTCTCAGGTGAAGTGCCCAAAGATTGGAAGAAGGCCAATGTGGTGCCTATCTTCAAGAAGGGAGGAAAGTAGATCCAGGAAACTACAGGCCAATCAGCCTGACCTCAATCCCAAAGAAGATTTTGGAAAAAATTATCAAAGAAATCATTCTTGACAAACTAGCTGATGGCAACATCCTGAGGGACAGCCAGCATGGGTCTTGCCTGACCAATCTCATCTTCTATGACCAGATGACATATCACCTGGACAAGGGAGAAGAGATTGATGTCATATATCTGGACTTTAAAAAAGCCTTTGATCTGATGTCCCATGATCTCCTCATGGAAAAATTGGCCAATTGCAGCCTTGGCTACATCACAGTCCGATGGCCGTGGAATTGGCTCCGAGGTTGAACCCAGAGAGTGGTAATCAATGGTTTACCACTCCATGACCAGTGGTGTCCCCCAGGTCTCTGTCCTTGGACCTATACTCTTTAACATCTTTATTAACAATGTGGACATTGGTGTTAGAAGCGGGCTGGCCAAGTTCACCGATGACACCACAATTTGGGGTAAAGTGTCCACACCTGAGGATAGGCTGATAGGATCCAGGCTGAGCTTGACAGGCTTAGAGAATGGGTGGATGAAAACCTGATGACATTCAATACAGAAAAATACAAGGCACTCCGCCTTGGGAGAAAAAAAGCTGCATCACGCTTATAGGCTCAGTAGTGCTACGCTCACTAGCACCATGGCCGAAAGGGCCTTGGGGGTAATGACTGATTGACCACAAGATGAACATGAGCCACCAATGTGATGTCACAGCTGGTAAAGTGAACAAAACTCTGGCTTGTATCCATAGATGCTTCTCAAGCAAGACCCAGGATGTCACCCTCCTGCTGTACTCGGCCTTGGTGAGGCTGCAGCTGGAGTACCGCATCCACTTCTGGGCTCCACAATTTAAAAAGGATCTGGAAAATCTTGAGACGGTGCAGGGGAGAGCCGCACGCATGATCAGAGGGCAAGAGAATAGGCCTTATGAAGACAGGCTAAGAGCCATGGGACTCTTCAGCCTGGAAAAGCACAGGCTCGGGGGGGACCTGGTGGCTGCCTATAAGTATATAAGAGGTGTACATCAGGATCTGGGGGAACACCTGTTCACCAGAGTGCCCCAAGGGATGACAAGGTCAAATGGTCACAAACTCCTCTAAGACCATTTGAGGCTGGACATAAGGAAAAACGTCTTTACTCTCCCATCTCCCAAGGTCTGGAATAGACCCCCTCCAGAGGTGGTACAAGCACCTTCTCTGGACTCTTTTAAGAAACATTTGGATGCCCATCTTGCTGGGATCCTTTGAACATAGCTGACTTCCTGCCTCTATGGCAGGGGGCTGGACTCACTGATCTTCTGAGGTCCCATCCAGCCCTAATGTCTATGAAATCTATTAAATGTATTGAGGCACAATGTGGGAACTTAATATAGCACAGACACATTATGTACAATAGAGTTTAATTATTAATGTGACAGAGCTAGCTTTGGCCATCTCTTTGATATCAGAGTTGGATCTCAGAGGCACTAGAAGTTTTTTACATGCTGTCCTTCTCAAATCCCTCCACTTGCTCCATTGTCCCCATCCTATCTTCTGATCCTGCCACGTGCACTCACTGTTCTCCTTAACCAACCTCATTTTTCCCATCTAGCTCTTTCCCCTCACAATACAAGCATGTTTTGGCCCTTAGAAATCTCTAGCCCTTTTCTAGTGAATTATTGATCCTTCTCCTTTCCCCCTTTAATCATTTAGATTTTTCTCTCCTCTGAGACCATCCTGGACTCTCTCCAGTTCAGATTCTGCCCCATTCTTAGTCCTGGTACTGGTCTTGGAAGCTAAGTGGCAGCTGTCTTGGCTTTCACAAAGTCTATTCACCAAATAGTAAGTGAGGAGGAAGTGAACATCAAGGAAGTGAACTGGCAACTCCAACGCTGGTGCCACCAAGAAGACTTTGGATTCCTTGACCACAGTGAACACTTCAGAGAGAGAGGACTCCTGGTAAGGGATAGCATCCACCTCATGAGGAAAGATAAGTCCCTGTTCACAGCCAGGATGGCTGATCTTTAAATTAAGATTGCAGGGGGACAGGGATACAAAAATTCAAACATGTCCAGGGACCAACATACAAGTAAGCTCTGTAAATAGGGACACTAGGAGAGCCACTCTTGTGGGAGCTGAGGGAATAGTTCTCCATCAGCAGGATGGGAAGATGAGGACCTCAGCAGGAGGACTTGGGTGCCTATATATTAATGCCAGGAGCACGGGGAACAAGCAGGGAGCTAGCCCTCCTACTCTCCAGTGGGTGTTATGATCTAGTAGGGATTACAGAGACCTGGTGGGAATCCTCACACGACTGGAGTGTAGCTATAGAGGGCTACACCCTGCATAGAAGGGACTGGGTGGGAAAGAAAGGTGGAGGCATTGCTCTCTATATGAAAGAGCAGTACACCTCCTCGGAAGCCAAATCGGCTCCGAAAACAGACAGCTTGAAACCCTCTGGGTCAAGTTGCGGGTGGGGGAGGGTGCAGCAAGAGAGACCTAACAGTAGGTTTATACTACAGACCACCAAACCAAGGGGAGGAACTCAATCTGGAGTTCACCTGAGAATTGACTGGGGCTGTATGTGCAGGTGACATGGTCGTCATGGGCAATTTTCATTATCCGGACTTCTCCTGGGAGGAACACTCATCCAAGTTGGAACAGTCGCAATCCTTCCTTGACCTGTGTTGAGGAGCTCTTCCTGATCAGGAGGTCCATGGGCCAACCAGAGGTGATGCTCTGCTAGACTTGGTCCTGGCTAAAGGAATTAACCTGGTAACTGACTTAAATATAGAGGGAAGTCTGGATGACAATGACCATGAAACCATCATGTTCACTGTCTGACATAAAGCAGATGTGATGGCCAGAACCAAAAAAATTAATAAGCAATAAATATATGCTTCTTGGAGCCATTTGGAACTTTTGTTTAATATGAAACTTGTATTTTTGTAACCTGCAAATGTAACTTGTAACTGTTTGTGGAACTGACTAGGCCTCAAAGACAAAGCTATAGCTGTAAAATTAGTTGACCTAATAGTTCTTTTTTGCTCAGAATTTAGCCTTGATAATGATAAAAACTGGATCCAACTGCCTAGCTTATCCAGTACATTTCAAGAAAAAACATCTCAAAAAAGCATAGTCAGAGAGTTCTGAAGGGGCTGGATTTAGAGCTGCAAAGTGACAATGGTTCACATTTTTGCAACGTCTTGCCTATGAGTGGGCTGCAAAACATCAAATTCTGTGGACCTATCACATTCCCTATCACACGCAATCTAATGGACTGGTAGAACGAGCCAATGGTATCTTAAAGTGCAACCTGCGACTGGTCACTGGTTCGGCCTTCAAAGACTGGGACCTGCACTTTGATTGCTCAGTCAACTGGGCCAACAATCAGCCCCGCTCTGGAGGAAACCCCATGCAGCAAGCCTTTGGTCAAGGCGGGCCCCACGAGCCAGCAGTGGAACGGCCAAGAAGTGGTTGGGGGAAACTCCAGGCAGGGGATCAGGTAGTAGTTAAGCATGTGCAGGGGGACAAATGGGAAGGGGTGCTAATGGCTTCATGGACACATGTAACTCATGGTGGGTATCAAGGTCAGATCCATCTAATGGGATCTGGACTCCATTTTTCCTTGTTCCTACAGATTGGGTCCATCTGCGGGCACAGCTGTAGCAACCTCAGGGTGCTCTGGAGTCGTCATCCTGCTCCAGATCAACACTGCCACCCCCATCCAGCAATGAAGGGGTGGAATGCCATCATAACGGGACTGCTAATTGTTTGCTGTTGTTTGACTGATGTAGGACATTCCCATGCTCCTGAACCCCAGATTGCACCCACTGCCAAGGCCTCAGATACACTAAAATTCTGGGAACGCCCAACTGCAATTGAAGAAGTGTGAAACTGGCCTCTCAGTTGTCGGCGATGGATCGTGAACTGGCAAAGGGGAATCTGTCAATGTTACTGTGGGACAGCGAGGTTACTTGGTTTCCTCCCATATGCCAGAATCGAGACAAACGAGTGTGGGACAGGGGGAGATTGTTGTGGTTTCTTCCAATGGCCCTGGTGCTGTTATATTTTGCCTGCAGGTACACTGCCCACCCTGAGTCCTGACATGACCACTGCTGTAACCCCGCCTGCAGCTCGAAATTCTATAACCACCCAGAGCCCAAAAAGATGACCAAAACCTCCGACCACACCTCCATGGGAAACAATTGCTCCGGCAGTCCCCCTACCCAATGATACTTTGGCACAATGGTGTACAGCTCACCAAATACATCTGTCCTCCAAGTATAGCAAGGTACTATGGTGGTTTAAAAACAGCTCTTATGCTGTTAAGTGGTGGCCCACGGAATGGGAAGCCAACACGTCCCATGTTCCGGGTATTTTGTGGTTCCGCCATATGGATGAAGGGGGAATCACTCACGGAATTGAATATACTATAGCCGCCTATCGCCAAACAGTCTAGGAAAGTCTGCAGGGCACAGCCCTGGTCAACCCAGAAAAATTGGCTGAACCCATGGGGGGCACTGTGCCAGAATAATTTTTGCAAGATACCCATGCCATCATTATACCTGGACAGTGTGCATTCAAGTACGCAAATGGAGATGCATTCCAGCGAATAAACCAACCCCACTGGGAAGTTTACCAATCCCAGAAACAAGAAGGGAAATGGTTAAGCACCCAAACAGAAGAACTCCTGTCCGTTTTTTGCATTAAGCAGGGATGCACGATGCTAATCCAAAAAGAACCACCACAGGTGTATCTGCTACCTCGCTTATCTAATGTCACCCTATGGTGGAGGTCCCAGACCAGGGCTCCAGTTCTCCTTAATGCCTCCTTGTTTAATACCCATATTACCTTTAACCCTGAACAGTGGTTTATCAGAACAGCATTCCCCAACTGTTCTGCCAGTGCCTAGTTGGCAAAGAAAATGTTGCGTTGGACTTGGCCAACTGTTTTCCAACCCGCAGCCCAACAGCATCCACGAGCCTGGAAAAAAAGAGGTACCCTAGACCACGTGTGGAATGGGCTTAATTCAGCCATGGGAGTTTGGAACATAGATAAATCTCAGAAAAACACCCAAGGAATCCTGGATATACGGCAAGCTATAGGTTTTCTCACTAAAAGGGGTATGATTGATAACATGGCCCTAGAATACACTGATGAATTAGTAGTAACCATTGGCCATGAAGCAGCACAAATAAGTTATCTGTTAATGCATGCAGCCTTTCAAGCTGATGCTAATCAAACTTGGAGCACTGCGTGTGCCCAAGTGCAGCTTTCACTTAACTTTCACTTTTCCCAGGTGATGAGAGATCTCAAACACAAAAAATGGCCTGCTGGCTTAAAATGCCATGGACTACCCCCAGTTTTGACCCAACAGTTGGTTTACCGAGACACATGGAACACACGATGGGAAGTGCTTTTTTGAAATGCATGGAGTAGCAAACGGCACATGGTCCACTGCCCATCTCTTAACAACAGGACTGGGAAGAGAATATATGTGGGACTGGGACTTGCATCGTCCCATTTGGGAAATTATAATCCCAGAAGGCCCCAGGTATTTAGCTCAATCTCCAGTGTACCCTGTAAATGGCATTCTAATTGGCTTGGGAACTTTGTGAGGGGGGTGGCCCAATATTCCCCCCGACATAATTTGTATAACACCCCTACCAGCGACTCCCTACATTACCCTAGCTCAGCGGGTTTGTTGGGAAGGTCCTGGCCGCCTGTACTATCCCAACAGAGTGTTTTGGACCTCCTGCACCAGCTGCTGTGCAGAAGCTCAAAATTTTCAAAGGGCATCAGCTACCCTGATTGTCCAAAACCAGGAAGCTATTTTAATGTGGCCAAAAACCCAGCTAAAAAGTCTCACCCTTAACCTAAGTCTTCCAAAGTCCTGGGTTCAAGATGTAAACATGCCTCAACTAAAAAGGGGGGATAAAGTAGCAGCCTACATCAACAATTTGCTTAAAGATGCCCGAAAAAGTAAACAGCTTGCTCTCATAGCCCAAGAGGGAGGGTGAATTATTAAGTGTGCTACTAACATTCCCCCCGCTGTGTAAATGGTATAAAGTAATTTGTACTGTGCAAATGTATGCCTTTACTAAAAATGTTCCTTTTCCTTGTTTTGTAGTAGTAATAAGTTTGGTTATGGGTTTAATATTGTTCAATATAATCTTTAAATATTGTTTTTATAAAATTAAGTCTAAAATCTGTGCCAAAACAAATGTTGTTTCTGCCAACCATGCACACGCCACCTGGCAGAAATCATATTTATAAGCCTTACCAAATGCTCCAAAAAAGCAAGGTGTGGATTGTGATGGCCAGAACCAAAAAAAATTAATAAGCAATAAATATGTGCTTCTTGGAGCCATTTGGAACTTTTGTCTAATATGAAGCTTGTATTTTTGTAACCCGCAAATGTAACTTGTAACTGTTTGTGGAACTGACCAGGCCTCAAAGACAAAGCCATAGCTGTGAAATTAGTTGACCTAATAGTTCTTTCTCACTTAGAATTTAGCTTTGATAATGATAAAAACTGGGTTCAACTGCCCAGCTTATCCAGTACATTTCAAGAAAAAACATCTCAAAAAAGC
>NW_017729025.1:20535498-20540233 GCF_001723915.1 Gavialis gangeticus | reverse complement strand
CAACTAAATTGATATACTCACAGTGCCCAGCTGGCCTGTAACAGGCAGACAAATCCAATAGCAGGACTGAAGTCCTAGACTTCAAAAATGCAAATTTCAGCAAGCTTCGGTCACTAGTAGGGCAAGTGCTGTGGGACCAGGGACCAGAGGCAAAAGGTGTGCATGAAGAGTGGCTGTTCCTTGAGGACATGATTCTTGAAGCACAAAGGAAGTCCATTCCTATGCAGAGAAAGGGTAACAGAAGGGCTGGGAAGTCCTTTTGGCTAAACAGGGAAATCACAGTCCTCTTAAGAAGGAAAAGAAGCATATATAAACATGGAAGTTTGGGGCAGACCCCAAGGAGGACTATTCCACAACAACCCACGTTTGCAAGGAATGGATAAGACCGAACTTAGATTAGCGATGGGAATCAAGGACAACAAAAAGTCCTTCTTTAGGCACAAAGGAACAGGAGCAAAACAAATGGGACTGTGGGGCCATTGCTCAACAACTCAGGAGAGCTGGTTACTGGCATCCAAGAGAAACAGGTGAATGACTACTTCACCTCAGTCTTTCACCGAACCAAGGGGAAAACCGCACCAGATAGAGTAGAGGATGAGCACGGTAGGAATAATCACCTTCCTACTATTGCTGTAGAATTGGTGTATGACCAATTAATAAAATTAGACGTATACAAGTCGGCAGGACCAGATGATCTTCATCCGAGGGTGCTGAAGGAGTTGGCGGAACCCCTGGCAAAACTTCCACAACTTCTGGAGAAGTCCCTGAGGACTGGAAAAGGGCCAATGTTGTGCCCATCCACAACAAGGGCAGGAGGAAGGACCCAGGTAACTATAGGGCAATCAGCCTAACTTCCATCCTAGGAAAAATCCTAGAAAAGTTAATCATGGAGTCTATCTATGACAAGCTTGCAGAAGGTAAGATTCTGAATGTTAGCCAGCATGGCTTCATTGCACGCAGGTCTTGCCTTACCAACCTCATCTCCTTCTATGACCAGGTAACTTGCCACCTGGACACAAGCAGGTTGACATTTTATACCTAGACTTCTAAAAGGCCTTTGATTTAGTCCTCACAATGTCCTCATGAGAAAATTGGGGGATTGTTGGCGTAACTCCGAGACAGTCAGGTGGGTGAGAAACTGGCTGCGGGATAGGACCCAGAGAGTCATAGTGAATGGACCTGTGTCATCCTGGCAAGAGGTGGGCAGTGGTGTTCAGCAGGGGCTGGTGCTTGGTCCAGTACTTTTCAACATCTTTATTAACAATTTGGATGTGGAGGTGAAGAGCTCACTGGTCAAGTTCACGAATGACACCAAGTTATGGGGAAAGATAAGCTACAGTTACAGGCAGACCTAGACAGGTTAGCAAGTTGGGTGGATCGGAATCTGATATAGTACAATGTTGAGAAATGTAAACTGCTCCACTTTGGGATGAGCACCTCCCACCACACCTACAGGCTTGGTGGTACTAAACCGACTAGCACGACAAATGAAAGGGACCTGGGGGTAATAATAGACCACAGTATGAATAATAAGCCTGCTGGTACAATGGTGTAGGTAGTACGGCAAATAATATTCTGGCATGAATCAATCGATGCATCTCCAGGAAAACCAAGGAAGTGATTCTTCTGCTTCTGCTCCACTCAGCACTGGTGAGACCACAGCTGGAGTACCGCATCCAGTTCTGGGCACCATGCTTTAACAAGGACTTGGACAAGCTTGAGAGAGTCCAAAGAAGAGCCACCCGTATGATCAGAGTCTTACACGGCAAGCCATACAAGGAAAGGCTGAGGGATCTGGGGCTCTTCAGCCTGAGGAAAAGAAGGCTGAGAGGAGACCTGGTAGCAGCTTACCACTACACTAGGGGAGTCCATCAAGGGCTTGGTGAGCAACTGTTCACCAGGGCACCTGAGGGGAAAACCAGGAGCAATGGCCACAAACTCCTGGAAGATAGATTCAGGCTCAACATTAGGAAAAACTTCTTCACATTCAGGTGTGTCCAGATTATGAAATAAGTTCCCTCCAGAGGTGGTGCATTCACATACCCTGGAAATCTTCAAGAGGAGACTAGACAGTCAACTTTCTGGGGTCACTTGACCCACAATTATCCTTCCTGCTTGGCGCAGGGACTGGACCCAACGATCTTCCAAGGTCCCTTCCAGCCTTATACTCTATGAATCTATAAATCTATGACAATCTTATAAGTATGAGTCTAGCTTTGTCCTTCCTGATCAGTAGCCGCTTCTGAAAAAATGAATCATGCTTTCCTGATATCTTGTTCTCCTTTGGCTTTCAGGACTAACTTTTTCTGGTTCTCTTCTCATCCCTGTAAACACTCTTACCTCATGTCATTCAAAGGATCCTCTTCATTCTCCTTTCAGCTTTCAGAGTTCTGTCTTTGGTCATCTTCTCTTCTCTTTCTTCCTCTCACCTCTGGTAATCTTGTCTAAAAGCACTAATTCAATCACCCCCTCTCTTCAGATGGCCATTCAGATCTCCCTGTAGTCTTGGTCTCTCTCTTCTGTTCAAGCTAAAAATCTCAGCCTCTCTTTCTGACATCTCCTTGAGAAATCTAGCCATCAGGTCAAAATCATCAGGGTTAAAAAGGAACTTTTAATCTTCCCTCCCCAAAACTTTCCTTACCTAGGACAAGGGCTTCACTGCAATGTTTCAGTGTTGCCTTTCTGCTCAGCTTCCCTCCCTCCTTAGCATCCTCTCTCTGGGAACTTTTAACTTCCTCCAGGGTCAGCCAATCAGCCTTGTCAGCTGACCCAGCACTCTTACTCTTTAAGCCTCTGTTTTGAGCCATGCACCTTGTTACATGTTCCTCCTCCTAAGAGTGGAGCACAGGATGCATTCTTCTATGTTTAATCCCTCTCCCCCCACATTAGGAGAAGAAGTCTGCATTTGTATGTGCAGTCCCAGGGTGGTGATTCATTGAAAAATCAAAAGGCTGCAGGGACAGATACCATCTCATCAAACTAGGATTGGCCTCCCACATAGCATTAAGCCATGTCAAAGGAGCATGGTCTGTGACCAAAAGAAATGGACCCCTAGGAGGTAATAACAGAGGGTCTCAAATGCCCACTTAAGGCATTTATAGATGTGCCCCAGGAGGCGGCGGGGAGGCACTATAATTAGAGCGACTCCAAGGGGGAGTTTTAATAAAAGCCCCCTCTACCTTGGAGGCTCTAGCCACACCACACCCCCGCCTTTCCCTTCCCCCTGGTCTATTGCCTGGACTCTTCAATGGGCCCAAGCATCGAGGGCCATGGAGAACTGAAGCTAGCTGCCATGACTGCACCACTGTACCCCCCACCCCTCCAGATCTACCTCTGCATCCGTTATTTCATGCCTTATACTTAAAATTGCAAGGTATTGTTCTGCATTTATAAAGTGCTTAGCACAATGGGTCCCCACTCCATGGGGCTGTTACCTGCTATGGTAATACAAGGAATGAATAATATTAAAACTAATAATAATGTCATAATCTAGTTTTGCTTCAGTTAGTAACTGCCCATGATCAGCTGTACCTTGATATCCTCATGTTACTCCTTTCTTATTGAATAAAAGGATATTAGTAATAGAGCTAGTGAAAAAATGCTGTCAAAATTTTTTTCTTAAGAGAAAATTAGGTTTTTAACAAAATGAAAATGTGTCTGCTTTCCTGAAATGATTCAAATGTGTAGTTTTGGGGGAATACCCATACAAACATGGGAGGAGGGAGGGTGGAATATCTCAGATTATTTTCTGCTTATAGCAGTTTCTGGTGATTTTTTTATGGTCATCAGCCAAAAAATCTGCCAATAACTGGAAAAAAGGGGGGGTTTTAAGGAAAGGTAAAAAAAAAAAAAATTCTGTCGATTTTTTTTACTGAATGTATTTTTTTTACTGTTTTCATCAAGAAATTCCAAAAGAAAAATTAAACTCTCCAATTTCTCTAGAATTACCTTGTCCTCTTCCTACCTTTTCTTTATTTTCTTTCTTCTACCTTGATGCCAGTGTTGGCTCTGAAGTTTCCCTTAATGATAACATATGTTCTTCACTCATTCAGAGTATGATCTAACACTTTATATAGAGCATCTGTTTGTTTATCTGCAGGACATGTGGCTTGAACATAAACTTGAATGATCTGTGGGAAAAGGCCATTTTAAAATATGAAAGTGGATTAACACTGGTGTAGCCAGAATCCTGCCAACCTTCTAATTTGGTTACCAGTCACAGAAAACTTTGAGACATTCTCATAATGATCAGCATAAATGTTATTATTTTCCATTGGAAAAAGATCATCATAGGACAAAAAGATCTACCAAACACAAACAGATCTGCAATTTGCAAAATGATTTAAGTTAATCCAAACTTATTATTACGGCCCAATCCTGTGACATGTTATGCATTAACTCCCAATGACATGTAGAAGCTGGCACCCATAACTATAATAATTCCTGTACACACGCAAGATATAGAGAGATTGTAATATCATACCTATGTAACCATAGTTTATCATGTTTGTGTCATTACACCATTGCATATTATTTGTATGCTTTCAACAATTAAGACTGAGAATTTGATAGCACTTAACATAAGACTAAATAAGCTGGGAACAGAACTAACACAGTATTATTCAGTTTAAAAACAAAGCAAAAACAAATGCAACTTGAGGAATGTGCATTCATTTGTTAATTATGCATTGTTGAAAAAAACTCAACATACTAGGCAAAAAAAAAAGTCACAATA
>NW_017729025.1:20508050-20530498 GCF_001723915.1 Gavialis gangeticus | reverse complement strand
AACTAATTTTTTTTACCTCTGATACAGAAATCAAGATCTTCAAGACTGAAAATCTGATAATTCCCAGAGTGTGTTTCACTTTGCCCCTGGTTAAACTAATAGGATTTTTTTTCCAAGTCAAAAACAAATACATCTACTGGCAAGTACAGGAGTATTACTTAGAATATTTGATATTTGGAAAAAAATCAATGTTGGAGCAACAGAACATTTAGTTAGCAGGTAATGAAGCAAAAAGCTTCTGCAGTCCATTTAAATACATCCATCCATAATTCTTGTTGACTTTGGTGTAAGCAGGATAGAGCCCTAAATATGACACATCCTCATACTGCCACTGTCAGTCAGAGTGAGAGATCCTTGTTTCATTGTATACTCATACCTAAACTGTTTATTAAGTTACTAGTTTAAAAACCACCCTCCTGTCTGGCATATTGCCAGTGAACATTATTACAAGAAACATTTAAGTTTACTCAGAGTGAAAGATTAGAGGGGGGAAAAAAAACATTTCCTCTGTTTTCAGTGTTTACTTTTTGTGCTTGATGGCATTTTGTGTATAACCCGTCTCACGGTTTCCTCTGTCAAACCAGTTAGTCTGTTTCCCTTGCAGTTTCTGTGCCTTTCCTACAGAACGAGAGAGAGAACACACATTTTAAAAATAGAAAAATTATGGTAAAACCACAAAACACAGTGGGGAGGCAGGGGCAGACATGGTGTCAGAAAGTACTTTGATCTAAGTTTTGAATTGACAGGACCACTTTAAATATGAAACTACATTTCTGTTCTCATAAACAACTCTCTGATGGAGATAGAGAGATGACTTCTGCATTAAGTTACTCAGATACGTTCTTTTCTTTTTCTCTCATTATGCTTCAAGACTTTCCCTAAATGGGACCTTCATTACAAAAGTAAGAACTTGAGCACAGAAGGCCACATACATGCAAAATTTCAGTGAGGCAGAAGACAAAATGAGTTACTAAACACTTGTTTTTGGTGTATGAATAAGACAGAAAGCAGAAAGAACTAGGTTAATAGTCCTGAAGAATTATTGATGGGTGTACTTATTTGCATGGACTGCAGTGACTGAATGACAGAACATTCTTTGGGGTCTTTGATAAAATACAAACCCTGTTCAGTGTTGTCCAACTCGGCCTTGGTAAAGCAAAGCCAGGAGGTTTAGATGTGGAGTCCGTGATGAGACATTTATTAATTGTGTTCCATTGCTGGATCCATTTTTACTTGATGACAGTTTTTCATCATTCAGCTCTTTCCCCACACTCCAAAATGGCCATCTCGACTTAAGCCTTGGCCGAGGGGTGGGGGGCGGGGATCCATTAACTTCTCTGCTTCTTCAAAGGACAAATGTTACACAAACAGCAGAAGGTAATTTTCTTCACTAGTGCTCCTCTGAAGCACCTGCCAATGTGGTTCAGTACTAGCCTAGGAAGACTGGCAACAGGTAGACTTCTCAAAACCTTAATAAGATCTGCCACTTACCTGGTCAGACCATAGGTGCATCTAGCCCAATATCTTGTCTCATACAGTGGCAAAGATTAGGTGCTTAGGAAGAGTGTAGACAGAACATGTCCAGCATCTTCCTCCCCTTCCCTCCTTCCGTTCCTTTCCTACTGCATCTTTCACATTCAGAGGCTTAGAAAGCAGGCAGTGCCCTCAGGGCAGCCTCACTGTCTCATTTCCAGGTCTAGCACATGTGGAAAGAGAGTGGGTCATTAGGATGTGCTTCTCAACAGCACTCCTGGGAATGCTTTGGAAGTGGTATAGAGTAAGACATGCCCTTAAGGTCATCTCCATCTGGACACCTCACCTCTCTGCACATCATATGGCTTTGCTCATTATACTCATTTCCAAGCAGTCAGCATCTTAGGTGGTGATGAATATTGTGGTTCTTAGCCCCAACCATACTGGATCTTCATTACATCCCTTGACTGAAGACCTCTTGTGCAAGGTTGACTAAGGCAGCGCCATAGCAGAAGATGGGAGACAACAGAAGAATAGCACATGGTCAACGTTGTGAATGGCTAGCTTAGACCACCATCTGACATAACCAACTTACTGATTACACTGTTATGGGAGTCCACTTTGACTTTGGTCTTCTCAATTTCAAAAACGTCCTGCACTCTCTTATGTGTTGTTGTTACTTTTGTGAAGCAAATCATTTTGGGAATGAGGTTGCACACAGAAAGCTAAGACTTAGCCTTAATTTTGTGAACTAGAATCAGTTTTTGAGGCTGACTTGCTTCCTGCCAACCGGGGGGTGGCATTCAAACTCTGAAGGAGATAACTGTCTGCACGCAATCTGTGACCATCTCTGGTTAGGGATTAGTCTATCTAGCTAAAATAAACCAGTTACACTAAGAAAATACCCAGGGTCCGTATTACTATTTTCTCCTACATCAGGAAACCAACCTGAAATTCTTGACATCTGCGACTGTTTGATAGGATTAACAATAGCAGAGAATTTTCCAACCGCTAGCAACTTCAGAACTGTAAAAATATGAGACTAAACCAGCATTTCATCTCACTTGTGCTGTTTATTTTGGTGTTTATTTATCTGTTTTAGGCACTTCTGTCTTGACTCCCTTGCCATCTTAGGTCTCTACCACAATGTGGTTTTTACTACCCTAACCTCAGCTTTTCAGAGCTCTGCTTCTCTTTCTTGTCTTTCTGATTCTCTTCATTTTAAATCTCACTATTTAGTTCCTACTAAGAACTGCCAGCGGTGGACTTGTTTTTATTGTTGACGACTGTTTTGCTGCTGTATCTTTTTGTGATATTTCCCCAGTGCTTTTGATCAAAGGCACAATATGTGCAGTGTAATGTGCTCATTCCTTATTATTATAGACTGAGGTTAGAAAACGGAGTACTTCATGTAAGATTTTAATCAAGAAACTAAGGCACGTTTATGAGCAATATATATCTCTTTTAATTTGTCCAGCAAGGAAAATACAGTTAGCAGGGGAACAAATCCTTTGCTCTTACCAATGCACTTTCTAACATCAAAAAGGGATACTGAATAAAGTGGTAATATGGATGCATTTGAAACTGCTAAATGTGATTCTTAATTGCTCGTGATCGTCTCTCAAACAACTGTTAGGTTAACCGTGGCAAGCTGACAATCTGTAGTAACTGACAATCAATATTGTTGAAATGCAGAACCTTTGCCTGCAAGATGCGAAAACATTTCATTTTCAAACGCTACGGGACATCTGTTTCTGGGGAGAAAAAGTTACTTCTTCTAGGCAATATGCACCAACTTGTAACTTATTTTTTTCTCTTTGCTCAGAGAAAACAAAAGTCTTCTTTATACCATATCCTTTCTACTACTTTGGCAGCCATCCAGCGTGGGTTTAAACAGATGTTCTGAAAAAAAAAATATATGGCATATACAAATGAGATGGAATCCAGGAACTCAGTAATGGATTATTACAGATATAAAATACTATGGGCCAGATTCTTCCCAGACACATGGCCTATGGAACGCATGCATTTAGCACTGGCTATAAAAAGAAACAAATTAGTAGTTAACGTTATTATAACTATTCTATATTTACAAGGCAGTAGAATACAGAGACCTGCCCTGAAGCGTTTCCGGATCCAACCCAACACAAACTTATGCATATAACCTACATTACATTTGTATGCAACTGCTTCCTGGATGAACCCTGTGAATGATCATATCATTGAAAACTACAGGCATCTCTTGCTTTGCAGGTTATAGTCATTGAATAACAGTGACAAATAATTTGATGGTAGTGCAGATGGCCCTGACAGATACCACTTGTAAATATTTTTCACCTGTGATATGAGGAAATGGGTGAAATTCTCCTTCCAGGATTTTTAGTACTGTAAAGAAATACCTGCTTTTATGTGGGACAGCCCCACTAATTTCACCAGCAAACTCCCCCTGCTCTTGGCTGCCTAGATCCATAATGTGCGCACTGCAGTGTAGGTTAATCCAAAGGTCAATGCTGAAATACAGCTGGCTGCATAATATGGTCTCTCGGTCTGAATGTTACTCACCTCATCTCCAAAGCTCTGCTGTTATGGGGAGAACCTAACGAAGCAATTAGAAACAGGAAGAGCCAGTACCATCTAACAGCAGGCTCTCTGTGGACCCTGGTGTGGGAATTACTAGTACATGCAATTTCAATATACAAAGATAAGCACAGGTGGATACAGGATTTTGTGAAGCAAGGTGCAGGAGCAGCCACTGGTGCTGTTGGGAGTGGCTGAACCCCCTGCTCGCAGCATCTCCCTTCACCGAGCAGGCATATCATGCCCCAGGAGCAGCAGCGGGGGACATTTTTAGGTCTCCAAATCAGGTACGATTCTTTCCTCTCTGCCCCCCTGCCTTTCCCCTCTGTGCTCAGTGACACGTGCTGTCATGCCCCCCTTCATTCCTCCCTCCCCCATCTGCCACTGCAGCTGATCCCAGCTGTCGGAGGGGCAAGGAGGGAAAACCGCCAGAACTGCACCTTCCCCACTCCAGCCAGGTTGTGTGAGGAGCCAGAATCAGCGGGAGATGGTGGTGACAGTAGCCAGGTTCCCTTCCCCTGCATCTGCTCTTGGGTTGGCAGGGAACATCCCAGGGAATTAGGCTGGATGGTAGAACCCACTTGCTGCTGCTGTCCCTGGCTGAGCGTGGCTCACCATGGAGCCCAGCTGGAGCAGGGAGAAGCGGTGGTGAAGTGCTCCCACCCCTGCAGGACCATTGCAGCAGCAGGCAGGGAAACTGGGAATGGGAAGGGATGGGATATGCCATAAAGGGGAAAGGGGAGGAAATTCTTACTTCCTCTAGCAGCTTAAAAAAGTCCCCAACTTCTGCTCCCATGGCATTGACTGAAAGTGGGTACATCCATGAAAGGGGGTATGTCCATGCCACTAAGCCCCCTCTGGATTTGCCTCTGAAGATAAAAAAACCCCAAAACTGCTTTCACCCGTATGTAGCATCACAGACAGAGGATGAAATGATGGCAGACCAGCATAGTCTAGTGAGTAATATAATGGCTGCACTGACCTGTTGAGTGACCCTAATGGGTGCATCTACACGTTGCTGTATGGTGACGTTCTTACAGTGCTGTGCTTTAGTACTTCCTTTTGGTGCAGTACAGGTGGTTATGGTTACTGCATCCTGCACACGGTGCATGATTAGATTTCGCTGCTACATTGCCATAGGGGTACTCTATACTGGAAGAGTGCACCGCTACGGAGACATAGCTGCTGATCATGTGTAGACCCGCATGCTTGCTGTAGTGTGCCATATGTCGCCACAGTGCACTGTAAGGAGACATGTAGATGTGCCCAGTGAGTCACCTTTCCCTCTGTTTCCCTCCATCACTTATCTGCAGTGTTCATGTAGGTTGTCACTCTCTGGGCCTGGCCCTGTTCTATTCTCATTTATAGTACCCAACAAAATAGATATTGTACTTGCATTTTTCATTTGTTTCATTTCCCCTCCAAATATTTTTCCACCAATCTTTCCCCACTTCCAACCCTGATTTTCATTTGAATCTTTTAATGAAATTGCTTCAGCCCTATTTGTGTCCTACCTGGGTTTGTTTTCAGGGAACACACATGCAACTGGGCATTCGAGTAAGCAAATGCTAAACTTGCATGCTTAAATCCTCAAGGAAAGTGACCCCAAATAGCCTTTTAACATTCACAGCAGTCACCTGATTGCCTGATTGTAAAAGTTAGACTTTTTCATGTCTTTTCTTTTCTATTTCTCACTTCTGTAACACTTCAAAAAGTTTCCAGAACTTTGGAAAATTTACGAAGAGACCAAAGGAAACTAAACTCTATAACTTTGCCATCATAAAAGCTTTTCAAAACTGAAGAAGTTTTGAAAGGCTACAGAGTAGCAAAAGGAAATAAAGGAAAAATAGAAGACAAGAAAGCAATAACCTGGAAATAACTCATTTTATTGCTGTCATGTGCCAACAAGAAATAAAGGAGAGAAAAAGAGAGAAATGAACATTAAATATTTTGAACTCTCAACTTCTCAGAAGTTCAATTTTTTAAAAATTTGGCTTAAGTATTTTTTTAAATGGTATTTTTCCATTCCACACCCTGTGAAACAGATTTATTAAAACATTTTTTGCAAAATTATTTATCAGTGTTTGGACAGTTTTACTCTTTTTTATTCACATCTGAATAACTTGGTTTTAACTTTAGTTAACTTGGTTTTAACTAAAAGTCAGTGGAACCCAAGTAACATATGAATAAAGGACTTAGCATTTCCTCAGGAATCGGGTGAATAAACCTGAATAAATTTTTGTTTGATGACGTATACCTCTTCTCCTATTTGAACAACCCCTGCAAACTCTTCAGTATTCTCTGGAATTCATTCAACATTTTCTGCAAGTTTCATTCATTGACACTGCCTTACTGTTCAGGGTCTGACTGATCACAAATTGTCTTGTTTTACTTCTCACAGGCTGTACCTGGGTAAGCATAACTTTTACAATTAGCTTACCTGGTGTTTTTTACTGAAAGCTCACTTTGTCCACTTTCCATAAGTATTATCATGCACCATGTGCTTTCCCTGAACCTGCAAACTAATACAGCCCAGTTAAGTGAATATTCACTGCAAGCAAACCCAAAAAGAATGCAAGTATGGCTGAGGCAATTTCAGTGAAAAACTGAAATGACAATTAATGGAAAAAGTTTTGTAGTCCTTGCCCCCTTTTCAGTTGTGTTTCCAAGTGATTCTGCATGGCCAAAGTGCCTTGCTTGACTCTTCAGTCAATCCTAACTGTGCGGGCTCGGCGTATCCGATGCCGCACCCGCCTTCTCTCATGCCTTGCCCACAGCGCTTCCAATCACTACGGGTCCCTCCTCTCGGCCTGTACGTGCTTGATACGCCTGCCACGACTTTGATGTTATTCCGGTTCAGTGATCTTACTCCGGCGCGTACCAGTCCAAAAGTGAGACTCCGGGACTCTTGGGGTCCCTAGTCAGTGAGGGCTCCGCCACCCCTACACCCTCGCCCGTACCACCGGCTCTGTCGTCGTCTCGGGTCCACGGACCCGTCAGTAGGTAGCTCCCTTTTACTGTGCGATCTCTGTTTTATGCCATCAATGATTTTCTAATCCGGGTTATTTGGTCACTAGGCTAGCCTGCCCTCAGTGCCCTATTGTTCCTACCCGGCTGTTGGGTGCTAGAGCACTCCTTCCTAGGACCCTCTCAGGGCTCCTTCGTCCTTTTCCCTGGCTTCTTACCAACTTTCAGTCCTTATAGACACTGGGCAGCCTCTTCTCCTGTAGAGAGTGACCCTCTATTCCAAACTGTACGGCTCCCGGCTCCTGTCGGGTCCCGCCGTTCTTAGCCGCGCTGCACAGCCGGGGTCTTCGCTGGGACCCGTCGTCCCTGCTTCCCTGCCCTGTGGAGGCTTCGGCTTACCCCACCACATTCGACAGCGCCTCCGGACAGTTTCGCTTCGCTTGCCGCAGCTTCCTCTTGCCGCTGCAGCCGCCTGGCTTCCTTCCGGCTCCGCCTCTCCTCTTCCGGATGCCAGCGTCCCTCTTACGCTGGTCCTTGCCGCCCGGGCCACGCCTACTTCCCCGCACCTGCAGATGGTAAGGGGTTGCCCAGCGTTTCGGGCGTGTGTGAGTGAGTTCAGCGCTGCTGCGCTGGGGCGGGAAGCCTCTGATCTGGCCCGCCTCTTCACTCCCTCACACTAACCCTAGCTGAAATCCAAAGGAGATGACATTATAAACCTCAGTGGTAGGCTATGAGGTGCAGCATGAGAAGACACAAATATGTAAGAAGAAGTATGATGACTTTTGAAAACCACATAAATGATTTTGCAACCAAAGTCCCACTGAGGCTTAATTCATTAATATCCTGTTATTCTGGGTATAAATTGACCCTAGATATAAGTGAACCCCACATTTTCAAGTTCAGTTTTAGGAAAGAGAGTTTTTCCCTTGAATATCAGTCAATATTTTTGGTAGGGTCAAACAAAAAATAACATTATGGCACAATTATTACCATTTTGTCAAGGGCCTGATTACAGGTCAACACTTGGCGTGTCTACATGTTGCCTATTGTAACGTTGCTACTGTGCTGTGCTTTAGCATGTGCAGTAACCGCCCGTACTGTGCTGTGTGCAGGGTGCAAGGTTAGTTTTAGCTGCTACTTCGCTGTAGCGCTGCACTAAAACGGGGGTGCACGCTGGTATGGTGAAATAGGTGCCAGTCACGTCTACACATGGGATTGCTATATCACTGTACAGACAGACTGCATCACCATACGACGTGCGACGGCAATGTAGGGTGACATGTAGACGCACCCACAGTGTATAAGTCAAGTGTGATTTTTATGGTTCTATTTGAGGAAATTAATAAGTAAACTTAGTCTCTAGGGGCATTTTTACACATGCTCTGGGAGTTGTGGGGGGGCTTTAATTAGCAAGCTGTGCTAATTAAAAGTGCCTGAGTGTCATGTGTATCAGCAACCCCACATTGAAAAAATGGCGACGGGGTGCTTTGAACTAAAGCTCGTCGAATGAGCTTTAGTTCAAAGTGCCCTGCTGCCATTTTTCGGTGCGGGGACATCGATACATGTAACGCCAGAATCTGCTGGAGTGCATTTATTTCCGTGCTCTAGTGCAGTGGTCTCCAAAGTGGGGTGCGTGCACCCCAGGGGGTGTGCAAGACGATCCATTGGGGTGCGGGAAGAAAATATTAGAACTTCTATTTAGATGTATATTTATATAAATATACATATAGTGGGTGTGTGTGCTCAAAAATTTTTTACTGATAGGGGTCCGCGATCAGAAAAGTTTGGAGACCACTGCTCTAGCGGACTCAATTAACTGAATCTGCTCTGATGCACTGGATTTCCAGTGCGTCAGACCCAGCTCCCTGCACATCTTTAGGATCCCTAAAATACTGTCTTGTTCCAGTTATAACATGTCCAGAAAGGCATAAACCTTCATAGGCAATAGCAGGAGCCAGCCTTCAGGGTGGGCACCGTGGTCAGGGGGGAGCCAAACACACACACACACACACACGCCTACACACACGTCAGCAGCCCACACTCACAGCAGCATTCACCCCCCATCCTGGCTGATCCCCACCCAGGCAGGGGAAGCGGTGCCCAGCCCAGCCCCCCCCGCCCTCCAGCCACTGCTCAGGAGGGCTGGGCACATGCAGGCAGAGGGCATTTGCCCCAGTCTGCCTTCCTCCGTTCCTTCTGGCAGCAGCGGTGCCTGCTCACCCGCCTGCCTGGTGCACCGTGCTGCTCCACCCCCCTGCTGGACTGCGCCCTGTGCCCCTGCCTCAGCCTGCAGCAGCCCCATCAGTTTGGTATGGGGAGCACCAAAAAACAAGCTCACCCAGGGTGCCGATTCCCCTAAGGCAGGGTCTGGCAACAGCCCGTTTTCTCAGATGCTAACACCTGACACAGAAGTCTGTTGCCTCTGAAAGCTTATGCATTTCTGAACAAGTTGGTCTCTAAAGTAACACCCAGCCCACTAACCTGGCTAATCACCTCTCAGTACAATATTTGTGAGGGGTTTACACACCTCATGTCAAGACCCTAAAAAAAAAGGGCAAACAAAATAAAGCAATGCTCCTGGTGATCAGCTTCAACAACATCAAAAACTGACAACAGCTGTTAATAAATTATGCAAAAAAGCTGTGCCCCTTTCAACAAGGGCATGAGGATGATCACTTAGCCTCAAAACAGGTGACAGGAGGGGGCAGAGACTAAGGAAGGAAGTCCCAGGAAAGAGTCTGGGCGCTGAGAGGTGGGAGGGAGGCACTCGCCTGCATGCACTGGCACCAAGCTGCCCAAAAAGGGAACTAATATCATTTGTTTGGGATTTGCCTCCCCCTCCCTCAGATCAAAAGGACAGCACCAAAGCAATCTGCTGTTTGTGTAGGAAATGTGTCAGAAGAGGGAAGGAGAGCATGCACATGGGAACAGCTGCTCTAAGAAGGCACTTGAAGATTAACCATTTAGGCCTCCCTCTAGTGAGATAATTAAGTATGGGCCTAACTTTAAGCACATGAGTAAGTCCTAATGGCTCTTGGAGTTGCAGCCTGGTTCCTGGGTTAACACACGTATGCGCTGCCACTTGCAAAGCCATGAATGAGCCAACCAGGCCAAATTAATCCCCTGAAGCCAGAAGGCATCTTTTCACTGATTTAGGAGTAAGATGGATCAGGCCCTTTTGAACAGCCCCTTCAGCAACAGCACTGAGGAGATACTCCCATGAGGAATCTCACTGGCTATGCATAAAATGATGTGGGAATACCTGATGGCCGGGCTGATGAGCAAATCACTACAACAAATAAGTAACAGAACCCTTGCAGGAAGAAAGAGTTTGCAGTCGGATCCAAAAAGCTATTTTTGAAAGGAAAAAAAAAAAAAGACCAATCAGACTTTAGGCTCAAAAATCCCCTCCCCTGATTCACTTGCTCACCCTGCTTTTCTTTCTGTCTGCATCAACTGCACGGTTCCATATGCAGCTGGTTCTTACGCCCGTCGAGGGAGACTTGTCACAGAAAATTAAAATATTTGTCAGCCCATTTTAAAAGGGGCAAAAAGGAGTCCTGATTGGTTTCTTCTTTTGGTCGTTTCAATTACAGGTGCACTGTTCATTTACAGCTGCCTCGTGTGCCCTTTCATAGATTCATAGATGTTAGGGTTGGAAGGGACCTCGGCAGATCATCGAGTCTGACCCCCTGCCCTGGGCAGAAAAGTGCTGGGGTCAGATGACCCCAGCCAGATGCCTATCCAGCCTTCTCTTGAAGACCCCCAAGGTGGGGGAGAGCACCACCTCCCTTGGAAACCCATTCCAGATTTTGGCTACCCTTACCGTGAAGAAGACGCGTTGCCAAAATAAAAATATTTGCCAATCAGCTTTTTAACAGTGGCAGAAAAAAATTATATTATTCTTTGTTTTTTTCTGTGCATAAAACTGAAAAACCCACATTGTCCTGAGCAACGGAGTCTGGCACAAAAGGGAAAAAACAGCCCAGTGTTGTTCTAGGCCACTCGCCAACACAACTTGAGCAAGTTTGCATTGGCAATAGCTTTCATAGGCAGAGGGTCTGCCTTCAGCAGAGCGAAAGGCTAGCAGCTACCCACCCTGCTCCCAGTTCGCTGAGTCACTTTCCTGTTATCCCTCTGCTACCCAGGACCTCTCACCCATTTACACTATTTTTTTTGTCTGGTACAAAAATCTGTTTACTTACCACTAACTTTTACTATCACTTGCAGCCTACAGAAACCTGCACCTACTTGTGAAAACTTCAGCGTTATCCTTCCCTTTGGGCCTAGTCCTGCCAGCCATCCCTGCTGGAATCCTATTCGATTCCAAAGGACTCCTCGTCTGGGTAGAGACTGCAGGCTCTTGCCTCAACCTATCTTGTTCTTCCAGTAAATACAATTCTGTTTTCCAGCCTCTCTGCAGAACGTAGCCAAACTCACCTATTTGCTATTCATCTCAGGGTCCTTTTCATTTTCTGCAACAGGCCAAATTTAGCCGTGGGAGATGTGGGCACACCTTCATTGACTTCTGTAGACTGCACCGAGTTTTAGAAATTCTGGGCACATTAAAGTCAGTGGGAGTTTTGCCCTTGTTATCAATAGACAACGACTTCACCTAAATTGCTTAATAATGGTCACAATAGTCTACACTAATGTTGCAGTCATTAATTCCAGCTTCTCTTCTGTGACACTAATTATACATCCCAATAGTTTTTTTGTTCCCTGACCCAAGGATCAGTCAAACAATAGACTTTAAGCATTCTAAGCTCTTAATTTAATATTAAGCATTTGCATAGCGACACTGATTTCTCATGTACTTCCATGATTCATTAGATCAGAAACTATCCTGAGCTCTACCTATCTCTAATTAACTAATTGTGCCAGGATTTCATTCCATATGCTCCTCTCCTGTTCTGTAGTTTGCAAAAAGTACCCATGTATGGGCCGTAGAGTTAAAACTACCATGACCTTCCATGCACGTAAAGTTAAATTCACAATTTCATTGCCCTCTATTACCTCCTCTATGAAAATATCTCTAGATTTGACTTTTATGTTAGGTAAAATCAACAGTCATCAAATCTGGTCTTCAAATTTAGGGAGAGATTTGAATTGTTGGATCAGAACCTGTTCCTTCTGGTTTGGTCAGATGCAAACTCAGAAGAGGATCATTTCCTGGTTTAAGTTCAGATGTAGCCCAACATGACCAACTCTCTCAGAAATACCAGTCTCATTCCCTAAACTGCTCTAACCAATACCACCACCTACTATAACCTACATTGTCATCTAACCAGGTATTTATCATTCAGGGTTGTTGTCTTTTATTCCCTAACTATACATAGTAACCTCCTGTGCAATGCAGTGTTGAGTGCCTTTTGCAAGATATAATATACCATATCTGTCCACTTTCAAAATGCTCCTTAAAAATGCCACTTGGGTTGTATTTTCTTGTCAGACAGGATTTACATTTTCTAAAAAGACTGAAGACTACTTTTTAATAGGTTGACATTTCT
Source organism: Gavialis gangeticus (assembly GCF_001723915.1). Taxonomy (NCBI): domain Eukaryota; kingdom Metazoa; phylum Chordata; order Crocodylia; family Gavialidae; genus Gavialis; species Gavialis gangeticus. The sequence continues at coordinate 20,517,971 of NW_017729025.1, read as the reverse complement.
TCATATACTCTCACTCATTCTTATCAGTATCTTCCAAACTTTAGGTCACTAAATTCATGTTCTCAGTTTCTGGGGTCCTCCCTCCACCTGGGTCCTTGGAGACTTAAGTTTCAATAGTTTAAGCTGGAACCTGCTGATAAACACCCAGGCTAGTTAAAAGTCCATGGGATTTGAGGATCTTGGGCCTTTTGGGATAAGCAGACTGCTTCACAGAGCGAAGTCCTAAAACACGGTCTTTTTCATGTTTACCTTCTCCAAAAAGAGCTCCCAATTTGTCATGAGATCATTTACTTACATACAATGCAAGGCCTCCATTCAGCGGCAAGGGCATAATATTAAGCAGAGGAATAGTTTGATTAGAGTCAATGCTCCATTTATCTCCTTCACCTTTCAGAGGCCAAGGCTCTGCCTTCAGCAAAGTTATACTGGGCGCATCTACATGTGTACCTGACTGCGCTTTAGCACATATTAAATGACTGCACAGTAACTGCTGTTACTACATAGTCCTGGTGGCACATGGGTTGTTTCTGACTGTACTGCGCAGTTGCAACAAGTGACCATGCAGTTGTATTGGTATCATGGCTTGTGCCCGCCAATGCTACATCGCTGTAGCGGTGAGTTATGAGCTACAGCGATGTAGTGTCTTGTGTAGATGTGCCCACTGGCAGCTAAGCACTTTCCTGCCTAGTTTCACCGAGCCACTTTTACCTCTCTTCAGTCTAACAGTTGAACTTTCCTCCTGCCACAGGCTCAGCCCTATAATAGGCCTTAGAGTTCCTAGTGATGGCCGTTAGTCAAAGGCTTAATGTTATTCATGTGTCTCTGATTCAGCAGATCAGGACCAATATTGGACTCTAACTAAATAAAACCAAAGGTCCCACTTTCATTTCTTAAGAAGTAAATGACAAAATGTATAAACCCAAAGCAGGCCTAATGAAAGAGCAACGTAAGAGTATAATACGAATTCAGAAGCCAAAAAATAAGGGAGTGGAGCAAGCTTCCTAGCAGGGAGCACCTCAGACAAGGAAGTTCCAGAAAGATATTTCTATTTACATTTCTTTTATTGCACTATCTGGACTTTCCCTTCAACTGGAATATGTTAGAGGGAAATGAAGGAACCAACATAACTGCCCTGGCTTCCTGCCACTCTGTAGATCAAAGACAACTGTATTTCTTTTTGACAAGGGAAACAAATCTTCTCCATGCTGTCCTCATTTCACAACTCCCACTTACCTCCATTGCCTCTACCCTGGATGTTGAACTTTTCTCTCTTCATAGGCCCGGCTACATAAGCCTTTGGCATCCAAAGCTCCTTGTAGAGTAAGCTGGAGTTTAGAGTGCACCTGCATTGCTGGGTCAGGTCCCACACCTGCTCAAACTGCAAAACAACTATAAACTCCACAGCATAACTCCTGAGATGTGTTACCTTGCTTCTGCTTTTCTTGCTAGCTTCATCTGTGCCTTCAGCAATAGTAGGGCAACCATATTTCCCTGGTCCCAAAACAGGATACTCCTCCCATTCCTCCCCCCTGCCCTGACTCCAGTATGCTCGGCCGCCTTCAGGCTCTCAGCTGAACCTGCCAGGGGGACAGGGGAGGCGAAGTGCTGGCAGGAGAGAGAGAGAGAGAGAAAGAGAGAGTGTGTGTGTAAAGGGTGCAGGGGTGGGGGGGGTCCTGCTGAAAACTGGACAAAAACATTAATTTGGTCAAACTGATAGGAGTCCTCAGACAAGTGTTTAAAATGGGATTATCTGGGTGAAAACAGGTCACAATGGAAGGGAGTGAGAACAGTTTTCCAATTAAGGCATGAGGAAGCCAGCACGAATGTCTTGAAGACAACAATGAAAGGTTTTAAGATGAAGTTAATATGTTTTATGCCTCCAGGCACAAATGGGCTTTTTAATGGAAATGGCAGCTTGGGGAGAGAGTTTCAGGGGGATATGGGCAGTACCAGAAATAAAAGGAGATACACAAGGAAAGAAAAGGAACATGGACACACACTATGGCTTGGGAGGAGGGCAGAGGGTGTGCAGGGAGAGACAAGTTAGGAGAAGACAGCAGTTTCACTGTGAAAGAATGAGATGACTAAGAGCTGTGAAGGTGTGAGCAAGAAGTACAGATTATATCCAGGAGCCAGTACAGGACAGTAAGATGGGGAAGAAAAGGAAGGAGATAACTTTTGCAGCAGTGCTGGGCTGAAGTGAATGTCACAAAGGCAAAGAAGAAGAAATTGCAGTGGCTATGGTGTGAACTGATCAAGGTCTGGGTGAGGGCTTTAACCCCACGAAAAGAGTGCAATGGTCTGCTTCTGTTGATTTTTGTTTTCCTGATTTATGCCAGGCACGTCCAGGAGTAAATACAAATAATCAGTCTGAGGCTTGAGGGTCTTAGAGCAAAAGCAAAGATCAAGAGAGGGCCAGGAAGGGCCCTTCTTTCTTATCAAACAGTATGGGAAAAGATGGGGCCATTAACACTAGGACAGACGGGGGATATACCTATTAAGGATTGCAACGCTTATTTTAACAAGATGTAAGGCCAGCTATACAAGTCACAAGAGAGGAACTGATCCCACGTAAGAGACCTTCTATAGACAGTGAGAGAGGTGCATCAATTCTCTGCCTCACAAAGCACTGGGTAATAGGTGGAGGTAAAGCTGATTTATCCTAGGATACAACATCTGCTGATGAACTGCTGTGAAAGGCAAGAAGCTGGCACCAGAAGGTCATCAGTATCAAGCCTTTTATGCTAGTTTATGCTATTGCTTAGTAAGTTCTTTAATCACAAGATCTCCCTGTTCTGAAAGAGCAAAAAAGACTCTTGCAGTAACTTACACTTTTGTGTACATTGCAGCATTTTCTTCCTGGCACTTCTAAAATACAAACCCAATGGATTATTAAAATAATGTATTATGTAATTTTAAACACAACAATCTGGTTAAGACCTTTTTTTTGTAATAACTTGTTTTCTCATTATCTGAAAAATGGGTCATAAATAGATTCCACCCTAACTGTGTTACTTATCTTATCTGGGAATGCAGCAGCTTCTGCTATAAAGAACTTTGATAGGCCTCGCTAACACTTGATGCTCAGATCCCAAGTTGACATCAATTTGGACTCTTGCAAATCACTGTTATTTATGGTGTCTCTTTGAAAGCCTTGACATGCCTGTCTACCATCTTGCATTCACCTGTTATTTTGTTCTGCAGGCAACTGGATTTCTTTTCCAGAAAAAAAATAATAATCAAAATGTTAAAAAAAGCTTTCCCTTTAACATTATCAATTTTTTAAAAATATGAATGCATGAGATATTCTGAACATAAATTTCAAAGGAAAGCTGCACATATTACTTTTGGGATTAAAAAGGGTAATGGAAAAATAAATAATCCTAAACAGGAAGGTATAGACCGTACTTTATCAAATCCATGCAATTTTTCAGTATCACCAGAAACCAGTGGGTGTGGCTTCAATGAGGATAAATGTTTCTGGTAAGGAAAAAACAACATATGTCTCAGAGCTGCAAAAGCCCCTTTTTTACAGCTCTGAAAGACAAGGAACACAGGAGATTGCCTATAACAAAAACAGCCAAAAGTCAAAGGTCTCTATTAGGCAGAGCACAGGGGTAGGATCAGCTGACTGGTGCCAGTACAAACAAGCAAACAGGGAGTACAACTGTGAAAGATAATTGCCTTATAGGAATGCATCCCCAAATCTCAGGAGTGATAATAATTAACAATGAAGGTAAAACAGGTACTGGAGATTAAAAGCTTGGTTGACGGGGAAGTGAATCTCCACAGATGCCACAGTACCTATACCATACCTGTCATCTTTGGATTCCGATTAATAAGAAAATTAGCAACATAGGGATCCTATGTTGCTAATTTTCTTATTAATCGGAATGAATCTACAATGGAGACAGGGCCCTATACTAAACACACATATACACACAGGTTTTGTGTGTCATAGCAATATCAATAAAATATTCATGTAATAAATAAGACTCTTATAAGCCTTGCATTACTGAGGCAAAGTCACCCAAGGGCTCCAAACTGGCTTTGACATCTGCTGTAATTGAGGGACAGAATTGCAAAGCTATGAGTAAAGCTAACTTAAGCAGATCCCTTTTTTGCAGACTGACTCAAGGCCATACATTCTTTGTGGAAAGCCATAGCCACCCATTTTGCAACAAAAGCAAGCAAGCTATCTACATCCCGACTTACCACTGGCACTGTAAGTGGTAGAACATGAGCTTTGCCCATGGATGTCCCCACCATGGGACCACCCTACTGTAAATCAAGGATATATCTGTGGTGCTTGGGGAGGGCTGCCTGGGAACATACCTCACCCACCCACTCCTATTCCACTGCACCAAACCTAGAAATGAGGCAGTGAGGCCCTCCTAGGGATGCCCTGCCCCACCATGCTGAAGCTATTCCCATATTCTTTGGGGAGGGGAGAGGGAAAAGAGAACCAATAAGAAAACCATTTTAAGTTTAAACAAAACACGATAAAATATTATTCCTTGAGAAACCTTAAAAGCAGTTGTATTGAGTCCCATCTCAAACTCAATACCTAAAGTAATATAAAATTATGTATTTTGTTCTCAGCTGGCAAAGCAAACAAAACACTGGCTTGCATCCACCGATGCGTCTCAAGCAAGACCAAGGATGTCATCCTCCCGCTGTACTCGGCTTTGGTGAGGCCGCAGCTGGAGTACTGCATTCATTCCTGGACTCCACAATTCAGGAAGGACGTGGAGAAGCTTGAAAGAGTCTAGAGGAGAGCCACACGCATGATCAGAGGACAAGAGGGCAGGCCTTATGAAGAGAGGCTGCGAGCCATGGGACTCTTCATCCTGGAGAAGTGCAGGCTTGGGGGGGATTTGGTGGCAGCCTATAAGTAGGGGTGTGCATCAGGATCTGGGGGAACATCTGTTCACCAGAGCATCCCAAGGGATGACAAGGTCCAACAATCACAAACTCCTGCAAGACTGTTTTAGACTGGACATAAGGAAGAACTTCTTTACTGTCTGAGCGCCCAAGGCCTGGAACAGACTCCTCCCAGAGGTGGTACAAGAACCTGCTCTAGACACTTTTAAGAAACATTTGGATGCTTATCTTGCTGGGATCCTTTGACCCTAGCTGACTTCCTGCCCTTTGGGTAGGGGGCTGGACCTGATGATCTTATGAGGTCCCTTCCAGCCCTAATGTCTATGAAATCTATGAAAATTGCTGAGAAAAGTATAACAGAATAATCACCTTACTAAAATTAAATACTGGTAACCTGTCAACAGCTGAAACCCAGTAGAAATTAAACTCTAACATTTTCTTCTTGATTTTATTGTCTTTCCTGGTTTCCTCCCTTAATTACTCAAAGATGAGGAAATTAATAATGAAGTCCCAAAGTAATGGTCTCATAATCAGAAAAAACTCACCTTGTAGCTGTTCTGTCTGAACATAGATTAAAGGAACAAATTCTAAATTGGAAAAATCAGAAGTCTCATCTCATCTGTACCAGTGAAAAATTGTTGTTAAAAAATGTACTGTGTTTTAAGATCACATGGCTGAAGCTACACAAGAGGCAATAGCAGTGCCACGACAAACTCAAAATGAAGATACTGTGGTTGTGGTTTGGTAGCTTGAATGATAACGTAAGTTTAAATGGTGCTTCAGAACTAGAGACAAGAAGATTCCTTACCTCAAGAAGCGTAAAAAATTAAGTAGAATAAATAGACTGCATGGTCCCTTCAAATGCATGAAGCTACAAAGACTGTGGTGGTCAAACCAGCAAGAAAAACCTTTATGAAACTGCAGATGCAGCTTGAAAAGCAAGCAGCAATAATGCTCTGATGCTGGCTGCAGTGTCAGACTGGATATGGGATCATTCTGGAAGTCCTAGAAAGAGAGGTGCTATTACAAGACAGTCTGGGTTTTTTTAGATCTGTTTCAGATCTCCTGTATGATTACCGGCAAGTCACTTCCTCATAAATTCTTTGCTAAATACTTGTGGATTTAATGCCACAAGTACTACATGCCTCAGTTTGCCCAATTTGCAAAATAGGGATCAGGATATTATCACTACCTCATTGTGGCCAGGCATTCATTCTTGCTCACAAGGCTCCCAAACACCTTGATGATCAATGCTACAGAAAGGTCCATAAAGGTAACCAGTGAGAGTGAGGTTTGGTTGGTAAAACTAAAAAGAACTAGGAAGCACTTGGTGTCTGTGAGCAAATAGCCTAGAAGCACAATGATATAAATCTGGGTTAAACTGTGAATAACAAATACTTTGATGAATAATAATGACAATGATGGCACTAACATCCTTTGTAGTGCCTAAGGGCACCACTGTGGTACTGTAAAATACACACAGTAAAAGACAGCCTCTGTCCTGAAGATTTTCTGATCAGTTCAGGACAAACAAGGCAGAGAAGGAAGGAAGTAGAAGCCCCAAGGACAGATCCAGGGGTTTGGTGAAGTTCGACCACCTCCTCACTGCCAAGCAACCTGCAGACACGTGTGCAGTGAGCTCACTGCCACCACTGCAGTGTCCTGGATTGCAAATCCCCATTTGCAAAGTGGGAACTAAGTCACAGGATAGGTTAGAGGCCTGGTCCAAAGTCATGCAGGATTACAGTGGCACAGCCTCGAAGCAACACTAGGGATCGTAAGTAGGCAAGGTTAAAAATGGGATTACTTTTTAACACACACACACAAAAATCATGCAAAAGGTATCCCTGTTATTTCTCAGAAAACTCAAAATGTGTACACCAGATTGAATCCTGCATCCCAGTACAGGACCTTAACTGTGAGAACACCTTTACTCCAACCTACTTCCACTTCGGCCTACGTTCACAATACACACAGAAGCCCTCTGCTTACAAAAGCTTATGCCACACACCTCTGATTTAGTTAGTCTATAAAGTCTATAAATCTATCCTGCCTTCTTAATATCATTTTAGGCTGATACCTTATTGCCTGGGGGCCTGATCCTACCTTCTGCTCATATAGTCACACAGCAGGGGCCTGGCCCCACTGACGTCAGTAGGACTTCTCCCCTGATTTCAGTGTGGCCAAAAGTTCACCCAAGGCCTTTCCGTGGGAGGTACAGCTGGCTCCTAACAGGCCCTGAACAGAAAGCAGCTCAAATGGCCAATGTATTCTCCATTTTTTTAGTACAAAGGAGTTTACTTTTGATGGGATTACAGCTAATTAAAATTTAAAATTCAAATTAACTATCTAAAAGGTCATCTTGAAAATCCGGAGGCATCTGGTATTTATCAGCTGACACACAACTAAAGATAAATCCAAGAAAGCACGCCACCTTTCCAAGTGTCATGTTTCAGTCAATCCCTGGTTGCGAGCAGGGGTGAGAGGCAATGAGCAATTAGCAGTGCCTGGGGAAAATGATAATGCACGATAAAAATGGGCTGCTTGACTAGATTCCCCCCCCCCCCAAATATATATATGCATCTAAACTCTTTAAGGGATTGGTGCTGTAGCCCTGCGGCCTGTGAACTGCAAGCTCCATAATCTCCCTCTGAGACAGAAACAAGCCAAACTTTGGGAAAGCACCTTAAACGTTGCACTGGATCTGCTTGCCACTGAAGCTGCCGGGATCCTCACTGTCCACAGGGTGTATGGGGCAGGGGAGGGAGGAATCCAGGTTCTGGCTTAGCTTCAAAGCACCGGTGAACTGAGGATGAAGTTAGCCCTATTTTATGAATGACAGTTCATAGAGAAGTCTAGCTGGAAGGGATCCAGAGGTGATCTTGCCTCAGGCAGGGGGGTGGACAAGATCATCCCTTTCCAAACCATCCTATACAAATCCATTACCTAAACTCTATGCAAGACAACCCGCAACCCTGACACAGCACAGACCTCACACCCTAACCTGCCACAGGGAAAGCAGGGGAACTGCGGCAGCCAACCTCCTGCTTCTGTGAAATGTCAATATATGCTGAAGAGATCCCAGGCGGAGGACCACGGCTCCCGCTACAGAGGAAGGCAACGCCCCCCCCCGTGTACCAATCTGACAGAGAGGTAAAATTCCTTCTTGACCCCAGTTATGGTGATTGTTTTGACCCTGAGCAGAGGCGCAAGGCCCACCCCAGTCAAAATCCCCAGCCTTGACTATACCCAGCACCCCTGAGGGAGGCCTAAAAACCCCCCTGACAAGTAGCAGACAGCGGGCAAGTGCAACTGGATTCATCATTGGCAATCCTTGGATTCGAGGATAATCTCCATCATGGCTCACTGATGGGTCTTGAGGTGATGCAAGATGACCACCAGGCTACCACCACCTGCATGAAAATTTGTGGCGGGAGACTGTTAGGTTCTCTTTGGTAGCCCTGTCACCACCAGCCCTGGCCCATCGCAGCAGGGTGGATTTGTGGCAGAAGCCTGCTCCTGACTGTTTAATGCAAGGAAGCTGGTGTGCAGAACCAGCACCCGTATGCTCTTGACATGGCAGAGATCTGGGCCTAGTGGCAAGGGAGAACCCTGGACAACAGGAGACCTCCATCCTTCTGCAGCCTTCTTCGGATGTTACAGCCCTTGAGATGCGGACACTGTCTTCTGCCTGTCCTGCTGTGGAGGACGTGGGGTTTGGACCGGGGTTTGTCTGGAACCTCCCCTCAAGACAGGTGCATGTGAACCCATTGAGCTTGGTGGTGCACGCCCTGCAAAAAGGTGCTGCCACCCTCTGCAGGAGCTCACCATGCTCCCCCAGCCTCCGGGGGCATGTGGTGTTCATGGCCAAAGATGGCCCTGCCAGGAGTGTGAGACTCAAGGTAACAGATCTGAAGATCACTGGGACACACAGCATCTCCACCACTACAAGGTCTTGGTCCACAGAGAGGGCAAGTGAATTAGCTAGCACTGTCCCAGGCCAAATGTTAAATTGGATACTTCCCTGGTACTGCCCAATGGGCTCATCCCTGTGCAGGATCCCAGGAGAAAAGGCCTTGTCCCAGAATAAAATCAGAGAAAATGAAGTGTGAAGGGACCTGAGGTCAAATAGTCCAAACCCCTGCTCAAGTTGGACCGTCCCCAACTAGATCACCCCAGCCAAGGCTTTGTCTACCCAGGTCTTAAAAACCTCCAAGGATGGAGCTTCCCCCACCTATCTAAGTAACCTGTTCCAGTGTTTTACTACCATCCTGAGAAAGTTTTTCCTAATATCCAACCTAAACTTTCCTGCAACTTAAGACCGTTGCTCCTTGTTCTGTGATCTGCCACCACTGAGAACAGCCCAGCTCCATCCTCTTTCGAGCCCTGCTTCAGGTAGTTGAAGGCTGCTGTTAAATCCCCCCTCAGGTTTCTCTTCTGCAGACTAAACAAGCCCAGTTTCCTCAGCCTCTGCTCACCACTCCTGTCCCCAGCCCTCAACCCTTTTCAGTGCCCTCCACCAGACCCTCTCCCATGTGTTCTCCTCCGGTCTGGAGTGAGGGGCTTGAAACAGATAAGAGGCTGAAAAACACATGGGGGACAAAGCCTTTTACCCTTGGCTCCTCCAGACGGCCAAGCCCATGGGCCCAGGTGAGGTACCCGGGTGGCTCCCTTCCCCGGACCATCATGGCTATTTCGAATGAATTCGCATTCAAGCTGCCTGTGGCGCATGCTGTCCCGTGCCTGCTTCCGATGCCAGGGATGAGGAGCTGCAGGGAAAACCCCATGGCTGGGCTGAGGGGATCCAGAGGGTGGTTGAGCAGTGGGGAGGAGATCACTTGGGGATCTGAGAAGTGGGGGGATCACTTGGGGGATCCAGAGGGAGCTGGACAGTGGGGGGATCACTTTGGGGGGGTCCAGAGAGGGCCGAGCAGTGGAGGATCACTTGGGGGAGACCCAGAGCGAACCAAGCAATGGGGGAGAGGGTCACCTGGGGGGTCCAGAGGGGGCTGAGCAGGGGGAGGGCTCTTGGGGGGC
>NW_017729025.1:20506576-20507199 GCF_001723915.1 Gavialis gangeticus | reverse complement strand
CGCAGCTCCTTTCTGCCCCTCTCCTTGCCCTCTCCCCCGCCACGCAACTGTTTTTGGTGGCCGTGTCCCCCGCGCCCAGCGACAGGGGGTGGCCGGCGCAGCTCTCCGCAGAGATGCCCCAAGTCGGCGAAGCCAGGAGGGCAGAAAGTCCAGTTATTTTGTTTGCCAGCTCTCGAGGAGACAGACAAAGGTAGAAGGGGCCGCGGCTTTCGTAGCTTTTGTTTACTCGCGGTCGAGTTTTTCCTGTTCGGCGCAGGTGCTGGAGGATGAGAAAGGCGCTGTGTTATTAGTTGCAGTTTGTTTGGGTGGTGTTTTGTGTGTGTGCGCGCGTGCATTAAAACTATTCTGGACAACAAACGGGGAACGGTATCTCCAAGGCTGTTTCTCTGGCTTGTGTTCCCCAAAAGCCGATCTGTTTGTTACAGCTGCTGGGAGGCTTGAGTTTACAGTGGCATTCAAGTTTTTCCTGTTTTGAACAGGTTATGAAGGAAGAATGGAGTTTCCAGACCATAGCCGCCAGTTGCTGCAGTGTCTGAGTCAGCAGCGTCACCAGGGCTTCCTGTGTGACTGTACTGTTTTAGTTGGAGAAGCTCAATTCAGAGCTCACAGAGCTGTTCTTGCTT
>NW_017729025.1:20491551-20501137 GCF_001723915.1 Gavialis gangeticus | reverse complement strand
AGTTGCAGTTTGTTTGGGTGGTGTTTTGTGTGTGTGCGCGCGTGCATTAAAACTATTCTGGACAACAAACGGGGAACGGTATCTCCAAGGCTGTTTCTCTGGCTTGTGTTCCCCAAAAGCCGATCTGTTTGTTACAGCTGCTGGGAGGCTTGAGTTTACAGTGGCATTCAAGTTTTTCCTGTTTTGAACAGGTTATGAAGGAAGAATGGAGTTTCCAGACCATAGCCGCCAGTTGCTGCAGTGTCTGAGTCAGCAGCGTCACCAGGGCTTCCTGTGTGACTGTACTGTTTTAGTTGGAGAAGCTCAATTCAGAGCTCACAGAGCTGTTCTTGCTTCTTGCAGCATGTACTTCCATCTTTTCTACAGGGACCAGTTAGACAAAAGGGATATTGTGCATCTGAACAGTGACATTGTCACGGCCCCAGCCTTCGGTCTGCTGCTCGAATTCATGTATGAAGGAAAGCTCGAGTTCAACAGTCTTCCAGTTGAGGATGTGCTGGCTGCAGCTAGCTACCTTCACATGTATGACATTGTGAAAGTCTGCAAGGGCAAGCTGAAAGATAAAGAATTATGTCCGGAAGAAAAGATTAATGACGAGGCAGCTAATTTGGAAAAGGAGGAGCATTTTTTAGACCCGGGAGTCCATGAGTTTGACCCAGGAAACAAACAGAAATTCAGTGCTGCAGAATACGAGAGAGCAACATGCAAAGAGCGGGTCATTGGTCACCCCGCCTGGTCCTCCGATCTTATAAGTGTCAGTTCTGTGTCTGCAGAGGCAGAATCGTGCACCGCAGCAGCTGGAAAAACAAAAGCTAATGTCAATAGTTCCACAGGACCTTTGTCCCAAAGGTCTGTTAACCATACCCTGGCTTCAAGTGATGTGGACTGTGCTCTGGATTTGTCTTTCAAGCCTGTGCCTGGGAGAGATTCTTTACACCCCTCCTACGTCTTTGGACAGCTGGCTTCCGACAGCCAGCAGCAGGGTACCGAGCCACTTGTTAAAGATGAACAAGACTTGCTGTCAGATCAGGAGGACAGTGAAGCAAGGAGTCCAGAGAGTCAGCATTTTGGGAATTCAGCCAAGAGCCTAGTGACAGGGTTAGGACACATGTTCACAGGAAACGGCAATTCTCATGCGAGGGAGGATGATATAGATCAAGACAGGGATGAGAGTGAAGATGACATGGATTCCTCTGATATCTCCTCCTCAGGTGTGCTCGTGCCCCCCGGGCACATATGCATTTGCCCCCTCTGTAGCAAAGTGTTTCCCAGCCCGCACGTCCTGCAGCTGCACCTGAGCTCTCACTTCAGAGATAAGGATGGCTCACGGACCAGGCTGTCCCCTGATGGGTCAGTGCCCACCTGTACGCTTTGTGGGAAGACTTTTTCATGCATGTACACCTTAAAGAGACATGAAAGGACTCATTCGGGTGAAAAGCCTTATACCTGTGGCCAGTGTGGAAAGAGCTTCCAGTACTCCCACAATCTCAGCCGTCATGCGGTCGTACATACGAGAGAGAAACCGCATGGGTGCAAATGGTGTGAGAGACGCTTTACACAATCTGGTGATTTATACAGACACATTCGAAAATTTCATTGTGGCCTTGTCAAGTCCTTGGTGGTTTGAGATGAGGTTTTGGTTTTTTGTTTTTTGTTTTGTTTTTTTTATTATTTAATATGCCCTTAATACTCCCTCTCTCTTCCCTCTGCCCCTTTCTTTTTCTCCCCCTCTCCACCCAACACTTTTTTAAAGAAAACAAAAAGGTAACTTTTTCTTTTGCCTTTTTGGTGATACTCACTTCAGGTCATGATGTTTAAAGATGCATAGGCATGCACTTCAGAGGCCTTTTAGCCCCAATCCTTGCCCTAAACTCAGTCTCCTAGGTCTTCTCTTGCTCCCCTGTGGTATGTGACTTCTACAGCATCCATGTGAAAATGATCTTAAGTTATTCTGCAGTGACTTTTTTTTTCTTTGCTTCTGTCTGTAATACTTTTGTGCTCCTGTTTTTTCCCCTTTTAGTTAGTTAAAAAAAAAAAAAAGAAAATTGCCAAGATCTGCTTTTTCTGATACCATTACGTTCCCTAAATATTATATGTATTGTATACAAACATGTCAGAGCTGAACCATGGTTTTACTCTGAGCAGAAGGGATTTTGCCCACTTAACTCCACATGTCTCAAGATGGGAATACAGCCACTCAAAATTTAGAACTAGGAGTGGTATTAAATTGGCCCAGTTTTTAAGAAGGTTCCTCAAATTGTCTGTGGTACAGTTTGGCTTTTGATGCTTGCTAAAATATCGGAAGAGTTCTGCAGTCGATGCTGGCCCCTGATTGAAAAGTCTTGCTTTCCGACTTTAGACTACTAAGAGAGAAATTCACGTTTCTTTCCCCACCCATCCTCCTCCATGGACTTGTCTGTTGAATGGCACTAAACCACTTTTGAAATTATATGTGGATAGAAAAATGCTTCTGTCCATTTATATATTCACTCCTTTAGTTGCAGAAGAGTATGTAGTAGAGTACATATGAAAAATGAGGATGCTTTTCCATCCTTATATCAATCTCGCATGGAAGGGCCAGTTTTGATCCCATTGAAAAATGCCTCAGTAAATGTACAACGGGGGTGCAAGCTTGGGTCTGTAATAAGTGATGTAACATTGCTCATACGCTGGGGAATATTTAAGAGCTGCCACACAGTGTCCATGGGAGGAAATGGGGGTGGTGTATAATAATTTTTTTTCCTTTTTTAATTTTTTTTTAAAGATACGAGATTACTGGGACCTCTGAGTTGTTCATAGGGTCTTTTAACATGTTTGGTATCATTATAGCTTGTTTGTTTTTTTCCTTTTAAATTTTGTAGTCCGAGTTGCTGATCTTAGTTGGGGGGTTTCTGGGCTTATATTCTATTAACACTGGTAGTTGCCCTGTGCCAATTTTGTGCAGTCCTTCAGATTTCTATGGGATGGCACAAATTCAAGCCAGTTGGGATAGTTAGCTTGGCCAGTCAGAAACTAAAAGTCAACTTTTTCCTTTGTTTTTAAAATTTGAGACTGCCTGTAATTACAAGTAATTTAATTCCAAATAAGTTAATTCAATTATCTGCCTAATAGAACATCCTTTGGTCTGTGCATGTCAGTAAATATCAGATCATGCCTTTCCAGCTGAAGTATCCATTCAAGATACAATTTATGTGAAGCCAAGCTAATTATAATACCTGTGGATTTTGAACATCATTCTACTGGGCTAAACTTCTACCCACTCCCTTATCAGCAAAATAAAAATCATTATTACATCACTTTTACTGACACTCCTGGAATTGTATCTTGAAGCTTAATTTATTTTTAAAAAATATGAAGCACTGAAGTGATTTTCTTAAATACTGTACTTAAAAGTACCAGAGTTCAGCCTAAAAAAAGGAAGGAATTCTTCAGCATTTCCCCTTAAAATGTGTTAAGTAAGCACTACCTATGTAAACAATATAGTTTCACCAGTGTAATTCTGGTATTGATTGATTGTGAAAGTACTTTTTTATTATTCAGAATTTCACTTGTTGCAACCTCCTCTATTATTATTATGATTATTCATCTCTTGAACTATGAATGTACATGTAATGTGAAATTTTATTTCTACTCTATTTATAGGTTATCTTTTTTTTAGTCTAACTTCACTGTAAAATATTTTTTTTCTGAACCTGTTACATGTGGAAGATGTGGGAGAGTACTGTATCTTGGAACATAAGTGGATTTGGTACTGTGGTCTTATTCTACTTAATCACTTTTTTGCTGTGATCAGAAATAGCACTGAACAAAATCTGCTAAAATTAAGTTATTTTTCTTTCTACTAAAATTAAATTATTTTTTTTCCTGATGATACTTGATATAGTATTTATTAGAATTTTTTGAAGTGGAATTATTACTGTTAAATGTTTTTGGGTTTTTTTTTTTTTTAGAAACAAAGTTAATCTACACTTTAAACTCTTACAGCAATTTCTTTTCATGTTGTAAAGTGAACAACTAATACAGTAGTGGTTTTATCTATGCTTGTAACGTTTTTCCTAGTTTTTGCATTTTTGTGATACTTTTGTTGAATTTCATTTTTCACTACTTTTCATAATATTTTTTGAAAGATCAAATAATCATTTAAAATGTGCCATAAAAGACATCATTAGTATATGGGGACAGGGAAAAGTTGAAACAAGTTTATATCTAACTTTAGCCTAGAAATAATTAATTCAATTAATGCTATGAGCATGCTCTGTACTTCAGTGAAAATGGGGCAAAAGTAAGAAGCACGCTGGGTTTTTCTTTTACTGCATCATTCATGCACTGTCCTTTTTCATAATGTAGTGTTTTTATCCCTGAACTTCATAGCTTGAATTTCTAAAGTAAAGACATTTGCACTTATTTTTTTTTTAAGGTGCCTTTTTTGGCTATCTTTGTTTTTGCATTTTTTTTTTAAAGTTGCAATAGCTTTGAGCATGTCTTCAAAATGGTTCATTACTCTGCAAGGAAGTACTAAAAACATTGCACACTTAGGTTTGTTTTTCATGAAATATTTCACTGTGGGGTAGTTTCTTTCTCTATAGAGAAAGTTACTGCTCTGAATTTTAAACACTGGATTTGTCTTCTACTACAAACAAATACTGTGAAGTTAATGTAAAAATCATCAATATTTTTAATTGTTTTTAATCTTGGTGCAGTTCAGATTAAATATGTATATTTAAAGACACTAATTTTTGTGGGAGAGTTTTATAGTATACAGTATGTAGAAAAGCTATTGGAATGGAATATATTTTATAAAAATGTTCTATCACTGTTTTATAGTGAACTATTTTTTTTCTTCAGTGTTAGCATAATGCTGTTTAGTCTAGATAAGACAATCGCAGAAAGAGTGACTTAAACTATTGTTAGTGCTTAGTTTTTGTGTGAAGTTTTTGTTTGCAACTGTAATGGTATGTGCTGTAAAATGTGACAATCGTGATTAGGATTGTTGTCTTTATAAATTTACACAAAATAAAAATGTGCTAGAATTGTAAATCGAGTCTCTTCCCTCTCTGACTGACTTCTACAACTTACAAGTGTCCCTGGTTTCATTTTCTCTTTAAATGACCTAAATGTAAAAACTTACTGTCTCTCCTCCCTGCCAGACTACTTGGATTATGAGACACTTGGGATATCGCTGTTCTTGTTTCAGAAGGCTTTAGACCCACCATTTGATCCTTTACTTGGTTGCTGATGAGAACTAAGTATTCACACTTTGGTTCTTCTGTTTTCAGTTTCCTTCCTATATTGAATGTGAACAGGAGTCTCTCCATTGATTACAATGGGTTTTGGATGAGGTCTGTATTGAGCAATTTTCCCTTATGCCAGATCCTTAGTTGTCCCATATTTTCTTTTAACGTTTTAGGCTGGACATAAGGAAGAATTGCTTTACTGTCCGCGCCCCCAAGGTCTGGAACAGCCTGCCATCGGAGGTGGTTCAAGCACCTACGCTGAACACCTTCAAGAGCAAATGGGATGCTTATCTTGCTGGGATCCTATGACCCCAGCTGATGTCCTGCCCTTTGGGTGGGGGGCTGGACTTGATGATCTTCCGAGGTCCCTTCTAGCCCTGATGTCTATGAAATCTATTTTAAAATTTTATCTTGTATATTATTGTAAGCTGTTCTGCAACCTGCCTTTAGTGGGAACGGGAACACACATCTAATAAATTAAACTAAAAATCAAGAACTGCGTGGTCCTCAGCTGAGGACACAGAGTTACCTTTGGTATCTCATACGGGAAATCAGTCCCGTTGGCTTTAACATGGCTACTCATGCATAGTTTTACCTAAATGTGAGGAGTCTTACTGAAGCCAACTGGACTACTTGCCTACACGTTTACTTATATGCTTAAATATTGGTAAGCTTGAGGCATTTCAATCTGAACTAGTTCCACTGAAATCAAAGCCAGGACTCCAGCTGATTTAAGTGAGAGTTGAAAATGGGGCTGTTGAAAGAAAAAAAAAAATGAGCGCAACATGCTGGTTACTTTGGAAGAGACAAAAGTAAGCTGGGTAGTGGTATCTTGCTTATAGAAACTTCCAAAGCAGCATTGCAGAGAGCTGTTGGAGTATGTAATGGTGGCATGAGGACCATGCTTTTTGCCCTTTCTTTGGTTGCAGCTTCTTTATTGCAAGAATCTTGATGAATTTTGCATTCAAACGCCTTTCCTGCCTTGCAGCGCTTGAGTGCCTCCTGTCTCGCTCTGTAGGGAGGATAGAATACTGTTGCAGACGACTCTGAATCCTGCAGCACCTGGCTTTGAAGTGATGCACTGTTGGCAAGTTTTGTATAATGTTGCTGAATATGTGGCCACCACTAGAGGTGAGTTCTGCTGGGGAAGATTCTTGCAGCTGTTTTGTCTGTACAGCATCCCATGATCTCATTCTCTCCAAGCCTTCTCTGTAGGTAAGTGGATTCAGGAGTTTGTTCTCAAATAAGCCTAAATGCATTCTGACTTTAGCACTCTGCTGGGCAAAAATGTGCTTTATGGTCTGCTAATGTAATCTGTCAATGCATCCTGCCAAAATGAGGATAGGAGTCTGCTTTTCTGACTTGGCCATTCTAGTCTACGTTTAGAAAAATGTTATTGTATTATTCTTGCACTCCAGGGTATTGCACCTATTGTTTGATAGCACATGTAAATGCTAGCATCATAAAGCTGTAAGAACAAAGTTTTTGTAAACGGTCTAATAACAAGTGAAACTACTTTACATAACTGCTTTACATGTTAACATGCCTGCCAGTTAGCAACACTTCTGCAGTACCTGCTGTCACATATTAGATGAATGAATGGTGGCTAGCTGTAGGCAGCAGATAATGTCATGAACTAAACTTTGCTGGAATATACAGCATATAGCATACTCTTCTGGTCTCTACATATTTAGATATCTAAATAAAATAAAAATGGGGGAAGGGACCATGCTGGGTTTCTGTATCTCCTTGAGAGGTGAATTCACCGTCTGTGGATTCAGTCTTGCAGTATTGCCAACTCTCATGATTTTTGCATTGTTCTTAAAGTCTGCACTTCGGAAATGGGGAAAAAACTTAGCTCTTTCATATATGCATATATACTACTGAGCGCAACGTGTGCGACTTCGAGGGACTGGGGGACCTTATAAGACCTGTACTGCCAACTCCCATGATTTCTTGTCATGTATGCATGTGAAAAATCATGGGAGTTGGCAATATTGGTCTTATAAGGTCTTATGGTTGCCACTTCAAGGAACTGGGGGACTTTGTTTTCTCAGTAGTTTGGAGTTGCTCCTCAGGACCTCCCAGGAGGTCCTGAGGAGCAACTAATACCCACTAATACTGCGTAAACCAAACTGTATTGAAAAACACAACATGACATTGGCATGTTGGGGTACCACAGTTTGTCCACTTACGTAGTTCACACTATGAAATGCCACAGTGCAGGGCAGAGACCACAAATGAACGACTTGGTTCCAGCCGAACAGATGTGGCATGGGATAGAATGTCCCAGCCCAAATATAGCTACTAGTATTTTGCTTTCGTCGGTGATATGGCAGGGACTGTGGGGATGTCATGATGTGAATTCTTTAGTCTTTTGGATTTGAAATGGTCTATAAGCCTGCACGTGAGCATTGCATTCTTTTTAACAAATGAAGCTCCTGAACCTTATATGCATGGTGAGCTGAAGTAGCATCCCTGTGAAGGAAAAATGAAAGTGAGGGAAATCCAACACCAAATGTAACCGGGGGACAGTATTTTGCAGTTGTTTTGAAGATGAATCAAATTCACAAGTAAAGTCTGACTGAGTCAGTCATTTGCTTCTAGTGGGTATGAAGTTAGTGAATACTTATCTGAGGAAGTAGCTGTGTGCTTGGTAGTTAAACTTAGCCATTTCTGTATGTTCATTGGAGAGTTCAGTACTGTCATCCTAGTGACTGGTCATGGACTCTGGATATTGTTGCCTTGGGCTACACTTGCCAAGTTTTCTGTCTGTGCAGTCTTGTGGGTATTTTTCGTTTTGCTGTACGTGTTCCCAACTATAATATGAAGCGGCAGCTGTTAGCTATGGAAAGCTATGGCAGGTGTGGCCCAGAGGAGGTAGTATGCATAGGGCAAAGCTAGTGTCAAGTAAAATGGAGTCGACCTGCAGTGCAGTCAGTCTGAAAACGTTTTGTCCTGGAAGTGGGATTGTGAGCAGTACCGCTGGTAGCCAGCCTAAAGAACACTTTGTCTTGAATCCCTTCGTGTTTATTCTGGGGAAGACCTGGCAGCAAGTACTGCCGATTAAGCAACTTGGTGCAGAGATGTTTCTCTCTCTCTCTCTCTCTCTCTCTCTCTCTCTCGTAGGATGACTGAGAGATTCTGACTTCTTGCTCATTTTTATTAATGTAGATTAGAGGGTGGTGAGGCGTGGCAGAAGAATGCAAAGCACTTTAACAAACTGGAAAACCTACGTGCATGAGTTGCAAAGCTGCGAGCAGTTCTTGACTGGCACTGTTCATCCAGATTAAAAATATTTGCTCTCCCCATATAGAAAGGAGAGAGAACAAACAATCTGATTATTGTTACCTTTTCCTGTTTGTTCTCTACAGTACAGCTGTGTACTTCTGTACACAGCTGGCTTGGGCGCCCATTCAGAACAATCTGTCACAGAAAATAAAAATACTTGCCAACCTGGCTTTAACAAAAAAAAAATCATTAATATTCTTTGGCCTTCCTGTGCATCAAAGTGACAGTCCTACGTTATCCCAGCAAGAGGAGCCTGGCACAGGCAAGGAAAAAAGTCTGGTGCTGCTGCAGGCTGGCAGCCAAGACATTTTCCGCAGGCCAGCGCTGACAACAGTTTCCACAGTCAGAGGGTCTACTCTGACAAGCTAGCATCCAAGCACCCACTTGAATGAACACCCAGACCTTTGCCCACCCACTTGGACTGTTCCCCTTTGCCGATTGGGTGCTGCTTGCTTTTGTTTTTAATAGTCTCCTCCTGGGGCAAGTTGTATTTGAACTGCCTGGGGGAAGAGCCCTTGGAAACATTGTTTTCAGCTGCTCCTGTGTTAACCCACCCACCATATTAAGCAAATGCAAGACTTTCCTCTGGGTATTTGAGTTCATTTCATGCTCTGTCTAACTGACAGTGAGTTTCTTGTGGGACATGGGCTGTGTTTTTGCATTGTGCCATGCCAAGAATGCTGTTGGCAGCTAACAAACATTATAGGAGCCTGGGGACTGCCAAACCAGAACAAAGTAGTGGACCATCACGTCCTACATCTTGTCTCCAACAGCAGCCAGAACTAATGCTTTGGAGGGCAGCAGAAGAAGGCAGATGTGGAACAATCCACCTCCACATTAAGTCTCTTCCTTGTCTCGAATACCTAAGGGACAAAGCACAGCTTTTATAGCGATCTTAAAATGCTTTTCCCAGTTACCCTATTTAATGATATCTTGATGTCCATGTTACTATCCAGTCCCTTCCTGGATCTTGCTGACTTTTTGCCACAGAAAGGGATCAAGGCTAATGACACCCTTGATTCTCTAGTTCTTTCCAACCCCCTCCCCCCCCCCCCCCCCCA
>NW_017729025.1:20485393-20491474 GCF_001723915.1 Gavialis gangeticus | reverse complement strand
CCCCCCCCCCCCCCCCCCCCACCAATCTGGAAGCAAGTGTCTTGCTCCAAAATGAAGTCTACAAGCCCAGTTGAGTCAAAGTTCTGCTTCCTAGGTTTCGGATGTAGTAACACAAGGCAGTTTCACTTTGAGGGAGCTGAGGCTGTATCTAGACCTTCTCCGTGCCAGGCAGCCATGTCCTCTGGTATATCGTGGTGCTGTACATGTGCTCCTTCAGTCTTCCCAGTTGGAAGCAGTGCACCCGCGTGGTGCTGAGGCTAATTAGCCATGATGTGTGACCATGTCACGCGTGCATGGAAGTGGCTATCCTGTCTCTGTGTGGGAGATGGCTCTGGCTTGGGGGATGAGCAGCATTTGAGTGGTGATTCTGGGCAGAGTAAGTTTGTGGTTTAGATGCAGCCAATGCTCGCTGAAGCCTAGTATTCAGGCTGCTTCTACCACAAAACCGTTCAGCCCAGACATGAGGTGCCCACAATCCCTCTCTCTCTCTTTCCTATCCAGGTGAAGTTAAGAGTCAGGAGAATGTGTAGGATGCTTTCAGGCAAACTGTTTGTGTGTTTACAGCGTCCATGAATGTGAGCCAAGAGTCTAACATTCAACCACACAACTTCCTTTGCTGAGAGCATGTGACCTACATATTGCAAAGTGTGTGCAGCTCATTGGAGGTATTTGGTCACTCCGTGTCCTTTCAGCAATTAAAGCAAACAAGCTGGATTGGTAGGGGATGAGAGCCTTTCATCTCTAAGGGCATGTGTACATGATACTTTAAAGCAGGTTTAATGCTTTTGCCCTGCTTTAATGATGTTGGTGCTTGCATGCGTTGGTGGCGTATTGCGCATTAATTCCAGCCGCTGTAGCACATTTGGTGGTATAGTGCACCTTAAATGACTTGGGAGTGCAGCAAACTAAAACACCTCCGAGGAGTTTTACTTTGCTGCCCTACAGCCGCGGAGCAAAGCACCGGGCTCCGTGTGGCTCAGGGCCTGTGAAGGCAGCCCATGCAGGCAGCCTGGAAGTGCCTGGGAAGGCAGGCTCCACCAAAGGGGGGAAAAAAAAAAGCGGTGAACCTGATCTTTTTTTCCCTGGAGCCTGCCTGCCTGCATGGGCTTCACGGGGACCCGGTCCTTCCCTCCATGACTGTGCTGCACCCTGAGACTGCCTGAGCTGGGTGGGTGCCACCGGAGGGGGGGGAACGCTGCTGCTGTGGAGGGAAGCACCCCCTGTCCCCCCTCGCAGCCCAGGGATTGCTCTGCCCACTGGCAGCTTGCCCCTCCCTCCCTGCCACAGGAGAAGTGGGTAAGACATGGGTGTACATGACACGGGGGAGAAGCGGGGTTTACTTTACCCTTGATTGAAGCAGTGTTTTTAAAAACCCACCACTTCAATCTGGGGCCCCCTTTTTATCTACACATGCCTTAAATTAACGATCACATAATTGCCTAGCAAGGTTCAAGCAGGTTGCTTTCAGATGACTGTCTCGGTCTACTCCATAAGAAAAAAGTCTCTGATCCACTTCTAGGAATTGTAGTGTCCTAGTTGCAGAAAAGTTCCTCATTCTTGATAGTCTTGCTAATTTTCTTCTTGCCTCATATATGCTGCACTATCCTCTGAGTTTGATGCGGGCTCTGATCTTCAAGCTCAGAGTGAGGAATAGTGGGAGGGCAGTCTGAAGTTTGTATTGCTGCTGCACAGGCTGTTTAATACCGAGTGAAGTAATGGCAGACCCTTTCCCCCAAGACCAGTGAATACGCACATTCCTTCGCAACATGAATTAAATAGGTCATTCTGGTCTTGAATTACCTTTCTCTGCCCCCAATAATTCTTTGCATACGCTTGAATATTCTTTTTTTTTCCGTTTCAACTCTGTAGAGGAAGAGAAATAAAGCACACAGAATTATGATACGTTCAAGAATATGCATGCAAGAGAGAACCCTAGACGAAACTGCTGTGTCAGATGGCTTGAACTGCAATCCATTTCCCTGTTAGAGATGCTCCAAAGTGAGAATTGGTTTGTTTGCTCCAGGAAAAAGAGAGTGATCCTTTCCTTTTAGTATCTTCCACTCAAGCAATGACTATACAGTTGTAATAGTGATTTATCAACTGGTCTATTTGATAGCACTAGTTTAGAAATGCCGGGTGTTGACTGCTAGTGAGTCCTGTCAGAATATAAGGTAACTACATGGCAAGGTATTTTAAAGACCTTTTAAGATTTGAGCCTCTGGCAAAATGTGCACAGGATACATAAATATATCTCATATTAAGCAAACTGTTTAGAAATCTGCAACATCTGTGTTATTGCTTTTAACCTATTTTATGGAACAGAACTGAGGGATATGTCTCTTTATTTTCTCAGATACTACAAACTGATGCTGAAGAACTAGAGCATTGTGTTGGGGTTTTTTTCTTTTTCTTTTTCCCCTCTCTAAATTGGAAGGTAAACTTGCAGAGACAATTCTTTAAGTGCCAGGATACAGCACTTTACAGCAGAATCATCTCTGTTATAAGAAGTCAGTTTTATTTAATCCTTTTCCATTGTCCTTTGTGGAATAGATTTCATAATTGAATCTTCTCAAGCTGCAGTCTTAAAATATATGTTTACTCTGATATCCTGGCTGTTCCTCTGTCTTGGATAAGCAAGGATTTTCCTTTGCCAGTGTGACAATTAGGTTATAAAGATGGATTTTTCTATCAATTTACACAGCAACTTGACCAAGTTAGGGGCATGGAACAGAACTTATCATTATTGAAAGTAGTTCTGGACCTAGGGAGAAGCAGCCACTGTACAGAACAAATTCATTAAAAGGCATGTATGGTTTTTAATCATGCAGCAGCTGAAGAAATACAAGGCCCAAGCAGGCAAACGTGCACACAATGATAATGTGCTGCTGCGTAAAATTACTTGCCTTCCTAAAATGTTGGCTTGATAAAGGCTTTGGTGACCTGACTTCAGTTTCTGGGGGTATGTTGGACCTTGCATCTGATCTCTATAAAATCTATAAGAATAGACCCTAGTTTTTAGTCTCACTTCAGATTTTTTGCTTTTGTAAAACTTTTGCTCCTTTCAAAATGAAGATAAATCAACTGATTTAGAAAACTAAAAGAGCAAACACTTTGTCTTCCCCTAGCCTTTCCCTAAATTTTCAGGTGAAGACTTTAAGTGGAACAAGCACTTCTTTTGGTTTTGAAAATACCCAAGTTAATCCTTTACTGAGGGCATTTAACTTACCTTGCATAAAGGTTAAGACCTGGCCTTTATCCAATGGTGCCTGAAAAGAGTACATCCACTCCAGGGCAAGTTCACGACCAAAGTGCTGTTCAACTGATCTGTGACATTTGCTAAGGCACTTAAGGCCACCAAATCAGTGAAGTGGGGGATGCTGTGTAGACCTCTCCTTGGTGCTGCTTTGTACGGTGACTGACAGAGTTCTTGTGCTGAGAGCTCTGCTGCGCAGAGTGAAAGAGCGGCTCCTGATAAAATGGGATGAACCAGTACTTAGGGTGATAAGCTGGAACTGGGGGAATCCAGATCCAATGTCCTGCTCTTGCCACAGGCTTCCTATGAGGTCATGAGCAAGATATTTAGCCTCTCTGTAAAATAACTATACTGCTACCCTATAAAGATAAATACCTTAAAGCCTAGTAACTGAGATTTATGGTTATGGCAAGTACTCAAGACAGATGGATAAAATGCCATTTTTCTGGTGACTTTTGCTGTAGTTGAGGTCAGTTTAATTCATGATGGCCTACAGATTTAAAAATATCTTTTGTTGATCTCTTTTAAAAAGCAAACAAACCAAAAACCAGTGAATTTTCAGGCTACGACTTTGAAACCAGAAAGCCACCTGTTTTTGTTGGGTTTTTTCCCCCCTTCTCTGTTTGTAATGCTAGATTTTACAAGATCAGACGACACTTTGTTCCACAGTATTTGCAGACATCAAAAGACACCAAAACTTCAATTCAATGCAACATTTGGTAGCAGCACAATGACTTCCACATGGCATTTTTGCTGTGTCTTTCATGGCTTATTTAACAGACTCTTGCAATATTTCATTGTTCACCTTCAAACAAAAGGTCATGGCTTTAAGAAAAAGTAACACTGATTCCAGAAAAAAAAAATAGATCTTTCAAGATTCTTTAAAGTTATTTATGACAGATCTCCAAATGTGCTGGCATACTCAAGACACCTGTCTAATAGACATTACTGATATAAAGCAGCACCAGGCAACAAAAAATGTAGAACACAATACCTAAATAAACAGAGCAGAGGAAGTTCGGTGTAAAGAATATAACTACTGCAATTGAATTTTCCCTCCTGGTTTATCTTATGGAAAGTGTCACGAGATGTTTTATCATCACAGCATTGGGATTTCTTTTGTGCCATCTGAAGTTGGTATCTTGAAAAGCACAATGCCCCCTTGGTGAAAAATATTAACATCCCTTTTTGCAGCACAGGATGAAGCATTCTCATACCCATGGTGGCCTGGCCTCAGCGTGCTTCCCTTTGATGACTAAACACATTGCAGTATATGGTGTTTGTGAAAGGAAAGAGGATGTTGCGAGTGAGTGTTTGGGGGGTGCTTTCATTTTCGTACCTACAGGCCATTCTTTTGTATACTAAGCTACCTGGGTATTGCGTTTGCACTTTTCTAGGGCTTAAACCTAGAGGTCTCCCACCCCTTCCCGAATTACCCTAGTAGGTTGGTGTAAAGAATGTAACTACTGCAATAGCGAACCAATTACTCTAGTATTGGTTCACTGTCATGGTACTGACTTGCCAGAGAGGAAACTTCAAAAAGCATATGCACTAAGCTAGAAGTACAGTGTAAAAGGCCACACAATGGCCCTTTAATTGGGTTAAGGTGGCTTGGAATCATTGGCTGCATGCTGGCTTTCATTTCTAGGGGTGAGAATTTCAGAGAAATAGAAAAATCACGTGGGAGCCAGAGTGCACTTGCTACACAGGTGAGCTCTCCAGCCAAGAGCACTAGAAGGCTGCTCCCCCACTATTAGGGGAGCCCATTACTTGACAACCTGTCTTACCCCCTTCCCAAGCAGGGGAGAAGCTCCCCATATTCTAAATCGTATCATGTACAAATAGGCTGCACATAGTGATGTAAAGCTGGAGGTACAGAAAAGTGGGGCCAGGGGCAGCTTCCCCAACCATGTGTTCTAGCTCCTTGGCTTTTAAATGGCTGTGCGCGCCACCCAGCTTAGCAGCACATGTGACATTTAAAGCCTGTTGGGTTGTGGACTGGGGTGAGGAAGGTGATAATTTAAAGTCTGTGAAGGTAGAAATGAGGGCAGGGATTGCTTCCCGGGGCTCAGTTCTGGCCCGTAGGGCTTTGCAATTCCTACCCATCCCATGCCATGCCCAGCTGGGTGGTGGCAGTGACAACAGGAAGCTGACTGGGACCAGGAACTGGGTTTGGCTTTGCAGCTGCTCAGGTGGGTGGAATTGGGAAGCTGGTGGGGGCAGCAAACCAGGGACTGCCCAGTTTGGGAAGAGACAGGGAACTGGCTGCTGCTGGATTAGTCCAAGAGGGAGAAGTGGGGCAAAGCCCCCAGTCCATTCCCTGGACTGAGTGGTCTCAGACTGGGAAGGGAGCATACATGTGTTCGCTCTTGGAGAGAAACTGTCTTGCAGAGGAGAACTTCTAGTTGGGGACCTGAAAAGTCTTCCAGATAGGACTTTTTTTTTTTCCCTCCGGGGAGAAATTCAGTGAATACTTGTCACTTCTACCAAGACAGCAGTGATTCTCCCAGTAGAAATGTAATGCCCATATGCAACCATTAAGGCTGTGTCCAGATGAGCATGGCTCTGTGGTATGTGGTGCCGCAGACCTATCTGTGGCCCCACACGCTACACGTTCAGGTGTTCCCCACACTGCTACCTTGGGTGGGGGGGGCGGGGGTGTTGATCCCAGGGTTGGAAAAACCCAGGTAGGGAAAAAAAAGCAGGGCTGTGCATGTGGTGGCAGTGAAAGCTGCCCAAAACCTAAGCCTTGCTGGCCAGAGCCATACTCCAGCTGTGGACTAGACTCCCAGTTACAGGAGCACCATGGCCGCAGCTTCCCTGGCCCC
>NW_017729025.1:20483910-20485382 GCF_001723915.1 Gavialis gangeticus | reverse complement strand
AAGTCTTCCAGATAGGACTTTTTTTTTTTTCCCTCCGGGGAGAAATTCAGTGAATACTTGTCACTTCTACCAAGACAGCAGTGATTCTCCCAGTAGAAATGTAATGCCCATATGCAACCATTAAGGCTGTGTCCAGATGAGCATGGCTCTGTGGTATGTGGTGCCGCAGACCTATCTGTGGCCCCACACGCTACACGTTCAGGTGTTCCCCACACTGCTACCTTGGGTGGGGGGGGCGGGGGTGTTGATCCCAGGGTTGGAAAAACCCAGGTAGGGAAAAAAAAGCAGGGCTGTGCATGTGGTGGCAGTGAAAGCTGCCCAAAACCTAAGCCTTGCTGGCCAGAGCCATACTCCAGCTGTGGACTAGACTCCCAGTTACAGGAGCACCATGGCCGCAGCTTCCCTGGCCCCCAGGACCCCGCATAAGGCAGCTGATGCCATCACAGTTGCTGGTCCCAGCCTCTCCTACCCTACCCTGGGGTAACCTGCCATGTGCCAGAGCACATGTGGCACAGGTGTTCCCCGGGAACAAGTAGCAGCAGCATAAGTTGTGCCCCTGCCACTTGTTCCCAGGGAACCAAATGTCTGTGCTTGTCTGGATGTGGCCTGAGAGTCTTGCCAAAGCAAGGACTGTAGGATCAGGTCATTAAGGTCGTCAACCTTTGAATCAGCAATGTATATCATTGACCAGTAATTTCCAGTCCTCTGCTACTTCCTCATACACTTTGCAGTGCTGGCATGGTATTCACCGAATGTCTGTGAGAATAGCTGTCACGATGCAGCAGTGACAGAACGGTATTTCATCCTTGTACCTTTTTGATCTATTTTTTTTTCCATTCCAGAGCAATGCAGAGTTCTCCACATGCTCTTGTATTATGCTGAGGAAAGGGCAAGTTAATTTGGCGGCAAAGTAAACAAAGTGTTGTAGCTGGTTACTAATAAAATCCTTTTCTCTAAGGGTGTGATTGGTGCGGCAGTGAATACATGCAATTTGGCTCTTAATGCTTCAGCGTGCACTATTTCATTCACTTACTGCTATATAATTTCTTCTCCTAGCTGGCCTGTTTATTATGCCCCTACTGAGAGCAGAGTTTACATTGCAGAGTGCAGGCATAATGGAGGAGGAGGGTTCCCAAACGTATCCAGAATGTGATGCGGCTGATCTTTTTATAGCCAAGTTCCTGCAAATGCACGGCTCTGTTGAGGAAACAGATTGCACTTCTAAACCTTTTATTTCTGAATAGGCCAGTGTTCATTCCTGTGCATCTCCCTTCCTGTCCATGGGTCCTATCCCAAAGTTAGAGTGTAATCTCCAAGTTCAAACCTGCTACCATGAATTTAACAACAGTTGCCAAAATACCAAATCCTTGTTCATGTCATATGTACCTGAGATCATAGAAATTTAAGGGCTGGAAAGGACCTCAACAGGTCATAGAGTCCAAACCTGCTGCTCTGGACCGGAATACAACTGA
>NW_017729025.1:20477007-20483899 GCF_001723915.1 Gavialis gangeticus | reverse complement strand
GCTGGAAAGGACCTCAACAGGTCATAGAGTCCAAACCTGCTGCTCTGGACCGGAATACAACTGAGATCAAATGATCCCAGCAAAGTGTCTGTCCAGTCTCCTCTTGAACTTCCAAGGTTGGGGACTGCACCACCTCCTTGGGAAGTCTGTTCCAGATTTTGGTCACCCTTATGGTAAAGAAATTCTTCCTTGAATCCAATCTGAAACCATCCTCTAACAGTTTATGGCCATTGCTCCTTGTCTTCCCTTGGGGTGTCCTAATGAACAGTCTTTTTTTTTCTCCCAGCTCCTGACATTCCCCCTGTTACATACTTATAGATGGCCCCCAAGTCCCCACTCAGTTTTCTCCTCCCCAGGCTGGATGGTCCCAGACCCCTTAGTCTTTCCTCATAAGATTTGTTCTCCAGGCCCTTAATCATTCTTGTGGCCCTTTTCTGGACCCTTTCAAGATTCTCCGTGGTGTTTTGTTTTTTTTTAAAGTGTGGCACCCAGAACTGGACTCGGCACTCCAGCTGGGGTCTCGCCAGCACCATGTAGATGGGAAGTATTGCTTCCTTAGCCCTGCTTGCAATGCATCAGCTAATGCATCCCAGTATGCTATTCGCTCTGTTGACTGTCCCACTGGTGGCTCATGTTCATCCTGTGATCAGCCATAAGCCTGAGGCACCTTTCAGTCATTGTGCTGGTCAGGACATCTCTTCCTAACCTATATTCATGTCACTGGTTACTTCTCCCCAGATGAAGCACTCTGCATTTATCCTTATTGAACTGCATCCGGTTCTGCTTTGCCCACTTTTCCAGCTTGTCTAGGTCCGCCTGGATCTGAATCCTATCCCCTAGTGTGACCACTTTTTCCTATAACTTAGTATCATCTGCAAACTTGGCCAGTGTGCTTTCCACATCCTCATCTAAATCATTGATAAAGATGTTGAACAGCATAGGATCAAGAACCAAACCCTGTGGGGCACCACTGGCCACCTCCTGCCAAGATGATGCAGACCCATCCACTAACACTCTCTGGGTTCAACCCCTTAGCCAGTTCCTAACCCACCTGTTAGCCCACAATCCCCCGGTTTTTGGTTTTTGTAAGAGCGACATGGGAGCCCATATCGAAGGCCTTCTTAAAATCCAAGTATAGGACATCAGCTGTGTCTCCCACATCCAAGTGGTTCATTACTTGATCATAGAAAGAGACAAGGTTGGTTAGACATGACTTGCCCTCAGTGAAACCATGTTGGCTATCCTTTAGCATCATGTCTTCTGCCAGTCTCTCACAAATGGACAACTTGATAATTTTTTCCAAAATTTTACCCAGTATGAAGGTTACACTGACTGGCCTATAGTTTCCTGGACCCACCCTCCTCCCCTTCTTAAAAATTGGCACCACATTGGCCCTTTTCTAGTCTTCCAGAACCTCTCCCAAGCACCACAAGTCTTCAAATACCTATGCCAGCAGTCCCACAATGTCCAGCCAATTCCCTCTGTACTCTTGGGTGTAGTCCATCTGGTCCTGCTGACTTGAAGACATTCAGCCACTCTAAGTGCTCCCTCAGTAATTTGACCCTGACCCTTGGTTGGCAATACCCCCTCCCCCCTTGCATCCAGCCGGTATCTGATGAGGCGGGTGACCACCATCTGTATGCAGGAACACCAACACAAAGTATTCATTAAAAAATTCAGCTTTTAAATCGTATCCAATGTGGAATCCTGCTGAAAGGGGGGTTGCATATGTCCTTTTTTTAAAATGTAAGAAATACATTTTTGCTTTTTTTTTTTTATATAACAATATAGAATGTGTAAAACTTCTGAAAACTGACTCTGAGTGTTGACCTGGCTGTTTCTCCTAACTAGCATACTTTCTATGCCCACCTTTTAATGCAGCCTTTCTGCAGAACTTTTATGAGGATAGACTCTAAATATAAACTGAACTTCTTCTTTACAGCATAGAGCTGGTCAGAGAACACTTTCCATTGGGGTTTATTTTCTGCTCTTGATCAAAATGTTCACATCGATGGAAATTTTAATCCTAGAGAAGTAGGGCTGGAAGGGACCTGTAGAGATCCTCTAGTCCAACCCCTTGCCCTGAGGCAGGATCATGGCTATCCAAACCATCCTATATAAATCATACCCTAGCTTTTTAGTACAACTGCCATCAACCGTGCACAACATGAGGAATAGTATTCTAAATACTGATGCTGTTAGTTCTGACCCTGTTAAGTGATGTGAATTTATCTGCAAAAGGAAGGATGTCAAGATTATGGCTCTGGATCGGAAATCGGGAGAGAGATTTCAGGGTTTGGCTCTGTCCCAAATAGATGACCTCAGCCAGAGCCCTTAGAGTATACCTATATCGCTAGATGATGGCATTAGACAGCATTACGTTGAGACATGCCCTATTCATAGTACATGGGCTATCTCCCAAACCAGAAGCAGTTCAGGCACTTGAGTGCTATACTAAACAAAGCTTATTGGTGCAAGGTTGCCTTGCTAAGATGGCTACATTACATCTAATTTGGGATGTAGTGCATGCATGTATCCTAGCATGGTATGACCTGGCACTATAACTTATAGCAGGGTCTTGGTTAGTGCTTTTGGTTGCTTACTGCGTGTCATAAAAATGCCCCAACCCACATCTGTTGAACTGCCTCCAGCTACCTAAGCTTTGAGCTCTTTTGGGCAGGGCTTGTATGTGTAGTACCTAGCACCATGGAGCCATAAGCTGGGCAGAGGGCTTTTTGGTGCTTCTCTAATACAAGTAACCACTGAATGGCAGAATATTTTTGACTTGGACATGTCATGATAAAATACCGCGCAAACTACATGCCGGCGTGAAGAGTGTTTCAGCAGGTATTGTTTACTTTTTCTTTGTCTCCTCCCAGTGCAATAGTTACTTCCCAGTTCACTTTTCTTAACCTTTGTGCTTTGGATGGCACTAATGAGTTGCCAGTTACCAAGCTCTGAAAGAGATTGTTCCAGTGGCAGCATCTGGCTCTTGGCATGCTCTGCGGACAGTTGTGTTGGCAGCATTCAGAGCTCTCTTAGCTTTGTCATGTGGTAATCTGTCAATTGGCTCTTTGGGCTGCCTTGTTCTCCTGGATGCTTTTTCTTTCTGACAAACCTCTTAATTCGGGGTTGTTAAATGAGATCTTATAAAATACCCTGTGGAATTGCTCTCTCTACCAGGCATTTCCTTCCAAAGACAGCATTTCAGCAAATCCCTCTTTTATCTTCACTACAACGAGGGCCAGATTCTCAGCCGCTGTGAAACAGGCACGCTCGAACTTCAGCTGATCCTCAGCTGGTGTAAATTCAGGTGGCTCTTGCATTTCATTGGAGCTGTGTCTCTGTTCATATTTGAGGAGCTGGCCCTTAGGATGCACAATTCTTTTTCTCCCTCTCTCCCTCTCTCTTTTTATGAATAAGCTACTTAAACTGCATAGCAGCTATATTACTATTTCCTAAGAGGTGTTGGCATCTGGACAGATTACATTCCATTGGACCCTGTGATGGAAAGAATGAGTTCAAGAACAAAGAATGAAATCCTCAGTTCTGTACCCAGAAATCTGATACTCATGAAAGGGTATGGGTTAGCTGGTAGCTTGCCCTCAACTGGACCTTGAAATTACAGGCTAAAGGGAATACTTGTATGTAAACTTTCACTCTCCTGCCAAAACCCAGAATGAACAGAAACTTCAAGAAAACTGAACCTAATACAGCTCGAACTAAACACAGTGGGCGGGAAAAATTCACAAGTGAATTTAGTGCCACTGAAATGTGCAGGATTAAAAGCTCAGAAATCCTGTATTTATTCACAGAACTGGCACAGCATGTACCATGGGACTGGCAGCATCCAAATGCCCTACATTCTTGGTCTGTACAAGCGAGAGGATGGTCCAGAGTCCATATTTAATATCTGGCCTCTTGCCTATGATGGACTTTATTGTTAAGTGTAATGTGGGAGCTAGATTGCGCTCACCTGCTTGTGTCGTCACGTCATCAAGCGATCAATCAATGATTTAAAAAGAAAAAAAAAGACATTTTATATAAATCAGTTTTTTAATTGTATTTTTTGTTTTTGCTAAGATGCTTTTTCTTTAAACTATATAAAGATAGCTTTAATTTAAGATGTGTTAAATCTCAATGATGTCATCATAGAGTAGGGATTGTCACTTCAAATTATATACTATTTGAGACAATATATTCATAAACCTTTTAAGAAAAGTTTTATAAATGGGTCACAACAGGCCATAGACTGTATTAAGGGCCCAATTTTATGGGGTTCCCAGATGCTTCTCTATAGATTAGTAACCTCTATAGATTAGGAACCAACTTCCAAGTGAAGTGGTGCTGGCTCCTACCCTGGGGGTCTTTAAGACAAGGCTAGACGAACACCTTGCTGGGGTCGTTTGACCCCAGTACTCTTTCCTGCCATGGCAGGGGATCAGACTTGATGATCTGCTCAGGTCCCTTCCGACCCTAGAAACTATGAAACTATTAAAGAAAACCACTCTACTCAATAGGACTCGGTGCTCACTCTACTAGATCCCATTAAGCATCTCTGTGATGCTTAGTTTCAGTTGTCAAACTGTGGATTTGTCTCCACAGATAACATCCATGTTAACAGAAGTATATGGAGATGAGAGATAACAGACCTGATTACCTACCCATTAGCCCTACAGTCACTCTGCAAGTTTGTGTACACAGAGGCAAGCCCTTACCTCTCTCTAAAGTGCAAAGTTTCAAGAAGTTAAATTGAGGATTGTTGGGGGTGGAGTAGATCTGGGCAAGGAGGAGGAGTCTGGAGATAAATGTAAGGAGGAAGGGGCAGTAAAATAAAAGAGAGAGATTTTGAGCAGAATTCTGTTGGAATTGCAAAATATTTTGGTAAGAACCATTTTGCAGCAGCTGCTCTGAAGAAAGCAGGAGGAATCAAACAATTCTCCCCTAAGACGTGTGGTGGAACTCAGTGGAACATGCTGTTTTGAGTGATATATTGAGAACTGGCCTAATCTGATGACAATTTGTGAACAAAATCATAACAAAATAGATGGAATTGTCATAGCCAAAGTTCTGAACTTTGGACTAAAGAGAAATGTAGAACGTATGCTAACTATCCTGAAGTCTATTTCCGTAGCCCTGAACCAAAGGTTTTATCAAACAACAAGAATGCACTTTTTGTAGAAAACAAT
Organism: Gavialis gangeticus; assembly: GCF_001723915.1. NCBI lineage: Eukaryota > Metazoa > Chordata > Crocodylia > Gavialidae > Gavialis > Gavialis gangeticus. The sequence goes on along the minus strand of NW_017729025.1, from coordinate 20,478,710 downwards.
GATTGATTAAATCTAGGCTTCCTGGCTAGTGATATAAATCATGATTTAAATTAAATCCACCCTGAAAGGGATTGCCTAACCAGTCCCCTCATTCAGTCTGCTAAAGATCTCCAAGCAATAGAAAATGTGGTTCATAGACACTTTATTTCCATGTAATACTTGAACTGATCAGAAAATGGATGCATTCTACGGGAAAGCAATGTTTAAGTTTTTTTTCTGACAGATTCTTAACAAGTTTCAAAGTGAAACATGGTCTTCTACGGGGAAGAGGTGGAATAGACTGGGCAATGACTGGCTAGTACTGCAGAAGACCTGTTGACTATAAGCGGAATATGAGCCAATGGTGTGCTCTTTTTGCATAAAAGGCCAGCATGCTGGGTTGTAGTAACAGGAGTGCTGCTTGTAAATCAAGGGAAATGATTCCTCCACTCTCTTCAGCATAGGTGAGGCCTCACTTGGAGTACTGTGTTTAGTTTTGGGCCTCACATTTCAAGAAGGATGTGGGCAGGTTGGAAAGGGTCCAGCACAGAGCAACAAAAATGATTAGGGGCCTAGGAAGAAAGACTGTTTAGTTTGGAGAAGACTGAGAGGGGATTTGATAAATCTTCAAATATCTGAACACTGATTACAGAGAGGATGGAGATGATGATGGTTCTTCTCTGTGACTAAGAGAAACAGCTTCAAGCTTCAACAAGGGAAATTTAGGTTGGAAATTAAAAGGAACTTTCTAACTATGCATGTGGTCGATCATTGAAATGGTCTACCTAGAGAAACTGTGGAATCTCCATCCTTGGAAGTTTTCAAGAGTGGGTTAGACAAACACTTAGCTGGGATGGTTTTGTCAGGGATGATCCCACTTTGAGCAGTGGGCTGGAGTAGGTGACCTCATGAGGTCCCTTCCAGCCCTGTTTTCCTATGATCCCACTATGTCTTTACAATGTGGAAGTGTCATAGGACATACCAAGATATGTTTAAAGAGCAACAAGGATGATTAGTTGTTTGGAGGGGCTTCCATATGAGGAGAGACTAGAGAGGCTAGGTCTGTTCAGTTTAGAAAAGAGATGCTGGGTGGGAAGTGGAAGGGCATGAGATGCATTTGCAAAATACTAAATGCTGGTGAGAAAGTCGATAGGGATTTATTATTTACTCTCTCATAGGAACTCTTAAAAGCACTAGGAGTCGCAACATGAAATGCATAGGTAGTAAGTTTAAAATTAACAAAAGGAAGTTCTTTTCAGACAGCGTGTGATTAAAATGTGGAATTCATTGCCACCAGATGTTGTGGAAGCTGACAGTTTACCCAGATTCAAAAAGATTTAACAAATTCTTGGAGGAAAGGTGCACATTTAGCATGGGCACCTGGTGCCACCTTAGTCGGAGGGGAGGGGGGGCATTTGCCCCCCCAGCGACCAGTCAGGAACTGGGAGGGGGGGATGGCCCATGGTTAATTTTGCCAATGGGGGTGGGGGGATTGTGCCAAAGCGGCTGTGGCACTCCTAAGCCAGGGGAAGGGGAGGGCCACTGGCATTCCCACCTGCCCCCCCCCCGCCTGGGAGTGTGGCCTGCCAGGGGGTGCACCGGCACTCACTGGTAGTGCTTGGGGGAACAGGAACTCGCCCAATGCCTGCTGGTCCCCTCTGACTAGTTTGTAAATGGCCACTAGATCCCCCCTCAGCCTTCTCTTGTGGAGGCTGAACAGGTTC
>NW_017729025.1:20468234-20476734 GCF_001723915.1 Gavialis gangeticus | reverse complement strand
CCTCTAATGAACCCATGTTGGTTGCCCCTAAGCATAATCTCCCCTGTTGGCCCCTCATGGACATGTGCCAGAATAATTCTCTCAAAAAGCTTCCCAGGATCGAGGTAAGAGTTTCCTCGATCCTGGCCTATAGTTTCCTGAGTCCTCCTTCCTCCCTTTTTTGAAGATGGGAACCACGTTGGCCCTCTTCCAGTCCTCTGGCACCACACCAGAGCACCACGAGTGCTTGTAAAGCCATGCCAGGGATCTCACAATGGCCTCAGCTAGTTCCCTCAGCACTCTGGGGTGGAGATAGTCTGGACCAGCTGATCTGAATACATCCAGTCCCTCCAGAAGTTCCCTGACTAGATCCTCCCTGACCCTTGGCCTAGGTGTGCCTCCCTTGGGGCCTGAGGGGGCCCAGTGGGGGGGCTGATCCGGTCCCTGCTGAGGAAAACGGAGGCAAAGAAGTCATTAAATAGGTTAGCTTTGTCGTCTGGTGTGACGACCAAATTTCCTAGCGTGTCTTGCAGGGGCCCCATGTTACCCATCATGAAAGACTTAGAAGCCTCCCTTAATAAGGGAGGCCATTGGAGATGCACTGACTAATTACTTGGGACAACAACAAAGAAACCAGAAAAGGGAGCGAGGTCATAGGTTAATAACAAGGGGATGAGAAAGGAACACTGAGCAGACCACACCAACCAGTGCCCCCTGTTCCCTGATCAAGTTGAGGGAGCCTGTGGACGCCAACCAGTGAAACTCTTCCCAGAGATGTGAGCGGAGGAGTGACAGGAAGACAGCACCTTACTCGCCTGTGTTCCCCCTGGCCAGAGCCTCGTTCCTCTTATAGATGGCCAGAGCCAGGAGGAGGTTGACCAGGAGGTCCTGGGGCTTGGTGGGGCCATAGATGGGAAGTGCATAACGAGAGGTGTGGGGAGAAGAGCAGCCAGAACCTCAGCAGGAGGTTCTGCAGGAGGTAGAAGAGGGGCTGCAGCCTTGCGCAGTCAAGGTAAGTGTACGCCAGGTTCTCCCGCTGTTGGCGAAAGAGGCAGATGTTGGGAGTGTCCATAAGGCACACCAGATGCTCGCCCATGGTGAAGGCTCCATGGAGGAGCTGTCAGCTGAGGTCCCTGCTGGCTCGTGGGATCAAGGTGGAGTACAGACTTGTCTACTGGGGACCCTTGCCCAAGTGACACAGGAGACTTGACAAGATGGAGCTGGGGTCTGAGCCAGTAAATGGCAGTTCTTATGTATATTCTTAACAATACCATGTGCTTACGTTGGAAGACTTTTTGTTGAAGTGTGGTAATGGTACGCATCTGCTGAGAGAGATGGAAGTGGAAGAAATGACTAAGAATTATGCAAATAGGCCTTTATCATCCTACCTCCAAGATGAGAAATATTAAAACCTTATGCAAGGTTTGCAGGGGAAAAATAGGTTGGTATACATCCTTCCTTTTCTCCTTGAGAATGACTTAACATTGTTCATCCCTTTTTCCCTGCTCCCTCTCTCCCTTCACATGTTTTGTATTCTGGGTCATTGTCCTGGTATCAGGGTCACAGAACTATGCCTCATATAATGTGATTTGGCCCTTTAAACAAGGAGCTGTCTCGCAGGCTTCTCTGCAGGATGGGTGTGACCATTTTACTATTAATTTAATGGGGAGAGAGAACTACACGCCTCCTTTCAGTTGCATTCCCATTGGCACTGAATCCTGTTTTCTTCATGGAGGTCAGGACTACAGTATTTAGGTCACTTCCCATTAAGCCTTCACTGGAAAAAGATGGTGGGATGTGGCCTTGAGCTCTAAATAACATGACCCCAAACACCTCTTATCCCTGTGTGCGCCGACACACGTCTTTGTTTAACCTCAGGTCGGTTTACATGACCTCTCAAGGATATAGTCTAACATAAACTCCTTTCCAGTGACGTCTGTGCCTGAGGTGGGTAATTTTGATTGTAGAGGTTAGAACTGCTGTTGCAACTGGCCCTTACGATGGATGGTGGAGAGGCTGACTTTTTCCCCCCATGGTGTTATTGCCAAATTTGCTGTCTTCTGAGGGACCCCATCTTGTTGAGGTAGAACAGATGGTGTTTACTGGCCTGATCCATAGTATATGAGCTCTTACTATAATACTTGGAATAAGAGTACTTCATGGCTAAGGAAGAGAGGCCAGCAGGAAATCCCTTACCGATATGGGAAAACCATAACACTCCCCCTCTCTACCACTGCTAGGACTGTCTTGCCCTCGAGTTGAGCATTTCTTTAGACGTTCATAAAGCTGAATTCTCCCCTGGCATCTCAAACAGACCAGACCAATTCATTGTTACCCAGTGCTTACTTCCCCAACTGGCTGTTAAATTCCATTTCTTAAGGTAATATTAATATTTATAATCAAATTTAATAGAGAACTAGGCTGGGACGGCATCAGTTTAACCTGTAAACATAAAATAATCGTGAAACTAAACATCCTTAGTTTGGGAGCTAGTTAATTATCTTGTTTGAAATGTTAGACAGTGGAACAATGCTTTCTACCTTTTAGGAAGCGCTTCCTTTCTAAGCTGTTTATAATGGCTTGCTTCAAAAACTGTATTCATACTGTGCTACTTCCCTCCAACCCATAGTCTCATATTATGACAAGCCAAGCAGCAGGCAGCTCTGCAAGCCCATATCTGCTTCCAGACATGGGGCCTTTTCTGCCACTTCTCTTAAATGAAAGCTGAAATTTGTTTGTTGTGCCTGCCCCAGGGTAGCTCTAGGGACGATGAAGTGGCCATTTATTCATACTCTGTCGAGGTTCACACTTGATTCAGTTCTTTCTCCTGCCCCCCCTTGATGTCAGATGGTATCTTTATCCTAAATGATAAAAGAAAAGAATGAAGATTTAAACTCATTTAACCTTGAATATAGCCATTAGTTAACCAATTAAACTTAAAGGGTGAGTTAATGGGCAGTGTCAAACATTCAGAGAAACATCTGGTGTAATAAAAGTGTGCATTTTAACTTATGAATAATTGATCCACCTCTCCTCCAAGCTTAGTGAGTTCACAAGTGAAAGCGAGCTAGGTAACGCTATAGTAATTTTTAAAGCGTGCCTCCCATAAAATCTGCCAACCAACAGCTGGTATTCTTTTCCCATCCTAAGCCCAACACCAGGACAGGAGAAGTACTGTATGTGAGGCACTTTTTAATCCATTGCTCGAACACTGTACAGTACACTGTACAATATGTCCAGTTCTGGTCATGGTACCAGATTTATATGATTTTAAATAAAAAAGAACTGCTGCTCTAATTTTTAAGTCATTATCAAAGCCCATGTATATGTATTTGGTGTCCAACATTAATGCCAAGGGATTTTGATGACTCAGAATGCTTGGATTTTGTTGCCAAGGTAAATTAGCTAAATTGTTGGCAGGCAATTGCTATGAGCGAACTACTCAACTAAGGCATTGAAGGTAATACAGTAAATATTGACTGAAGTGTAAGGATGGTTAATAGACAGTATTTGTCTAATGAATGCATGTGGCAGTGATGCTGAAATTGTTCCTCCAGCACTGGTGTAAAACTTCCCAACCAGCATCTTCTCTTACCATGGAAGGGAGAAGAACAGAAGATACCCAGGATGGAATTTGGCCTAGCGTAGCCAATGTAAGTTTTGCTATTACCTTCATTTGGGGCACGGTGTTGCCACAAGGCACCTTATCCTGGAGACCTCGCTTCCAAATAAACAACAAAAGCAAGTTTGAATTCTATAGGGAAGGATGCCATGGAGAAATTGCGGCTAGACTTCTGCAGAGAGGATGAAAGCTAGAGCAACCAGTTGCCCAGCAGCTCAATCTGGGAGACAATCCTGGGTGCTCTACGGATCTTAGAACCAGAAGTTCAGCTCTGAGAAATGATTTTGGTTGAGGATGGTGTGGCAGGAGTGTAAATCTTCTGCGTACAGTTCAGGGGCTAGCCTACAGCCACCATCCTTGCTGGAAACGGTAAAGCCAGAGCTCACACCGTGCCAGGCAGTACTATGCCATATGCTTTCAGCAGATGCAGCAGGATGATGGCTGCTACTTGGGAAATGCTATGGGGTGCAGAGGGAGGGCTCCAGTTTTTTTCAAATTTGGAACAAAACTCCTGTTCTGAGGACTGTTGAGGCACTCTGGGGCAAATCCCTGAACTTCAGGACCAGCCCAAAAATTCAGGAGGGTTAGTTGCTGTAATAACAATAGATTAATGTAAGAAGACTAATGTACAAAAATCATGGGCTCTATGGAGTCCTCTCACTGCCCTGCAGGGACCTATCTTATGGAAGTGCTAGTAAATATTGTTTAATTCTTCCTTGAAAACAGAGGCTGGTATACAGGATGGGAAGGAAACAGGGCTGGTATAACCTGGATACTGCTGCTGTCTAAAGTCTTGTCCTCCCTTCATCACTTCTATCTCCCTCCGGCCACCAGCATGGCCCCAAATTCCCTCCTCCAGTTGAATTTTAGCTGTGTGTTTCCTTTAAAAACAAACCTTGTGCGCAGGGAGTTTTTCTTGTATTCCTAAGGGCCACGTCATATGTCCAACTACTCGACAAACTAAAGTAAACCCCAAATGTGGTGTTCCTTGAGTATAATCATTGCAGCTGGTTTAGTATCAAGCCAGTAACAACACAGACAGGGAAGGTGTGTATTTGGCTCTACTTACTGCTGCTCACCTATTAAGGGCTTAGGAAGGAAATGGAAGAAACAAAACAACAATGATCACTGATGTGACGAATTCTCATTTGCTTAACTTTGAAGTTTCCTGCAAAGAAGAAACTGACTTTAGCTAAGTTTCAAAAACTAGACTGATAAGTAACAATGCAGCAATACCTACTAAATGAGTAATGGAGATTAAAGTAGAGAAAACACAAAGTGAAACAATTATAAAACATTTGCTTTGTGCATATTTGCTCCCTTATTTTGCTTTTGACTACCAGAAGTCTATCTGTAACCTCTGCAGCAGTTCATTTTTTGCTACAGCCATACAAATACACACTTCCACCATAAACTGTAAGAAAGGGAAATAGACTGGAATGGGGAAATTAGCTGTCAGCTGGAAAAAAAAAACAACAAAAAAAACAACCTGAAGAGAAATAACAAGCAGAATACAGCTCAGTCCCCAAGTCCTCCGTGCTCAAAGCTGGCCCCAGAAGGTGGCTTGGATTTTCGTTAGCGTTCTCAGATGCCTGACTTTCCCTTTAAACCTGTATTGGCAGTTTTCATACCTTGGAGCCTTGTTATAAAATAGTCCCCTCCCTAGGGGCAGCGCATAAAATTAAAACCCAAATTTTGAAAAAAAGTACATGGAAACCAGGAAGTGGAGAGTTAAGGCTGAAAACTCATATGGTCCCTGCATTTGTTCCTATGCCTTTTGTAAATTTGTCAATATTCTTATTTAGTCTAATATACGTAGACACTTTAATTTCCTCTGAAACCTTCCATACAGCAGAGTCTTTAAACTTGACTTTTTTAGACCTCTCTCAAGGGTTACATCAAGTTTGAGCAGAACTTAGAGTTACGAATGCACAAACTTGCCCTTTGGAACATATGGTGCACGTGATATACTGAGATGAACATATGTAGAGTTCAACAACTGCTCCAGAAGCTTTACTTTTAAAAAGTTCAACTATGCAGAGAGACAAAGAATGGAACTTTTTTACCCCAAAAGAATTTACTTGAGAAAATCACAAGCAACTAAATAGTAAAATCATGCTCAAAACCACATTTCAGCCTCAGCTGTGGGGGAACATTTAAAAAAAAAAATAATGCAAAAAATTGTATTTAAAAACAAAAAGCCTGTTTCATAGAATGGTTTTATTTCCATGTTTGGGTATATTTCAAAAGGCCAAATGCTTTTTTTTATGACTTCACCAGAAAAGTTCATATTCAAAGTTCTATCTCAACTGCAACTGGAACATTGTTACTGTAATGTTATAATCAAACTAAATGTAATGTTGTTACCCTTCTAATAATTGAGTTGGATTTACTTTGGCCTTGGGTGCTTAAAATACTCTAAATTGTTTTTTTCGTTCAACTGGAGAAGATTTAAATACTGGATCAGTGAAGACATCGCTACTAAAAGATGTAGCCAATGTTGGTATTTATTGACTTCAATAGGGGCACATATAGGCTTCTCAGCTATCTTTATTTATCTTCAGAAAATAAATGGGAAGCACCATGTAATGTGTTGTAAGAACATCCTTCACATTGTTATAGTGTATAGTTAATGCTTCTCCTTAATTGTTAACTTTAATTTTTTATTAGACTTACCAAGCATTCACTTCACAGTGTTCCATAGTAACTTGTAGGAGAGGAAGGCGAGTGGTGTCATTTTGCGTAAGTGTGTGTGCGCAAATGTGGCAACATCTACTGTAAAGTCTCTAGGTAGAGTCCCTAATATAAATTAAGCCATTTCTGAACAACCCATTTGGCCCAAAACAGGCTGACTTCATGAAATTTATTAGATAAAGGAAGGAAACTTTCAGGTAATATAAATGGATAAAGTTTTTTATTCTTTCATGAAGATCTACAGATTTGTCATGATGGGATTTATGTAACAGTGTGCCTTTAGGGCAAGAATTAGGGGGGTTATCTTTTAAATAGGGGCATCCAAACATGTGCATGTGTGTGGTTTTTCTCTGTCTCCCTTGGACACCAAAGTAGGGGAAAGCCTTTTACCAGAAATCTGACATTAAGATTGGATGGCCACTACCTATCCTGTGGTGAACATGTACATCAGTGACCATGCAGCCATCTAGCAGATCTCAGTCTAAGAAGTTTGACTGCTCTGCCCTGAAACTTTGTGCTCTTAAAGACTGGACTGTGATGCATAACTAGATGGAAAACCTCTTGGCTTCACTTTGGGAATAAATGTTAGGACAGCATGAAGTTATCCCATCCACATTAAAAGTGATATACTTTTAACTGTGTCTTCGTTACAGAAAGCTCACAACTTCAAATATAAATTCATCTAATTGGAGATTAAGTAGCTATCACGAGGCCTCTTCCCATAGACAGGAAGTATACCACCCCCGTCACCTCCTGTTGGAGTTAAATCAGAGTAGTGCTTCAAAGGAGATTTCAAAGTCATGCTTTATGACCTTGCAGGTGTGAAAGGGAGGGCTGATGACCTAAAGAGGCATATAATGTTGGGAACTGTATAACTTTCTGTTCCTTGAACATCCTACAACGGAGAGTTTACCTTTATGCTTGCACACACATACCCACAATTAATAGCTTCTAGAGCAATTCAAGTCTGGTTTTAAACTATAATTAACTAGCTATATCACCACTAATCTTTGGTTACTATCTAGTTGCTGTCATTTTATTTGGGGGCGCAGCAACAAAAGTGGGAAGATGTGTGGCAGAGCTATTGCCTACTTTGTGAGAGGTCATTCCTCACCCCATGGCCTTAGGTCCTGATATACTGAGAAGCCACAGGGCACTTGATTTGCTATTTACAGATGCAAAGAGGTTAATCACCTGCTGACAAATCAAATGAAGTGAAGAGATTTCAGGGTGCAGGTTGTAGTCTACCAGCCCAGCTTCTTGCCATGTAAGTCTTAATGTTACTTCCACTAGGCGGGCAGCACACACAAAGATGGGCAACTTCCCCCACCCCAAAACAAAAGAACTTCTCTCTGGAGTAGCACTGATTGTGTACTTAGTTCATTTCTGAAAATCCTCTTGGACATGTTGGCTGGCATGACCAAAACAAATCCATTATCCATGGAGGAATGTGTGATCTGAGATCTTAATAAATGAAGTGTTCCAGATGGTGGATGCGGTGTGTGCTGGCTCTCGTTCTAGTACCCATTTACTGCACTGAAGTGGAAGTTTTCTGCGAAATAAGAAAAAAAACCATCTCTGCATTCACAGTTGAGGGATATGAAACTGGACCTAGATTTCTGGGTGAGATAAGAGGAAGTTGAAGAATTGCTAGACAGGTAGCATAAAAACCTGGCATGTTTCAGAGATCTGGACTTCTCTGTAGGTTTCTGTGGTTTTTATGTTTGTTTGTTTTCATGAGGCCCGTATTTATCCCGTGTTAACGCTCTTCTGAGAGAGGACCTTGTACTTGACAATATGAACTTTCCTGATTGAATTCCTTGGCACCATATTTCTGTATTTTCCGTGAGTTCGAGATAATCAAGGAACCACATCTCTCTATACAGAGCCCTAACAGATTCACATTTGCGTTTGTTTATTTATGTTGGTATGATGACACCCGAGAGCTTTTCTGTCCAAGGCTGAGACTTGGATGTCATGACTGTTAAAGGCCTGTGTAGTGAGGAGGCCACTTTTCAGGAAATGTCCCAATAAAAACCACTGAACCTCTGACCATTAAGAAAAATAACTACACTTCATAGATTCATAGTTTCTAGGGTCGGAAGGGACCTGAGCAGATCATCTAGTCCGACCCCCTGCCATGGCAGGAAAGAGCACTGGGGTCAAATGACCCCAGCAAGGTGTTCATCCAACCTCCTCTTAAAA
>NW_017729025.1:20454582-20467890 GCF_001723915.1 Gavialis gangeticus | reverse complement strand
CCCCACATCTTAGTGTCATCAGCAAATTTGAACAGGGTGCTTTTTACCCCCTCGTCCAAATCACTGATGAAGATGTTGAATAGCGCGGGCCCGAGGACCGAGCCCTGCGGAACCCCACTGCCCACATCTCTCCAGGTCGAAAATGACCCATCCACCACCACCCTCTGGGTGCGGCCCTCCAGCCAGTTGGCGACCCATTTGACTGTGTGGGTGTCTACGCCACAGCCCCCCAGTTTCTTAATGAGAATGGGGTGAGAGACAGTGTCGAAGGCCTTCCGGAAGTCCAGGAAGACTATGTCCACTGCTACCCGTGCATCTGATGATCTGGTGATCTGATCGTAAAAGGCCACCAGGTTGGTCTGACAGGACCCTCCACTTATGAACCCGTGTTGGTTGCCCCTAAGTATGCAGTCCCCTGCTGGCCCCTCCTGGATGTGTGCCAGAATAATTTTCTTGAACAGCTTGCCTAGGATCGACTTCTTTTTTTTGGATGGTAAGAAAGGTTAAAACCAGAGCAGCGCGTACTGAAAACCTGTCTTGGTGGTACCCAGCATTCTGGCCCTGCAGGCTGGATAAGTGGCACAAGACTGGTCCATGGGGTTGATGTAGCGTAGGGTCAGTCCACAGGTGCCTGGCCCCATGTGTCAGATACTGCTGCAAGAGTGATCCCCCATGCACTGGATCTGGCTGCGGCCTGACCCTGTGCACTGCCATGATCTGGCATGTGGCACCATGTCATCTGGCTCACAGGCCTCCCCATAAAGCCTGAAATTTGATGGCAGGAAAGCAGTGTCAGCATAAGTCGCTGTAGCTCTGGAAGCCATGGCAATTAGTGCTGCCACCATTACCATGTTGCCAAATTTCCAGACATATGGGAAGCCCTGTGGGCCAGAAGATGCAGCCCCTTGGACCGGTAGTTAAGCACCGGTGACTTATCTAATTTTAAGATGAAGGTCATGGGGGTAGAAAGAAAAACCCTTTACTACCTGCTATTGCTTCTGCATCTAGACTCCTTTTTCTCCTATAACTCCATAACCAGCTGCTGTGGGGCTGATGAAGCAAAACAACCTGCAGCAGAAGCTGGGAACAATAGCCAGGACGTTAGGGCATGGTGACCCATCATGGTCACCAGGAATGTCTGCCCAGTAGTGAGGCTCTGGTGACCTGTAGCAGCAGCTGGGGACAACAGCCTGATACTATTTCAGTCTCCAACTAGTAGCAGGAAATCTCCACCCCTCTGTTCATATCTCCCATGGGAGCACGGGGAGGAATATACAACTATAGCTTGTCCAGGACAGCTGCAAACCTCCTACATGTACATGGTATGCTCTGTCTGAAAGAGTCTCTTCTCTGGAAGTTGGTCTGTATTTTACTGTTAGAGCCTTTAACTCATTCGACCTGTTGGCTTTTTACCTCCACAAGGGGAAGATTTTCTTGCATGCGCCCATGTGTTCAGAGAAATCGATACGTGTCTGTGGCCTTCTCTGAATCGTTGAGGTCTAAAGGATCATCCTCCATGATGCCATCTGTGGAAGCAAATAGAGAAAAGCATTTCTGATTTTATTCATTAGTTGTTGGGAATTTGTCCATCATGGTCCTGTTTCAGAGGCTGCTGCAAGTGCATGTTAAGTGGCCAGTGATATCCCCACCCTCCGAGAAGCTGGGAGTATGCATCTCTCTAGTTATAAGGCTCCTCATAGGTCTCTCGAGCAAGATTCTGGCCTGGTTTCCCAAAAGGTCTACGCTTTCTGGTCCACAGGCGCCAGATGGGCCTGTGTTCCTCATGGAGTTGTTAGTGCCTTGGGTATGTAAAAGTACAGCAGCGATTGCCTGAGGGGCCTCTGCTAGAAGCGGCAGCTAGGGAAGGGAACCGGCTCAGAAGCATCCAGGCTGTATCCAGTATCCCCCATCTGTAACCTGCCGAGATCTGAAATCACACGTGGCTGTCGGTGCAGGCCATACAGTTTTAGGTGTGTGGTCTTTCTGGCTTCACTCCCCTAACGACAGTTTTGGCAATGACTTTCTTAGTCTTTCCTGCTAGGGGGAAAGTGGCTGAGGGAACCCTGCCAAGGCTGGGCTGCAAGCGCTCGTCTCATGGGAAGTTCTCCGCTGCCCAGAAGAGCTGGCTTTTCCAGCACAGCCTGCTTTCCAGCCTGGGAAAGAGGGACCGAAGGGAGGCTGATGTGGGGAAAAATGTATTCTGCCCCCAGAACCACCTGAGCTCCTTAATGAGCTGCTCACCAGGGTTGTGAAGCAGAAGGGACACAGATTTTCCTGTCTGCCTCTTTTCCTAGAGCCAGACGCTGTATCCCTGCAAACACCCCAGAAAGGGAAATGAAGTTGAAAGAGCAATCTCCCCCAAATGAAAATGTCTGAGACGAACTAGTGAGCTCAATTAATTAGTTCAAAATTATTAAACCAGGCCTGGAATTTCCCTTAGAAAAGCAAAGCAGCTGACACGACTAGCCAAGCTTCTGGTCACTGTGTGGGCACAAAAAAAATAGTTGGGACTTAGGAAAGGGGAACATTCAGGGGTCTTTCTTCAGGACCCGGGCACAAAGGACAGTCCAAACCCAAAGTGGAGCAGCTATACAACATATGTGGCTGAGAGATAGCTGGGGCAGAGGCATGCCAGTGCCCAAAATAAGAGGGAGTGGGAAAAGGATATTGCCATTGGTTTGGGGGCATGATTTCTATGGAAAAAAAAATAAAAATAAAGAACTGCAGCTGGCTCTGGGAGAAAGGAGAGGGGGGCTCAGATTAGCAGTCGACCCTGCTGTGGAATGAACATGGGGGTGAAAGCCCAGAACGGTGGGCATCGATTACACGTATCCTTGACAGACGCCAAAAGCCCCAGGCTTTTTCTTTTACACTTTGGCAACCTTTGTGTAGTTTGTCTGTCCAAACTTTATCTGGTTGGGTTAGATAACTGGATTTACCCTTGTTTTGCTGTGGTGTAAGAGAAGATTCAGTCCTATTTGAACAGGACGCTGAAGTCAGACACCCCTCACCATCCACGTGCATCGTTGCCTATCCTCCTCCACAGCCTCAGACGCACTGAACAGAAAGGCTGATGGACTGAGACTTCTCATGCCTAATACACTGTTTCTGCAGTTGAAATCATTAAGTATATGTCCCTATATGTTACACCGAGTCTCTTGCAAAATCTACCTTTGCTTTAGAGTCATTTACAGATAAAGAGAACTGCCTATAAAAATTTCTCTTGGATAAGTTAAGAGGCTTCCTATGGGAGTTTTCCCCAGGCTGAAAAATCACAGGGTCTGCTGCTGCTCTTAATCACATGAATATAGGCCTTCTATGAATAAAACCAGTGAAGGCCAGTCCAAATGGAGTTGAGCCCAAACAATTAAGCCGTAGCACAGGTTCAGCTCACTGGGGAGTCTCCCAGTAGATAATTTAGCTGCATTTTTAAATTATTGTATTAGCAAAGCTTTATGTGATTCTAAGTGAAAGTGCTTGGAGTATATTCAACCCCCCTAATTTACAATACATTATTCTTTGATTTTTCTGGTCTCCCCTGACATTTAGTTTACGCTTGCGTCCACTGGTTACATTTCTGGAGAGTTGTTACAGTCTAGGCAATAGCTTTCTTAGAGGGATGACAGAGAGGTTGCTGAAAAAGGCACTTTCAGTAAGTGTAGCTTTCAAACCAGTGACTGAAAGTGTTCTAGCACCTGTGAGAGGTGCTAGAACAGCACTAAGTATTATCACCAATATTTGTGTGTGCATGGGTGCAGATATAAAAAGACAAATGAATCGCTTGTTTGCTACCTAGTAATGTGGGGCCTGGTGTCAAGAAACAAAGGCATCCATACCTTCAAGCACTTAGGTACACTGAAATGGATGGATCTGCTCATCTAGTTAAACACTTGCTCAAAGTTTTTTTTTAGATGATTCCCCATCCTGCAAGTTCTTCCATGTGTGCCTACACACAATCCCACTGATTTCAAAGGTACTTTGACACATGCAGGAAGTCTTCCCACACTGAGCAGCTTGCAGGTTAGGGCTGGAAAACTTGCCCTGAACTGAATGAGATGGTCAAAGAAGTTAGAGCATTAGAAACCAGCTTCCTTATTGGTTTTTTTAATGATTCGATTTTTGGTCAAGTTACAGCTTAAATCCAGGTGCTTTAGTGGGAGTTTTGAGGGCAAAAGGAACCCAGAATAGTGCCCCAAAACTCTCTTCCGCAAGAACGGCTAGGTCATTTTATGACACGATGTCTATTGCACAAGGCTTTGAGCATGTCCCTTTGTGAACATTTACACCAAATTCATTATCAGCTCCAGGATCTGCTTCACTATCCTGCTCCATACGATATACATGTGATAGGTCATTTTTAGAAAACCCCTACAAACTTCTAGTATTTAAGTCCTGAATTTAATAGCATTTCAGTTGCAGAAGGAAAAGAGGAGGTTTATCAGTATCCTTTATTAGTTTCACATTACACTTTTTTCATTTGAAAACAACTTATTCTAATCTTCATGCCATGTTAAATGTAAACTCCTCACAGCTGAGACGCAAGACAAGGCAGTTTCTCTCTTAATGATGACCCAAGAGCATCCCCTAGTGTATATTTATGGTAACACTAAAGTACTCCATACCTCTTTGCTCTAACAGTGTCTTTCTCCTACAGTATAGAGCAAAGCCATTCATGAAAATCAGGTGCGACTGACAGATGTCAGCTGATAAGAAAAGCAAATATAGATATAGACTGTGAATACTTATTCACATAAATAGCTGAGTTCGGTATAAGTTAATTGCACTGACACAAGCAGTGCTGACCCCATATGTTAGAGTTATGCTTTTCTGAACTATAATTCACTAGGTTTAGTTGATCTTTAACCATTTAATAATTTCAAACAGGATCCAATGCAATGTGTGCATTAAGAACAGAAGACTGACCACAAACAAAACTCTTCTAAACTGAAGATAGTATACTGTAAAAACCATAACTTGAATGTTGAAAAATCAGGAGTTTCAGTAATTAGATATTCTGAGTTGACCGATTTCACAGTATCCATTTACAATACATTTTCAGTGGGGTATTTTTTTCTGGAGTTCATTGGGAGCACATTTACACACCAGGAAGAGACAGCCCGTTGGCCCACGCAGGACGAATCCATCTTGAGCATCAATAGGTTTTACTCCCTCCGTTGTTAAATAGCTGTAACGCAAGTCAAGATTTATATAGTAACGTAAACATAAATCCCTGTAAGCTTTAAGACAAATCTTCATCCCGTGAGCAAAGCCTGTATAAAAGGCTTAGCCCATTGAAACTGCAATAGCAGGTGTGGGTGTTTGAAGGGGGATGGATTGAATGCTCCAATCCATCCCAGAAACGTGGCACCCCTGAAGCGAGAGGAAGGAAGTTCCTATGGTCAGGATTCAGGAGACCTGCTTTTGCTCCTTGCCTGCAAAATGCAGGTAATCATATTAAGGCATGCTGAGATATTACGGTAATAGGAAGCCATGTAAGTGCCTTTGACATGCTGCTGGGCTAGTCCTAAGATGTGGGCAGGAGTCATGGCTGCAAAGCCTTTCTCCATAGCCGGCCGTGCAGCTTTGCCTAGTAGTTCTAGTTCCAGTCCCATCACTGACCCACTTGGGTGAGACACTTCCACTCTTTGCGACTGCTCCCCCTCTCACCTTGCCGTTGTTTTATGCATTTAGGCTATGAACTCTTTGCAAGGGGAACAGTCTGACTACACGCTGTACAGTATCAAGCATGACAGGTTGGAGCCTGTATAGACTATAAATAATACTGGCAATGAACTGGAGTTGCCTCTGCTTTTCAAACGTGCTCTTCTGTGGTTGTTGCGGCTGCAGTTTGCAGAGTCGGTTCAGGGGCTCCATGTCGCGAGTAGGATGGAGGCCTTGCAGCTGAGAATGCAAAGGGTCCTCATCACAGCTCGTGGACAATTAAGTGCTGAGCCTAAGCAAGAGGCGAGGCTGACCAAGGAAACTGAGCCAAGCAGTTAGCAACCAGGGAGCAGTAAACAGGGGAGTTTGGGGTGGGAATTTAAAGGTGGAGTATTTTTTCCTTTGAAAGGAAGGAGGAGGGAGAAAAGTCAGTGGTGGTGAGGGACACCTAAAGAATTCCAGAGACACCTCAGATACTGGACCTAGAAGCTGCAGGGTCCATCACCTTGAGTGGGAATCTAGGCAAGAAGTGGTACCTCACTGAATTCATGGAAGAGAAGATCAGAGGACCCGAGATGCAGCTGGACTCAATGGCCACGTCCACACATGGTGCAGATGTTTGGTTTTCCAGGGATACCTGTGCCACGTGTGCTCTGGTGCACAACAAGTTACCCCAGGAGCCATAGGGGAGGCTGGGGCCAGCACTGGGCTGGCCCCAGCAGCCTTACCTGGGATCCTGGGGTCCTCCCAGGGCTGCAGCAGTGACAATTCTGCCATGCAGAGGCTGGCCGGCAGCCAGAGCATGGCTCCACGCAGCCCAGCTTCACTTTTGAGCCGTGCGCACTGCCTGTGTGTGCGCCACTCCTCTTTTTTTCTGCGCAGGTATCCAGGGGTCAACCCCCCCCCCAAAAAAAAAAAACCACCTGCCATGCTGCTCCCTTGCAGCACAGAGAACAAATGAATGTGAAGAATATGGTGCTACAGACATGTCTGCAGCACCACGTACTGCACAGCTATGCTTGTTGGACATGGCTAATGGTAGTGTTTGACTGGGGAGTTGAGGATGCAGTGCAGGAGAGGAGAGGAAATGTTGAACAGGCAGTTCAAGACTTGTAACCCTTTCTGAATGAAAGGATCTAAAGGGCAGGCTCTGAGAAGGGTAGATCCGTGAAAGCACATGACTATGGGAATGAGGCAGGAGAAGATCAGTTAGTGAAGGGAAAAAAAAAATCTCTACTGTGAGGACCAGCACTGGAGAATGCGAAGAAGAAAGAGGCAGACACAAAAGGGGTGGCAAAAAAAAGAAAAGAGAAGAGCCAGTCCCCCAGGAAGAGAGGAGACCATTCAAGGAGGACCACAGCCTAAGGAGCAGTGGAGACATTAAATGACTGAGAGAGAGAATAGAAGTCAGGATCTGAGAGGACCAGAGATTCACCCCAGCACCAGGAGGAGAAAGATCCTTTTGTTTTGGAATATCTTGTAAGGAAATATCAACAGTCTGGTCACAAAGATCAATCCAGAGAATGAAAGGATGTGCCGTTTGCCATGATCAGGGAAACAACATGTGGACCTAAGACTGAAGAGGTTTCTTTTGGGGTCAGGGAAGAAGCCACTGACCATCCCTCATAGTGGGGAAAAACAACAGTGCCAGGTCCCTATGGGAATGCATCAAGGGTGACCCCACTGGGCTGGGAAGACACTGGAGGAGTGGAGGCTCAGGTGATCTTCAGGTGCCCGGAGAACGGAGGATGAGACTGTGATGAGATAATGCAAACAGTCAGTGGGTGGGTTAAGGACGGGTGCCGTGAGAGGTGTTGAGGATGGTAAGAGGATTCTTTCTGAAGGATGGTCTTTATCTGGGTACGGCAGGCCAGAGGACTTGAATGTGGTCTGCTGCAGTCAGCTCTCACCTGCCTGCCTGATGTCCCAACAGCCTGGCTCTCACCCGCCACACTTTTGACACTGTCAGTTGTTAAGGAGTAGTTCCTCAGTTTGGTTGGAGAGCAGTCTTAGGCACCCCTTTCTCTTTCCACATCATTGGGCTGTTCTTGCTCAGACCCTCACAGCTCTTGGTCTCAATGAAACTTCCCCTGTCCATGCACCAACTTCGTATCTTGTCAGCCCCTCAGGCTCATCAGTCTCTCACTCTTTCCCCTTGGGCCAGGCCAGCCCCTAGGCAGTCTCCCCTAGACTTGCTAGCCTCACATCATGAGCAGTCCAGGCACTCTCCAGAGTGCCCACCATGGCCTCCCAGCTCCTCTCACAGCTACCCCATGCCTCACAGCATAGGTTCCTTTTTACAAAAAACCAAAGCAAACTCAACTCTCCCCTGGGTGTCTCTTCTCCAGGCACTCCCCAGGCTTTCCTCAATCCTACTGAGTTTCTCCCAGCTCCAGCCCTCCTTTGGACCTAATCACAATTAGAAGTCCAAAAAGTCATATTGCTCTGGCTCTATCACCAGGTTGCTCCTCTTCCCAGCACTGCCAGGGTCTACCTCTCCCCAGAGCTAGGTTTATATAGCCTCAGGGGCCACTGCGTTTAGCTGGCTCAGCTTGGCCTTAAAGTTGCAGCTCTCTCTTTTTCCTCCCACGCAGTCTCCTTCCTGTAATGGGGTTAGGAGTCTCCTGTTACACAGGAGGAATAATTTTTGGGACAGAGGTTGTAATGACAGACTTGAACCAGGAAATGAAAGGGCAAAGTTGGACTAGGAAGTGTGTTTTAATACACAGGAGGAGGAAAAATTAGGTGAATGAGGTTATATTGGTAATGAAAAAAATATCAGTGAAGTCTTAAGGATGTGAAAATGGAAATTACCACACCTAAAGGGAGACAAAACCCACTGCACTCAATGCACTCATATCACGGGGCCTGAATACTCCTTCTCTGAGAATTCTTAAAGAACTGGCCCATACAGTCTCGGGTCCAGTAACAAGTGTGGTTTTTAACAAATCTATTGAATCGGGGTGGAGCTGAATGACTGCAGAACTGAAACGTGTGATCTAAGCAGTTAGTCTGTTTTCAGTAGGGTACAAGGCTGTAGAACAGCGGTTCCCAAACCGTGGGGCACAACCCCAAATGGGGTCGCAAGATTAATGGGTGGAGTCACGCTACAGGGATCTGGGTTTTCCGTTCACTGCAGAAAAACATGGAAAAATGAGGATTTTCTCCGTTAATAGAGAAAAACACAGATTTTCACTTTTAAAGGAGAAAATCACAAATGTCTCCTTTAAAGGAGACAAACACAGGAAAATGCAGGTTTCCCCTTGCAGGCTGGCAGAGTTCCAGCCTGGAAGGGGCTGCTTGGGGCTGGGGGGAGTTGGGGAGGGTGATCGGAGGTGGGGGCACCACATGCATGTATGCTCACGTGTGCACATGGCAGCTAAGCAGCAGTAGAGAGCAGCTCCCTCCAGGTAAATCTATGGGGGGGGGCAGGATGCATTGGGGGGCCATGGAGGGGCAGGGCAACATGGTGGGGGGCAGGAAAAACAAATTTTGAAGGGAAGAATAATTAACAACATTGAGGTAAACAGAAAATAGGATAAAATGCAACAGGAGTTTACCAAAGGTGGGCCAGGCTAACTTGATTTTTCATGGTTAAGAGCATGGATTTTCCAGCAT
Organism: Gavialis gangeticus; assembly: GCF_001723915.1. NCBI lineage: Eukaryota > Metazoa > Chordata > Crocodylia > Gavialidae > Gavialis > Gavialis gangeticus. The sequence continues at coordinate 20,458,611 of NW_017729025.1, read as the reverse complement.
AAGGAAGTGCGGTAGCTCGCATCTATCTGGGCTTCAGTGAGGCCTGGGGTAGTGAAGGGTCTGGGAGGTGACTAATGACTGCATGGAAAAAGGGGTCTGCAGGTGCCTCTTAAGAGAAGGCAGCTGGCCTGGCTGAAGGACTATAGCTGTGGGAAGGCTAATGAGGGCTGGTTCCCTGGGAATCAATAACTCCAGCAGGCAGAACCAGAGGGGGATGTGGAAGAGAAGCACAAGAGATGGGCGACTTCTGGGCTACAAGGAGGAGAAGCCTGCAGCGGGAAGGCGGAAGCCACAGTAGACTTCTTGTAGTGTTTAGGACAATAAGGTTTTTTCTGTTTCCTTGCTTTGCTTTGTTTAAAGACTGTATATTATTTGGGTGTGCTGAGAGATGCTCCAGGCAGCAGAAGCCAGCAGGTTTAAAGACTACATATTATTAAGGCTTATTGAGAGATGCTCAGGGAAGGGGTAAAAGCCTGGTTGAAACGGCTGAGCTGTAACAACCCACTACCAGGTCCTCTTTAGAGGGCAGGAGTCTGCCAGGCCTGAAAAGCTGCCAAGACCTCAAACTTGCAGTAAGGGTCAGATTTAATTGGAGTTTGAGGTTGTTTTTGCAAAGAAATATAATCCTAGTGCATTTGAAGAGTAAAGTGACTGTGATTTAAAACTTCCTTTGCTAACCCTCTGGCTCCTTGTTCCCTGTGGGTCAAACTGGAAGCCAGAGTGGCTACAGCTAGCTGGAACACTTTGTAGAACATATAGAAACCCTTAAGAAATTGCATACAAAACGGGGGAAGAACAACTCAAAATCCATCCTCGAAATAATATAAACCAGGGAGATGTCACTAAATAGGGTTGGAACATTCAAATCCACTGCGCTAACTTTGCCACCTGATCTAACCATGCAGCCGACAGCACTAGTAGGTTGTTATACTATACGGGAACCAGTGACAGACATATCTTTGAGTGGGTTCACAGTAGTGTACTGCTAACAGAGAAACACTGAGACCTAGGAAGTCCAGGCTCCGGAGAGGAGTGGGATCTAATGGGCACAGAGCGTTCCCTGTCACCAGTCACCCCCAGGCTCGATCCCTTCTGTCCCATCACTTCCACACTGTTCCTGTCTCTCCTGCACGGTAGGCTCCTTATCTCAGTCCCATTCTCCTTGTTCCACTTCCAGGCTCCTTGCACAACTAGTTCAAGTCAGTCAAACAGTTACGCTTGCAAAACAGCAACTTTTCCTCTAACCTTGGTCTTTGAAATTGCAGAACTATTTTGGAGGAAAAAAATCAACCTGAGGCAGGCAGCTGGCCTGCAGCGTTTCAGACCTAATGTTTGGCTTGGCAAAATTATAAGAACATGAAAATAAGGGTCATCAAATGGGAAGGGCTGGGTAACCTTAACTATAGGCAACACTGAAAGCACTTCCTGTGACATATATTGAACCTAATCTTTCTCCACTTAATAGGCACGTAAGTGTGATCCTAGTCCACACTCAAGTCCCTGAAAAAGGGATATGGTCACATTTAGGTGCCTAAATCCACTGGATCCAGCCAAGAGTCCTTTTGTAGAAGAGTATTCTGTTACCAGTAAGTACTACCACATGCCTTTCCTAATTTTGATCTTCTATTTTTATAGTCATTAGTGATTAATCAGGCTGTGGGCATATATCAGCCACATAAGGTGAGACAATGCAAGAGTTTTCAAAATTCAGGAAACTAATGCAAATACACAAATGCAGGAAAGAGCTAAACGGGTGTTTGTTAGAACAAGCAGCTCACTGGGGACCAGATTGCTAGTTCTCAGCCATTACCTTATTTTCCTCTATAACCGGAGTAATCGTGTATGTCTCCTTGGCAAGCAGGTGCACATGTATGCTTGAATGTGGGCTTAGATGTCTGACTTTGATGACTGGCCCCTGATTATGCAGTGTTAATCCTATCAATCAAGCCTAGTTTCCACTGATTAAATTAATTTTCATTTCTAATCATTCTGTATGACTGCAGATTATGATCTGACGGTAAAGGGGAAAACAGGTGTCTCTTACCCTATAGCAATAAGCATCTTTAGCAGTTCATGGGGGGGGGCACAGACACAAGACCAAATTAGGGTGAAGTAAAAGGAAGGCAGAGACTTCAGAACTGCTGTTCCTCAGTAACTCCCTGTATCTATGCTCTTACCCCATGGTAAATGAAAACTAATGGTGGCAGCTTAGCCCTAAGGGGAAGAGAGATACCAATTGTATGTGGCAGAAGGCATTGCAAGAGCTTTAAGGTTACAGGCTGCCTCACATGGATCAACTGGTATGAATTATTTTCTCCCTGCAAATACATTTTTATTGATCAATGCTTGGTATAGAAGCAAAGCAGTTGTGTAACAATGGTGAGAGGACACGCTTGATGGATGAACAAGCTTGTTTATCCACCCAGAGGCAAAAATTGATTAGAAACTGCAGAGACCAGCACCAGACTAGACACCAGAAAATTTACACCAACTGCTATTTGTAAGGATAAAAGGAAACAATCCATGTGCTCTCAACTGCTCTCTCACTCATTATTACCTGACAATTTCCTACCTCTCAGTAGCTAATTCAATATTGGTGGGTGCTTATATTGGGCATTGATCCATCTGTTCTCCTAACTGTGCAGTGCCATGAGGGAAAGAAGGGCAAATCCTAACCCGATCCTGACCTTGTTAATGTAGTGATCCAATAGACAGCTGTTGTCCTGGGGCACAATCTTGCACCATTTTATTAAGTCAGTGTGGGATTTGCTATTGATGTCAATCAGAGTAGAATCAGGCCAATAATCAGCCTATGGTATGATCTCAAGAGGCTTCAACCCCTTTTCTTTTTCTGGCTGGTGAAACAGCATCCACCACACTGTTTTTCAAGCATGGGGTTCACTTCTCAGAAGTCTTTTGCTTTTCCCTGCAATGGCTCTAAGTACAACAGGTAACTGCTTTTCTCTGATGCTCCCTGTAGCCAGGCATTCCCTACCCCTCTCCATTCCTGGCTGTTCTTTCTGCCTTTCCAGACCTGATGCTTCTGACCCTAGTCACACTTCCACCCCAGAAGTAGCTGCATTTCAGTGCTGGGAGGGGCCAGGAGTGAGCCTGTTGCACTGAATTTTTTGACAGGTTTGGCGGTGCTGGAGGAAGGCTGGGTGGGGAGGTCCTAACCTTCTCCAACCAACAGGCACCCTGGGCAACCACCTCCCAGTTTCCAAGGAACTTTCCCCCTCTCCAATTTAGCAGGACAGGAAAGTGCAAGATGGTCGTGTCCCGTCCCCCCACCACCCCCGCACCTGCTGACAGCCAGCACAATAATGAGCACATTGCAGGAGAGACTGTGAAGCTTGTGAGATAAAAACAAAAAAAGCTTCTGTTTTATTCCTGTGTTGGGTTGTGGATCCTTGGCTCCCTTCTGTTTTGCAGAAATCCTCCCTCTGAGGGGCCTCCTCCTGTTCACAAGTACTCCACTCTCTGCCATCCACACTCCTACCTGTAACCTTCTCCTGTGGACCTTGGAAGGCCAAAAGCTGCTCCTTCCTAGGACTTGGCAGGGCTTTCACTAGCTCTCGGTGGTGGTGACTAACCTTTTGTTTAAGCCTCTCTTTCCTTGCAGTCCTAGTATTGATAGTGCCTTCCAAATCTGCTGAGTGCTGCAGCAGTCCTGATGGGAAGCTTTCCAGCAGCCACATCACAATGCAGGTGAGTCATTAGCACTGAGCACTGGGAAAGTGAAGCAATCATCCAAAAGCCTTAAAGAAAGATGACCCACAATAAATCAACCCATAATTAATCTCTTGATAAAGCAGGCCATTTAGGTGAAATGCATCTGCAAAATTTGTAAGTAAATTTTGATATCCAGGAAATGCCATGGAGTCCAGGGCTTACACTGAGTTAAGAGAAGGTAGAATTTCAGTTCATTATCTCTTATCCCCATAAGCCTGGTGATTTCTTGCTTTCCAACATGAGAGTGGGAACATGGACTGCCTATACACATGTTCAGGAATGGGGGGGGGGGGGGGG
>NW_017729025.1:20451355-20454556 GCF_001723915.1 Gavialis gangeticus | reverse complement strand
GGGGGCATCATAATTGGAGTGGTTCCCAGACAGCTGCTCTAATTAAAATGACTCACTGTCATGTGTATTAAGCCCCTGCACATTTCAAAATGGTCACAAGATGATTTATCTAAAGCTCATTTGACGAGGTTTAGGTAGAGCTGCCCCATAGCCATTTTGAAACATGCAGGGGCTTGATACTTGTGAATGTGGACGAGCATGTCTACAGGCACCCATGGAGCCTGCACATGTGCAAGTGCTGGCCTTGTACAATAAACCAGAGCCGCTGAGTTGCTCTGCTTTTACCACCATGCACCTCGCTCAGGCTTAGCTTTGCTCACCCACTGGATCAGTTTAAGTAGCTTCTTCAGTGTGAGAGCCTTTATGCATCTAACTCCTGCCTGCTGTCAAGAATGGAGCAAGGGACGGTGCCATTTGTAGACCTGCAAACCAAAACACAGCTGGCAGGTCTAATTTTAGGCCCAGCAGCCTTGAGTTTCTCTTTAAATAGCCAAGCCCCTAGATCAAACCCAACTCCAAACACAGCAGTGTATTAGTCATGGATGCAGAGAGAGAAATCCTGGCCCCACTAATTTGAATGGGGCCAACTTTAACCCTGACATTTTCTGAATATTCCTTCCCATTACAGTATATCCCAGAAGAGAAACAAGGGATCTGCATAATCGTTTTTGCTTTTCCCACTTAGCACCTAAAGGATTAGTCAACTTTTGATCAAATTTATTATCCACAAACAAAAGCCGTGCCATGATCCATGTTCTGTTTATTAACATGCAAGTGCTTTTTAGTTTTGGTTTGGTGAGTGAACTTCATCTTCGTGGTTCTCCCCCTACTTTTCCTCTTCCTTTTGATCATGATCTGTTAGGGTGTGGACACCAGACATAAATACTACAGAGTAACTTACCATGGCTTCTACTCCATGGTAAATTTACTCTCTAGCAAATAGATATCCTTATCCTACCGTTTCTCCCAAGCTGGTTGCCTGCACTAGGTGCTATTACAGCACCCAGTCACCAGGTGGCCAGGGAGCTAGACTGCACTGAGCAAAGGGCTACCCCAGGTATAAAACTGAGGGAGTGGACACATGCTGGGTACCCTGGTCTAACACACAAGGGTAAAGTGGCTTTTCACTTGGACGGGGACCTCTGGCCCAGATGGAGTGATTTATGTTGGGATACATCTCTGCATAAGGTCAATTTATACCACAGTAAGCAGGTCCTGTTCCCCCACCCATGGATTTTTTTTTTTAATCACCATCACTGGGCTATTGTGGAAGTGTATTCTCATTATTTTTTCCCCCCTTCCACTGCAAAGATGAACACTTTATATGAAAAAATAAAATGAAAACTGTGACTGCTGGGGCAAACTGGCATCCAGTGAACAATCCTGATCTGTATCAATTTTGGATTAAGGCCAGAGGGGTTTTTTGTTATCCTTCTCCACCCTGCTTTTTCCACCAAGCTAAAAGGAGAGAGAAAGGAAAACAATGAGGAATTCTGAGGGTAATCTGTCAGGGCTTGCAAACCTCATAATGTAATGGGATGAATATGTGTGTCTTTATTTCTCTTTAATGTTTCATTTTTCTACGGGCCAGAAAGCCTTCAGAGCAGACACAGTACAAAGAAAGTCTGTTTGTACTAATGTACTGATCCAAGGTTGGCTGATTTCCTAATCCACAACTTCAAATTCTAGTTCCTTGAATGCTGATGGGAGGTTTCAGTTTGGAATACGCGGCTCCATCCCCTCTCCTATAGCTTTCATTTGTAAAGAATCCAAAAGCAGAAAGGGCCTATTTTCTGGTTCAGATGTATCCTAAAATTATGTGAGAAGGCATTTTCAGAATTTGCAGGATTACGGTATCTGAAAGGTTGTGAGTGACTACTCCTGCACAGTTTTTTAATTCATATTGTATGTGGGTAGCCTTTCACAAAACTGCAGGTCAGAGCATTAGTTCGCTCTTGTAGTCTGACCTCCTGGATGTCACCCATTTGTCCCTATCTTGAACTCGGTCATGTGTGCAACTAAAGCATAGCTCCAAAAAGGCATCCAGTCTTGCCTTGAGCGTTCAAATGATGGAGAATGCATCACTTGGTAGTTTGTTCCGATGGTTACTCATTCTCATTAATGACATTTGTGCCTAATTTCTCATTTAGATGCATTTGGCTTCAGCTACTAGCCATTAGTTTTTGCGAGACCTTTCTCCTCTCCGTTCTAGAGCCCCTTCATCCTCCTCAATCTTCTTCTAAGTAATTCTCTGGAAGTCACTTTCTGCAGGCCTCTAGTCATTCTTGTGGATCTTTTGCACCTTCTCCAGCTTTTCAAGTCTATTGGTCAGCCTTTCCAATGAAGTTGCCTTCCCACTCACTACTCTCTTGTTCATTCTTCCAAGGATCGATATTAACCCTTTCTTGTCATAGCACTGAACCAATAACTCATGTTGAGCTATTTACCTATTATGACCCTATTGGCACTTACAGAGTTGCTGCTTTCCAGCATACTGTCACCAGTTCTGTAGATGTAAGGGCATGTGACTAGGACTGAGCTGTATTAAAACAGTTTCTTTGAACAGATCCAGTTTACCAAGCACTTTGGATAGTTCTGCCTGACTGCCCTATCCACAACATTATCGGTCATTCTGCCATTCTCTGTGGCACCCTGAATGATCAGTACTGATTTGACATGCATTTCTAGGTCACTCATAAAAAAATATTGATTGGGACCAGCCTAGCAATGAACCCCACTAGACATACCCCTTTTTAATGATGGTTCCTTTTTGAGATCTGTCAGGCACTTAATTCATTCACCATATGCTGTGCCAATATTTTATAGAACTAATTTATAAGGAGAATGTTGTACAGTCCTAAGTCAATGCCTTGGAAGAGCCTATGACTATTATCCACCTGATCACCTTTATTAACCAAACTAGCAATCTCATTAAAGGATGAAATCAGGTTTCTTTGTCAAGTCCCATTTTCCAGACAGCTATGCTGGCTGGTATTAGTTATACACCCATTCTGCAAGGGTTTTTTTTTTTTTGTTTTTGTTTTTTAATCCATTGCATTCCATGTTAGCTTTTTGTATCATTTCCAGAACATCAGTTCTGGAAAGATTCACTAAAAAAAATGATGTCAGTGGTAACAGATCACCTTGCTAAACTCTCTCACCCACACATGTTGACCGAAAAATCATATATATATATATATA
>NW_017729025.1:20432763-20450980 GCF_001723915.1 Gavialis gangeticus | reverse complement strand
TTGATGTATCTGTTATCTGTGTTTTCTATGTTGTTGTTAATCATTTGCAAGATGGAAATCCTAAAATGCTTCTGTGCTGCCAGTGCTTTTGAACTGGATCCCAGTTCAAATAAGCTACATCCAAATGCCAAATCATTGTCCTATCTCTATTTAAAATATTTGTGACCTATTTAGGACCCGATCTTTCAAGTGAGCAGCAATCTGAAACTCTCAGTGAAAGCACAAAGGACCTGAGAGATTGGATTCTGCTTCTAATGAGATTCCTGGCATCTTTGTTATTCAGGATCAAAACTGACTTAAAAGAGTGAACTGGGCAAATGATTAATACATCACATGATCCTATTGATTCTCTTAAAATTAAAAATGGCTGAGATTCAAGTTTTAAAGTAGCTTGCAAAGCATACATGTTACTTTAAAAAAACTGTGACATTTCCTAAATATTTTTATAATAGTGTATTATTTATTCATAGAAGCTCTAAAAAAAGACATCTAGCCATATGTTCTAACCAAATTAATGCCCAAATTTAACTAAAAGGCTTAACTAGAAGGCTATAAAGGCGCAACAGCTTCACTGGAAAACTTTTTTAATGGATGTAATGCAAGAGTAAAGAAACCACATCACTAGGTCCTTGCCAAATAAACTTCAACAACAGTGTAGACTAATGAGCATGTTCTGTGGCTCTGACCTTGCAATCAGATGCCTGAAGGTGAAAGGTGGGGGTCTACCCACTGGGATGATAGGGACATGGAGACTTCTGAAACGCTTCTTTTTGACTATAAAGTCTCTGACTTGCATTTAGTATTGTTTGTACAACGCCCAACACAGAAAGCCTCTGCTTTGCCTGAGGCCTGTATAACTGTACTAGTAATAGGGGTTGAATATTTGACCGATCAAATAAAGTTCAGTCAATTGACTAATTGGTCAAAAATTGTAATAAATAAATTAATACATACCAATGGGTCCAAATAATACATAGAAAAAGCACACATTTTCCATTAAGGAATGTGTCAACAAGCAATAAAGTCTTATATCTACAAAAAAATGTAGGTTTTGTTTTGTTTGGTTGTTTTTTTTAATTGCTATAATCTTTAACTGGTCAAAAAATATGCAGTCAATTGACAATATCTTACCCACCAATTGACTGGCTTGTGGAGCAGGCTTACCTTTTTGGGGCTTGGGTTAGTTCTAGACTTGGGTCTGCTGTTTGATTGGTGGAGCCCATCCACCAATCCGGAGGCAGCAAAAGGGAAGCAAGGCCATGCCCTTTTCCGAAGGGAGGGGGCAAGGAGCAGCTGGACCTGAATCTGAACTGTGACAGCCAGGGACCAGAGACCTTTGGAGGGGGAGCCCCTGAAGAGTATAAAAGGGGAGCGTACTTGGCGCACTGGGGGGAGAGACGGTGAGGGACGGCGAGGAGCTCTGGAGACAGCCATCCTCAGGACCCCGCCTGAGCTTCAGCGGTGTGCAAATTGGTGCGTGGGGATGAGGCTCTAGGAGCCACTTGGGGTGGCTTGAGCCTGTGAACCCGGCAAGCGGCTGGGTAGTCGGTGGGCAGATCAGCACACGGAGAATCCACCCTGCTCCCGGCTGCTCGGGCTTCACCCAGTGGGGGGGTGGCACATGGAGAACCTGCCTTAGGAGCAGCTGAGTGACCGGAGCCCCACAGTGCGGCTCCGCCTTTAACTAAAAGAGCCCCGGCGCCCAGAGCAGGGCCTGGGAAAGGGGAGCTGGAGCCTGATGAGAGAGAGAGAGAAAACCCTGGCATCCGAGTGCGGGGCACCAGGCCATCAAGGAGAGCCAAAGGTGCCGCTGGAGAGAGACTGTTGTGGGATCGGCCACCAGGGGACGAGCCTTGGCTGCTTCGGAGAGGAAGTGTGAGTTGCTGAGGAAGCAGGACCTGCAGGGGAGGCGGGCATGGGAGAGGAGGGTCTGTCACCTCCACCCTTCATTGCGGCAGGGGTGTGTCCACATCCCAGGGCCCTGCAGGGGAGGGGCTGCAGGGAACCCCCTCGGGGAGGTGCTGAGTGCACTCCCTATTTTGGTGATTGTTGTTGTGTTAAGGTATGGGTATTCTTTAAGGGAGTTTATATAGTTCATGTGTCTTAATGCATTCATGTGTATATTTGTATTGTTACTTGGTAGGTTTAAGGGAACATTTCTGATTAACCTATTTGGGTTATATAAGTTGCTTCCCCATATGTGTTTATCATGTGGTAACCTTAACTATCTTGTTTAATGTGTTAATTATAATTATTATATATGTTGTAAATTATCCGGTTTATGGGGATTGTGGAATATTATATGTAGCATCATGCTAAGCTTTGTTGTAAATATTTCATGTTTGATCTTAAGTATATGTATTTATTATAGTACTAAATAGTATATAGTTAAGCACTTGGTCTCGGCCTGGCTCTGTAGGGAGGAGAGGGAACTGCTCTAGTAGCTGGCCCCTCCACCAGCACCCTGCCTGACTCCCATCACTGTCACTGGAGGACAGGGCACACCCTCCTGGGTGTACCCAGGCTACACTTGCTAACCCTACCAGTAATAATAAGGTGTATCATATCCATGTTTTATCTCTTTTTTTCCTTTTCTCCAAAGAGGAAACTTAAAAGGATATTTAAAAAAAAATTGTTAGTGAAATAGTCTTCATGTCCTAAAAGCAAGAAATTCCATCACTTGCACAGTTACTTTGTTCTTTCTTATGTGCATGCAAAAGAAATAATATATTGTTAACTGAATTTTCACTTACCGTCATAAAGGCCCCATCACTGACTGACCTACAGAGTCAGGCTGCCTTTTGCTTGTTCTTCTGGCCCTATGAATCTAATGCTGCTGGTTGCCCGTTGGACAGGAGTCTACCCAACTGATGCGGTAGCCAGATGTCTATAGCACCCTCCTAAGAAGTGGGAGATGTAGGTTTGAATCACCTCAGGCTGAACACAGCCTCAAACCCAGCTTCCCCCACCTATTCCAGTGCTGTAACCCCGCAGACTGTTCTGCAAGAAGTGATCGGTATTGTTACCCTCACAGCTGTTTGAGAGTGTCCATGGGGTGCCATGTGCTGTACTTCATGCTACTGATGCTCTATGGGCACCTGTAGCTGGGAGACTTAGGCAGGGTTTAGGCATCTCCCAGCATGAAGACGGAGCGTCATGCTGCATAGGCAGGTGTTGGCATCTAGGTGCTTGATCTGGATCACTTCTGAGCATGCATGCAAACCTAAGTGTAGGGATCTTTTCAGGACAAAATGGAGGCTTCTCATGAAACCAGATGGCTATGCAGTTCGGCAGCTGTGGGAACAAGGTCAGTCTGGATTACTTTTATGAATCAGTGCTTAAATTCTTCTTGGAACACATTTAGGCACCTAGGAGCATGAGCGGGCTGTGATCTAAAGCAATTTGCCCATGAGCTCTGTCTCTCTTGGGTCTGGCTAGTGTCCTATCCATTAGTCTACTCTTTCTTGCTCTCTTCTGCATTATAGACTTACTGTGGCATTTTCATTATATTCCTTCTTACTGCTTTTTTCCTTCCTGCTTCTTTTTCCATCATTCCAATAGTCAAGTAACTGTCTTGGAGAACTCTCTCCCATCATAGCTGTGCTCTAATAATGAGTTGTGTACTTCGCTTTGTACATCATAGTTACGTCTTATGCTGATAGGTTCCCAGAAACTGTGAATTTAATAACATAAAAGAAGAAAAATGTAGATGATTGAGAACATGCCCTTTTAGCACTGGCCCATCTTAGAAGCAAGCTCTTCTGGGTTTCAGCCTGTCCCCTGGCCACATACCACTTCTTCCTCAGCATGTCCTGTTTGCCCTATCTTCCCCTGGGCTTTTAAATGCCAGCTAACCACCCACAGCTTAGCTTTTACCCCACTTGGAGAGCCAGACTGCCTGTGACACTGTAATATCTACATAAATATGTAGACAGCCCTTACTAAGTTATGTTACATAGGGCAAAAGGACACCTCTTTTGGACCTCAAAAGACTTGAAGTGGCAGAGAATGTAAAGAGCTCAAGTCATTGCACCCAAACCAAGCCCGTTCTCATACTTAAGCATTTGGTCATCAAGCAGAGACACCTATTTATAGTCAATGTTCAAGCTTCTGTTCTTTCATGCAGACATGACTTGCTGAGTTTGTACCCCACTCCCACGTCTGGAATTCAATTCATCAAGGGAATGGCCACTACTAACAGGTGGTTTTCAGTGGCACAGAGATGGCAGACTGTACAGAAAAAATAAGAGGTTGCTACAGAAACCTCATAGCACTCCCCTACCTGTTGAGGAATGGGGACTGGCTGGTCTCCTCCCATCTCATCTCCTTTGGCAGCTGAGACATTTCCTAGTAGTGAACCAGCCACAGTTTTATTTAGATTAACACGTTCATATTCCCTTTGCTCTATCTTAATGAAATCTAGATGCTGCTAACACTGGATAGTTGCTAAACACTTACAGCAGGACATCTTCAGCTGTACAGAATGTAAACTCACTTTATAACGTGCTGCAAAATCCTGACTATATAGTGTCTTTTTCCTATCCCCTCTCTCTTCAGTCTGTTTGATCACCTGAGACTGCACCCCTGATATCTTGCCTACATAAAGCTTTTGTTTAGCACTGGTGCACATACCTCAAAACTAGTCACAGTGGAAATGTAACTACAAGGCAGTTATAGGAATTTCACCTTCCTTGTCATCTCAACTTGCTCAGAGTGGGAAGACTGAGCTGGCACTGATTTACATAGTCATAGTTGAAGAAGTAGGGCTGGAAGGGACCTCCAGAGGTCATCTAGTCCAATCCCCTATCTGAGGCAGGAGCATTCCTATCCAAACACCCATAAGCTAAAGCTCTAGATAAGACTACCCTCAACCCTGATACAACACAGACTAACCTGCCCCAAGTAAAGTAGGGAAACCATGGCAGTCACCATCCTGTTTCTATAAAATATTGTCAACATATGCTCTATGGTAGAGGGCCAAGGCCCTACATAGAAAGGAAAACCCCCCAGAGTCCATACCAATCTGATCATGGGGTAAAATTCCTTCCTGACCCCAAATATGATGATTCGTCTGATCCTGACTGGAGGGGCAAGACCCTGTAGCCAGGAACCCCGGTTTTGCTCCTAGCAGGAGAAATCGGCACACCCCAGTTGAAGTCCACTGCCTTAGCTGTAACCAACATCCAGTGCCCCTGGAGAAGCTTAAAAACACCCTGACATATATAGCAGAAAAAGGTGGGGGAGGAGGGGCAGAGGCAGGGAAGTGGGGTGGGGTGCACAACAGGTACGCTGCCCTCCCCACACATGAGGAGGGTCTGATGGTGACACTGGGAGAGGAGGAAGGTAAGAAGCTTGCTGCCACCCCCAAGAGGAGGTGCAAGGTGGTGGTGGTGGGGGGAGGTGGGGACACCCTCCTGCAGGGCACTGAGAGACCCAGCTGCCATCTGGACCCCCTAGCCCATGAGGTCTGCTGCCTCCCAGGGGTTCACATCTGAGATGTTGCAGAGAGGATCCCCAGGCTTGTCTGGCCCTCGGACTACTACCCCATGCTCCTCATCCATGTAGGAACTAATGACATGGCCAGGAGTAATCCAGACCAGCTCATGAGTGACTACAGGGCTCTGGGGGCTGGGCTGAAGGGGCTGGGGGCCTAAGTAGGCTTTTCTTCTGTGCTCCCTGCTTCAGGCTGCGGTCCCAGAAGGGAAGGATGCATTGGGGAAGTGAACCGGCAACTCTGACGCTGGTGCCACCAAGAAGGCTTTGCATTCCTTGACCACAGTGAACACTTCAGAGAGAGAGGACTCCTGGGAAGGGACAGCATCCACCTCATGAGGAAAGGGAAGTCCCTGTTCGCAGCCAGGATGGCTGATCTTCTGGACAGGGCTTTAAATTAAGATTGCAGGGAGACAGGGATACAAAAATTCCTGGGTGGGGTGCAGCGAGAGAGACCTAACAGTAGGTGTATATTACAGACCACCAAACCAAGGGGAGGAACTCAATCTGGAGTTCACCTGAGAATTGACTGAGGCTGCACATGGCATAGTTGTCATGGGCCAACGTACAACCATTGTGTTCACTGTCTGACATAAGGCAGCCAAATTCAATAGCAGGATTGAAGTCTCAGACTTCAAAAATGCTAATTTCAACATGCTTAGGTTACTAGTAGGGCAAGTACTGCAGGACCAGGGACTGAAGGAGAAAGTTGTGCACAAAGATTGGCTGTTTCTTAAGGACACGATCCTTGAAGCACAAAGGAAGTCCATTCCCAGGAGATGAAAAGGTAACAGAAGGGCTGGGAAGCCCTCTTGGCTACACATGAAAATAATGGTCCTCTTAAGAAAGAAGAGAGGCTTATAAACAATGGAAGCTTAGGATGGGCCCCAAGGAGGACTATTTCATGATGGCCTGCATTTGCAGGGAACCGGTAAGACAGGCTAAAGCAGCAACCAAACTTAGACTAGCAACAGGAATCAAGGACAACAAGAAATCCTTCTTTAGGTACATAGGAAACTGGAGGAAAATAAATGGGAATGTGGGGCTATTGCTCAACAACTCAGGAGAGCTTGTTACTGGCACCCAGGAGAAAGCTGAACTCCTGAATGGCTACTTCACTTTAGTCTTTCACCAGACCAAGAGGAAAACCATGCCAGGTAGAGTAGAGGATCAGCACAGTAGAAATAATCACTTTCCTACTATTGCCATTGAATTGGTGTATGACCAATTAAGAAAATTAGACATATACAAGTCAGCAGGACCGGATGATCCAAACTCAAATGCAATCTGCTTTGCTGTCTTTTCCCTCCTGAACCAGGGAACAAGTGTATGTGCTTTTTTTTTTTTGTTTTTTTTTGTTTGTTTTTTTTTAAACATACAAGGCAACAAGACCACCTTTTCTCCCAACCTTGTCCTTTCAAAATAGAGTGTAACCCTTGATGTTCACATTCCCATCATAACATCTGTCCCACCAGGTCTCAATGATGCCAATACGATCATAGATTTTGCACAGGCTGCTGCTTCTTGGTCATCTTGTTTATTCCCTATACTTTTTGCATTTGTGTACATGCATCAGACAAGTTTTGTATTTTGACCTACTTGCTTGTTGAAGTCTTGTAGCTCTCTGGCCTTCCCCAGAGATGAGTTGGTTCTTTGAGTTCTTCCCCTCTGGACTGCATGCTTTGTTGTTGGAAGGTTTTGATCACCATCCCCTATAGAACCTTGTTTAAAGCCCTTCTTACTAGGTTGGCCAGATGATGCCCAAAGATGCTCTTCCCCATTCTTGTCAGATGGATCCCATTTCTTGATACCAGCCCTTTGACCATGGGAGAATGTTATTAGGAGAAGAACTGGAAGTTTTCACGTCAACATTACCATCTCAGCCATGCATTCACTTCCAGGACACAACTGTCTCTGCCTGGATCCCTGCTTTCCGTGGGAAGGCTCAATGAGAACATCATTCATGCTCCAGGCTCCTCAATCCTCCTGCTAAGAGCCTCATAGTCGCCTCTGATCTGGTCAGTGTCATTCCTGCCTGTAATGCTGATGCCTACATGGACAAACAGGAAGGGATAGTGGTCCAAACAGTGGATGAGCTTTGGCATACTCTCTGTGATGTCCTGAATTTGGGCTCCAGGTAGGCAGCACACCTCTCAGGCCCCCAAATTGGTGCCTCTGTCCCCTGCAGAAAGGAGTCAGCAACCACCACCACTCTTCTCTTCCTTCTTGGTGCAGTGATCTTAGAGACCCTGTCCTTGGGGGGATGAGACAGGTGTGCCCCTTCGGGGTCCGTCCACTAGTGACTCCACAACACCGGTTATGGGCCAACTGCCCGCCTTCTCGCCTGCCATGCCTTTTTGTTACTTGCTCAATTAGAGGACATTAGTCAAGTGGCAGGTTGCCCATTTTCTGCCTCAATGCCTGGGGCACTATCTGCCACTCCTTTCCTCACCTTACACCGCAGTCCAAGCCTTGCGGATGTACCTGATGTTGTTTGGGTCTGTTCCACTCTTGCAACCTGCACCCCACTGATGCTCAACTCGCCTCACAGCCTGCGCCTCCCCGGTGCTCTGGCTCATCTCTTGTAACCTGCACCACACAGGCGCTCTGGCTTGTCTCTCGCAACTGTGCCCCTCTGGCACTCGTCAATCGCTGTCCCCTTGCCTTGGGGCTTCTCATGCTGCCCCCTCCCTGGTGCTTCTCACGCTGCCCTGGGGCTTCTCACACTGCCCTGGGGCTCAAATGGCCGTAGCTGTACCTGACCCCCAAGTCTCCTCCTCGGGGTCTTGAACCCCCTTCCAGGCTCAGGTGGCCTCAGTCTTACCTGGCCTCCGATTCTTCACTCCCCTTTCCAGGACTGGGGTCAGTGTCCCCCAAATGCTGCACCCTCTCCAGTGCTGGGGTCCCCACACTACCGTGGAGCCCCTATGAGGCCTCCTCCAACCCCTAATAGCCTCACCCGGTCCTCCAGTTAAAACAACAAACACAAAAACACAAAGCGCCTGGGCTGTAGCGTAAAGCTAACCCATCCGGCCAAACAACACTCACTTCCTACCAGGAAATACTCCAACCCCAGCAGCACCCAGGGGATGGTCATGCAGTCAGGATTGTCCCCTCTGTCTGCACTGGCAAAGCTCCTCCTTCCTTGGTTGCCAGAGGGGACCTGCCCTCCTGGCCTCCTGCCTGGGCTTATATGGGCCAGGCCCTGCCCCTTCCTGTCAGCTGGCTCCCCAGCAGTTGTCTTGGCAACCAGCACCTGTTACTCTGGCTGCCCTGGCAACTGGCAGCTAGGCCTCCCCAATTTTGCCACAAGGGGTCTCTCCTGAGCTGTTTTCTGCTCTCAGGCACCTGAGTGCTCTGCGACTGGGGACCTTGCACTTTCTGCTCTGTAGGCTGCTACCTCATGCCTGCAGATAATGTCCTCTCCTCTGCCTGTTCCTCAGCAGTTCTACTGCCTAGTGAAAGTGGTTGCTGACATCAATCTGCTTCTCCTCAGTTCTGGGGGCCCTCTTCTTTTGAGTAGGCATGTGCTACAACTTCTCCTCATTTTGTAATTCTTCTCCAAGTAATCTTCCTGGCACTAGATGCAATGCAGCATGGATACCTGTGTTTCCAATCTGTGAATCTTCTCCAGGGCAGACATCAGCTTACACCTGGTGCAGATGAAGTGCTCCCAACCCTCTGGGAGGAACATGAACATGGCACATCCCATGCAAGTCACAACAGCTGACCCAGACTCTATTTGTGACTCCTTTGCTCCTTGGAGCACACCTATGCTGTAAGGATAAAAAAAAAGAGGGGAGGGTGGGAAAGGGGAGGAAAAAGGACATATCACAAGAACTTTCACACCAGATCTCTCCATCAGAGCCCTTATCCACATGCACATGCAGTCTCCTGCTCCCTCCTGGTGCAGAATCCCTAGGCAACCTCCTTCTTTGTTTGCTGTCCTCTGTTCCCTGCTACCATGGTTCACTAGCAACTGCCTTTTTATAAGGCTGCCTATCCTAGCCCCACCCCTCAGTTACTTAAACCAGCTCGACCCAGATCAAGCCCTGTCACTCAGTCACTCCAGAAGGGGGAGGGGAGAGAGGGGAAGGGAAGGGAAAGCAATGGTACATGGTGGGGAGTGGGGGAATCCAAACACACACCAAGCACTAGGCAAACACTCTTGCAGCAATCAGCTGCTCCAAGTCCACAGCACAGAATAAAGTCTCTTCAAAGGCAGTCCCACACTTGAGCTGCTTACCACTGCTTTCTGCTTACTGCTCGGCCTACTGCAGCTAACATGCACTTTTATATTTTACAAGGTGCACATGGGCCAAGAAAAGGCTGGTGATGTCTTGCAGTGACTCCCAAGGCATGAGTTTGAGGCCCTCTATGGATTCACACCCCCAGTTGACCAAGCTATAAATGAGTCCCTGGTCATTCTTTCATTCAGGCTGGAGAGTCTAAGATATGATACCCAGCACATGATTCCCTTATGTACAGTTGGCTACAGAAACTAGTTTAAGTATTCTGGCCCAGTGGCTACTAGGCCTGGGTAGATGTTGAACTGACACTAGCGTATTAGTCTTTTAATTAGGGGCATTATTATCTAGTTTTATTTAGGCTTTATTGTTATGCAACACAAGGCTTGGACTCCACTTTTTATTGCTTAGCATAAATAGAATAGTTATTTTCTGTCAAGTTAACAAATTAAGTTGTTATCATTTGTCTATACTCTGATTATTATATTTTCATATAAGTATTTCTTTTATATTCTTTTATAACATTTGGATGCATGGATGAATGAACGTAGAATGAATGGTAAAAGCAGAGCAAACTATGAATATGTGTCAATAAGCAAGTTACCAAATGACGGATCACGCTGAAGATGGCTGAAGAACCAGTTGGTGCCAGGTAAGGAAGAGATAAGGAGCAGAGACCAGCTTAAAACAAGGCCTGGAGAGCATACCAGGCCTAAAGGACTCCCTTTGCGATGGACACGGCCTACACCGTGATAACAGGGGAACGTTGAATAATACTAGTGCCTGGGGCAATGATGCACAAGCTTGACCTTATGCGAGAATGGAAAAGTACCCTAGTCTCAAACAAAGACTTGCAATCCCTATAAAAGAAGAGACTTAATAGTATAAAGGTGGGAACTCACTCTGCAAACTTCAGGGAAGTACAGGCGCACGTGTACACCCCACTTCCAATGGGATCTCAATATGCCTAGGCTGGCCACCTAGAGCAAATATTGAGCAACTGACTTGGGTAACTATTAGGGCTGTGCAAAATGGCACAGTTCCGTTTCGCCTTGAGTTTTGAGGTTTCGACGGAACAGCATTCTGTTTCGAATTTCATTTTGATTCAAAACAGCTGTTCCGTTTTGCTTCATTGAAAAAGTGAAGCAGTTTCGACACTGTTTCAATGTTTTGCTAGATCAGGCTGGGGGCAGGAAGTCAGCCCAGCTGGACTGACCTCCCATCCCCAGCACTATGGTTGGAGTATTTTGACGTTTGAAACATTTCGACTAGCCTCGTTTTGTTTCAAAGCTGTTGCGGTGCCCTTTGTTTCACTTCCTTTTACTGTTTTGACCTCAAAATGAGTCGAAACAGTGTTGAAATGAAATATCCAGTGAAAGTTTGCACAGCCCTAGTAACTATAATATCTTCAGAGAGAAGGAGAACAAATGTGTATATATGTGTGTAGATGTGTGTATCGCTTTAATGTTGTTGTATTCTCAATAAACACGGCAAATTTTCTTGTCCCTCCTGATAACGGTCCTGCTTGTTTTTAAATATAATATATGCTTCATGCACATTACTTAGACCCTCTGCATAGCCTGAGAAATAAGAGGTTTTGATTAGTGCACCACATACAGGAATGATTTAATTAGTGCACCACATACAGGAATTTGGCTACTGCTGCTCAACTAAGCTTAACCCAAAATATCCTGCGGGTTTCAAAGTAATGTATGCAAACTATATGCAGCTCCTGCATTCACAGAGCTCTCCTATTGGACTAATTCTGATTGCTATCCTTTCCTTTTGATGTTGCTAATCTCTCCATTCCCCCAAGAAACACAAACATTTCTCTAACGATTTCTTTCAAAATGCCTGGAGAGTGAATCAGCTTAAAACTGATGGCTTGTGTGTGATTAATAATTGAAGTTATCCAGTTGCCCAGCTTGTTATAAGCAGTCTGGCTTGTCCTGGCAATCGTGACCTTTTCATGTATATTTATCACTATCTCCCTTGTCACTGGATAAATTATAACTGAAGGGGAATACCACCAAAGCGGTATATAACTAAGGAAGAGCATTGTTCACGGATGTTACAGCAGAAGCTGACTCTAACTTCTGCTGCATAGCAAATGTTTGGCAGTGCAAGTGCAGTGCCATCCTTAAATCATTCTCCCTAAGCCATCAGACAATATCTTATCCGGGCTCCAAGATCTCTCTTTCTGTGTCTGCTACTATAGACAGACTCTTCCACTTAAAGGAAATCATGCGTCTTTTATAGATCTCTAAAATATTTCTTTGGAGTTTGCCAGCCTTTAGAAACATGCAGCAGAATGCAAGAAACAAAAATCAATTTTCAGGAAAAAAAATGAAATTTCTGTTAGCAGAAATAGTATGATCTGGCACTGACCAGACTGGCAAGCCCATGTGATTACACCGACCACAGCAGTGATTCATGGAAACACCTGTTTCTTGTATAACATCAACCTCTTTTTCCCTTGTTCTGTTTATTTATTAGAACTGGTTAAAAACTTTCAACATGGTGGTTGTTGTTGTTGTTGTTGCAACTTTGGCTGTCGAGTGAAAAGGTATGAACTGGGGGTGATATCTTGGTTGTTTATAAAATACCCAAGCCAGTAAGGCCCTGTCCTTGTTGGAATGACATTAGTAACAAGAACAGCATTGCTTTCCCTGCATCTTGATTTAGATTTAAACCTCATTTTAAGTCATCAATAGTTGTGAGGAAAAAAATGGACAATCAAACCATCTAAATGAAGTAGACAGGAAAAGGATGCTTCTAACAAAGTGCTAAATGTCAGGTGAAATGTACCCACCAGAGGAGGTTCCCGTGCAAGAGGAGGAAATCTGTGCAAGAGAATGCCTCCTGGTACCCTGGCACATGGTGGATTGTGTGGCGTGAATTGTGCTGGGATATTACATTGTTTAGAGGCTGCTTATTCAGGGCATATGTGAGAATTTCACTTGTTAAGCACACTTGCAAACTTCCGCATGAGAAACCCGCAGACAGACCAGCAAATCAGCTCTGCAGAGAAGGGAAGAAAACCAGAAACAAAGAAGAGCTCAGCTTGCCAACTGCCTGTCTTTCCCATCCTCCCTCAAACACCCTGCTGCTTCCTTTATGAAGCCTGTCAACTTTCCACAAAAAGTGATTTCTTTAAACATAGCATTGCAATAGCTCCAGCTTACGATAGGTGTCTTCCATTTAACAAACCAGATCATTTAACCATATATCTTTGACCTAATTCCATTAGACAGCATATCTTCATTGCTGTGCTTTTACTAATTAAAATTGCCAAATATTAAATCACTTAAACACACTTTTTAAAATTTTTCCTAGCAAAGATTTGGACCACATAAGCCTTGGGTGAGACATTATGAAAGCGTTCGCTTGCACTATCCCTGCTCTCATATTGCATTGATAATTTGTATTTTTCTTTCCAATGTTATGAAGCCTGTAAATTAAAAACAGCTCTATGATTTAAGCCACACAATAACAAGAAAATCTCTATGCTAAGCCTTTCATGGCAAAACTGGAAGAAAGAATGTGGCAAAAAAAAGGTAAGCATCTTCTGACAAAAACTGGTGATGCAAATTAGGTTTTATTTTTAGCTGATTCCATAGTTCTAAAGTGAAAAGTCATGCTGGTATATAGGGAACATAATATAAGGGGAGAAAATGTAGGGCCAGATCCTGTCTTGATGTAAATCAGCACAGTTACATGGACACCAACACAGCTAAACCAAGATATGCCAGCTAAGGAATGGGCCCTACCATTTTTAAATCACACCAGCAGTGTGGAGATCAACCTTAATATGTCCCAGAATCCTGCACAAGCTTTTACTGGGCTGGTTTAATCAGTGTATGAAAGTGCCCAACTTTTGAACAGTGGATCGCTGCACACACCCAGGCCACGTGTCATGCATTATGGGCTCCCCCCTGCCATGCCACATCCACCTCCCTGCTTCTCTGAGCTGCATCACAAAAGTGCTCCAGCGCTGCACAGATGCCGCAGGCTCCCTGAACCTGCATCTAGCGGCAGGGGTAGGAAGCAGAAGCTGAAAGAGGGAAAGGGAACCCAGAGATCCTGGCTGACAGTAACAGCAGGAAGAGCAATGGAAGGAGCAGTGCCTGGACCAGAAGTTGGAGGGCTATGAATTAACCCCTCGCAGGCTGGATGCAGCTTGTGGGCTGCCACTTGGACAGCCCTGTGTTAGATCATTAGGCTTCAGTCCTGCTAATATTTATACACGTGAGCACATGAGCAGTCCTACGGAGTTCAATAGGATGACTTGTATGTAAAGCACTGAAAGGATCGGGGTCTAGCATGAGCAGATCTAGAAGTATGAAAAGGGGGTTGCAGATAGCGTGGTGCATCTTCACATAGCATAACACATATTTGTCTCCAGTTAAGAATAATCTAGAAACTTTACTAATAGACCCGTGGCCTTATGCTATATTATTTAATTTAAGATGGAAGCAAAAACACATATAACTTCACTGGAACGAGCATGAATTTGTTATATCATATATTATGTATAAACGCACAACAAACTAAATCAAAAGACATTTCATTAGTCCTGTACTCATTAGAATCAAATGTATGTCTTTTTCAGATTCATAAAACAAAATCTAGCCATCTTGAGCATCTTGACAATACATCCAGTGTTTCACTGAAAGTTATTTCCAGACCTGGGTTAATGTTTCTATCTAGTTAAAGCAGTCTGCAGGGCTGTGAAACAGGAGTTACATTACCAGGAGCAGCTAACAGAAAGCCGAATTGCAGAACAAAGGATAGTTTGATTAGTGGAACCACTGAAAAAACATTAAAAAGGAGAGAGGGTCATTAACACCTGTGGAATGGAGAGTCTAGAAGGAATAAGGTGTATTATAATGAGCCAGGACCCCTCTTCTGCCTGAATACAAATGCTGCAGTCACTGCCAGGTACTTGGTTTTAAACTTGCAGGAGTGGAACTGCACTACTGCAAGCCCTGGATCTACCCCTGGGGCCTAGTACATGTTGCCAAGTGAATGGGAGTGTTGGCATGTGACACAGTGACATTCTGTATGGCTGAAGGCTGTCCTTGGAAACAAGGATCTGATTCTGCTGGCTCCCACTGGTCAAAATCAGGAGTCAGCAATATAGTTACAGTGGCTTAAGTGCAAGGAGAACCAGGCCCATTGTTGGCTTAGAAATGATATTTAAAGGTTTGTTTTTTGGGGAATTGGCTTATAGGTATAGATATATGCATGATAAGGGGTCAAGATAGGCAGCAGGGGTTAACTGGATTTCTAAAAAGCTTGGAAAACACACACACAGCTTCTCATAGCCCTGAAAGTAGACAGCCTGTCTAGCACAACAAGGCCAATGGATGGACACAGTCTGAGAATGAAGTGGGGCATGCCATAACACAAGATCACAGCCTTCAAGGCAGACAAGCTGTCTGGCACAACAAGGACACACAGCCTGGGAAGCAAAGGAAGTATGTCCCATAACAGAAGATAAGTGACCCCAGCAACAAGGCCTCAGAGAGCAGGGGGGCCTAATGTCCCAGTTTTGGGGAAACAGACCAAATTAGGAGAAGGTCCGGAAGGCTATGTGGATGTGTGGCCACAGAGACAGCCAACCAAAAATAGCCACAGATGAAAATTCATCAGGAGTCATCAAGGGGGAAGGAGAATACAAAAGCAGAGACTTGAGAGTAACACAGGGTCCCTCCTTTTGTCTTTCTTGCCCCTCCCTTTGTTCCGTCCCTCCTCCTGTTCCTTGAGAGGGGTCCCCACCCCCATCCCTGTCCCCCAGGAAGGGTCCCCAAGGCCACCATGGACAGAGGACACACACCAGCAGCCCATGCCATGCACCCCACTGGAGGGGGGCTGTGGGCTTCAGCATCCCACCTCCAGACTGCAGACACAGAAGAGAAAGAGCCTCAGAGTGGAGCCTGCATCCTAACCAGACATACTTTGACTCTGATGACAGCCCTAGGATTGCTAGATATAGAATTGTTTAATTGTTTGTATTGTTGTATTGTATTGTTTTCTGTTCTTATTCTGTATCAATAAATTTGCTTATTATCGACTGGCAGGTGTTGTGGTCGGGCTGAGGGTTGTGCCCACCTGGAACAAAGGTATAGGTACTGGGTCCAAATCCGGTGTCAATACCCATGGCTGGGAGATAAATTGTAATTCACATGTAAACCAACAAAGAACAAGCTGCATGACCTATTCAAAAGGGCAGCAACAAGATTTCCCAAGGTATGTTAAAAGGTTCTGATTTTCTGAGGGTGGATGAGCAGTGTTTTGAGATCTTTCAGCACCTTTAAGGGCATCCCAACTCACCAGTCAGTTATCGAAGCTGGAGGCTCTAGGGGTAAAGGGTTCAGTCCAGCTGGAAGA
Organism: Gavialis gangeticus; assembly: GCF_001723915.1. Classification (NCBI taxonomy): domain Eukaryota; kingdom Metazoa; phylum Chordata; order Crocodylia; family Gavialidae; genus Gavialis; species Gavialis gangeticus. The sequence continues at coordinate 20,434,847 of NW_017729025.1, read as the reverse complement.
CGATGGGAATTTGGTGTACGTAGGGAACACAAGATTCAGCGTTTAATGTCTTCTTGTAAAAATCTACAGCTCCTTGATTCTTCCTCTAACAGGAATCCTGGACCAAAGCCAGAAAGCACCAGGCACAGATGTGAACCAGCTGCAGTGTTCTGAGGCTGGGCTCTGAAGAACACGTCCTGCTACCATTAAGGATGCCTTGTTTTCCACGAGAGCAGCACCCAACCCAGCATAGACTTTCTAAGAGAACTGGCCCTGCTATGGAGCCAAGAGAGTTAGGATTCCTTTTAGCCTGCCTGGGAACCTTCACTCATGCATTTGAAAGTAAATTATCAAAGAGCAAATGAAATACTTTGGGGATTGGTGCATGGCTAATATTTATATAGTGCCTTTCATCCAACGATCCTAAAGTGCTGAGCAAACTTACAAACTATGCACGCACGCACACATATAAACACAGACCCCCCTGATCACTTCACTGAGCCAGCGATGGCACAGACCTTGACAGTCTTTAAACTGGGCACAGCAATGGTATGCATCTAGGTTATCTGAGAGGAGCTTATCACACTGGTACCTGGGCACTAACCAGAATTATGCTGGAGTAAAAGGTCTAGAAGAACAGGTGATATTTTCTTCCTGCTGTCCCAGGCACAGGACACTGGAACTTGCAGGGTTATGATTAATTATTGTTAGCATTGCCGTTGCTCTTGGGGAAAGGCTTTATGGAGGTGCCTTACTTTTAGATCAGCATGTCATCAGTTTGGAGAACAAGTCTGATCTCTCCAGCAAGCAGTTTCAGATTCAATGACCCCATGTCAAAATGCCTGATGGTAGAAGCCTGGTGTGTGTCAAGCATGCCATCCCGGTGAGGACAACTTTCTTGAAGGGACAAGGACACATAGGCAGCTGTGCTGTAATTACCATTTCATCTTTACAGTTTCTGTTTAGGGGAATATTCATAAGTGAGTATGTTATGGACTTGGATTCAGAAAATCTGGGTACAGTTCCTGGTCTTGCTATAGACTTCCTGTGTGGTCTGTCACTACTGCTTACATGCAATATCTGCATCCTCTCATTGTCTATCTTACAGTATAATCCATTTATACATGTACCAAGTAAGTGCATAACAACACAATGCCAGTCATAATTTACCTATTGCATATGCTGTAATCCAGGTATTGGTTAAGTGCACAAACCACATGGCTTATTTCAGCCCCACTGCCTGCTTTGCAAGATAATTGTAGAAATGTAAACTGTATAGAAATGGTGAGGGGGGGGAGCAGGTGTCGAAGAGCTGCTATTAGATGCCTTGAAACTGCTGGGAGCTGGCCAGTTGCAGCGCTGCTCTCTCCCCCCTGATTTTCAAGGCTTCTAATAGCTGCTGTAAAACTGACTAACACAAGCTGTGAAAAATGGTGGGAGTTAGACAGTTTGGGGTTGCTGATACAGTGATACGGATTTGATCAGCATCAAGTTAGGAAAGCCCATGCTCTGGGTGAATGCACAGCTTTTTTCAGTCTGGAGCTTATGTACTTAAATGGAGTACACTGTGTCTAGCATGTAAACTCCTCATGGCAGAGACTTTCTTACTGTATGTTCATACAGTGTCTAGTACACTGGGACTGTAACTCCCCTGAGTCCTTCAGATGATACTGTAGCACAAATAGTGATCAATAATAAGTCTATGAAGCTATAATGGACCTGCAGGTGGGCCACATATTGGGCTGCTCCCTGCTATTTGCTGAAAGTGCTTAGCAGGGGAAGAACGGGGCAGAGGCAGCCTTTCAGCAGTCTGAAAAGGTTTGCTAGCAAATTTTATATATAAAAAGCTGTGGTGTTACCAGGAAAATGCTGAGGCTGCTGAATGTCAGGGGGTGCACAAAAACACCCTTTTCCACTTGTGGAGTTAAAAGATCCCCCTACGGTCAGTTGTGTTCTGCACTTAGAGAGTGAGGGCTGAAACAACAGAAAATGGTGATAAACCTGAATCAAAGTTATTGTCAATTTTAAGGTGCTGCTCATTCTGGCTCCTAGCTGCAACTTAGCATTTATTTCACTCGCTGCTGCCTAGACCCCCCCCCCCCCCC
>NW_017729025.1:20426002-20432680 GCF_001723915.1 Gavialis gangeticus | reverse complement strand
CCGTGTCCCATGGTGTTTCCTCCTCTTTGCAGTCTCTGTCCTTATGCTTGGAACTCCCCTGCCAATCAACTGCATTCTCGTCTTCACAACGCTCCTTAAAAATGTGTTTTGCTCTAACCCTGTCAATGTGAACCCACCATGCGTTATGCGACAAGAGCAATAGTTAAACGGTATCTTTTAGGCCTCTATCCACTGACTGTGATGGCACTGACTACCAGTTGCTTCACTTGGCACAGGAACTTGAGGGCTGGGGAAGGTAGAAGTTATTTAAAGACACATTTACAATCATATCCCATCTTCCCCTCAGGCTAGAGGCCTGCCTTAGCTTTAGGTCAGCTCTAATTTGGACTTGACTGGTAAGAGAAGTACGCAGTGCCATGGCTATGCTTTCCCCAGGCATAAGTCTAGCCTGGGCACTGTAGCACCATAGAGCCACCAATGAATCCCACATGCTAAAACTATTCTCTGAGGGCTGGATTTGCCAGCTTTTAGGGCCCTACATTTTAAAAAAGGTGCAATGCGACCAACTGTGAAGCCCTGGATTTGTCAGAAGTGTGTAGTATTTCACATTACAACACAGCCCCCGTGGAATAGGTCCTGCATCTTCTTCTGTATTTTGTACAGTAGTGACCACCCTATACATAGCCCATATGATCTCAAATGTGCTAACCTCACAGTGACTAAACAAATGCAAGTCTTTTTATAGATACCTGATAACAAAAACCAGGCTAGATGGCAGGCTTGCACAGAGAAGTAAATTATGACACTTCACAGCATTTCTAACCTCCTATCCTGCCATTAGACTAATACAGAAACCTCTCCAATGCATGTGGGTAGTTCAAAGAGCACTAAGTGTGTAACTGTGTAAGTTAAAGTGTATACTCTAACGAACACTAACAGCACACTGTAACCAAGGAGTAAACTGGGAATAAAAAGTCCACTTTTATTCATAAAGGGCCTGCATCCCATTATGCCAATACCCAATACAAAAATGAAAAAAAAATACAGCTCTGAAGGACCAGTCAAAATGAACACAGAAATGAAGCAGGTCCTCTTCCTACATTGAATCTGTTGCTGGTTAAGGCACTGAACTGAACAGATGCCCTAGTCTGAAAGATCCTCATAGCCCCAAGGCTGTGTCTGAGCATGTCTTGCTGGAACTCAACCCTGCGCAGACATCAAGAACATGTCAGCTTAGCCGAGCTGCTGCGGAAGAAGCAATCACAGAGGGTTCTAGGCAATGAAGGGTTTTAACCACCATCTTGAATTATGTTTGGAGACAGTGCATTTCCCGGGGAAGAATTCAGGTGCTCATTACAGTAACAATGAAGTCCTACCACTCTTTTTAGAGCAAGAGGGAAAGAGAAGAAATGCGGACCTCCATAGAAGTCTCCTAATCCTGATGGAGCTCCTTTCTTCTTCCCTAACTCTGAGCTTTGACCAATATTCCTCTCCTCCCAGTGGGCAGGATAGCTACCAATATTCATGGGGGGTGAATGACACTATTATCTTAACCCAAAGACTTGAAGCTGACTCTGAACGCCTTCATGTATCAGGTAAACCAGAAAGAATATTCCTGAAATGAGTAGAAATTACCGTAGAGTGGAACTGTCATAGGCAAGAGGTGACTACCCCCTGGTTTCCTCCACAGCCTGTCGCTGTCACCCTGTGCCACAATCTGCCATTGTAAAGAGCTTGTTACATCCTCAAAAAAAAAGGTAACAGAGATGTCCTGGAGATTACTTACGGCCTAACAGATACCAAGGATCTGCAATTGGTGTTGATGGGTTCTTCCCTCTAACACCACTGGCAAACAGTTGGATACATTATCAAGATACTCGGTGGCTCCAGTTCCTCCTTCATGGGAAAGAGCAGGTTGATGACTATCCATGCCAGTGAGTATCCTTTCCAGTGACCTCCACACCATAAAGCAGGGAACCTCATGCCCTTTTACAGGCTTCTCCTAACCAGCCTCTTCTTTCATTCACACACCCTCAATTAAGCCCAATCCCTTGTCAATCCCTCTGAAATAGCTTTCTTCCTGGAGCATCAGAGAAGGCTACTAAGTAGTTTAAGTGTGCCGAGAGCAATTTCAGCCTGTGTCACTAATCCAACAAGGCTCAAAGAGGCAGTCCTGGCTATTGGCTCCTCAGCCAGGGTCGAGATTCCTTTCCTGTCTCTGATACGAAACTTGCTTCATTTAGCTCACTCTGTTGCAAAGCAGCGATGTTGATATCTGTGTTAGAGAGGTGTCACGAAGCTTAATTAATGTTTGTGAGGCCCTATGAGAGCCTTGAATGAAAGATGCTGTTGAAGCAATGTACGGTACCATTGTTAGTATTCCATACGAGTCGAAAAGCCAATTAACCAGAAATCTGATTAGGGTTTACTACTACTGCAGTTGGAGCTAGAGCTTGGGTAGCAGGGTAAGAGGCACCTTTGGAAATATAAGAGATGCTGGATAGCTAGCAAGGGTGCAACACTGGACTGCAGGCTGCTACAGAGGCTGGAACTATGGCCAGAATTTTTAGAAGCATGTGGGGGAAGTAGCAGCACACATCTGCCTGCTCTGGATGGGATGTGGGCACATGTGGAGTAGAACCAGTGGCAGATCTGGGGTGAGGGTGTGGGTACTGGTGCACTTGCACCCTCCTTTGATTCCTGCTCCACCCAGAGTTTCAGACCAACTGCCTGGCAGTGGCAGCAGCATTTATAATCAGGCAGCACTGAGGGAGTCGCTTGGCTTGTAGTCTACCTGCTCCCTTTTAAACTCTTCATTGCACAAGTATTAATGACCATCTCTTCTTTTTAATGTTCCACCAATCAAGCTATCCTTTGTTTTGCAATGCTGCTATCTGTTTGCTGCTTCTGGTCATGAAGTTCCTGCTTCACAGCCCTGCAGACTGTTTTTAACTCATGAAGTTGTATTTGTTTTTGCTTCAATCTTAAACTGAACAATCTAGCCCTAGGTCCAGAGCATATTAGTAAAGGTTCTAGTTTATTTTTAACTGGAGAAAAGTATGTGTTGTTTGATATGTAATGATGCACCTCACCCTCTGTACTCTTTTCAGAATCCTAGATTGGTCCATGGGTGGAACACTGTGCACATCTCCCCAGCTTGTAATGCATGCTCATTGCTAGGCTTGGCAGGATTTGATCATTTATTGATAAACATGGATAAACATTAATTTCACCAGATGGACAGAAAATTATTTCCATTGGTAATCATAGAAATTTATAGAAAGGAGATAATATATTTAAAAAATCTGGGATGGGGGTAAGGAAATCGGGGGCAGGGACATGCACACACACGTGCGCGCACATGCTTGGTGGCTGCTGCAGGTGGGGTGGGAGAAGCCCCAGCTGCGTTGCCCATGCACTGCTCCTCTAGCAGTGGCTCAGGCAGCTACTGCAGGAGCTGGGGGCCATGCTGTGAGGGCTGTGTTGGGGTGGGGGACAGGGTTGAAGGGGCAAAGCTGTTGGCAGCTGGGAGCCTAGTGCCACTGGCTGCTTGCTCTGCCCAGGTCCCAGCTGGGGATTTGGTGCTAAGCTGCCAGCGAGCCTGGGCTGGCCCCTGTGTCATTGGGGCTTGTGGGAGTTTGATCCCTGCCCAGATTACAAAGGGGTTGGGCTGGGCAGGAGCTCTGGGAACACAGGGAGAGACAGCAGCCACCTAGCCCGGGCTGGGAAGCAGCTCCCCATGGCCCCTTGGGCAGCAAGCTGTGCCTGGTGGCCACCAGCAAGAGAGCAGCCTTGCCCCTTGATGGCCACATCTTCTCGCCTCTCCAGACAGTGTGGGGGCAGCACCTGGGCCCTGGGGGCACCCCTGTGTGCCCTATCCCAATCATACTGCTTCTCCCCATGTTCCCAGAGCTCCTGTGTGGCCCAGCCCCTGCATATGTGGGGCAGGAAGTGCAGGGGTACCTCTGGGGCCCAGCCACTGCCTGCACACTACCCGGAGAGGTGGGAGGCTGTGGCTATCAAGGGGCTGGGCTGCCCCTCTTCTGGTGCCTGCCAAGCAGGGCTCAACTCTAAGGGGCTGCAGGAAGCTGCTCCTTGCTCTGCTGCCCATCCCCTTGTTTCCAGAGCTCTGGAGTGCTGCTCTCCTCCTCTTCTGATCCTTGCCCACCCAGCTTTTTCCTGATGAGTGAACAGAATGATTTAAAGCAGGTATGCATTATTGATTTATGGAATTTATTTTATATATTTTAAAGTGATTTTATAAACCGTTTAACAGTATACCGTCATTACTATATTGTCTGCCCCCCACGCCCCAATTGCGTGCAATCTTTAAAATTTTAATTGATAAAAAATGATAAAAGGTGAAAGAAATGTCTAAAAATAAACATTGATTTTAGCCATTGAAATTATATATCTCAATCTGAATTCTGCCAAGCCTACTCACTGTGCTTTGCTGAGTTTGGAGAATGGAAACAAATGGGTTTAGACAAAGGGTGCTCAATCCCCAGCCCATAGGTCAAATCTGGCCTGCAGAGCTGTCATCCAGCTGGCAGGGCTCCCCAAGGGTCAAGAAATTTGGCAGCAGGTGACAGTGGCAGCAGTAATTGCCACTCCCCAAGCGGGTCCAGATAATGTGCCAGCACACAGCTGCATATGGGTACCCAGGGTCAGGATGGATCTGGGTGTATGGGATGGCACCCACTGACTCCCCCTGCATGGGATCCCACCTGTGGACTCACCCTGTGCCACTCCTCTGACAAGCAGGGTCTTGAGGTTGGGCACCAGTGGTTTAGACTAGGGGTGTTCAAAATCTGCCCTGGGGCCAAATGCAGGCTATGGAGCCTTGGAATCTGGCCCATGGGGCTCCCAAGTCAGGAAATTTGGCAGTGAGGGAGCAGTGGCAGTTAATACCGCCACCCCTACCCACTGCCAACATCCCAAGCTTGGCACAGCAGGTCAGAGCTGGGCCATAACCATTTCCCCACATGGCCAGATCAGGGCCAGGCCAAGCCCCCTATCCCTGAATGGCTGGGGCCCCAATTCCCCCTGCCAGCCCCATTCTACGTGACTGGATGGGACCCTGCTGCACACACCCTGGACCCTGAATTGGGTCTACTGGCTAGATGTGGCCTGTAGAGAGACCAGTCACTGGAAGGGACCAGGCACTGCCCCGTGGGTACCAGGCACTGCCCTGTGCACCTATGAGGAGAAGCTGAGGGAACTGGGCATATTTAGTCTGGTGAAGAAAAGCCTGAATGGGGATTTAATAGCAACTTTCAACTGCCTAAAGGGTGGTTCCAAAGAGGATGGAGCTAGATCGGGGTGGATAAAATAAAGCCTGTGGGCCAGATCTGGCCAGCCAACTGATTGTCTCTGGCCCGCAGCTGCCCCCGTGGCACTCTGCACTGGGCTGAGCCCCATCCACTCCTACCCAGGGCAAGCCATGCTGTGCTCTCCTGCCTGCCCCCGGCCCCACCCAGTGTGCACAGCTTCCCACCAGGGCTGCTCCTGGTGTGGCCCCAGGTATTACTTAGTTCCCCCTGCCTCCAGCAGCATTTCCTTCTGCCCCTGCTGCTGCAGCTCCAGACAGCAGGTAGCATGGAGAAGCAACAGCAGCCATGGGGACATGTGCCAGGTACCACATGCCCAGCCAGGCGGGGGAGGGAGGCACAGGGCTCCAGCTCCAGGTCACCTCGCACCCACTCTGCCCACCCGGCATGATGAGCAGCCACTCACTAGGAAGCTGTGCGTACCAGCCAGGGCCAGGGGTGGGTTCAGGTGGGAGTGCAGTGTGGGCTGCCCCAAGTGGGAGAGGGCAGGGCTTGGCTCATGCAGGGCTGGATGTGGGGGGTGGACTGCACCTGCACTACCCAGGCGAGCTCTGCTGCATGTGCCCCCGGCCTCCCCTCTCCTTCCCCCCACCACATCTGCTCCTGAGACCTAGCACACAGGCAGCTCTCACACCCCCCTACCCCTCCACACACACACACAATATACGAAAGCGAGACTTTACTTTGAGCTATTATGCCATCGCCTCTGTATGCACTACTCAGAAAAACATAAATCAGGACAAAAATTATTTTTTGAAATAAAATTAAAATACATGTACATACGTTTGATTTGCGTATGTTATTTTTTAAAATCTATCATTTGTTAAAATATCTTCTAAAAGATTTTTTGTGTGCAGCCCTCAACAGCTCACCAAAGCTTGTCAAGTGGTCCTCCAGCCACCCCTGAGCTAGGAAGTCTTATGTCATGTTTAGAGGATGGTTGTATGGGACAGCTTGGATAGGGGCGTTCCTGCCTCACACAGGAGGTTGGATTAAACCAGGGGTTCCCAAACTGTGGTACATGCACCCTTCTGTGGGGTACGTAGGAGAAACTTTGTAATTTAATTTTCGTTTAAGGAGTTAAAATATAAATCTCCGCTGGCAGGGGTATGTGGCTGGCTAGTAAATCAGGAAGGGGTACACAGTAAGAAAAGGTTTGGGACCCTCTGGACTAGATGAACCATGGGGGTTCCTCCCAGCAATACTTCTCTACCACTGTTCTCGGGGTGGTGGGTTGGTACCAGGACAAGTTGCAGCCAGATATAAGGAAAAACCTCTCTCACAAAGAGCTCAACTCAGAGGTGCTGACTTATTTTTGCCTGGGCAGGGGGCCTAAGATGATGGACAAGTGCCCCCTGCCCTTAATGTGCGGGGAAGGGGGTGGGGG
>NW_017729025.1:20424634-20425818 GCF_001723915.1 Gavialis gangeticus | reverse complement strand
GCGGGGAAGGGGGTGGGGGTGGGCAGAGGGGGCGCAGGGGTGTGGGATGGGAGAGGGCTAGGGTGGCCATCACAGAGGACAGTCCGGTTTTCTGCTACAGGCAGTCCTCGACTTACAACGTTTCGCGTTACAATGTTTATAAATTGACACCTGGTTTCAACTTTCTGACGTCAGTTCCGACTTTACAATGCTTGATCCGATGTGACACCACGCCAGCGAACAAGCTGGCTGCGTTGTTCATCTCCCTGGAGAACATCCGTCCAAACTTCCTTGGTCGCTTTCTTTAAGAAAGCAGATAAGACTCCAGAAAAACCGGCAGCCAGGATGCCTGAGAAGACTCCAGCCAAGAGCCCTTCACAAAGTCCAACCAAGAGCCCTTCAAAACGTCCAGCGAGGTCTCCTCAAAGAAGTCCTTCCAAATCAATAGGATTGCTATTTACAATATAAATACATTAATGTAGCTATATTATACTCATCTATAATTGATCAAGTACAAAATTCTGGGGTATTTTTCATGACAACAGGGTATCGGGCCTTGGTTCAGGAACCAATCCCTCATTTATAACATTGCTTCTTTTGAGAAAATGGTTACAAGGGTTTGACTGAAGAGGCGGTTTTCAGGAACCGATTGTGTCTTAAGTTCCAGGATTCCTGTCCCCTGTCCTCTTGTGACCCCAAACCCGATGCCTTTCTGTCCTCTCTTCAAGAGAAAAATAGAGGACATAAAGGTGCCAGGTTTCATATCAACAGAGGACACCATGGAGGGGGCGCAGGCGATGCAGGGAGGGGGTACCTGCTCCCCCTCAGACATGCCGGGTCCATCCCTCAGGTCCGGGCCGCCTGCGGCGTCTCCCCGGGGGCGCCAGGCCCACGCTCGGCGTCGGTGGGTCGCGACACCTCAGTCCCCTGGGGTTTCAGAGCGGGGTGAGCAGGCCGCGGCTGGCCTGAGATAGGCAGAGACAAAAGAAGCGTCTCAGGCCAAACCCAAGCTCCGGGTGGTGCAGGCCCCGGCCCGACGCACTGCTTGGCCCGCCTGCAGGCGCGGGGAGCAGGGCAGTGAAAGGACGGGTCGTCCAGCCGGGTGGACCCTGCCCGGCAGTCACCTGACCGCACCTGCCGGCAGGGGAGGGGGCGGGGCCAGGCGCGGGGCCGCCCCTCACGTCGGGGCGGGGCGGGGCGGTGGC
>NW_017729025.1:20406903-20424624 GCF_001723915.1 Gavialis gangeticus | reverse complement strand
CCCTACGGCCCCCGCCACCGCACCGCACCGCACCGCCTGCCGGGGCCGGGGCGGCTCCGCCCGCTGCAGAGGCCGCCGCGCTGCCCCCCCGGCTCTGCCCGCAGCGGGGAGAGAGAGAGAGAGAGAGAGAGAGAGAGTGTGTGTGTGTGTGTGTGTGTAGTGAGGGAAGCAGAGTGTGTGTGTGCTTGCATGTGTGTACATTGGGTGTGTGCGTGTGTATGTGTGTGTACATTGGGTGTGGGTGGGTGTGCGTGCGTAGTGTGTGTGTCTACATTGCATGTGTGTGTCTAGTGAGGGAAGCAGAGTGCGTGTGCATACAGTGTGTGTGCGTGTGCGTGTGTGTGTCTGTACTGAGGGAGGCGGGGGGGGAATGGCCCCGGCCCCGGCCCCGGCCCCTCTCCCTGGTGCTTAAGGCTGGAGGTGACAAGCAATGGGACAGCAAAGTGACAGCCAAGATGCCTGCATGTGTGCTTGTGTGTCTGAGAATGGGCCAGGCCCCCCTGAGTGCACAAGACTGGAGGTGATAAGTGATGGGACAGTAGAGTGACATCCAAGATGCATGTGTGCGTGTGTTCGTGCATATGCACATGTGTGCATGTGTATGTGCACACGTGTGTATAAGTGTGTGTGTGTGTGTCAGTGTGTGTGGCCCTGGGACCCCTCCCCGGGGTGTGCACGCCTGGAGATGATGAGCAATGGGATTGAGAAGCAGCGATGGCCTGTCTGCAGAGGCCAGGGAGCTTTCTCTGCGCAGTGGCCCCTTGGCTCTTTGATCAGCCAAAGGAGGAAGGGCTGAAAAGGGATGCAAAGGACTTGTGTAGCTCAAGGGTGTTCACAGCTACTAAAATCAGGCAGGCCAGGGATGCTTGGTCAGGTCTGGTTGTTGAAGCACTGGTGGTGGGTGTGATGCCAGGTGCAGGTGAGAGCAGGACCCCAACCCCAAGGAGTTCATGACATAAGATGGATAGTACTTGGTGTACCTGAGATGGGTGGCTGCATTTTTAGTGGTACAGGATTGGCTCTGTAGACTACCCAACAAGAGGATGTGATGCCTGAGATCCAAACCCAAAGCTGTTCAATCCATGATTGAGGGTATCTTTTTGCATGAGCATGGTAGTTCATGATTTCATGCATAAAGCTTTGGAGTATAAGTAGCATCTCTAATATTCTCCAAGATCCTCAAAGAGAGGCAAAGATTTATGAGCCGTTTGGTCTATTAAATTGTCTTTTCTCCGTTCCTGTCATTGATTCCCACCATTTCTTTAATACATTGATATTGCAGCCCTTTCCTCCCTTGACAGGAGGGAATTCTGGTTTATCAGGGTTGCAGTAAACTATTGCAGAGCAGAGATGACAGGAAAATAAGGTCTAATTCTCCTGTCTACAGCCCACCTAGAAACAAAACTAAACTTAACGCAGGGGAATATCGTAGGCGGGAGCTGAGAAGAGGGAGGGAAAAATCAAATGGATTGGGGAAGAAAGAGAGTTTGATTTGTGATAATCCATTCTCTCTTTCTTCAGGGGAAAGAGAGATGGTGAGCCTGGGGCCTGAGAGAGACTGAGAAGGAAACACATGTCACCAGTGGCTTTCTGCTCTACATGCTCTTTCCCAGGGACAACAGAAACCTGAGGGGTAAGCAAGGCAACGAACAGGTTTGGTTGGCTACTTGCTTAGAGCTTTCCCTTTAGATGTCAGCTCTGCTGATCTCTGCCCTTTCTTTAGGACTAGATTGCAGTATTATAATCTGCCCGCATTAAAGGAAAGCCTGGGGCAGTGGCAGACTGTGACTTAGAGAGGCATAGTTCATCCCTTGGTTCCTCCTCGTGCCTTGATATGTGGGAAATAATATGGTATTGAAGTGGATTAGTAGAAGGTTTCATCACTCACCTTGTATCAGCACCACTCTGGCCAGCTCACTGAGGTGGAAGATGGGACTTCTTCCTACTCCCATGATCTGTGTGGGATGGAGACTAGAAGGTTGAGGGTACTACTTTCCTTCCACCACTCCTGGTGCATTGATCTGTGATGTGAGTATCACACAGAAGCAGCAAGAGGAAATATTACATCCCTGCCCTGTGCTGGGCAGTTTCTGAGTTAGCACAGCTAGTAGTTTCTGACAAGATATCTTAAGTATAGAGACAGAGGAAGCTGAAGCTGTGTTCTATACTAGTCTGGAGCACACAGTGGGTTGAATTTCTGCTTCTTCCCCATGCTTCAGTTTTCAGGCTGTTGGATTCAAGTAGCTTCAGTTTTCAGGCTGTTAGATCCTTTAACCTATTAAAAAAAACCCCCAAAAACCCAGACCTTCCTCCATGCTTTCGGAGTAATGTCAGGGCTGTTGGTGAACTTGTTCCTATGGATGGCTAGTGAACTAAAGAACATCATGTACATGTGTTTTGTTTCTCAGGATGTTTAAAGGATAAGTGCCAGACACCAAAATGAGTGTCACTTCGTGGTTCCTGGTGAGCAGCACTGGCATTCGCCACCGCCTCCCGCGGGAGATGATATTTGTTGGCAGAGATGAATGTGAACTAATGCTCCAGGTAAATGTGCATTTAATAATATCTCTTCTGATGTTATAAATACCCCTTAAAGGTGCAATGGATATTACAGGTGTAAAGTAAAGGTGAGGTAGATCTGTAGAGGTATTGGTTACTTTGAATTATTTCCCTAGTTAATGAGAACTTGATTTTAAACTCAGCGCACCACACCCACAAAGGTTTAATGCACTGGTGAAAGTGACAGCGAATGTTTGCAAACAGCCTTGTCATTAGATTGGGAATCAGTGTTGTACTGGCTGTAAATCAAATGAAACAGGCTAACAATGCTGACCTTGGCATACGTACTCTACAAAGGGAACACAATCCAGTCCTGGTATGCAGAGTGGTTCAGCTACTTTTTCTCATGCAGCTCTTGCTGCATGTACCGTGCATTGGCATATTTGGATTTTGTATGTTGCTAACTGAAAGTTTAATTATATTGTCAGTGCTTTAAGTCCCTGGTTTGGGTCTTTAACCTGAAAGGAAGCATTTGTGCTCCATGTAACAATCTTACTGTCTAAAATGAATTAAGTGGCTTCCTTTTATCCATCAGAATTACTGTATTACTTGTGCAGAAAGGTGATTTCACTCACCCACCCCAGAGAAATCTACCTTTTTGAGGCTTTGATGGTCTGATGTTTCACGTGAAGTCCATTATGTATCGTTGAAGGCACAACTGGCAGACTAGCTTCCCCTAGTTGCTTTGTGGATGTTCAGAACTGAAACTTTTGGATTAGGCTATTCGAAGCAGAGATTTCCAAGCAGTGGTCCATGGATCACTGGTGGTAGCATTTAGTGGTGGTCAGCAGAGAGCTAACTGTTTGCACAGTTTGGGTTCCATTCCCTGCTTCCATCCGCTAATTTGTGTAGAGACGCATCTTAAATGTTTTCCTAATATGTTTCCAGGTGGGTGATTTTATGGAGTAGTTGAAGGGACTTTGTAAATGGGAGGAGAGTTTAGTGGGTAGAACTTGTAGTTGGGAGGAACCGTATCTTTAAAGAAGATTAAGTCTTAATAGACTAGATTATCTGTGACAAAATATGAGTAGGCGTTTTCAGAAGAAAAACTTTGATGTGCCTCAAGACACTCTGCTGCTGTTCAGGGCATGCAGCAGCTAGAGCGGGATTCCAGGTTTTGAAACTCCAGCATTGTGATGGGTGGATGGCAGATCAGTTGTTTGGGTTTCCCCATGATTAACGCAATCTTGTTTTAGCTTGTGTTTTTACATGTTTGCCTGGAACGTGAGACACAAGAACTGTCAGAAACATCCCGGTGTCTTCTGTAAGGCTGTATTAATCTGGACAAAATCCTTGGTTTTTTCCCCATCCTCTTATTGTGGCCTAAGGAAGAAAATGCATTTGTTGGCCAAGGCTTTCAAAAGGACGTTGACCTTTGAATATGCAGTTTGGGGCCCTTTGAAAAGAACCTGACTTTTATAGGATGATGGGCTAAGCACTTTGTGAAAATCAGATGTCTTAATCTGGGCACCTAATAATGGAGATACCCAGTTTTAGTCATTCTTAAAGATCTAGATGTCTGTGCAGTCAGGTGTTAGGAGAGCCAGTGCTGCCCATGGAAGAGGGGAAAATTGGGAATATTGTCCCACACCTTGGCATTCAGGGAGACTCATACTGGCTGCTTTTTTTGGATTAGGAATGGTTTTAATATAAAGCTTCCAGATGTTTTGAAATTTAAAACCATTCTGGGACTAGCATAATTAAAGCAGCCATGATCCTAAATTTGGGAGCTGTAAAGAGTTGTGTGTGTGGCCCAGCTAACAAAAAGGGTTCCAACCAAAGACTTTGGCCTGGGCCCAAAAAATGCTGTAGGCAGCGCTGAGCAGGATTAATAGATTGAATCATTTGGGCTTTGAACCTCTCCATGCCACATAGATGACTTCCTAGTGAGGAGCTGCTTTGTGAGACAGACGTCAGACATGGCACAGTGGTGCACCCGGAGTACCAGAGCCTGGCAGTGGGGATCCTTTTACATTTGAGTTATGCTTTTTTCTTCACAGATCTCAGTTGGGGGAAACAAAGTAGGATTTGACAGGAATTTAGTAGGTGCTACAGTGGGGTCTGCAAAGAAGATGTAATTGAGACAGGGCAGTGGTTCTGCAGGGACTAAATTGTTCATCCAGAAGCAATGTTCTGCACTGTTTGTTTAGGCTGATGAGCTAATAATGTTCATGAAGCAAATTGCAGTGACCCTGTCTGAGCATGTTAATTCAGTAATGCACCTTTTTCAGATGACACCTCAGTTCTCATTTCAAGCAGCATGGTGGATTGTTTCTTTGCCCCTTTCACCTCCAGAGACATTCCTCAAAGCTGGCTTGCGTTCCAAGCAGTACGAGTTCACCCGGGACAGACGGCACAAGTTCTCATGTCAAGTGGATGCTTGCAAAGTTGTGTGCAAGCAGATAGAAGCCAAGGACCTAAAAATAAACCTTCCTACAATGGCTGCCCATATCACAAAGCCCTTATGCAGACTGGCACTGCAGTTCACCTTAAATGTAGATGCGCTGCATGTTTTCATCGAGGTGCGTTGGCAAAATTCTGCGAGGATGTTGGACCAGAACCAATGCTATTAGCTTTCACCTTCTGTATCATAATGCTTGTTGTAGGGCTAGTTTGATTTGTGAGCATGCTTTTGAGGGAAGAAACTTTAGAATTGGTGTATTCCTAGTAAATGTACAGCACAGAGCAGACTGGCATTGTCAGGGGAATGGGGCAGATGGTTGTCTTAGCAGCTAGACTATAGTAGTGTCACAATCCTGTGTGCTGGGCAGCGAACAAATACATGATGCTATAGCAGTCCCTGTCCAAGAAGCTCACAGTGAGTTGGTCAACTTTGATTTTACTGCTCTAGGAGTTATTTGGGGTAGAGTCTTATTTATACCTTTTAATTGTTACTTTACATCATCCACTTATTGGATCCCTAAGCAGTCAGAAAGTGGGGTGGTTGGTGGGGTTTTGGGGGGGTTTTTGTTTTTAACAAGATAATGTTGGAGTGACATACTCTTAATGGTTCAGGAAAGCTGCATGCAGTTGGTCCAATTAAAAAAAAACACTCCTCAAGAAAGAAATATCCCCCCCCCCTCCTTTTGAATATTTAATAAATTATAAAGGGATGCTGCATGCTTTATTTTGACCCATGTTCATGTATTTCAGGTAGGAACTGTTGTTGGCAATCAAGTAGCTGAAGAAAATTGTAGCCTTCAAGCTTGAGATTGAATGGGTTTGCTAGTGGGGAAACATAATATTTCTGGAAATCTGCAACTACTGAAAGGATTAGAAATATTTAAAATATTTTTTTCAGTGTGGTAAGGAGTTTAGTGCAAGTAATTGTGCGGCTTGCATTGGTTTTGAAAAGGAAGGAAATTAAATCTAACATATTTTGAGGTTTAGCTTGGAGGATTCAGTTCGGCTCTGGGCTCAGTTTTCTCATTGTTACATTGAGAGGAATTCTGTTCTGTGAATAATCACCCTGATTCCTGCGGGATTATCTATTTAGTATCATCAAGCAGTCATGGTATCAGTATCAGGCTTCAATTAGTAAAACAGCCCAATTAAATTTTGTCTTGAAACTTTAAAAGTTTTTTTTTTTTTAAGTGTGTCCCCCTTTTTTCACCTCTGCTCAGAAGAAAACTGTTTTAATAGAAACTTGAGAGAAAATTGAATATTTCCTTCCCCAAAAACTTCTGTGAAAAAATATAATTGGCAGTTTTATCAGATCTTGTCTTCTGCTTAATCTGGTTGGTATTTGGGTGTTTTAAAAAATAATAATTTTCATGAACTGAAAATTCATAATGAAACAAACATTTTCCCAGACAATCTCTTTCTTTTTTTGTCAAACAAGTCAGAACATTTAAACGAAAATAGAAAATATTTCATATAATTGGTTTTTGCCTTGGTACAAAAATGATTTTTTTTTTCAAAAAAATGTTGGTATAAAATATTTGAGCAGCACTCCCTTAAATACTGGTTCTATGGAACAAAGCTCTGTTTGTGTGTGTATGGCTTTTAATCTACCTTGCATAAAACTGCATGTCTGAACACCAATTACAGATGGCACCCGGCAGTTATGCTTGCAGTTAAGATTGCCTAATAATTTTTATTCTAGGTGGGGCTTGTAGTGCTGCCTGTTATTAAGGTTGGGTGGCACATCCCATTATAAGACCCTGTTCTCGCTTGCTTAAAACTCTGCCAAGCTTTAACTGCTTGGACCGGCCTAAGGAAAAATTCAGTTGTTTTGTCCTTGTTAAAAACTTATGGCAACTTTTTTTTTTCTTTGAAAAGTTCCACTGCTTTGGAGTAGAGACTTGAAATTTGGTGCTGGCCTTCAGCTGAGGGTTTTGCCTTTTCATGGTCTCATGAATTTCTGCCCACATGTGGCCAGGTAATAAGCCTTTGAAAAGGTGATGTTCTCACATGATCAGTAGAGACAATGGACCGTATGTCTGCTGAGCAAGTCTGAGTCTCAGCCCCTGGTGCTGACCAGACTGCCGTCTCCAAGGGGTGCTGGAGATTTCTGTGACGCTGGGTTTTATGGACAGAGCCGGGCTTTCCCTATAATGGCTGTTCCCAACTTCAGGGTTTGGCCAGGCATTGGCGCTGAGAGCAGGGCTCTGGCATTCTGGTAACACAGACAAGGAAGCTTTTCTCTTTGTACTTGATTTGGACAAGAGCCAGAGGAGGGAGGTGTAATAGTAGGCGACTGGGACTGCAGAGGGGAGGCTAGAACTGGAAATCAGAGGAGATGTTGAAAGCCAGTTGGCTGGTGAGAATATAGAAATGGATTTGCAGTTGGGGGAGTGGATGAGCGCAACTAGGAACCACGAGAAGCTGGGCTGAGACTGGGTAAAGGAACTGAGAAAGAAAAAGATGGGAGCAGGTGATCAACAAAATTTTGAGGGGGCGATTGAGGGCCTACAGGAGGAGACTAGGACTGGGAGTTGGCAGTAGTGTAGCTAAGGAGGGGCAACCAGGGCAGCAGCCCCAGGCACTAACTTGGTGGGGGGCAGAAAAATCACAGCTGCCACTGTAGCGACCTGTATTTGGGGCGTTAGGAATTTCCTGAGCCTGACGTTCCATTCCGTGATGGCCCTTTTCTCCATAAACTTGTCGAACCCCTTTCTGAGCCTTGTTCTACTATTGGCCACCTCGGTGTCCTGTAGCAATGAGTTCTCCAAGGTCATGATGCATTGTGTTAAAAAAACCCAAAACAACCATGTTTCTTTATCACCTGATACATTCATTAGGTGCCCAACTAGTTCTTTTGAGAGAGAGTGAACAGTAGTTCCCTATTCACTTTTCTCCCACCACTTGTCTTCATGGACCTCTATTATATTCCCCACCCCCAGGTAGCTGAGGTTCTTCAGAAAGGGAGCTGTTTCAGTTTCTTCTCGTATAGAAGCCATTCCATATTCACGATCATCTTTGTTATCCTTCTCTTACCTTTTCTATTATCCTATTTCAGATGGGTTGACCAGAGATGCTTGAGTATTCATTATGTGGGTGCACCATGGATTGATGCATAAGGGAACAGAGATGTTTCCTGTTTTATTTTCAATTCCTTTCCTAACAACTCTTAACCTTCCATTTACCTTTTTGACTGTTGCCGCACATTGATTTTTCAAGAATTGTCCGTAATGACTTCCAAAATCCATTCCTGAATGGTAATTTCCATTTCAGAGTCAGTCTGTACATCAAGTGTATATATAACTAGGTTTTTTTTTTCCCCATGAGGATTACGTTGCATTTGTCAGTGTTGGATTCACAATTGTGAAGTCATACGCATGCACAAGGGAGACAAATTATGGTCAAAGGGACCACTTGAATTCTGGCAACTTGTGAGGGCTTGACTCTTCAACCTTAATAATGTTTTTTTAACATTGTTTTTATTCTGTCTCTGTATATACAGCAGAAGTGTAGTGTGGAAAAAATGCACCATGAGCAGTACTCAGCCCCACCTTTCTGGCTTGCAGGTGCAGGAACAGCAGCAAACAACAGTCAGTGCAAGGCATTCTGGGAATCATAGTTCTGTAAAGTGGCAATGGAGTTAACTGCTGCTGAAGGGGTAGCAGGGGGGACTTTCATTCAATTTTTTCTTGCCACAGCTTATGTTCAGAGGGAAAAAAAAACGCTTGTTTCAACAGCAAAATTCAGGGCAGTTCTCCCCCCAGCAACAGTGAACTCCATTGCCACCCTGCAAAACTCTGATTCCCAGAATACTTTGTGCTTCATGATGCACAATGCTTGGACTGGCTGCTGCTTGAAGCTGGAAGGTGCAGGCATATTGAGGCAGGCAGCAGCAGTAGCTCCAGTACTTGCATCCTGTCCTGGCATATCTCCACTTAGGTGGCACTCAGGCCACATGTCCCACTTTGCCTACCCCATGTTACATGAGCGATGTACAGAATGACTATAGAATAATAAGCATGCAGGTTTGAAGTTGGGAGGAAGCTGACTTGTAGGCTCTTGAATCCATTTGGTTATATTTTTAGTTTTCCTAATATACTCTGGATGAATTCACTGACATGCTGAAGCCTTCCCCCCATTCTGGTAATTCCCTAGCTCAGGAGGCCTCACTAGAAGCCACAGAGACTGCTTCACTGGTTTTAAACCCCTCCTTTCTTTCTTCCTCCAAAGGCATTTCCTGGAGCCAGTGGAGTGTGGTCAGGGTGAATCTGTGCTCCATCCATAATGTGCCAGTGAAGTAGCATGTTGTGTGCCCACACCACTTGCTTCCCTTCTCTCCTTGGAGTGTATCTGAGTCCATGTCTTCCTAGAACCTACTCTAATAATTCAGTAACTATCACTAGTGAGCTAGATGGTTTGCAGACAATTATGAAGACAAAAGATCCTGTTCTGGGGAGTCTGCAGTCTTCAGTGGACCATGTTTAAATGGGGGATGTGAGGTAGGCTACAACACCAAGTAAAGGGACACAAGTGGGGCTAGTGTATGTCCTCATTCTTCCACAATGTTTGAGTATAGTGTTGGTTTTTCCGTTTCAGCATTTTTCACTGTCTTTAGTTGGTTGGCCTGGGAGGAATTGGGGTTCTCCAGCTCACTGAGAGAGGATGCATTGGGAGGCCAGATGCATGGGAGGAGCTGGGCAGTAGTGTGACATGAAGCAGGTGGAGAGCTGAGCATCACAAGCAGGGGAAAGTTGGTAAAGGGCTGAATTAAATGAGCAGAAAAACAGGTAGGAGTGAAGTTCTGTGGGTCAAAGCATAGGCTGGAAGTGAAGGCCAAGCATCAACAAGCAAACATGTCTGAAGTAGGACCAGATTATGCTGTTTGAATGTGTGAAGAGACATGAACGTTTCCATTCCCCTAGCAAACATACAAAGCAGGCTTTTGTGGCAGCTGTCTGAATGGATTGCAGAATTGGGGAAGCCTGGGGGACATGGAGGCTGCAGTACCTGGGAAGCAAGATGACTAGCAGTGAACTACAGACACACGATTATCTTGGGAAGTTCTGCATGTGATCTGGATAAAGCCTCCTGTGCTGGAAGATTCTAGATCCTGAGTTGCTGAATTCTGCCAAAATGTATTTCCTTCTGGCTAGTCTGGATCTTACCTTGGACCTCTTGATAAGTGGTGAGTGGCCACTAGCACAAAGCTGTAAGAGCTCCACTTCAGTAAAGGGAGACCAGCCGCCATAAATCTTGTCTATGTCCAAGTAATGGCTTAAGTCATTTTGGGCATGGTGCCAGCCTCTGAATCCCCTTGCCAAGTTCTGGGCGTTACAGTTGCATTTTTCCTGCGTGTGTTTCTTTTTTTAATGTTTGCCTCCTTGTTGCTGTGTGGAGGAGCTGCTTAAACAAGAGAGCAGAGGGAAAGTGGGGAGGGGATGAATAAAAGATAGCAGAGCTGGGTAGGTTGGAACACAGACTGAAGGTAGGGGCCAAGTGGCAAATGGCAGAGGGGCCTGAAGAGGAGCTGGATGTAACCAGAGTCACTGACCTTGCATTGGTACCATTGATGCCCACCATCTTGACTGTGATGAGCTTCTACAGCTTGGGACCAAGGCTGTGTAACCCATTGTGCTAACAGGCTTGTATCCCCCATGAATTTGGTGCAGAGTGAGTGTGTCACACATGCAAACTACTGGGTTCCCTAGCATATAACCCTATCCTCATGCAAGTCCTGTTGTAGTCGATGCATGCCATGCCTGAGCAGGTGACCTGACATGGGATGGGGGCGTGACTGACTAATTTGGAGAAAAACTTAAATGAACCCAAAATGCAGAAAATAACCAGTGGGGTAGGGAAGTCTAGCCAGTTATAGCTTTTATGAGAGGTTAAGCTTGGATCTAAGTTTTAACAGCAATAGCTTATCATATTTTAGAATGGAGTGGAGGTGTTAAGGTTGATTCTGTCTCTCTTTAAAGGCCGATGCGAGGGGGTTTGTATTTCCATGCTGGAGCACTGGCTGCGCAGAACACTTCAGCAGCAAGTGTTCATGACACAAGTGTAGCTTGTTTTGTATGGAAAATACTTCTCTAAGGATGAATGTTTATTCCTGTTGCTGCCAGTGTGCTGCAGTTATCCAAGGGCCAGGGAGGCGCATCATGTTGTCCTTTGCGAGCAGCATACAGTAACTGTCCTCATTATTTATTTTATCTCCAATAACATGGTGTCTCCTGGCTGTGCCAGGGCCAAGGTCCAAGTTTTGATCCTGTGAGCAGAGTCTGAGCAGAAAGGCCAGCCCGTGGGAACTGTGCTGACATTGGGAAAATCAGAACAGTACCTATAACTGGGCTGTGATTGTTACCAAGTCCTGTGGGGCAATGAAAGAGACTTTACTTCATACATTTCCTATCTATTCCCTTTCCCAGGCAGTTTTGTGGCTTTGCTTTCTATGTGTCTGGTCACTTTTTTTTTTTTGCCACAGTTCCTTAGTCCATATGTAGCATGGCACCTGTCCCGCATGTGAAGCCATCGACATCTGCCATAGAGTTCTTTGTAGGACACATGTTAACATAAGATGTGCTGCTTTGGAGACTTGCTGTTTTAGACCGCTGAGCTACAGATCCACACTGCTTTTGGCTGTGACTCAACAGGAGCATGACTGATGTAGTAATTTCAGGGATCGCAAGCCAGCACCTTGCTCACATGTATGTTTGAAGTGACGGATAAAGCTGACAGAGGAGGTTGGGGCAAGTCCTTAGTTTGGTATGTACCCATTTAGATGCTAAGCTTGTGACGTACAGCAGGAAATCCCTGCTTGTGGTTTGAAGGAGTCCATATTTCATTTAGGCTTTAGGGAGGTGAGCAGAATGACACGTTGTCCCTCTCTCTTTGGCTGTCTACTTAAGAGTTTTGATGGTTTAAAAAGTACCTTATTATAGTCTGTGTGACTGCAGACAGTGTTAGTATTTCTAGCACTGTCTAGCACAACATGAAGTGCTAGTATAGCTAGAAAATGAGTATTATTAAGTCAGCATTGTATTGATTCATTTTCCAGGTTTACACTTCAGAAAGCACAGTTATCCAGCATGCCAACAGAGCACATGAAAAGTTGTTTGAACTGATAGTAGGTTCCATGCTGAGGCTGGGAAGAACTTTGAATTCCTCCTCCTATCCTGGCCCCTAGCACCCTGCAGCCTTATCTCCTCTGCAGCTTAGAAATGAAGAGTGCAACCCCCATCTCAAAGGCAAAGATGCAGTCTTGTTCCTTGTCTTTTTTCCAAGTGGAATAGAAGTGAGACTTGTATTAGTTTTGAATGTTTAGCCCTTAGGTTACAGCTGTTAGCACATGGGGGTTGTTTTTTGCTTTGTGATCAAACAGTTCAGTGGTGTGTATGTGTATTAAAAAGCATCTTATTGTTGCAGGAAATTAGGCGGTGGCTTTTCCATTTTTAATTGTGCATCTTTCCCCTTCTCCCCAACACACAGCAGAGGCTGCGATTTTTATATAAGTATTTATCATTGCATCAGTTACTTCATTGGCGTAATTGAGATCGGATACTTAAATATCCATTTGCACCAAACTTCAAGCGGTAAAGGTGGCTTGTGGTTTGTTAGTACTTGAAACTTATCGGACTCTCTTTTTTGTGTCAGATACTATATATTTTATGCTAAATAAGAACAACAAAGGGCTGATCAGCCCCCAGATCTTTAGAGAACTGCTTTTGCTGACTTTTGGGGTGTTTATACACCTGTTCTGGGGTGGGGTGCACTTTAATCAGAGCAGCTCTGTGAGTCAGTCTAGTTAACGGGTCTGGAGCGTCATGCATATCAGCGTCCCAGCACTGAAGAATGGCGGCAGGGGCATTAAGTGCCCTGCCACCATTTTTTGTTTAACTAAACAAACAAGCTTTAGTTAAAGCACCTCGCTGCCATTTTTCAGCACAGGGACGCTGATACCTGTGACGCTGGAGTCTGTTGGAGTGTGGTAATTATCACGCTTTAGCAGACTCAATTCATCGGGTATACTCCGACATGCTGGAATTACAGCATGTCGGAGCAACTTCACTGCATGTCTATAGGTGCCCTCTGAAACTAACTTGCTATGAATGCAAGTGATGCTGGAATAGCCGCTTCTGTTTCAAACAACTGTGGCTTGTGGCAGGTTTGTAGTGATGCAATGAAAGGTGTGAGCTACACTGACTATAGCAATTTTGGTTCCAGTTTCCTTTTATCAAATCCTCCTGGAACTGGTTCTTGTGGTGTTACTTTTTTGGACCAATGAGAGCATGGTATTTCACATGTGGGTTAATCGTACAGCAGTTGATATTTTACTGTGTCTCATCAGCATTCAAGAAGGCATTAAAGTACCTTCAAGACTAGGGGCCAGATTCTTCACCTCAAATCTGTCCTTTTGCACTACCCAGGGGCAGCCAGGTAGATGTAATCTGGCTGCAGATGAGATGTCCTCCCCAGAAAGGGTTTGCAGGGGGTATAGGTCAGCTCCTGGGGATGAGGGGGCATGGAGCATCTCTCTGCCCCCTTTCAGTGATTCGTGGCTGGCATGTAGGCCCTAAAAGGTGAAATTAGCTGTGCTATATTCCACCAGCCCCAAGGCTTCATTAACATACATCAGGGTCAAGTCCAGGGCATCTTGAAAATTAAGGAGACGGGACTGACTCTGTGAAATCCATGTCTCTTATGTCCCTTTTTCTGCACCGGGTCGGTTGTGGTGCGAGGTAGAATCTGCCTTCTTTTTGATTGGAGTGTGCCTCTGATGCTTTCTTGTTGGAGAATGTAGGGAAATAGCCACATCCTTGAATCAGTGTTGCATAGCTAGAAGTTGGAGCTGGCTCTGCCACAAGCGTTGCCAACGTTTGCTGACGCTACTGATTACAACTAACCTCAGATCCAGGAAGGCCCTTGTGTCAGCTGTAGAGCTACCCAGTCCGAACATCCTTGATCTGTTTTATTTGGGGAGGCACAAGGCCTTATCATGTGAGTGATCCAGCCATGATCTTGCGCCTATCTTAACAGTAGCTTTCACCTTCTCCATTTGGTTCCATCATTTTCCAAACTTCAGGGTGCAAAGTACCTGCAGTTTCCTTTGTCTGCGGTGGGTTTATCTTGACTAGAATGTAGAGGCATGTTGTGTGAAGGTGTCAGGTAGTGTCCTAGTATTAGTGTGACGACAAACCTTCAAATCCTAGTGAAGTAGTGAGCACTCAGCATCTTTCAGGACAGGTTCCTCTGCCATTGCTGGTTACAGTAGCTGTGTATCCGTCAAGCACAGCTGTGCTGTCTTTGAAGTTGCAAAACCCGGTGGGAGATTTCAGCTCTACCCAGTGGGGATGCTTGAGTGACACTTTGGAGGAAGCAGTCTGTAATAAAAAGGTGCTCATGGTCCTGAGGGCTGCAGCCCTCTCAACACTCCTTTGCTAAAGTTCCAGACTTACCTCATTTACACCCAGAAGTAACGTCTTAGTTGTCTTGTTGCAAGCCATCTACCTCAGAAATAAGAAAAAGTCATAAAAGAGAGGCAATGGCAGAGGTGTGGCAGTGCAGCTCCTCTAGGGCAGTGCCAGCTCTTGTCATGCCAGATGCAGTGACATGATCAACCAGCACTGCATAATGGCTTCTTTTGCACCCCACAGAGTTGGCACCCAGGGCTGCTGCCCAGGTCACCCCCACTCAGCTGTGCTACTGAGTAATGGAAAGAACTGCGTACCCTCAAGGGAAGAGCCCTACAAACTCTGTCATTTTGGTTTAGCTGCACGAGGGGTTCCTGCAGCTGGGCAGGGGCTCCTCTGTGCTTGTGTGTAGACAAATGTTAAGTCTCCTGCAAGATTAGATCCCTCTTGTATTTGTATGCCCCTTGGTTTGGGTCTCGGTCACACGGCCTGCTATGTTTGGGGCTGGGAGGATGACGGTTCAACATGTAGGGTCTTGGAGGATATTTTCAGATGTGACTTCTTTGCCTTATGTCCATGGTGCCTTCTTGGTGTGCGCACTCTTGTTAACAATGCCCATTGGCTGACATGGTAATTAGGGGGGTTTCAGCAGAAAAGTCCATCCAGATTCACTGTCTTCATCCAGCGGTAACCAAGCCTACTCATACAGAGTTTCTTTCTCTTTTTGTGAGAGAACCTGGTATTGGTGATACAGCCCAAGGCAATTCTGCTTTTTTTCAATAAGCAATAACGTCCGCTTGCTGCAGCATGTTATAAATGACATGGAATATCATGCAACTTGAGAACCTAACCTCTAAGTTGATGATGTGTTTGTTTCAGATTGACCCACTGAAGTTATTCTGGAGGGCAGATTTCTGGGTCAAAACTTGCTGAGGATTTATCTGCTGTTGGGAACATTATTAATGCATTTGACATCTGCAAGGGAGAGAGAATTCCTGCAAGCAGTAACAATATATTTTTTTCAGGACAGAAAGTCTTTCTGTTCTTTCAACTGCAGAAGCCTCATAAAAAAGTACTAGCCTCTGTTTGCTTATAGGCAAGTTGGTAGGGTCAGTTTTTGGGTGGTATTATGGAAGCCAATATACTTACACTTGGAGAAGAGGAAAGATTAATTCTCTCAACAGTTGGTTGGTTGATATTCAGGAAGAGGAAAACTACATCATAGTTTTGATGTAGCTTGCCTTCTTACTTTGATGGCATGTTCATTATTATAGGTATTCAGTGAGTTTTATATTGATGTACTTTTCATTGATTGATCTAGTTTTTCCAGTTAGAATTTGGGTCACATGGGGAAACTGCAAATTACATTAAGTGTGGAGTAAAGAGTGTATCAGTACCTTTAGCTTGTAACCTTTATTAAATGTTTTGAATTATAAAGGATGTGTTTAAAAAAAACCCAGAAAATGAGAGTATAGTCTTTTACCCATAGTAAATTTATGCATTTTTGAAAACTGAATTTACTAAGTCCAAATAGCTTCATGTGAAAACATTGGAATTATGCATTTGAGAAATTACTGATGTCTTCAAGTCTTTCCAGGAGATGGATTTTGA
Source organism: Gavialis gangeticus (assembly GCF_001723915.1). Classification (NCBI taxonomy): domain Eukaryota; kingdom Metazoa; phylum Chordata; order Crocodylia; family Gavialidae; genus Gavialis; species Gavialis gangeticus. The sequence goes on along the minus strand of NW_017729025.1, from coordinate 20,408,644 downwards.
ATAGCTGACTGACTTCTGATATAAAAATGTTAGCACTTTTCTCCTATTCAAAAAGAAATTTAAATAGCATTAAGTGGAAAATGTACATACCCACCTCAGAAGACCTCTTGGTTTGGGTCAGATGCTAATAAATTATATTAAACAGAATGTATTAATATGAACCAGGTTTCTGTGACATGATTGACTTCAATACTGGGGTGACTGGATTGGATAATTCAGGAGGTTGTTTTCAGTCCTGTGTTCTGAAATATTTGTTTAAAAGTTGATTTTTGCTTAATCTCCCTAAAAAATAATTTTAAAAATCCTGAAACCAATTCCATTTTTGACCCTGAAATCAAATCAATTTAAGAGAATTTATTTCTTTTAAAGTACAAGATGGAAAGTAAACTTTGGTTACAAAGAAATGATGGAAAATGGGGAGGTCCCGAAGGGCCTGGCTGCGTTGCCTCAGCTGTTGTAACTGTGGAGTCTGACAGCTCGCACCAGCTGAGCGTCTGCCTTTAGGTTGTCAGTATGATTGCCTTGGGCTGTGTGTGTTTGTGTTGATGCTGAAATCCTGGCTTACAGTCTTTGCTGCTTGAAATGATTTTCTTTTCTTTTTTGAGCAGTAACACGTTAACAAAAAAAAAAAAAAAGAGTGAAACCAACCTTGTATATCTGGGCATTTATCTGAAAGATTAGGACAAACATTTTAGCTTGCAGCCTGTGATTAGCTGGTTGCCTCCAGTGAGATATTTTGGAACAACCATGGCGACTTTTAATTGATCCTCTGCATATATAATATGTTGTCTAATCCTCTCCTGTCACTACCCTCATACCAAGCTCGCAGAATATCACCCTTACTGTTCTGATTAACGTTGTATCCTATGTCTGACCAGTCTTTAATTCATTATGCCTTTGTTTCCAGTCCCGCAGTGTGGATAAGCAGCATGCAGTTATCAACTATGATAAGGAAAAAGATGAGCACTGGGTGAAGGATCTTGGAAGCTTAAACGGGGTAAGTAGTAAACTTGCCAGCTGACTGATGTGCGCTATATACATACGTAGGTGGGCTCCGATCCTGTGCGTGTTGACGTGCATGCATAGCTTTTACTTGCCAAAGTAGACCCCATTGAGTGAGTGGGAATTATTTATGGGAGCAGAACAAATCGCCTGCCAAAGCCTGTGCCTGCCCTTGGCTGCTTCTGTCACTGGAAGTTCTGGTGGCAGGCAGCAGCTGCCACCGCAGCCTGCACACATCTGTGTACTTCTAGTGGCTCTGCGTGGCACCACTCAAGCATCTGTGCCACCAGAGCACCAATTATATGCTGGGAAGGTACCATCTGATGAATGTACCATGCCAGCTGGATGAAGATTTGGGTGCATCTACACATGCCCTCAGCTGTCAGGTAGTGGCAGAAGCCTTTCTGCACATGGTAGAGTGTAGGGTTCTGGTGCTACAAGGGGGTTTGTAGTATGCCCAGATCCTGTAATTTCTGCCCTCGGAAATTTCTGTAGTTGGAGTGATAAGCTGCTTAAAGTCGAAAACCTGAGTGCATGAGAGAGAGAGAGAGAGAGAGAGAGAGAGAGTGTGTGTGTGTGTGTGTGTGTGTGTGTGTGTGTGTGTGTGTGTGTATCTTCTCTACCCTTGGGAAGAGAACTCTCCATTTATTAAAAAATCTTAGATTCAGTTGTGGGAAAGAGGGAAATTACCTCCCCCAAAATAGGTTTGATACTCTTTTTTTCATTAAACCCCTCTTCT
>NW_017729025.1:20404228-20406781 GCF_001723915.1 Gavialis gangeticus | reverse complement strand
CCCCCCCCCCCCCCAAAAAAAAAACTAAAACAAAAAAACAACAACAATGTTCTGACCAACTTTATGAAAGAGCTAGTCCATTCTTTAGCTGGCTGCTCCTGCTGAGTAAGGTGACCTTGGGCCAAGGCAGCTGTCACGCGAAGGAATGATGTACAGTATAGTCTGTCTCTTTAATTTGTCTGAGGTGAACTGTTTAAAAGCTGCCTCTTGATAATCAGGCCAGGTCCCCTTCTGCTGGGTGGCTGCTGCTTATTAAGATTGAGGGGTTATGTGGGATAATGTATCCAGCACAGAGCTGAGAGCCAAGAACTCCTGACTCTCTCTGTGCTCCGGCACTAACTCATTGTGGGGCCTTGAGTGACTCAGGGCTTTCCCACTTTCACCAACTTTTAGCTCTGACCTCTTCCATAGTGTGGATGCAGTTATGTTCTTGTAGCTATTCCTGTACAGGAATGGAAATGAGCTATACCGGTATAACAACATTCAAGCTGGAGGGTTGTAATCAAGAGTGCTGCTTTGGTTAAAAATACCTCGTGCCTAATAGAAATAGTTACACCAATGAGAAACACTGCTTGTAAAACAGAGTCTTGACCTTTCCACCAGTGTCGTCATTGGAAAGCAAGACGAATGATTCTTCCTCACCAGCTTAGAACCTGTGATGGGGTTAAGTCACTAGGGCAAAGCAGCAACAGCTAAAAGAGACTGATAGGGGAAGGAGAAAAGGGGTAATACACACTGTAACTCAGGGGTGAGCAAAATACAGCCTGTGGAGAGTCTTTGTCTGACCCACGGTGGGTCCCTTGGTCCCCTGGCCCAGGCACAGTCCAGCTGTGGCACATCCTGCCACCCCCCCGGGCACACAGCAGGGCCGGGGTGGCTCCACAGCTGGATTGCCTTTCTAGGTAGCCCAGGTGACAGGCGGTTCCTTCTGGCTGCCGCTGCTGCTGGCCACAGCCCTGCAGTTCAGTGGGGACCCATACTGCGCAGCCCCAACCCTACGTGCCCTGCATCTGCTCGAGTGCCTGCCTGGGTTCAGCAGCAGTGGCACTGGACAAAAGCTGTTGTTCAGTCCAGGGTAAAAGTGACCCCTCCCCCTCCTGCTGCTGCAAGTTCCCTGCAGCAGCTACCCGGACCCCATGCTGGGCTGTCCTGTGTCTGCTCTGTGTCGCCACCACTGCCCCGTGGTGCAGCCCAGAGGTGGTGATGACGGCAGTGAAGGTGCAGGGAAGCCCCGCATGGGCTTTGGGCAGCTGCAGCAAGGAACTGCCAGTAGCAGGAGAGGAGGGGCTGCTTTTACCCCTTGCTGGACAACAGCTTTTGCCTGGAGCTGCCGCTGCTGAGCCTGGGTGGGCAAGCCTGGAGCAGGTGCGAGGCACATGGGGTTGGAGCTGTGCAGTGTGGGTCCTTGCTGCTCCTGTAGGGCTGGGGCCAACAGTGGCGACAGCCAGAAAGAGCCGCCTGCCACCTAGAAAGGCATTCCAGCTGCAGAGTGGCCCCAGCCCCGCTGCATGTCCGGGGTGGCAGAATGCACCACAGCTGGGCAGCACAGGGCAGGCCAGCTCAGGGCTGTGTGGGTTCTGGCTGATCCACTCCAGCGGGGGTGAGTGCAGTGTAGGTGCAGGGCACGCTGGGGCTGTGCGGTACCAGAGTTGGGGAGGCACCACAAGGTGTGCGGGTTCCAAGCTGTTGCAGGGCAGGTGCTGACAAGCTCAGGGTGGGTGCACAGAGGGGGCTCCCATGCATACCCCACCATACCCACAAACCCTCCCCCACACACAGTAACACACCCCACAAACACTGCACCTACCCACACGCACCTCCCTTTCCTCCCCAGCCTCACACTTGCTTCCTTCAGGGAGGAGCCCCACTCACTGCTACCCACACGCACCCCTCCCCACACACATACACACTCCACACTCACCCTCCCATGCACCCCCAGCCACTGTCCCCCTCCACGCACCCCACAAGCCCCATAACACCCCCCCCATAAACAGACCCCCACAATCTCCCATACCCACACACATCTACCCCTCACACCCTTCTCCTACCCCACATTAAGCACACACCCACATAGATACACACCCACCCCTCTATACCCCCTGCCCCATCACACTCCCCTACAATATACAAGAGTAAGCCTTAATTTTGAATTATTAAGCAATCACCTCTATATATACCACACGAATGCACACAGATCAGGACAAAAATATTTTTTAAAAATAAAATTAAAATATGTTATTGTCAATGTTTGATTTTTAGTATATACATTTTTTTTTTCCAGTTCCAAGATGGCAAACCCCCTTGCCAAAAGGAGTACTTCTGGGGGCAAGGGGAGAGACTTCCTGTGATAAAGGACAGGGGTTAGGGGATGGGACTTCCAGTCCCAAGATGGTGAGCAAGGGGTGGAGCACCTGTCAAGGACTTGGGCTGCCCTTTTGACCCTCGACAGCTTGCCAAAACTTGTTAAGCGGCCCTCCACCTGTAATAATTGCCTGCTCTGCTGTAACTGTTTCTTTAAATTACTACTACTACTGTACTACTATTAGTAGTTAG
>NW_017729025.1:20385716-20404180 GCF_001723915.1 Gavialis gangeticus | reverse complement strand
CTCCACGCACCCCACAAGCCCCATAACACCCCCCCCATAAACAGACCCCCACAATCTCCCATACCCACACACATCTACCCCTCACACCCTTCTCCTACCCCACATTAAGCACACACCCACATAGATACACACCCACCCCTCTATACCCCCTGCCCCATCACACTCCCCTACAATATACAAGAGTAAGCCTTAATTTTGAATTATTAAGCAATCACCTCTATATATACCACACGAATGCACACAGATCAGGACAAAAATATTTTTTAAAAATAAAATTAAAATATGTTATTGTCAATGTTTGATTTTTAGTATATACATTTTTTTTTTCCAGTTCCAAGATGGCAAACCCCCTTGCCAAAAGGAGTACTTCTGGGGGCAAGGGGAGAGACTTCCTGTGATAAAGGACAGGGGTTAGGGGATGGGACTTCCAGTCCCAAGATGGTGAGCAAGGGGTGGAGCACCTGTCAAGGACTTGGGCTGCCCTTTTGACCCTCGACAGCTTGCCAAAACTTGTTAAGCGGCCCTCCACCTGTAATAATTGCCTGCTCTGCTGTAACTGTTTCTTTAAATTACTACTACTACTGTACTACTATTAGTAGTTAGAAGCGCACCAATTATATTGGTGCGCATATCGGATCGGCACCAGTATGTGTGGGAAATTTACATTATCGGCTATTGGCTTTTTTTGGCCAGTGTAGCCAATAATGTTCACCAATAAATATAATGAATTATGTCTTATGGCCAGGACCTCCAGATGCCTGGGTTCCCTCAGGAAATGGTGGGCTTCCCCTTGCAGGCAGGCAGCATTCTAGCCTGCAGCGGACCCTGCTTGGGGCTTCCAGGAGTGAGAGATGGGGTATGCATGCGTGCGGCCGCATGCATGTGGCTAGGAGTACAGCTGAGCAGTGTGGAGAGCAGCTCCCTGCAGGTAGTCTGTGGAGGGGAAGGGACATGGGGGAAGGAAGGGGAATGGGGAGGGGTAGATCAAGGCCACCACTGGGAGGGAGAGGGGCAGAGGCTGGGGTTGGGGGAGCTGCCCAGCCATGGTAGTACATAGGACCCGGGCTGGGGTGGGGAGCTGGACAGCCGCAGGCAGCTCATCCAGGAGCGGAGTGGTGCTGCTCCTTGCCACTGCATGCATCCCCTGGGGGAAGCACTGTGGGTGGGGCATGTCGTGATCCCCTGGACGAGCTGCTCATGGCTTCGTCCCATTCACCGCCCTGGCTGGGCAGCGCTCCCTGCCCCACTTCCTCCTTCAATGTGGTGGCCTTGATCTGCCCCATCCCTTCCCCTCCACAAACTTACCTGCAGGGACCTGCTTTCCACACTGCACAGCTGCATTCCTGTAGATTGGTTATTGTATCGGTAGCGGCCAATACAGCTGGTTAACAATCGGCTATTGGTATCAGTCAAGAACATCTTTATCGGTATGCCCCTACTAGTAGTCATTAATATTATTATGTAATTAGCTAGCTTTGGAAGAATTACGATCCGTGTAGTGACCCAAGTACTGGGTTTTTCAACTTTTTCCAAGTACCAGTTTTTCAGAGCTGGAAAATACAGTTCTCTATTGTAAAAAGATGTATGGACTAAGCTGAATTTTTTGCATAATAGCAATTTAAATTAATATTTTTACCTTTCAAGAAATTTTGTTTAGAAAAAAACTAAATGCTGTTTCAAAGGAATCTTTATTAAAAATATTTATCTTTTCATTTGATATTTAAAATTAATTTCAGGCTTGTCAGTAGCTTTGTTAAGTACTACCATATCAAGTAATTTTAATTTGATAGTGAAAATATTCTATTTTATGTATGTAGTTTGATTTTCTGTTTTGCTGTTCTGTGCTGTTCTATTTCAGGGTATCCTTACTTAATTCAGATTGAACTATTTTAATTTCTAGGTAAAAAAAAAATAAAAAAAAAATTGAATCCATAGTTATTACAATGCCCTATATAGTGTGGGTGTGTATGGTTAGGTGGAATAATATCAAATAGAATATTTTCTCTCTCTTTATGACATGGCTTGATATACTGATGACCTTATACACTACTTCTGATGCATTGAAGAATAATTTGAAAATAAAAATAATTAAAAACGAGAGTAAATGTTAATTTTGAACCACATTTTCATTAATGGGAATATTTTGCCCCCAGACCAGTGGAATGCTGTTGCTATATATATACTAGCCAAGGGTCTGGGTCTAGCTCTAGCTTTCAATAAATATTTATCTCAATTTAATACTTGTTCTTGTGAGGAGTATTTTACCTGGAGCATTGAGAGAGGAGGAGGAGGGAAGAGTCTTGCCCCAGGGCTGCAGGTGTATTACGTCATTTTTATCAGTCAGCTTGTTTCTTCAAAGTCACTTCTCAGACTGTTTTTTCCCTTATTTCACAAGCAGTTATTTCATTGTCATGCACCCAACAAGGGCTACATTCTCTGTGGTAAATGCATTGTCACTCCCAAAACCTAACAGAAGACAGCTGCTGTTCATTTCCTGTTTGTGTAGCTATATGAATTCTGTCTTGGAATATCGGACAACTCCTGATTTTTTTATTTTATTTTATTTTATTTTTTTTTGCTAATGGCCATCTGGGGGCAGCTGTGTGCCCGTCCCTCATCAGCAGGCCAACTCTTGTTTGCATAAGTTTGTGATCTGTTTTTATTTTGAACTGGCCATATAGAAACTGGTTATACTTACTGTGAAGGACCTACCTGATTGCTTGTTGCCTGCATAATTGCCTTAACCATGAATGGTCTTGAACTCATTGGCCACATCCAGATATGCAGGGGCATGCACATGCAGCAGCACTAATAGTTCCTGCTTTGGGCAAACTGGAGGACCAAGTCTCTGTTCCAGTGCACACTATTGTATTGTGGACCGTGCCATGCTGCTTTTTTCTTGATGGGGGTTTTTAGCACTTTTTTTTTTGCTACTAGGCTATCCCAGTAGCAAATTTTGCCCTCACCCTGTAAATTTGTAGCATGGGGCACATTTTAATGTTCTGTGCATGCAGTTTGTGGCACCACAAAGAGGTTTGTAGGACCACAAACCATATGTGGCTGCATGTCTGGATGTGGCCATGGGGTCTGAGTTGTATTCCCAGTTCTGTCCAACGTTTCTGCACTAGGGACAGAAATTACACACAAACTGGTATAAGTGATCAGAAACCAGTTCAAATCTGTAACACAACAGAAGCTCAATGCATGTAAACGGCTTTCAGAAAGGCCCAAACCAGTTTAAAATAAACCTGGATGGATGTAGTATCAGACTTAACTGAGTTAGGTTAAATTGGTTTATTGACCTTCTGTCCCAGGTTCCCTCCACATTCAAGTAACTCACAGTCCACCAGCAGCCCAGGATACTTTGCACCACCCCCACAAACCCCTTCTTTTAGGGTGGACGTACCTGAGCTGTCTGCTGCAGCTGAGCAGGGAGGCTGCTTTAATGCCCCCTGGCTTCCGGCTTGAGCCACTGCAGGCATGTGGCAGCATTTCTGGAATCAAAAGTGAATGTCTGTTCACTTTCTTATCAGTTCAATCCATGCAGCTTAGACTAACCTGCAAAGACTGAATCGATTCAGCCTTGGGCTTTTGGACTGTGTGAAATCCAGGGTGGGTGCAGCAGCATGGTTGCACCCTCCTTTGCTCTGCTGTACAACAGCTCTTGGTGTGGGGTTTGACCGGCCCTTGATTTTGTGGGACTCTGGATCCCAGGGTGTGAATACTGCCACTGCTAATCTTCTCTTTCCCCTGTTGCTGAATTCAGTGGAGCAAGAGAAAGGAGGAGGGGAAGGCGAACATGAGCAGCATTCATGCCTTGGGCTCCAGAACCATGTGGAAGCAGGGCTTCTGGCTAGACCCTGCCCTTGTTAGCTGGTGAGGTCAGAGCTCAGTGCTTGCACAATGCTCTGGCAGGAGCTTGCACTACCTGGGCAGTGAGGTCAGAGCTCACTGTGCATGCATGGTGCAGCCAAAATGAATGGGGCTCCCTGTTCTTGGATCTACTCCTGGTGAGACCTCCTGTGACAAGATCCACAAGTGAATTACACACCATGTAAAAAAGGTCTTCCTCTTACTTGTTTTCTGTTTGCAGTGTTTTATTTTCAGCAATAGCTGTGCGAAAGCAAATTCAGTTCAGTAGCTAGAATGCATATTATTCTGGCCATTGCCAAACTGCATTTCATTTTCACTAAACGGTGGGTAGAGCACAGTGTCTTTTGGATTTGTATGCACGTTCCATTAGTTTTAGCAGTTCCATTGGCTTGCTTGGATGAATTTTAACGTGTCAATTTTATGCCTTCCATCAACATAGTGCCTGTGCTTCCTCCTCACAGACATTCGTGAACGACGTGCGGATTCCTGACCAGAAGTACATTACGTTAAAACTGAATGACGTGATTCGCTTTGGCTACGATATCCTTGTGTATGGGAGGTGTAATGCACTATTTTTGTTTAAGTTCCCTGCTGTTTGCTCTGTGGAGAGCTAAATATCACTGATTACTACTAATGACTAAGTGTCTTTTATTTTGCCACTTGGAGCTTTTAGATGTCTCATCAACCTATTTCCTTCATTTTGGGCCTAGTCCAAAGCATAATTATATCACCTTCCAGTGATTTCACTGGGCTTTGGACCTTTGTTGGCAAGAATTGCATTCAGTTTGGATACCATTACTCTTGAGTTATATATATTTTTTAATTAGGAGACCTCCCTATTAAGCCATATTTGGCACAATTCTGACATTGTGAAGTTATTTATGGTTTTTGCAGATATGATGATTTGGTGGTTTTTGTTAATCAGTTCACAGAGCAGATTTTTAGTCCTGCCAAAGTCAAGGCACAGCCTGTTTGCAAAAATGCACCTCTCTTGCTGTGTTTGCAGGGGAATCGTGTATGCAAATATTCCTAGTTACATGACTTTTATGTTCTCTGATGGTTACTTGAATGGGTGGTTTCTAAAATTTGCCCCTGCAGATTGCTGCTGGCACAGAATATGTGGGCACATTTGTTTTATTTCCAAGCATTGCTGCTCCTTGAAGGAGGTCAGGTACTGGGCACGAGTGCTGTTACAAAATGTGCACCCTGATAGACTTTGCTATAACATCATTGTTACTTTATCTTCATCCTCCTTTTTCTCATCCCAGAACTACTTTTCATGCGTAAGGTTAGACTCATGTCTAAATGACTTGCTGAAATGGAGTCTATACGATTAGTTAATTATAGGTGGGGCTGTGAGTACTGCCTACTCTTAAGGTTTTCCAATGATTTCCATTTTCAAAAAAACCCTGTTTTCAGTTGCTTTGCCTGGTTGGGCTCAAATTTTATATGCTGGGTGTCTGCTATAGGCTGGTTTTGTGTGGAAAATGTTAGTCAGCAAGGTTCAGGAATTTCTGAGAATGTGGCTAGAAAAAACTGTTCAACTGTTAATATAGTCTGAACTTTTTTGGAAAATTCTAACACTTGCCATGTTGTGGCTATTGATAGTTGGAAGAAGAGTGTCCTTTCTGTCAGGGATATGCCTTTTCCACTCCCTGCAAAAATCCATGCAAATTTGATAAAGTTCATAGGTTCAAAGGAAAGTGGGGCTGGAAGGGACCTCATGAGATCATCTAGTCCAGCCCCCTGCTCAAGGCATGATCATCCCTGACTAAACCATCCAGTCAAGTCTAACCTGCTCTCGGAAATTTTCAGAGATAGAGATTCCATAATTTCTCTAGCTAGCCTGTTTGAATGCTTGCTCATGCATTCAAACAGGCTAACTTTCATGGTGAGAAAGTTCCTCCTAATCTCCAATTTAAATTTCTTCTGCTGCAGTTTTAGATCATTGCTCCTAGTCCTGTCCCCCACAGCTCCAGAGAAAAATCTAGCTCCATCCTCTTTATAATCACCCTTCAGGTATTTGACAACTTCTATCAAATCCCCCCTAGGTCTCATCTTCTCCTAAATCTTGCTTCTCAAGCCTCTAATCATTTGTACTGCTTACTGCTGGACTCTTTCTAAGCTATCTGTTAAGGCTGTGCAAAACAGCTGTGTTTGGATTTGGTTTCAGATTTGGCCGTTTTGGAGGACAGTGATTCGTTTTGGTGTTTCGGATCACTGTTCTGTTTGGCCAAATCTATTTCAAAGGGCTGCACGGGAAGCTTTGCACAGCCCTACCTAGCTGTGCAGGGCTAGGGGCTGGTGTCTGCAGGGCCCCAGTGGGGAGCAGGACAGGGCCATGGGTGGCTCATCTGGGGGGAAGAGGAGGGCTGCTACTCTCCATGCAAACGAGGAGACTCCCATGCAGATCTCTGATCCCTGTCATGCTAGGTCACTGGACAGGGAAGCAAGCCTGCTGGTCCCTGCCATGTGATCTGGCTCCGCAGGGAGCAGAGATCCATGCCAGGGTCTCCTCCCCACCACTGCCCATCCCAGACAGCCCACAGGGATCTCTGCTCCCTGTGGAGCCAGGTTGTGTGGCAGGGACCAGCACTGCTGCATGACTTGGATCTGCAGGGGGCAGAGATCCACGCCGGTTCTCCTCCCTGCTGCTGCCCGCCCCGTGCAGCCTCACGTTGCCAGGGCAAGCAGCGGTGACAAAGAGACTCTCGGCACAGATCTCTGCTCCCTGTGGAGCTGAGTCATGTAGCAGGGTAGCAGCATATAGCTGTTTCCCTGCAAGCCCGGCTCCAAAACGCTGAAATTTTCCAAAATATTTTCGAAACATTTCAGATGCCTTGTTTTGTTTCAGAGATGTTTCTGATCCTTCTATTTTGACTTGGATTTGGTGTTTTGGGTGCCAAAACAGCCCGAAACACCTCCGAAACAAAACAGCTGCCAAAATTTCGCACAGCCCTACTGTCTGTGACTTTCTAATAAGCCTTTGTCCTGCTGCAGTTTGGCCAAGCTCACGGGAAGCTTGAGAGAGGTTAATGGATAAAATCTCCAGATATTCTGTACTTACAGAGCGTGCTTCACTCCCTCAGTTCCTAATGCTGATTGGATTGAACAGGAACCGTCCCCACTGAAAACCTGAACAGGCTCCAGTCCAGGACTCCCGGGATGAAGCTGAAATTTCCTTGTAATGGCAGCTCCAGTCTGCAATAGAACCAGGCACCAGAACTGGGTGTGGGGTCTGTTTTTTTTTTCCTGTGAACTCAAGTGACCTCTCTTACCGCTGATCAGGCAGTATGGAGGTGGGAGCCACCAGGGACAAATACAGAAGGGATGTAGGGTTTTGCAAGGTAGGATTGAAGAGTTCAGTGAGGCACAGGCTGCTGCTGGAGGCTTGCAAGGGGTGGAGAAAGGGACTTAGAGGGCAAGATTTGGATTGGGAAATGGGGAGGTGAAAAAGAAGGGGAGAGAGAGCCGGGGGGAGAGGGGGGAGCGAAGATTAGATGAGGGGTTGGAGCATGGAAGGGGAAAACTGGAAGTGGCTTGGCGAAGAGGCTGGTGCAAGGAGGTGAAGACCGTGAAGCTGAGAAACCTGAAGAGAGGATGATTGGGAACCCCTAGGAATGGGAACATGGGTGGGTGCCTGGTGGCCAGGAGTGGGGAAGAGGGGGTAGAAGAGAGCACTGGCTGGGCACAAGGACTAGGATTGACTGAGGAGCCTCACAGGTCGGGGGGATGGAACAGGGATGAGGAGCCAGGAAAGGGGTAAGGACTGGACAGGGTCATGCTGAAGAAGGCTAAAAGGGATCTAGCTTAGCAGGAACGGAGCAGAAGGCCAAGCTCATTAGAACACCCCAGAGTCTCGGCAGTCCTCTGCTGTCAGCCAGTCTCAGTAAAACCTGCTGGGAAAGGTCCCAACCCCTTCTAGTGCTGGTCTGTCAGCTGTAGTAGATCAGAGGGTTCAGCTCTACTGATGACCCATGTGAGTATCTGATACCTTGTGATGTCCTTTCTAGTTACTTTATTTTTTTTTAATCAACTGTGAAAATTTCACACCAAAAGCTACCTTTAAAAGACAATTATTAAGATAGCAAAGTTGAATGTTCAAAAGATAGGAAATACAAGAAGAAGGATTGCCCGTGCAACCCTAATTTGGCCCTCTTAATGCAGCCTCCAGTTGCATGCTTGCATGCATTTTGTTTTTTCTAGAGGCTGCCTGTCTCATCCCCTGCACAACACAGGCCTGCTTACAGGATGAATCAGGGTTGTGTAGTGAGACTGTCATCTGTGGGAGTCCTTCATTATTGGCTATAGTAATTGGAAGGGGTGGAGTAAACGAGGTGGAGGATTGGAAGGAGAAAAAGGAAAATTTATGGTTCAGGGCTGAGAGTGCTGGCTGGGGGAGCTGGATTCCACTCTTGTCAGCCGCAGTGTTCCCTATGATATGGGCTGGTCACAGGTGGTCACTACTGGTGTGTGTGTCATTTTCTGGGTTTCCAGTATGATATCCTGGGGCTTGATTTGCAGAGGTAGTGAACACAGTGAGGTGTGCAGCTGAGGCCAATAGAAGCTGTGCTTTGACCATATGACGTGATATCTAATGTTACTGTCCTGAAAATTCAAATCCTCAGCATTTCAGATTGCAGATCCAATATTCATATGTGCTTAGTCTCTTTCTGCCTCATTTCTCAGTCTGCAAAATGGCAAGAGTGCCTATCCCTCACCTCACAGTGGTGTTATGAAAATAAGTTAGCCAGCATTTATGAAGCGCTCGGAGATGGTAGTGGTGTATGTCGTAAAATCCTAGGAGAAAATCTTCATAACTCTGCTTTCAGGGTAGGGCTTGAATAAGGCCTAGGAGACTGCTTAACAAGAAGAAAATAAGGTATTGAATAGCTACTTACCCAGTCAGTGATGTCCGTCCCATGGGCAGGGCTCTGTGGAAGATGGTAATTCATCATGTAATTGAAGACTTCATCATGTACACACATGAAAGGCACAAATTAAGGTCACCCAGGCAACTGTGGCTGCTTACAGATGTGGAAAAAAACAAACGGCGCTTTAAGCTCAGCACGCCCCAGCACCAAGCGCAGTGCGTGCCTAGAAGAGGCATCGCATTAGTTAGATCCTGCTTGCCCAACATCTGTATAGATTAGGTACTTCAGTGGGACTTTTTGGTGCTTCTATCTAATAGCTGATTGAATCAGCTTTAGATAAAAACACCAAAAATCCCTGCTCAAGCTCCTGATCTATACAGATGCTGCAGAGCTGGGTTGAATTAATGTGCTGCTTCCAGTAAAGTGCTTCCCCCCACATCTGTCAGTGCCCTGCATTTCTGGCTTTCCCTAACTTCAGAGAGTGGTTGACTTTGCAACCTTAATAGTGTGTTTCACATGTACTTTTTTTCTATGCAGTATATAAGTTCTCTTGTAATCTCTGATTTGCTGTAAACAGAAACCTGAAGAAGACTTACTATAAACACGAATACATTGAAGGACAGTGGCTACAGCTTGGAGCCTAAACTTCTTGCAGTAATTCTGAAAATGTAAATTTTGGAATTGGAGTGGCTATGCCTGCAACCCTTGTGGCTAGTCATATTAAATGAATTATTGAATTTATTGCCCTTTGGCAAGTAGATTTATGAAGGCCTGTCAAATCAATCCATTTTATAAAACATGACTAATGTACCCAATGTATACATCCTCCCTCTCTGCCACTTAAATGCCATTTTTTCAGACTGTTCCCTAGGCCCACCTTGCTCAGCTCTGTACAGATGGCAGCATCTTTTCATGTTCTGTGAGTCATCTGTGCTCAGTTGCACAAGGGTGTACATGCTCTTCCATTTACGGCATCCCTTACAAACTAATGTAGTTTCCCAACTCTACCAATATTACTTAGTCTATTTTAGTTTAACATTTCCCACCATTATTTTTCTTTCCCCTGGTTCTGTGTAATTTTTTGAAGCTGTTTCTGACAGCTTTTCTCAATGCTTCCGTTATTCATTTTCTGCCCAGCACTTCATGGAGGTTATAGTCTGAGTGCCATACATATTGGCAGAATCACGTTTTAAGAAGGCATAGCTGGTCACAACCTGATTTACTCTTCATATGTGAAACTGTAGTGACTGTAAACCTTGCTAATGCAGAGCAGGTGTATGTTTTAGTTTGAGGCATCTGTTCAGGGTACGAAAGCTTCCTCTTCCATCTTTGCACATGAGCATGTGGCGCTAATCCAGTTATGCCTTGGGTACTGAGGAGGAAGAGCAGGAGCTGTGCAGCAGAGAGTTAGTTCAAGAGCAGGGAGGGAATGGTATCATGGCCCTGGATCCTCCCATTCCATGTTGCAATGAGTCAGTATTTCTCCCCACAACTCCCCTTGATGTGGGCCGGCTATGTGCTGCTCTTTACTTAGCACTGGGCCGAACAGCTCAATCAAGTCTATAGAAATGATCAGCAATCTGCTGCAAAAGAGGTGCAGGTGTTGTTTTGAGACAGTTATGTCATACAGTTCTGAAAGAGTGAAGATTGCTATAAATATCTGTATTTTTTCCTCCTTTGTGCTTTCTGAGTTTTATAATCTCCATTTCAGTAACTAAATTGTGGATAGATTTGTTGTGTTGTTTTTGTTTCCTCCTTTACTTCCTTAACAAGCTCTGTACATTCAAACATGTATGTCCTGGAACATATTCAACACAAAGTTCCTGAGGAAGCATTAAAGGTAAGCACATATGTGCTGTTTTTATAAAGAGATATATCAGGTAATGACGCCATTAATCAGGAAAGTGCTAAATATCCTTACTTTTTTCTGAGTGCTTGTGCCAGCTTGAAACTCTTACGTGCTTCAATAAAGCAGTCTGGAAACAACCCCAACTCACAGTTTCTCTTCAATATGCGACTGGTAGGACCTTGCTTTGAGGATAGATGCATCTCCCAGGTAGCTCGGTTCTAATCTTCCTGTCCCGATTCTAGCATTTAACTGAAATTATTTATGGAGTTGTGATTGCCAGGAGAGAAATTTACTAGAGCTTTAGAACATAAAGAGGAGCAGCCACAGCCTTGAACTGATTCATTAAGAAGTCCATATCCTCTTAAAAATCAAGTAGCGAATCATGAATCTGTTTTTTTTTGGATGGCATGGCCTATATTGGCTCTTTAATATTTCCTCTGGTGGGTTAAAATTTGCTCAATTTACTCTTGCTGTTTGTCTAATTTTTACAAGTTCCTTTCACCTTCTAAACTCCTAATCTTTTCTCATGGAGCAGTCCCTCCTGCATCTGTGAGGTGGCTCTCCTGAATGTAGCACAGAAGCAGATACAAAACTTCCCATTATCATTTTGGTCACGGCAGAAAAGCAGCCGCCTCTAGGACAGTGGTGGCTTAACAGCTCACAGTGACATTGCAAAGTTGCTTAGACCTGGAAATACCGATGCCAAATGTCAGTCTTTAATTGAGTTATACTTTCTTGGCCAGGTTTTGTTTTTAAGAACACCAACATAGTCTACTGTGTAGGAGGTTTGGACTGAGTGGATGATTAATTGTGCTTACTCAGACCTGATTTAAATAGAAACACCCTTTTTTATGGATTCAGTTCTGGTTGGATTAGTTAGCACTTTAATAATGCAATCTCTTAATTTGAAATAGCTTCCCAATCCTTCTGTCCAGATCTGGCGGAAATAATGAGGAATATGTTCTGTGGCATCACTGAACATTTAAGATAAGATGCATAAAAAGCACAGCTTGAAAGAATTTATAATGCCATTGTGAGAATAAAGCAGACTTCAACTCTAGGTTCCTGCATGGAAGTGGCATTAATTCTAATTGTTCCTAGTTTATTCTTAAAAGCATTTTCTAATGAGATGTTTTGTGGAGCTAAGTCATAGTGACCTTTGTGCAGACTAGCTATGTCATTTTATACCTTTCTGAATGAGGTATTTGAAAGCTTCTCAGCTGGCATTTATTACTATACTCCACAGCTTTTTGTTCAGGTGTGTGTTTTCCTCTTGTTACAGAGCACAACCACAATATTTGTCTTGATATGAGTACATTGAACTATTGTTCTTTCCATTGCCTGCTGTACAGCAGTTGAAAACACCATACCCATTATTGCTTCTGTCTCTGCAGCATGAGAAGTACACTAGCCAACTCCAGATGAATTTCAAGGGCACGGCAATAAAAAGGGTGGAGCAGTCGATGGAACATGGTGGTTATAACGAATCTACACAAGCAAAACTGGAGAAAGGAGAGAGGAAAGCAATTACAGGTACTTGCTCAAAAACCTGTTTTTCGAGATTTGAAACAGTCGCTTTACAATGCACTCTGCTTTCTATACAGATTCAGAATAGATCTACAAATAACAGGCTGAATCTACAAGCTATTATAGATGTGTCATCTTTCTAAAGCTCTATTATGAGTTGACTTGTTTCAGATTATGAGCCTTGCCTTCTCTGATTCTGCCTTCAAAAGAAACCTGCCGGTTTGATGTAGCAAGCATGCTTTGCTATTGTAATAATGTTTTCTATTAGTTCAGTTGGTGGTGGGGAGGAGGGGAGACCTGGTTTGGCTACTTCTTGGCAACTGTCTGGTCTACTTCTAATTTCTGAATTGTAAACTGATGAGTGAACACCACCAGTGACTTGGAATGAGAGATAGAAAGCTTCAATGTATGCGCCCCTGTGAGCAAAGGTAGAAGCAGCATAGAATTTGTCCTTGAGACTCTGCTTGGTCTTTTCCTCCTGGAACAGACAGTTACTTTAGGTGATTAAACTGGGTTTTGTGCTAGGGCAGATTGGTTTGGAGGCTCTTCTATAACATTTTCCCAGCACTCCTGTGTCTGTCAGTGCTGTCCACCCCAAGTCCATGGTTTTCCTACCATGGTCCAGTCTCAACCAGCATGTCTGCTGTTCCTTCCCTCCCCTGCACTGCTGCAGACCTATGGGGCAAATGGATATAGCAGCCTCTCTTCACGTCCCCACACTCCAGTGCATCCCCTTTGGTTGTGCCTGAGAATGCGTTGCATGTCTTCTGAAGCTTTAAGCTTCTAAGGGGAGCCAAGACCCACTTTATGCACTCTGAATACAACAGTTGCTCTCAACCCTGGATGCCCCAAGGTGCCAGGACAGTGAAAGAAAGTAGTAAGCTTGGAGGTTAGCAGAGAGATGCTGTCAGACTTGCTGAGGGGGTCCCATGAGTCATCAAAGGAAAGAGAAAAGGAAAAGAGTTTAGGGAGTGTGTGGTTGAGTTGTAGGATGGAGGTGACCCAGAGACCACAAGGGGTGCATGGGTTTGGGACAAACGTCACATCTGCGCAGGTATTGGTTGAGATTTTTCCATTGCTAGTTCTGGCCAGAGTGAGTTTGGTGACCTTAATCTTCTTTATTGTGCATTGTTTTTGGGGAAATCCCTTTAAGCTGGGAAAGGGCATATTAAAGGAGAGTATTGTTTCCCTTCAGTCTTTCCTCCTGTTGCATGTGGAAGTGCACACAGTCACACTCCTGACTTCAGTCCCTGTGCCATGGACACCTTTCCCACATCACTTCACATGCGTACTCAGGTCACTCTTTCCTACTGTGAGTTGACTAGATGTGGCAGATACAGCTTTGCCTTCCTGGGAGTCCCTTGTGAGCACTCAGAAGAATGTACTTAGCTGTGATTAACTGTGACACTGAGGAGGGTGAGAAGGGGTGAACTTTTATCTGGAGGGGAAAACTACCCAGCTGTAGCATAACTCGGGCCAGGTTCTCAAAATGTGTTGCAAATAACTGGTCTTTAAGCTCCAAATATAACAGATTTACTTTCATCACCTCCTGGCTGACAACTTGGTATCTTCAGAGATTATGCATGAGCTTTATTGTTTTTGTTCTTTTCATCACTTATCACCTTGCAAAATATGTGGCTTTCAGGGTATTTTCTGTCGAGCCCATGGCAGTCGATATTTGGGAAAATCTCTGAATCCAGAACATAAGCAGATGCTCCAGCACAGAGACCTCAGGGTGTAACTCTGGGAAAGCATATTCTGTTTAATCTTCACTAGCAGGCACCAGCCACTAAATCTGAGGTACAAAGGTTCAGATTGCACAGAAGTGGTGAATTTTTCAGTAAGGGAAGATGTGACCTATTCTTACTAATATTGACTGACAGTTCAATGTTCAATCCTTGAAAAATGCTGAGCCCAGTATGTGAAAGCTGCTAACCATACTGAAGTAAAGTGGAGTTGAGTGAGTCTGAGTGTTTTGAAGGAGATACTCAGGACTTCACAGGGTTGGGTCCAAAGTCCAGCAGAATCGCTGGGGAGTACTTGGTGGCCTTGCGTCTCCCCTCACCCTTCAGATGGTGCTTTCCTTTCTCTAACAGGATGTGTCTGTATTCAGTCGGCTTCAGAGTTAGGACTAATTTGCTCAGTCTTAGGTTACAGACAATGTCCCTCCATTTTCTGGAAGGGTAGGGGCAGTTTAAAACATCAGTGGAAAGAAGAGCAGAATATCTTTACAGCGAGTGGGTTTTACTGAATGACGCTAAGATGCTCAGAAGAGAGGATAATTCTGCTAAGCGTGTAGTTGTTTAGTGATTTGCATCCAGTAATTTAAAGAAAGGTCTGTGGTGACAAAAGCCTTTAAAATAATATATTGCCATTCTAGTGTAAAACATCGAAGAAGAGAGGAGCAGAGATGCAGGACTTCTATAAGAGAAGGAGTTTAATAAATTAGAGCTGGTTGAAAATGGGGGTGAGAGTATGGTGAATAGTGAATAGGGTACAGGGTAGAGCAGTATCAGAGAAATCCCATAGAGCAAACTGGCATGGCTGGGGTAGCCTTTGATCACGCATCTGAGTTATTGAAAGCTATATATCTAGTTAGATCTCAGGTAGCTTACTCACAAGTATCATCCAGAGGCAGGTGGAGATTCCCTCTGGAGGCAGCCAGTTCCTTGCTCATGAGTTTTGAGAGAGAGAGCAAGTTTTAGATGGTTCAGCTCTTCTCTCTCTCTGAGTCTTCCTCATGGCTGCTGCCCTGTACCTTATTCCAACCCTACCCCTTGTAACCAATAAAGTTCTCCTTTGTACCTAGCGTGGGAGACTTATTGGGAGTGGGTCTAGATTATGCCTTGGGGTCCCCTTGGTTTGGCTGACTAAGGGAGACCACTACTTGTGCTTCTGACTGAGGGAAGCACCCCAAGTTCTTGAAGTGAATCAAGTAGCCTCGAGGGCTACTAGACCTGTTTCTCAGGGTGCGCGTAGCCAGAATCAAGCCCATCCCTGGGTGGTGGCTGTGTTACCCCCAGGCTAGCAGATGTGCTCCAGGAAGGAGGTCCGCCACACGTGAGGCACCCCCAGGGAGGCACTCGGAGCCTGGAAGGTGGTCGGGCACAGTGAGGTGGGCGGCTCAATGAAGGAGCGCTCCCTACTGGCCCGCCACACGTGGTAATGGTGGGATCCGACAACCTGCTGTATTGAAGGCATAATCTGGGGAAGAGAAATAGAGTCATTGAAAACCCTCGAGCAAACCATTTCTAATTTGGCATTGGGGCGACTGAACAGTGTAGATAGCTAGGATGGCTGATGAGTATGACCACCTGTCGGTGGCTGACTTGAGAGATCTGATGAAGGTGAGAGGCCTTCAAGTGAGGAAGGAGCAAAAGGGAGAAAACCTGATTAAGATCCTGTGTGATAATGATCAGGCTGCAAGATCACCTCTGCGTGTCCGTCCAGAACCCATGGGGGGGGCACTGAGGGGCTACCCTCTGAGTGGGACTTCCAGAAATTCTAGCTGCAGCTGGAAGCTGAGGCATGAGAGTGCAAGCTCAAGCATGAGCTGGAGTTGAAAAGGATGGAGCTGGAGGCCCAACGCCAGCACGAGAAGGAACAGCGTGAGCATGAGGCTAGAGAAGCCTAGTGCCAGCACGAGGCAGAGGCCAAAGTGGTAAGGCTCAAGTGTGAGCACAAGCTTGCAGTACTCCAAATGCAGGCAAATGCTGAAGCTGCGGGCACCCAGCTCATACTAGATGCATCCCTCAGACTGAACACCCCAATCTTCTCTTGCTACAAAGATGGGGATGATCCAGAAGTGTTCCTAAGCATCTTCGAAAACCAAGCGCACCAACGAAAGTTTTCAAAGGAAGAGTTCATGAAACACATGGCTGCTCTGGTTGAGGGTGATGTCTGTGGTCCTGAACAGCTTGCCCTCGGAATCAGCAGATAACTATGGTACCTTTAAAAATGCTGTGTGTTCAAGGTTCAGGTTATTTCCAGAAAAAAGTCCGGAATACCATCCCACAACTGGGGAAGGCAATGGTTGAGTTTGCGGCCCAGGTGTGGGACTCACTCCTTAAATGGGCAGATGGAGCCAAGGCTGACAATAGAGAGAAGGCGCTAAACCTCATAGCGTTGGACCAATTTTATCACTGCTGTCCAAGGGAGATTAAAACCCTAGTCAAAGACAAGGCCCCCCAAAGCATCCAAGAGGCCACAGAAATTGCGGACCAGCTGATGCTAAATCATGAGGGGATAGACGAGAAGCCTCCCTACTTTGGGAAGGAACAGAAAGGGTTCCAAAGAGGGGGGAAGGGGGGGCCAGGCCCAAAAAGGGAAAGAGGGCCACCTCCTGCTGAGCGCAAGGTGGCCCCAGATTCTGACAAACCATCCAATTCAGAAAAGAGGGGGTGCTATAACTGCGGGGAGCCGGACCACATCAGGCCCAGCTGCCCAAAGCTAAGCAACAAACCCAAGCCAGTCAGACATGCAACAGCTGTAAGCAGTGAGGGGGGAGACCTGAGCCACTCTGAGGGGCGTGCCTGTTGCTGCAGGATTACAAGCCCAGAGGAGGTGACGGCCGCCTACCAGACTAAGATAACAGGAGAGCCCTTTTCGGGGAACTGGATGCAGGGTCCAGTGTGTCGTTAATCAATGCCAACCTTGTTTCTACCCCAAGCTAGCGGGTGTGCTCCAGGAGGGGGGTCGGCCAGATGTGAGGCACCCCCAGGGAGGCACGCGGAGCCTGGAAGGTGGTCAGGCGCAGTGAGGTGGGTGGCTCAATGCAGGAGCACGCCCTAGTGGCCCACCACAGCCTCCAGAGGTGCAGATTCCTGGGAACTAAAAGACCTTTTAAGAGCAGGGAGATCATTTGAATTTCTTTTGAATTCATTGAAATAGACCTGTGTGCAGGCAGATTGAGCTTCACTACCGTGCCGTGCTTTTGCCAGGACAGAAGGGCTTGTGGAGGAGCCCTGGACTGGGACATGGGAAAGCTGGCTTCATGTTCTAGCCCTGCAACAGACTTCCCTGGGCAAGTTGTTTAATGTCCTTATACCTCCTATTTCCCATCTATAAAATGGGTTGACGTGGTCTTTCCCCCACACTTAGTCCTGTGTTTTCCATCTAGCATAGAAGACATTCAAAGCAGGATTTGTGTCTTGCTGAGTTCCCGGTACAGTGCACGGGTCATTGTTACTCCTGTAATCTTCTTGTTAAGTTAAAGAGTTGACATTTAAAACCTTCCATTGAGGAAAAAGAGCTGCACCATTTGTAACTGATTAGCTGCTGTTCTGGCTCCTAAAAATTCTGGGTAATTATGGAGTACGGGGAAAATTGACTGGGCAACTCCAGTCTTAAATCCCAATCCAACACTGAAGTAAGCAAGCCTGGCTCAAACATGCAGTGGAAGCTGGGCCTGCTGCTTTAGTGGTTTGTTTGGCCCGTTGGCTTCTTTCTGGATGAGGTCAGAGTAATTGATGACTACTGAAACGGGAGAACTGGGAAGCGTTGTATCAGGGAGGAGAAGGTGGCTGTATCTGCGCCACATCTGAGCCTGCGTGGAAGAGTCTATGCTGTGTCAAAGGCTACATGAAAAAGTGGTGCCAATCAATTTGTGGCAACCATTCCTGTCTGAAAACTTGCAGATTTAGTATTATTTCTTGCAAGTCAGATGAATATACATAGTATACACTTACCACCCACCCAACCTCCCTCCCCAAAACACTACAGAAAAATGCCAGAGAATTGCTTTGGGTTATTTCCAGCTAAATTATTATCCAACATTGGAAAAAAATTGTAGAGACTTTAGGAATTACTGAAGTTTTAAGATGTGAGAGCTGAATTACCCTTTTTCCTCCCTGGAAGCTTTCTCCTTAAGGAGCCTGCTGCACTTCTGAACGTGGAGGTTGCATTATTAATAATGAATCAAACCAGGCTCGACTTGAAGCAGTATGGATTTCTGAGGCTTTTGTCATGGACGGCTGTAGCAAGCTTCAAAGCAGTTTACATTTACCTTTGTTATTCCTTCTCTCTTGTCGTCGTTTTTTTGGAGGGGGGGGGTTTCGTTTTTGCGGGGAGGTGTCAGTTTTTTGCAGGTGGAGGTGTTATTACTTGTTTGGGATTTTTTTTAGGACTCCTGAGCAAAGTGTAACCTTTGGTACTGACCCAAAAATGAAACCAGGAGCCTGTCTGGAACCCAGCATCAGCTATGTTCTCAGAGGAAACAGCCCCTAGTCAAAGCTGTATGTATATAATGAAAGTGTTCTGAGAGTCTGATAGACCGGCTGCATTAATGCATACTTTCTGCCCCCCCCCCCCCCCCCCCCCCCCCCCCACACCCCCCCCCCCCC
>NW_017729025.1:20383018-20385137 GCF_001723915.1 Gavialis gangeticus | reverse complement strand
CCTCCGCCCCTGCTAGCATGGTCAGCTGGACTGTGTTTTTTCCCTGACCCCATGTGGTCTTACTTGGGTTGATTAGTTCAATACTCCACAAATAAGTTCTTTGTATTCAATTATTTCATTTTCTTTGACTGTTCAGGCTTTCCTTTCAAAAGATCAATAACACTGTATTAATGCAACGGGTCATATTTTTTGCCAGACTTTTTAAATGAATGCATCTCTCTTGTTCTGTGATAAAACAGCTTTCATTTTTCTCTAAATGACTGCCTCTTAAAGGATAAATCTACGAAGGGAACACATGCATGTGCCTACCCTTTGCCATATTACATCGTCGCCCATAGTTCAATATTTATCTAGCTGACTGCGCATGCTGACCTCAATTTGGTCATCTGAAAGGACAGATTTCAGACTGTCAGTTTGAATTGATGAGCCAAGAAATATTTTGAATGAATCTGCACCATCTGGACAGGCTTGCTAGAAGTTGGGCGGGGGGGGAATGAGCTGCCATCAATCAAGGTAATTATAATAACATTAAAATGACTGAGCAGTTGCTTTTTATTGGTGTTCTTTGTTGCATCACTAAGTTGGGTAGTCGCTATCTTTTTGTGCACTTCTAACAGTGGTGTGCTGATAGAATAAAACACAAATATACTTGATTCAAAGTAATATGTAACTAAGATACTTGTTAATAGTATATATAGTATTATACGGGATGGGCCAAACCATACAGTCCCCATAATCTTCAGAAGAATCCAAGAATTCACTTGTTGTCCAGATCTTCAGGAGAGAGAAATCTGTACAGCTCGTGATTGTGGTCCTGTGTTGGCTTTGTTAGCCAAGGATGTTCTACACAAGGGGAATCCCCTGGTAGCATGGGAGCTTGGTGTGAGAATGGAAACCTATTTCACCTGGCGTGCGATATCCTTATGATTCCCCCAGTAACTTAAAAAAATGTTAGGGGCTTGGACACGTCCATTGTCTCTTAGTAATCGGTAACCCTCCAGCACGGCAGATGCTTATTCAGTGTCCTGCCTTCTTCTCCCTGCTCCTTCTCCTTGAGCATCTTAACAGCATCTGATCTTACTGACTGATGTCACTTCCTGACTGTGACCATAGCACGTTGACTCAGGTGTAAAGTGATGCTTGAATCACAAGCCAAGCTGCTGGTGGCACAGCAGTGGCTGGTCCAACAGTGCAGCCACTTCTGGGTTTTTTTGCCCTGCCCCCCTGGGGTCATCACCTGGGAGGGATGCCCCAGTCGCACTCCTCCCCTTTCATTACTCCACTGTGCGGACTTCTCTTTCCCCATCGCCCAGCCACAGCCCCTGGGCAAAGAGGAGACTGGGATTCCATTGTGGTATGGCCTCAAATCGGAGAACAACGGTGATGGAGATGGAAGGAAAGGGTGTAGGACCTAGGAACTACCAAGGAGTATTGAGGTGGAGGGGAGTGGTAGGTTCCTAACAGAATGCACAATCTGAGAAAAGTAGGTGGGATTTGGGGTGCAAGCAAAGCTTTTGGCCAGTTCTCACTTTATTCCCATTCCTAGTTGTGGAGCTTATATTTTAGCAATTATGATTTATTCATCCTGAGAAATGCTTTCTCCTTTGAACTTTCAAAGGCCGTGTGAGCCGTACAAATGTAGGTGGTTGTTTTTTTAAGCACTCCGAGCGAAAAGTATAGAATAATATTTCCAACCTCTTTCGATCCGTGATGCTGTGGGGCGCACTTCGTGTTTAATATCCAAACATGAAGAAAAGCCTATGGGAAAGGCCGGTTGAGCTGTAAATACTGTTTGGGGTTTGTTTTTGTTTTTGTTTTTAAAGCAAAATGACTGCATTTGCACGGTGTTGATTTTCAAAGCCAGCTTTCTGGGTGTATCAGTTCATAAATCTTTAATGGTGATTTCTTCTAGGATATTCCAAATGGCAATCATTAGATTTGTGGGTATATTTTTCCTCTGTCCCTTTAAAGGTACTTATTTTGCTGTGTCTCTCATAACCCTAAGAATAAGAGCAGTCATTTTCTATGCTAAACTGGAATGATAGAATAGTGCTGGGGCTGTTTGAGGATTTCTTTCAACCTCATTGTATGTGATTTTTTTTTTTTTTTTTTTTTCAAA
>NW_017729025.1:20378844-20382789 GCF_001723915.1 Gavialis gangeticus | reverse complement strand
TTTTTTTTTTTTTTTTTTTTCAAAGCACAAGCTGGGCACCAGCTGTCAGTGGAAGCTTAGCTGTGACTCCGTAGCAGGAGTCAGTATTTAAAACATGTCCAGTAATGGCTACCATCAATACAGGCAGCTGATGCTTAGGTGCGGGTGACTGAAGAGCACTGGAACTCATCCTTGCAGAAATACGATATTTATTAGCCCAGGCAGACAATGAAAAATAAAAGCAATTTTATTTGCCTCTCTAAACCCCTTGCCTCAGGTAAATGGGGGAATGTAAGGTTTCTAATCATGTAGCACTAGGGTGCAGAGGCCTGGTCAGCATCAGAAACCCACTGGGGTGAGGTCCCTGCCTTCTCTTTCAGGGCCTCTATCCTGCAACTAGCTTCAGTTGGGAAATCCTGCCGTGCAACTCAGTTGACCAGTCAAACCCAGCTAGGCAAAGAAACCTCTCAAACGGAGCAGTGATCAATTATAGCTGTTCCCAGTGGAACTGAGGGTTGCTCCATAAGAAGGAATCCCACGCATTAAGGCTCCCTTCCACGTGCAGCTTCAGTGAAGCTTTTCACTTGGGAAGAACTCATAGCCAGGGGTTGCTAGTGGGACTATATTGCTACAGAACTGATCAAAATGTCTTCCCCAAAAATCCACCTCCCTCTTGAATTCTACTCCTGTTTTGGGGGAAGGGGATAGGAGTGGAATTAACCAGACACTTTCTTGAAAATAATTCCTAAATGCCAATCCAGATTTCATTAGTGTCAGGGAGGGAATGAAATATGTGGTACATAGGGTACCTGGCCATGATGAGCTGGAACTGCATTTAAACAAGAGACAGAGCTCTTCTGTGATTCTTTTTTTGTAGGCATGAGAGAGAGTAGCAGCCACACAGGGGATGCACTGTGTCTTTCCAGTCCATGAGGAGGAAATGGGGAAATGAAAGTATGTCTCCTAGCCCCTGTGAGAGCTTCCTCTTTCCAAATTGAGCATTGCATGGCTTTCATTAATGCCTGCATTTGGCACGAGTCAAAATACGATCCTTGCCTGGCCGCTGGCTGGAATGAAGACCACAGGCAGAAAAAAGGAGCGTGCCAACCCAAAGCAGACTGACTTCAAAGAGTTCTTGAGCTAGCTACATTGCCTCCTATGGGCTTAACAAAGGCAAACACATTCCTTGCACCATACACCGTGAAAGAATTCATGCTGTGGCTCTCCTCACCATGGTATTACAGCAGTTTGACTGACTTTGCAGTGTGAGTACTTTCACACTCACTGTGGGCTAACTCGAGAAGTGCCTGGGTCATGGGAGAGAATCTGCAGTGGAGACTTGCCCAGTAAGGTTGCCTGTTACATGGGCTTGGTGCTGTGAGCAGGATTTCATCTTTGTGGGTGGCCTATTCTTATATTTCTGCCTCTTTTCTTCTTTATTTTGTTTCTGTTAGAGTTCAATCTTGCAGGTTATCAGAAAGCTTCCATAGCTTTCAAAACTGTAGCACTACAGGCCTGGCATCTACAACTAAAACCCCCATGCTAACCCATCCTTGTTTAACTAGGAAGAGCAGGAAGGACTTATTTCACTGTTTTTCTATTGTTTTGCATTTTGCTCAGGTTGGACACTGAGCTAAGGAAGATTTGCTCTTTGGTTTCTAGGCAATAGCATAATGATGCTGTTTAGGTTCACAACGTGGCAGGGACTATTTAAAATGCAAAAAAAAGCAGACAGCTTGCATTACATATTCTCTTTACTTTCTTCTTTTCCCCAACAGCAAAGCAAGAGGCATGAACTAAACAGGAGGGGAGGGAGAGGTGATTTTTCAGGCAACATTTTGTAGTGCAGTGCAGAAAAATTGCTCAAGTGCAGTTACTACTAGAGATCAGGACTAGTTTGATGACTGTGCGCTAGGCAGGGATGTGTTCTTATCTGTTCCATTTTCTCCATTTCCTGTCAGCAGGCTGTACACAGTTGGTTGTTTGAATCCGATAGCTTCCAGTGATATTTGCTCTTCTAACTTCACTTTTACCTTTCCCAGAAACTACTGCTTACCGCACCCCGCTCTATGGTCAGCCGTCCTGGTGGGGAGAGGACGACGCAAACAACAAGCTAGAGAGACAGGAGGACAGAAGGCAGGAGGAACATTACTTGGGTAAGCAGAGATGCCCTGTTGAGAAGAAAACTCAACAAACGCAAAATGGGCAACACCAAAAGGCCTGCTGGATTTTTTTATAATCAGTTAGTACAAGGGTGTCCACACTTCCTAACCCCATGCAAGCCAGATACCAACATCTTCCTATGGCTAAAAGCTAGCTGTTACACATGACTTACGACTTTATATGCATGTCGTCTAGACCCAATGCTCCAATTTTTTTAAAGAGTCCCATCCTACTTCACCATCACGCCACTAGTTGCTGCTAGACATCTTATAGACATAGACATTAGGGCTGGAAGGGGCCTTGAAGATCATCAAGTCCAGCCCCGTGTCCCAGGAGCAGGAAGTCTGCTAGGGTCAAAGGATCCCAGCAAGATAAGCATCCAAATGTTTCTTGAATGAGTCCAGAGTAGGTGCATGCACCACTTCTGGAGGGAGTCTATTCCAGGCCTTGGGGACTCGGACAGTAAAGAAGTTTTTCCTTATGTCCAGCCTAAAACGATCATGGAGGAGTTGATGACCATTGGTCCTTGTTATCCCTTGGGGCGCTCTGGTGAACAGATGTTCCCCCAGATCCTGATGCATACCCTTTACGTGCTTATAGGCAGCCACCAGGTAACCCCTGAGCCTGTGCTTTTCCAGGCTGAAGAGTCCCATGGCTCTCAGCTTCTCATCATAACGCCTGTTCTCTTGCCCTCTGATCATGTACGTGGCTCTCCTCTAGACTCTGTCAAGTTTCTTGACATCCTTCTTGAATTGTGGAGCCCAGAATTGGATGCAGTACTCCAGCTGCCGCCTCACCAAGGCCGAGTACAGTGGGAGGATGACATCCTGAGATTTACTTGAAAAGCATCTATGGATGCAAGACAGTTTTGTTTGCTTTACCAGCTGTGACATCGCATTGGTGGCTTATGTTCATCTTGTGGTTAATCATGACCCCCAAGTCTCTTTCAGACATGGTGATAGCGAGCATAGCACAGCCAAGCCTATAAGCATGCTGCAGCAGGTTTTTTTCCCCCAAGGTGTAGTACCTTGCATTTTTCGATATTGAACATCATCAGGTTTATATCCGCCCACTTACTAAGCTTATCCAAGTCAGCCTGGATCACTAGCCTATCCTCAGGTGTGGAGGCTATGCCCCAAAGTTTAGTGTCGTGGGCAAACTTGGACAGTCCGCTTCTGACCCAATGTCCACATTGTTGATAAAGATGTTAAAGAGAATCGGTCCAAGGACAGAGTCTTGGGGGACATCACTGGTCACGGGACTCCATAATGATTTGCATCCATCGACTACTACTCTCTAGGTCCAACCTCGGAGCCAAATTCCCAGCCATCGGACTGCGATGTAGCCAAGGCCACCGTCTGCCAGTTTTTCCATGATGAGATCATGGGACACCAGATCAAAGGCTTTTTTAAAGTCCAGATATATGATGTCAATCTCTTCTCCCTTGTCTAGGTGATATGTCACCTGGTTATAGACGGAGATGAGATTGGTTAGTCAAGACCTACCCACAACAAACCCGTGCTGGCTGTCCCTCAGGATGTTGCCATCCGCCATCTTATCAAGAAGGGTCTCTTTGATAATTTTCTCCAGAATTTTACCGGGGATTGAGGTCAAGCTGACTGGCCTGTAATTCCCAGGATCTACTTTCCACCCTTTTTTGAAGATGGGTACCACATTGGCCTTCTTCCAGTCTTTGGGTACTTCACCTGAGCGCCATGAGTTTTCGAATATTTTTTCCAATGGTTGGTCTATGACACCTGCCAGCTCCTTGAGTACTCTAGGGTGTAGTCTGTCAGGACCAGC
>NW_017729025.1:20368609-20373844 GCF_001723915.1 Gavialis gangeticus | reverse complement strand
ACATGGTGATAGCGAGCATAGCACAGCCAAGCCTATAAGCATGCTGCAGCAGGTTTTTTTCCCCCAAGGTGTAGTACCTTGCATTTTTCGATATTGAACATCATCAGGTTTATATCCGCCCACTTACTAAGCTTATCCAAGTCAGCCTGGATCACTAGCCTATCCTCAGGTGTGGAGGCTATGCCCCAAAGTTTAGTGTCGTGGGCAAACTTGGACAGTCCGCTTCTGACCCAATGTCCACATTGTTGATAAAGATGTTAAAGAGAATCGGTCCAAGGACAGAGTCTTGGGGGACATCACTGGTCACGGGACTCCATAATGATTTGCATCCATCGACTACTACTCTCTAGGTCCAACCTCGGAGCCAAATTCCCAGCCATCGGACTGCGATGTAGCCAAGGCCACCGTCTGCCAGTTTTTCCATGATGAGATCATGGGACACCAGATCAAAGGCTTTTTTAAAGTCCAGATATATGATGTCAATCTCTTCTCCCTTGTCTAGGTGATATGTCACCTGGTTATAGACGGAGATGAGATTGGTTAGTCAAGACCTACCCACAACAAACCCGTGCTGGCTGTCCCTCAGGATGTTGCCATCCGCCATCTTATCAAGAAGGGTCTCTTTGATAATTTTCTCCAGAATTTTACCGGGGATTGAGGTCAAGCTGACTGGCCTGTAATTCCCAGGATCTACTTTCCACCCTTTTTTGAAGATGGGTACCACATTGGCCTTCTTCCAGTCTTTGGGTACTTCACCTGAGCGCCATGAGTTTTCGAATATTTTTTCCAATGGTTGGTCTATGACACCTGCCAGCTCCTTGAGTACTCTAGGGTGTAGTCTGTCAGGACCAGCTGACTTGAAGATGTCCAGCCTCTCAAGGTGTTCCTTTACAAGGTCTACACCAATGCTGGGTATAGATACTCCCTCACCCTGGCCGTCCCGCGTCATGTTAGGTAGGGCAGTCCCTTTGGGCTTGTGAAAAACAGATGCAAAATACCCATTAAGCAGGCTGGCTTTTTCCTGGGTGTTGGTTGTCAGTTGTCCCATTTGGCTTGGCAGGGGTCCTGTGTTACCCTTGCTTTTCTTCTGACTCGCCACATATCTGAAAAAAGACTTTTTATTGTCCTTGATATGTATAGCTAGTTGGAGGTTGATTGCAGCCTTGGCTTTCCTGGTTTGCTCCCTGAAGGTCTGGACCAGTTCAGAATACTCCTCCTTAGTGGTGATTCCAGTCTTCCATCCTCTCTTTTTAGACAAAGGAGGTCCTCAAGTTCCCTGCTGAGCCAAGGGAGTCACTGTACCCTTTTGCTACCCTTCCTCCAAGATGGGATGGACAACCCTTGTGCGGTCAGGATCGCTCCCTTAAGGAGCAACCAGTCCTCTTGGACTCCTCTTCCTGACGAGTCATGGTCCCTTAGGGCCTCGACAATGAGCCTCCTGAGCTTGTCAAAGTCAGCTTTCCTAAAGTTGAGGACTTCTGCATTGCCCACTGACTTGCCAGCTTTGTGATGGATAGTAAAGGTGATCAGCTCGTGGTCACTATCACCCAGCTTTCCATTGATTTTTAGGTCACTGACTAGATCATCCCCTTTGGCCAGTACCAGGTCCAGCTTTGCTTTACCTCTTGTTGGCCCATAGACTTCTTGAATCAGGTAGAGCTTGTCCATGTATGTGAGGAAGCTTTGTGACCTATCAGATGTGGCTGAGTGCTCTTCCCATGAGATGTCCGGGTAGTTAAAGTCTCCCATGATAATCATGCACTGAGAGCGTGCAGCCTCAGCCAGTTTCCTGGTGAATTCCTGATCTAGCTCTTGTTTTTTGTTAGGTCTGTAGTAGACTCTTACATGATGTCCCCTGTGCCATGTTCCCCACGTGTTTTAACCCAGAGGGACTCCAGTTGTCCTCCCTGGGTGCCAGTGTCACTTTGCAGGGATGTGTAGCTTTCCTTGACAGAGAGAGCTACAATCCCACCCCTCTTATCTGCATGATCTCTCCTGTACAGGGTATAACCATCTATACCCATGGCCCAGTCATAGGTGGAGTCCCACCAGGTCTCTGTTATCCCTATGAGATTGTAGTCATTCTTGTTTAGCAGAAGGACCAGTTCCTCCTGTTTGTTCTAAGCTCCTGGCATTGGTGTACAGACACATAAGTGTCCCATTGGAAGCCCTAGGCTTCCTTGCACTCCCAGGTGGACACTGTTCCAGGGCTGGGATAGGTTTGGATTCCCTTGGGTGCCCTAACTTGCTGGTTATGCAATAGTTGCCTAGTGGGCTTGCATTGGCGGTTATCCACCTATCCCCTGGCGGGCTTAGTTTAAAGCCTGGTTGAGCAGGTCAGCCAGTCTGGCTGAGAAGAGCCCTCCTACCCTTGTAAGTCTCCAGCTTGGATGCAAAGTCACTTGAAGTTTGGCTGAAATGTCAGGGATGGAGGACCAACACAGACTTTGCCACCTTCCAAAGGTGCCTTTTTGACCAGTCTTGTGGTATGCAAACACCTCACAACACACAAATGGAATAAACCTGACAATGCCAGTCCTCCCCTCCAGAACATACCTGAAGCAAAACTGAAATTCCAAATCCAACCAAGACCCGAACACTTCATTGCATACTCAATTTTTTCCTTTGGGTAGATGAGAGAAAATAAATGGGATAGATAGTAGTGTCATTACTCAGTGCACAACTGGAAGATTCACAGATAAGTAATTACGCTGTTATTTGCAGCTGTGTAAAAAGAATCTGCCAGATGTCTTAACTAGGTATTTTGTTTAAAAATGTTTGAATTATCTAATGGTTTTTCTCTCAATTTGTTTTTGAATCTGTAGAAAGAACAAAGGAGATGCCCCAACATGAAGAAGAGCTCAACGGTAACATTAATGCTTATAGAGACTCCCAGGAACAGTCGGTATATGCATTCCGACGAGAACCCAGTTACTTTGAAATCCCCACTAAAGAATTCCAGCAGCTGGCCAAATCTCCTGAAACGCAGGTCCATGAGATCCCAACCAAGGACGTTGACTCAGTAGTTCCACCCGTTGTGCAAAGCCACGCCTCTTTTACCATTGAATTTGATGACGGTACTCCTGGTAAAATAAAGATAAAAGATCACGTTACTAAATTTTCACTTAGACAAAGAAGACCCTTTAGTAAGGAGCCTGCCCACACAGAGATGATCTCAGCGGAGAGCAAAGTGGCTGATTGGCTGGTACAGAATGATCCAAGTTTAATGAGAAGACAGTCTCCAGGAGATGACGTGTACAGTACGAAGAGTGATCTGCCCGTTCATGTGAGGACACTTAAAGGTGAGCTCTTGTTTTGCAAGCACACCAGGCTGTTGGCCAGCTTTCAGCTTAAGGAAAAGAAATATTGCTGTCCTTAAAAGAAAACTATATCAGTTTTTCCCAACCTTAAATTTATAAGGCAAGAAGCACTTTTTCATCACAGCTGATATCCCTCCACCTTGTACAGCACGTGTCCCTGATGCCACGTGTGATGCTGGCACTGAGATTCTCTAAATTGGTTCCTGCCCTGCTTTAATAATGGGGAATCGTCAAAAGCACTAATTGAAATCAAACATTTCGTTTTCACATACTTGCTGGTTGACATTCTCTTGAGCACTGCCCAGGTGCCTGTGCCAGTGATTTTAGATCTGTTAGCAGGATGTGCTGTCATTGACTGAGATTTGCTGATGAATCTCAAGTGCAGTGGGTGAGAATGCATGTGAGTGATTCTGCTGTATCTAATAGAGATTGCAGTTGGGACAGCCACCTGCTCTTCTGATTTTTCCATGTGGTGGTTTTCAGTGCTTTTGTTACTCCAGCCAAAAAGCATGTGAAGCTTGGGGAACGCTACTGAAATATTTTGATGTTTCACTATGCAGATAATGCCACTGTACCCTTTTCACTAAAAAATATGAGTTGTATTGGTAGTTGGCAGTATCTCTTTGTCTGCCTACATGTAGGTAAAGGGATGTCTCTCATGTGAATGTTCCAGTATTTGTGTGTTTGTGATGTCCAGACTGGATTACTATACAGGCAGTTCTCAGACTTATGACACAATTGGTTCCCGAAAACCACATCTTAAGTTGAAATGTAACTCAGAACTGATTTTCCCATAGGAAACAATGTTATAAATGCGAGAGAGGCTCCTGAACCAAGGCCCAATACCCTATTTTCACCAAAAACAACCCAGGATTTTGTACTCAGTCAATTATAGATGAGTAATATAGCTACATTAAAGTATTTATATTGTAAATAGCAATTGTATTGATTTGGAAGGACTTCTTTGAGGTGACTTTGCTGGACTTTTTGAAGGGTTAGTGACTGGAGTCTTCTCAGGAGTCTTGGCTGCAGGTTCTTCTGGAGTCTTGTCTGCTTTAAAGAAAGCGTCCAAGGAAGTTTGGACAGATGTTTTCCAGGGAGATGGGCGACGCAGTGAACTTGTTTGCTGGTGTGGCATCACGTCAGATCAAGTGGTGTAAAGTCAAAACTGACGTCAGAAAGTTGAAACCGGTGTCAATTTATAAATGTTGTAACTCAAAATGTTGTAAGTCAAGGACTGCCTGTACAGTGTGCCCTTATTGTGAGGCTGTCGTAGAAGACATCTTGGCTGGCTCCTCAAGTAGCAGTAGAGGCCCTTATAAAACATTTTACACCAGTCTTCTAAATTCTTACCGGTTGTTTCATTGCTTCCGGGAACAGTTCAATGTCCTGACCTTGAGTTGAAGGTAGGACAGGGTGGCACGAGCATTTGTAGGCAGCAACCTGCTTTGTCACATGCTATGGAAGAACTGTTAATTCTGTCCTGCTTTCTGCCTGTCGTCAGACTAACATGACTAACCATCTCTCTGAGCATTGGTTGTAAGTTCTATATGGGTTGGGTCCCAGCCACATGAGGAAAGGTGTCATCTCTTATGTGCAGGGTGCTGCACTTGGGCAGTAGTAACCAGCAGCACACTTATAAGATGGGAGACTCCCTTCTTGAGAGCAGGGAGGCAGAAAGGGATCTTGGAGTCATTATTGACTCCAGGATGAACATGGGCCGACAATACGAGGTCACGGTTGGCAGGGCTAACCGGATCTTGTCGTGCATCCACAGATGCATCTCTAGCAGGGACAAGGAGGTGATCCGCCCCCTCTATGCAGCACTGGTCAGGCTGCAGCTGCAGCACTGCGTCCAGTTCTGGGCGCCGCACTTTACGAGGGATGCAGACAGCATCGAGAGGGTCCAGAGGAG
>NW_017729025.1:20362496-20363609 GCF_001723915.1 Gavialis gangeticus | reverse complement strand
GTGTGCCCCACTTCAGGAGGGATGTGGACAACATTGAGAGGGTCCAGAGGAGGGCCACCCGCATGATCTGGGGACAACAGGGCAGGCCCTACAGTGAGAGACTGTGGGACCTGAACCTGTTCAGCCTTCACAAGAGAAGGCTGAGGGGGGACCTCGTGACAGCCTATAAACTCACTAGGGGGACCAGAAGGGTTTGGGAGAGACCTTGTTTCCCCTAGCGCCCGCTGGCCTAACAAGGAATAATGGCCACAAGTTGTTGGCAAGTAGGTTTAGATTAGACATCTGTAAGAACTACTTCACAGTCAGGGCGGCTAGGATCTGGAACCAACTTCCAAGGGAAGTGATGCTGGCTCCTACCCCGGGGGTCTTTAAGAAGAGGCTTGATGCCTACCTGGCTGGAGTCGTCTGAGCCCAGTTTTTCTCCTGCCCAGGCAGGGGTCGGACTTGAATATCTACAAGGTCCCTTCCGACCCGACTTCTATGATTCTATGACATTTACAATCTGGTAGGAAACTTCCTCTACAGCCCCAAGATTTTGACATTTGGAGCTGATTTCTCTCAGCTATGAGCACTTAAATTGAATATATATTCCTTGTTGTTGCAATGACACTGTGTTGACAATTCCCTTGTGTCTTCTGCTTTTACCTATGGCCTTTTATAAGCTGTTCATGGTGCTTTGGAAATTATGCTTTGCTGCTTGTGTGTGATGATTTGAAATGGAGATTTTGGGGCTCCTTGGATAAACAGTTACCTGAGACTACAGGGGAAGGGACCCAGTGATTCATGAGGCCCCCTCCAGCAGTAACCAAATTTTATTGATATTTAGAGCATTATGCAGAAGTTATTTCCTTTTTCACTTTTTTCTGAAATAAAAGGCCTAATGAGTTCCTTGGAGGGCTGCATCTGGGGTTGAAGCATTTTGTGACCAAACCCTCATCTTTCACAGCTGCAGACATGACTGGGGTGGGGACGAGCAGGTGGAGCTGAGCTTCCTGGCCTGGCTTGGCCCAGCCCAGCCCAGCATGACTCAACCCACAGAGCCTGGGGGTCTGGTCCCCAGGAACCAGGGGCAGAGCCTGGCAGGGGCTGGGCCAGGTGCTCCCCCCACCCCTC
>NW_017729025.1:20336004-20362084 GCF_001723915.1 Gavialis gangeticus | reverse complement strand
CCCCTCCCCCTCCCCCCGTGCAGCAGAGTCCTTCCCTTGGCAGGAAGGAAACCTCCCGGGGGGTGGGGGGCGCTTTAATTAGAGCGGCACTGAGATCTGTTCGAATTAAGGATTAAGGTGTCTGTCCCTGGGCAGCTTTAGGCTCACACAGCTGTTCCCAGGCAGTGGTTGAAGGGCAGGAGCTGCAAGTGCCATGGGACACTTTTACATGTGCTTCAGGAGTTTGGGGGGGAGGCAGTGCTTTAATTAGTGCAGCTTCAAGAACCACTCTAATTAGAGTGCCGCTGTGTCTCCTGTATCGGTGTCCTTGCGCGTAGAAATGGCGGTGGGGGCACTTGAACTAAAGCTCATTCGATGAGCTTTATTATTAAATATCGGTTATCGGATCAGTATTGGCCATATAGCTGGTTAATAATTGGCTATCAGTATCGGTCAAGAAAATCTTTATCGGTGCACCTCTAATGGTTTTCCTTTGAGGCAGGGTTTCAAACCACCTTGTCTCACTACACATTATGATGGTGCGGAGATGGAGTTCTTTCCCCAGTTCTCCTGAGAGTCCTTGAACAAGTAATTTTTATCCTCGATATTTCCGCTTTCCCATCTGTGGGGCTATCATACCTTCCCCGCCTTTCTGAACTTCACCAAAGAAAGCTGCTTCAGGGCAGAGCAGTGTTATTACTATTGGCGCAAACCAGAGTTCAGTAAGAAACAACCCTCCATCAAAAAACAGTATTAAACCCCTTCCCTAGGTCAGCAAGAACCAATCTTTTGGCAGGCATGCCACCGATTAACCCCACACCCTCTCTTAGTGCCACCCTGATCCTCTTCCCCTGTCTAATCCATTGTTCTGCTTTCTGATTCCTGTCCTGTGCTCCCTGCTTGATATTCTGCTTTTCTTTCTGCTTTCTGCCTGGTGCTCCCTACCCAATCTCTTGTTCTGTTTTCTGCTGCCTATCCCCGCCTCGGTCTGCCATGTTTCACAGCAATGAAATGACATACAGACTATACAGTGACTTTTGAGAATGCCTGGCCTTAATCCTTTGGATAAGATGCATGATTCTGCAAGTTCAGTTTTCACTTTGCTGTCAGTTTAGTTGCTCTTTGTAAAGGTGAAGCTAGAAGCTCAGAGGCATGTTTGTCAGAAGCTCTGTGATCCCACTGCTCTTTGATCAGCTTGGTTTGGATTCAGGGAATGCAATCTGGAGGGTTTTCCCCCCTCCCCCACACAATCTACAGACAATTTTTATCTTGCAACAAAAAGAAGATAACAAGATAATGTTTTACTAGTCCAGTCGCTCAGAACAGCAAAATCATTGAGTGAATTGATTTTGATTTATTTTGATTTAAACACTATTTAAAAAGCTTTTACGAAACAAAGCTCCAGGCTCCTGAAACATCATTAATATTACAGTAATGAAAACAAAGCCACAGCAGCATTAAAAATAATTATGCAGAAAAGAAACTCCACCTACCTAAGGCCAGCTATCTAAGGCAGGGAAGAAGCCCACCTTCCCTCCCTTTTAGCATTCTTGTAAATAAGCCTGTAAGTTGTCTAACGTATATTTGGAGTCTAACATATCTTTCATTACCAAAGGGAAGCTTTGGTTGTATCAGTGTTACTGAGAGGGTTACTATGAAAAGTTGGGGTAGAAATCAATTGTGTGCACTGTATTCCCAGGCAACAGACATGAAGACGGGACACAAAGTGATTCTGAAGACCCAGTTGCCCCCAAAACCGAGAAGGAGACTGCTGGCAGCGACCGCACAGCTGAACAAGCCAGGCTTCAGCGTCAAATTCGACGTGATCCTCATGAGATGCTTCACAACAAACAGGCCTTTGTCATCGAGTTCTTCGACGATGACACACCTCGGAAAAAGAGGTCGCAGTCTTTCACGCACAGCGCTCACTCTTCCCAGAGTGACACCGACCAGGGGCTGAAGGCTAAGGTCGAAAAGCGCAAAACTGTGCCTGCTGAGAAGCTAGGGGGCACGGTGCCCCCTCCTCATGTGGTCACCCAGGTGAACAAGACACCCAGCACCCCTTCTGGGCCCACTCAGAGAACCGGCTACTTTAAGAGAGAGAAGACGGAGGATCGGATCAGCAGTTCATCCTCCTCCACTTTGAGGACATCTGCCAAGACATATGGCAGCGTTGGAAGGAAGTCTAAACTTGCTCAGGATTTTGCTGCCGAATATCTGAGAGAGACCTCACAAGCAGCAAAGCCAAGCATGGAGAAGCCAGCCCCTGCACCAATGGTTGTGGCTCCACGGGTCGTCATCTCATCAGCGCCGGAAACTGGCTGTGTGCCACCCACTGATTCGAAGCTGGCCCAAATGAGGAAGAATGACGAGGAAGACAGCTTGAGCGAAACGGGTACCTACACCATTGAGACAGAGTCACAGGACAAAGAAGTAGAAGAAGCCAGAAAAATGATAGATCAGGTAAAATCTCTTGTATAGAGAGGGTTGCTCTTGATTGGCAAACTGGAACTGAACAGGGGATTTCGAGACCTAAAAGCCTGGGCTGCTGCAACTGGCTCTGAAGAGGCCAAGACTTCTTAGCTGGACTTTAGCAGACTCTGATCCCGTGTGGACCAGTGCAGGGAGGGGTTTGTAGCATGCGCTGTCAGGGGGGCTACACTATAAAGTAAGTTGGAGAGGGAGGGAAGCAGCTGATAAAGTAGCTATAACAAATCCCATCTGAAAGCAGACAAGAGCAACTTTTATTCTTCATGTCTAAATAGGATTTGGGTACAAAGATGCAAGAATGAGCTTGCAAAGGGAAGAGCAAGAGCATACTCAGAGTAATGCTTAATATGCTCAGAATCTTGGTCCTGCTGAGGCTTGTGTGTGTGAGTACGTT
Organism: Gavialis gangeticus; assembly: GCF_001723915.1. Lineage (NCBI taxonomy): Eukaryota > Metazoa > Chordata > Crocodylia > Gavialidae > Gavialis > Gavialis gangeticus. The sequence goes on along the minus strand of NW_017729025.1, from coordinate 20,359,221 downwards.
GACATTGTGGGACTGCTTGCATGCCCGAGCTTTTGCAGTGTTGGGGGTTATGCAGTATGTCCTTTATGTCCCTTCCTCCTGTCCTGCTCCTCTGAATACATGGGATACAGCCCAAAAGATGACTGTGCTCTCCTCAATAAGCCAGAGGAAACTGAGACTGAGGATGGATTTTCTTTACTTGGGGAGCTCCAGTCACATCCTCATTTCGTGGTTGTGGGTATTTTAGTATTTAGCTTTGCTGAAGGGGAATTGTCCATCTGCAGGACAGATGGAAGCCACCCCCTGCAGGGAAGTAATGAAGTGAGTTCAAGCTCATGAAAGCTTTGTACGTGCCTGATTTTAGTCGGTCTGTAAGGTGCATCTCTGCCCTGCCTATCGAGGCCTGGAGCAGTCATGCAAGTGATTTATGCATGAGTTAGTTTAAAAGAATGCAAAATTAAAACAGAAAAATAAGGCAGTGGGAGAGGCTTTAACTATACAAAACAACCCCCAGATCAAACCAGGACTTTTTCTAAAGCTTGGCTGACTTCCAGGTCCTCAGCTGCTGCTTATTGTTAAAAGAAAATGGGCAAAGGTTATGAAACCAAATAGACGTGGAGGCAAGTATAAAATAATCCTGTAGCAGAATCAAGTTCCCAACCTGTACATAGAGCTGCCAGGTGTAACAGTGTAGCCTTATGGCTGTTACCATATCTAGCCTCCTGCTCAGTTCCTCCCTATTGTTTTATTCACTTGCCCATCAATTTTTTCTGAAATTGGATTTGAAACTAGGGCAAGGACTATCTGCGCTGGAACTGTGCACAGCACAAGGCCTTGATCCTAGCACACACAGAGTTGATCAAGGTAGTTGAATAGAAGAATACAAGTAATTATATATTTGCAGGGCGGGGGGCACAGGCAAATGCTATTTAGTTGACCTTAGTTCTGTTCTTGCCTCTGCCACAGATGGTCTGAGACCTTGGGCATGTTTCTAAAACAACTCTGTGCTTCAGTTTATAGGGGGTTGTAAATAGAGATTATATTGATTCCATCCTCACAGGGCAGTTGTGTAAATGACTTGTGTTTTGAATTGTTAATAGACTAGAGAAATAGAATTAGACCAGTTACATTATCAGTGCCACCTCCCTGACAGTGCTCTCACCAGCTTGTTGTCTAGCACTCTGTTTTTAAATGTCTCAAGCCTAGAGATGCCTTTCTTTCTATTGAAACTCTCTCCCTAGCCTTATAGTCAAGATCATTTTCTTGATATTCATCCCAAATTTCCCTTGGTAGAAAGTGACTCTATTAGCACAGATTACAACTTCCTTGCAGGGTGACTAAAACTTTGTGGATTTTGATTTCATGGTAATTTTTCTTCTCCCCTGCCCACAACTCTTTCAGGTGTTTGGTGTGCTCGAGTCTCCTGAGCTTTCCAGAATCTCTTCAGCCTTTCGACCTATTATAAAGGGCGAAAAAGAAGAAATGGTCTCTCACCAGCTTCTAATCAGTGAAAATGGCACGAGTCAGAAAGCACCTCTGTTCCAGGCATTCACTTCAAAAAACACTAGTGGGTCCCCAGGCGAGATGCAGGTATAGAAAGGGGAGATTTGGAGGAGGGGAGTGGGCATTTCTGTATGTGTCAAATAGGACCTCAGAGCAGTTTTGCAGCAAAACCTTGTTTAAAAAGACAGTGCATTTTTAAAATATTTTTATAGATGTCTTCAGCATCTCAAGGCAGTCAAAAATGGGTCTCTAGGTGGGCAAGTCTTGCTGACAGCTACTCAGAGCCAGGATCTGCTCCCACGCAGGGAGAAGGTAGTCAAGGTAAGTGCTATACTGACACCCTTTGGGGCACTGAAGGATTTATTTAAAGGTGATGTAAAAAGGAAGGACAAATGGGACTGTACCCTTTTGTTGTTCCTTTAAGAAGTATAAAAAGATATTTTGAAATGCTCCTTTATTTTCATAAGACATGTTTTCAGTTTTTAGTAAAATATTTTTTTAGGGGGGAAAATCTCTTGGTTCAGTGCTTGCCTTCCTTTGTCTAAGGTAAGGAATGTGTCCAGTATGCATCTGAGTCATCAAGAAGTTCTCACAAAAGAAAGGTGACAGCCATAGTTGACATTTAGGGCATCTGATTGGGGGAATAAAAACTTGAGGGTAGCAAAAATAACCATTCTTCAGACATTTCTTGTGCTTAGTTATGACGCAAAAAAGAAAGTAGATATCCAAAATTTTTTCCGTAGGGAATTGTATAAAAATGTGTGTATAAAAGTGTGTGTATGTGTGTGTGGCTGTCCCTCTCAGCTGTGTTTTGTTATGCTTCTCCCAGACTATGCCGAATGTATCAAGCTATCCTTGGATTTGATGGAGCCAGTATGCCGAAGGGGGGAGTACAGCATGTGGAGCTATGTTCAAGAGAGGGATAGAACAAAGTTGTACAGTTGTGTCCAAAACTGGGAATCAGTCATGCCACCCTTTAGATAAAAAGGAGCTTTTGTCCTCACTCCACACTGCCATGAATATCTGTGTCAAGCTGTTAAAAAGCTAGAAAAATCTCTTTGTACTAGAGATCATTTCTGCAACTTGGCACATTGTACTAGAATTTTCATCCTGGACTATGCTGTTTTGTTTTTTTATCTTGGTACCTTAAGAAAATTCATTTAGATTTAGGGCCAGGTACTTAGTACTCTGACCTCAGTGTGGTGCAGCATTTAGCACATGCTTAAGTGAAGGCATAAATCAAGTACATACTTAAGTCCTTCTCTATATTGCACTTTACATGATCTAGCCCTTAGAAAATAAATACAATATTTAGCACAGCAATTTATAAATGTCTTTTAATCCTCCTAGAAAGTGTCCCAGCTCGTGAACCAGGGGAGCCAGAGATCATGGTGCCTTTAAGGACAAGAAGGCTTCTTCCCCAGCTCCCTCCAAGTGATAAATGCGACAGTCCCACACCCACAGTTTTAATTTGCCAAGACTCTTATTCTGAAGTGTCAAAGCGGAACGTCATAAAGAGTCACACTACAGAAGCCTACGTGGATCCCAGCAGCCGACTGTTCATCCAAGAAGACTTGGATCCTGATAGTCTTAGTGATGCCAGCAAATCTGATGATGGCTTTGGCTTAGAAAAAGGCAGGAAGTACAAAGAGAACAGCAACATGCCTGAGCAAGAACGGCAGAGAGGGGAGGAGGGAAAACCTGAGAGCTGGCAGCCAGCAGCTCCACGGGGTTCAAATATCAGAGCTGTAAGTGAGACAGCATCTACTTCCTTCTACATTGGCGATGAAGCAGATGAAGTTGGAGTTCCTCCCAAGATCACCCTGAGCACATCTCATTCTCGAGCAGACAAAGACTACAAAGATCAAGTGTTTCCCTTCAAGGCAGCCAGCATGGTTGTTTCTGGAAAGCCACTGGTCAAAGATGTGAATGCCTACATCAGTGCAGCAGGGAAAATAGTTGTACCCCCTCATCAGAGTCTTCCTCAAGAGCAAGAAAACTTGGCCCCAAAGGAAATGTCATCCTTCGTTAGGCAGGAAAGTTTTACCAAAGATAAATCAAGCAGTGTTGTTCCTCAAAACAAACTCCCACATATTTCAAGTCATCCCTTGCTTAAAGATTTAGATTCTACTCGGTCAAACCGTATGGACTTCAATCAGGACACCCATCTTATCCTCAAAGATACTGAAACTGCTTTGGCAGCTCTAGAAGCCAAAATACTTTGTCAAAGCCAACAGTTAGAGCCTTCAGAAGTTGTTTCTGGGCAACTTGAAGACTCCTTATCTGGGGACTCTGATGTGGACACAGCGAGCACTGTTAGCTTGGTCAGTGGAAAAAATGTCCCTGTCACTGTCCCAAAACTTAATGCTGTCACCAGCTTGCAGAAAGAAAAATCTTCCTCTGCACCATCCATGCAAGACCAGGGCATCCAACCTACTGCTTGCGAGAGGTTATCGGAAAAGCGCAAGACACTTCCTCCTGAGACAGGAAGCCGAGTTGAAATGACCAAGCGTTTCCAAATGAAACGTAGCTCTGGGACACGTGGGTCTCTGGATTTTACAGATGATGAGAGGAGCTCTAGTCTTCCTTATTTGCCGGTTACTGAAACAGCGTCCTCTGATCAAGAGCATTCTGTGGCCAGGCCTACATCCAGGAGGAAACCTTTTACTCAGACCGTAAAAGAGGAGCATAGCAAAGCAACAGCACAGAAGATCCAGCAGGTTCTCACCAGGTCCAACAGTTTGTCGACCCCACGGCCCACCAGAGCCTCGAAGCTCCGCCGTGCCCGGTTGGGAGATGCATCGGATAATGAATGTGTTGATATGGAGAAAACAGCCTCTGGGGTAGAAACCACAAGCTCATCTTCTAAGCAATCCACAGAAGCTAAGAAACTGTCCAGGCTAGACATCCTTGCCATGCCAAGGAAACGGGCAGGTTCATTTACGGTGCCAAGTGACTCTGAAACAACACAATCAAGAACAGGTTTTTCTGGGCGCAACGCAGAGCTGTATCGGAAGCCAGTGGTGTCTGAGGTTAGAACTGCAGCTAGAAAAACTGCATCAGCTGCTTCTACCAAGCAGCCTTTCAGTAGAACTCGTTCTAGCAGTGTCAAATATTCATCTTCTTCCAGTAAGTACTGTGCTTAATGTTTCTTCGTACCACCGTTCTAGAGGCTAGCATTGCTGTTACAGGAATAGCAAGCCCAGTGGCTGGCAGCCTGTTAGGAGGAAGAATTGAAAGAAAATGGGATGAAGGGAAGGGTTTGCACAGATTCTAAGAATCAGTTGTCCCTTTTGAAGTGCCACAAATTGGGCACTCCTTTACTGAGCCACCAAAAGTAGACACTAATTTTGAAAATCTTGGCCAATTTTGGCGGAGAAAGAGAATACAAGCATTTTCCAGTGTTGCCTGAAGCTTCGCTGCCTGCTTTTGAAGATCCAGGGTATGTGCATTAGCTCAGCAGGAAAATTTGTCCAGTGGCAGCTGAAGTCAGTGGTGAGTGAGCATGTTAGAAATGGTAAAGCAAGGAATAAGCAAAGGTGCAAGTAGATGGGAGGCAGTTATGGTCAATGCTGTAAATTCAAAATGCTTCATGTTTGAGAAATTCCCTTTGCTTGCTTTTATAGGTCTAAAGTACAGTCTCTAAAATGTGCCCTATGTACAGAAGCTTCATACTTGGGTCCATATTTGAGGACCATAGAGCACATGATTCTGCTATGAGCTGTGCAGACCCATTGCCTGGAAACAGTATCCTGAACATTAATATTTGGCACATTTAAATGATTACTATATGGAATAAGGCACATGAGAGATATAGCAAAATAGTCTGAGATGGTTGTGAGCATCATCTGCACTTTAATGTGATGGCCTTCTGGACCTTCCTAGTTCCAGCAGGTCAAGGAACTAAGACTGGTAACAGTTGGTGTCAGATCCCTTAGGCTTTTATGGAGGGGAAGCAAAGAGCTTTGTTGTCAGTGAAATTTGACTGGAGCTGTTAGACTTGTGGCTTCAGCCAATCTGTTTTCATAAGTTGTGTCAAAGGCCCTTGGAGTTCTTGGTAAGTGGCATTTTAACCTTTTTTTGTAAGTTAAATTATTATTTGTCCTTTTAGTGACATCTATACTCTGCATTGCATGCTAGAAATGTATTATATAATGCTGCTTGTTTTTAATTTTTACTCTTTAGCTTATCAAACTTCCCTTTTATCTTATGGGGAGGGGGTTTTTTACGCCTTTCATGCAAGTCTGTCAATGCAGAGTCTGAACAAGAGAATATACGTGGCGTTTCCCCCTGCTTTTTCTGAGAGGGTGCCGCTAGTTGCATTCTCTTTGGTTAGAACATTGACAAATCCAGAGCAATGTAAAATCATTGTAGTTCTCCAAACAGCAGATGGATACTATCCTTACATTGGATCACAGACTTCAGATATAAGAAAAAAAAAAAAAAGAAAAAAACAAAATTGTTGACCGCCACTTGTGCTAAATGAATTGGTTTTTAGTTTCCATTGCTTTTTAGCAAAGTACTAATAACTTTTCCTGTGTTTTAATTATGGTGGATAATTCTAATTCTTTCCTTTAAATTAATTACTCTAAAATTTTAACTTTCTAATTCTTTGATAGGCTTCTGGACCTTGCACAAGTTCTACATAGACTGGGGTTGTATAGTGCTGTACATAGTGCTTAATATGTGTTTTTGTACTAATGATGTATTTATTGTGAATGAACAGCCAGTATTGATTCTAGGACTAAAAAAGAAACTTATATAGGCTTAAATGTTATGTTGTCAAGGCATTTTTACTGTGATACAATAACAATTTAAATTCAATGTGCTTTGACACAAGATAGTGAAATGGATGAAGCAGACTTGCTCAAGGATGTCTTAAAATGCTTAGCTAACAAAGATTACTTCCAGCCATTCCCATGGGAAAATTAATCTTACCAACAGAGAAACAGAGTGAGATGCATGACCACAAGACATAAGATGCCAGATTATTGCTAGGCCATCTTAAAACCACTGTAAATGAGTTTTCAGGAGATTGTCAACATAACTTCAAGCATATATTCTAAAAGCATGAGGCCAGATATATTTTTTTGCATTGGATTTATGCAGCATAAGTCCAATAATGTCAGTAGACAAATTTCTGATTAATGCTGATACAGGTGAAAGGAGAATTGGGAATGCAAGAATAACCCTCTGATTCTCAAGTTTAGTGACTTTTTTTTTTTAAATTCCTTGAATTTGAATTGTGAGCAGATAGATTTTTTCTGTTAAATTTGCTCCTGATTAGAGGGCTGGAGTCAAGGTAGTCATTTGTTTTGGAAGCATTCATAGTTAAATAGTGACTGTGTGTTTGTAGTTACTATCCATATTTTGTATGGCAAATATAATGCTTTCATTTAAACTACATAAGCTATGTCATTGCAGTGGTGTTGGCTTTATTAGAATGCAGTGGTGTGGTGTTTCAATCTTGGTAACAGTGAAGCTTTTAAATGAATTCAGATCACACTTTGTCGTTTTAAATACACTGGCTGCTTTTGTGTTCTATGGATCCTCACGCCAGCATGTAAAAAAGGAAGAAATTGTTGTTAACAACTATTGTAATAGAATATGAACAATCAAACAAATCCTGGGAGCCCAGTTTTCAAAGGAAGGCATCTGACCAACATCATACTTAGATACCTAAAATAGGTATTTGGAGTCTGAACTACTTGCTTCAAAATCTCTTAGAATGAAGAGAGGTTTTTCTCTTCACTTTAAGGACCTTGGGGCTAGTATTAAGCGTTCCTTTTAACACTTCAGCAAGGACTTTGAAATCCTATTAAAGAATGGTAAAATGGAATGGAAATAAATGCACATTTTCACAAAATGAGACTAAACAGTACAGAAATCTCACTTTTTATTTTTCCTGCCAGCTCTCCTCTAAGATGCTTAGCGCACTTGAAAATTGGGCTCTCTGTAGAAAAGATTTTTGTGGGAGATTTCTAGGAATCTAACAAATTTATATGGAGTTTCTGCGTATAGGAAATGAGGCCACCCAGAATCTTTATGCCTGCTGTTGTTAATACAGATGGTACACTTTTCCACTGGAATTTTTTAGCTTCAAATTTGCAGCATTTTGGCAAAGCCATTAAAAAGTGTGAACAGTTAGTTCTAAAAAAAACTCTGGCCAACCTTTCCTTGAACAAAAAAAGATGCACAGAAACTCTTCAGACCTCTTCTCACATTCTTGGGCTAGGTTATATTACTTTGTGTGTTGCTCTTCATAGTTAGTCCTACTACTTTTCTTCATCTGAAACCAATTCATTTCTTATAAGCTTCAAGGAGGAGACTGCAGGGCTCAGATTACACTTCTACTTCCGAGGAGGAGTATGGCTCAAACCACAGCTCCCCTAAACACAAACGCTCCCATACTTCAACAGCTACCCAGACGCCGCGGACACGTGGTTCTGGGCTAAGCCGACAGAAGCACAATGGGAGAGAAACGGATGATGATGAAGACTTTGATGAAGCTGACCCCTACAACTTCATTGCACAAACAGCAGAGATAGCGGAAATTGCCAGGTGAGCTGGAATGTGATGCGTCAAGCCACTGTCAAAATGCAAGTTACCTACATTGAACATACCATCGGAGGTGGTTCAAGCACCTACATTGAACACCTTCAAGAGCAAATTGGATGCTTATCTTGCTGGGATCCTATGACCCCAGCTGACTTCCTGCCCTTTGGGTGGGGGGCTGGACTCGATGATCTTCCGAGGTCCCTTCCAGCCCAAATGTCTATGAAATGTGTGAAAGTCTGTTGGGTTACCTGGGTGTTTGAACCAGACGGGAAAGAGCAGCGGGATTATCAGCATTACAGGAATGAATGTGGTTGGCGAATAACTTTTCACTTGATTCCTGCTCATCTGATCTTTTTTTTCCCCTTTACATTGAAGCATTTAAAAATACAAATATATAAATTGAGATTTAAAGGAATTAAGCCTTACAGTACTTGTAAGGTAGGTAAGTGATATTGGTGGCCTCTTCATATCGGATGTTATACAGAGATAATGGGGATATGCCTCAAAATCACCGTCTGGGCAGATCTGGGAATAGAACCCAAGAATTTTGATCTTAGTCCTTTGCCCTGACCACTCAAACAAATTTCTTTCCTTCTCTTAAATCACATTTAAATAAACAGACTTTGAAGCCACCGAGAGCTTGTATGAAGTAGGTTCTGGAGCCATGGTGGCCATTATATAATGAGATCTTGTAACTTGGAAATGCCTGGCAGTGCACTGCTTGTCTAGGTGTGATATTGCACAATTGGATTATAAAAATGCTAGCTTTCCAGCCTTATTAAAAATTATTTAAAGAGTGCTAGCTTTCCAGAAACACAGTAGAACTGAGATCATTCGTGTCCAGATGGTTTGCAATCTGTCGTAGTAAGCAGCTGGGGCACTTTGTCAGTCCCTTGCAGATGTTAGCTGCAGCCCTGTATTCAGATCCTTTGCAAACCCTCATCTTCACCGGGGAGCGGAAGGAACCTAAAAGTATCCAGGTTCTACTGCGTAAGAATTAGATTTTGGCTGCCATGGGTTAAATACTTTCAGTTTAGGAGTCCTGTGGCCTGCAATCAGTCTTCCTATGTTATCTGTACTCTCTGTACCACTTGTCTGCAGGGATTTTTCCTTTAATAAGTGATGTTTATAAATAATTTCAACTCAATTTAAAGCTTACAGCATTTTATGTCCCCAGTGCTGTTCGATGAAAGGAGAAAAAATTGCCTTGTTGCTTCATAGCAAGATTTCTTAGGAGAGAGAGAAAGCACTTTAGATTGCAAAAGCTATAAATAAGAGGTTGCATCAGATTTGTCTGGCACGGCACATTGAACACTTTCGGGAGAACTCGGTCAAGTAGTCTGGCTCATAATTGCAGCTCTGATTTCCGCTGCTGCTCCTGAATTAACTGGGAGTGGTTTAAACTTGTCAGCAAGCGTTAAAAGAAAAAATTCCCTTTGTTTACAATGAGCGTAATCACATAATTGATGAATCCGATCACAACCGTTTCAGAAACGGACAAGTGCAGTTGCTTTGTTAGACATGCATCTCATCTAAGTATTATTTTAATTAGTGCAAATATACAACTTGTTTCAGAGGAAGTTCCTTCAAAATATTTTGGTGACCTCATGATTTTATTCCATTGCCTGACTAGTCAAAAAAACACAAAACATTAAAATGAAAGTAACCAGTGAGGGGAGATTTTATTTTTTTTAGGGGTACTGTAAAGATAAAAAAAAAAAAAACACAGCAACATCAGCTTTTTTAAAGCTGTGTTGGTAACACATACGATTGTTAGACATAATTTTTGGAATCTAAATCAAGCTTTGAAAAGTCAGTGAGGTTGGGTGTCCTCATTCTTAGGTGCTAACTGGAGCTTCCCGGGGCCCTGTGTTCTGGAATATCAGGTCCTTCTAAAACGTCTGCTTCAGGATCCTAAATCGCTAATCACTCTTGAAAATCTAAAGGCTTAGTTTGTTATCAGGCCTTTTACTTCTTTCATCTTGTTCAGTTTTGCTTTATGAGTGCTCCTACACAAGAACAGTATTTACCTGTGGGAGCTTTGAGAAGTTTACCATTGTTCTGGGGAGTCTGGTTCTTCACACAGGGGGAGGGGAAGGGTGTTTCAGGTTTTGAAGTCATTGAAATCTCAGAAGAACCTATGAAAATATTTTTTGCACTAAGTTTTTGTCAGTCTCCCGTTTTCATATGCATGGCTTTTAAAGTATAAAGGGGTTCATTTGCGGACCTTAAGGTTGATCACGATTCTAAAATAAAGCCCTTTATTTATTGGTTATCAATATAACCAAGCATTTCCTGGTGTTACATAGAGCTAGTAGGATGGGCCTCCTTTGAAAACATTATGGTTTTGAATCCCCTTCACTCTAGAGCAGGAGCGGGCAAAATGCAGCCCGTGGGCCAGATGTGGCCTGCCAGGCCATTCTATCCAGCCAGCAGGGCCCCGAAAAAATTTAGAAAAGTTAATATTTATCTGCCCCGGCTGCCTGTCATGCAGCCCTCGATGGCTTGCCAAAACTCAGCAAGTGGCTCTCTGCCCGAAATAATTGCCCACCCTTGCTCTAGAGCCCAGGTGTCCACTACTTGAGAGCCACTAGATGATTGCTGACTTCCTTTTACCAGATGCTAGGATTCGGAGGAGGCCATCGCAAGAACTGAAAGTGGTCTTGGGTGTGCTGAGTAACTTGGTGCCTCCCCTTAGCACAGGGGTGGGCAAAATACAGCCGCTGCCCCTGTCTGCAACAGCTCACCCAGATTCCTAAGTGGCCCTCGAGCCAAAATAATGGCCCAGCCCTGCCTTAGCATGTCTTGCTGGGTAGTGCTTCTCAGAGCACCCAAGAGATGGCAGCAGTGCCAAAAGTGTCTGTTCTGCCTTGGGGTGAGACCCAAAGCTCATTGTAGCCCCAGCAAAGAGATGTCATTCATATAGCTTTCAGGTTTTTGGTCCAATAAAGAATCATTTGTAGCTGCCACCGTACGCTAGTAACTCTCAGCAGGTTCATATAAAGTTCGTTGGAAGAGACAATGCTGTCTAATGGCTCTGATTGTGCTATGATATGTGCTACAGATTAAGCCAAACCTTGGTGAAAGATGTAGCCATCCTTGCTAGAGAGATTCATGATGTCGCTGGAGATGGGGATTCTCAGAGCTCTTCAGGAACTGGACCAAGTACCTCCCACAGTTCAGTGCCCAACACCCCTGCTTCTACCATATCAGCGAGGGAAGAGGTAAGAGAGCTGAAAGGGCAAAAATCTCAGCCACAAAATTAAGGGAGAGATGGGGACATTTGTGTGATGAGTCCAGGGGCTACAATGCCAGGCACTGGGGTGGGGAGGAAAGAGAGGACAGCAAAAGAACAGTGTTGATCTATTGCATGTGTGTTTTGTCCTGGCTTCTCTCTGCCCGGGCCAATTTACACTGAGGAGCAAGAATTTTTCCTTGGCTTGGCTCAAAGCACACAGTTCCCTGGCAGATTGTGGCAGATTCACTCAGTCATGGGAAAACAACAGTCTAATTTTAGTGTTCAGCAAAAAGCACAGTCTTTTGGTTGAAGGGTAAAGGAGTATGCTTCAGGCCTTGGTCTGGGAATCTTTCCGGATTAGCAGATGTAGGGGATAGGTTTCTGGGTGGTATGAGCTTGGCTTAGTGGCCTTCTGTCTCTGTAGTCTCACTGAACCATGGAGCATTGACTTAGGGGGAGAGGGAAAGAGAATTCTCCCTCTTAATGTGTCTAAAACAAAGGTGTTGGCAGTAAGCACTCTGGATGTTTACAATGTGTGCTTTTTCTTAGCAGCAGGCGTATCACCCATCCTTGTGGGCTGGATCTGGATGTGACAGTGGTGGCCTATGGGGAATAATGCAGCCATCAGTCACCTCTTACCCCAAATGCCCAGCTGCTCTGGGAGGCTAGACAACACAGTGCTCTGGGCTGGATTTGGCTCAGAGGCAGTACATTTGACAGGCTTATTCTACAGCACCACTCCTCCAAATGTTTCCAAGTACTTTGCAAATGTTTAAGTAACTCCCCCTCTGTGTCCATACAGTTTTGCCCAGGTAGGACTCCTCTCCTACTGAAAGGCAGTAGGCCGAATAATTTCTCTAAAGCAAGACTGGCCTTCTAGCTCATTCCCTTTAAAAGGGATTTGACTCTTCTCTGCTGATTTCATGGGCCCCCTATCCCACCAGCTCTAGAAGTTCCCTTTCAGATTGGCTTCTCTTTCCTTAAAAATTAGGGATCATGGTATATGCTGGTATGTACTTATATTTTTACATTTAAACCAAGGCCTGCTGTATTCCTGTTAGTGGAGGGTCCACACTGTCCAAAAAAAAAAAGAGGGCATGTTCTTAACTCAGGTTAACTGATTAGGATTAAATAAGTAGTGAAAACTAGGACAGCCAAGGGGTCAGTTTGGTTTGGCAGCTAAAGGTCAACCCCACACTCCTCTATGGGCCCCATTTGCTAACCTGAATTGAAACCAAAGTCTTGTCTTCATTGCTGCTTTAACCTGAGTTAGCTGATTTGTATTAGCCAACATGAGTCAGAAGTGCACCCGTCTGTATCACAAGCAAGTGGAGATTTGAATACTAGTGTTATTGGAAGCCTAACTATGGGGTATCTAATTTTATGCATTTTATAAAACAGGTTCAAAGAGGTGGGCAAAATTATGGCTTGAATGAGGGTAGTACCTAGATGCCCCACTGGAAGGACCCACTGCATTTACTTTGGCAGGCTCATGACAGAGTTGAGCCTGAAACAAGGTACAGTTAGTATTGTCTGCACTTGCAGTCACACCAGACCCAACTTGTAAGCAGTGGGTATTTTCTCAATGCAGCCTGAGCTGCCATCTCTTGCGTGCAAACTTCAGTTGTTTCACAATACCCTCGGGGTGCAAGATAAAGACATCTTTATTGCTCTACTTGAATAAGAGGGCTGCACCTGTAGAACTTTTTTTTTTTAAGCAGCCAAGCAATAAATGTACCATTTACTTCCCAGTTTCAACTGAAATCTTTTAATGCCTGTGAGTAATGGATAAAACCCACTTCCTGACATTATGGAGGCACATGCCTGTTTTTATTTACATGGTAATAGTAAGAGGTGGGGCACTTTGCTGAGATGCTTGACAGACAAGTTCCCTGTGATGAAATCAAGGACAACTATGAAGTAGATGGGGGGAGGAATAGAACCAAAAAACCCATTGATGCAGTGGCTGTGCTTAGCAGACATCTTGTGTGATCCAAGGTTTTCATTCATGTTTTTGAAACTTGGTCAAATGGAACAGTTTTGAAGGGGGCCCACGAGACAAAGATCCCTGGTGCCTTGCTGAAAGCCAGCCTTTAAGAAGTGAGGTGCAAGTGAGAGGGTGTCTCACTCTGGAGCCTTTAACATATTAGAAATATTTCCCCCTAATGTCTTGCTAGCTAGATCACTAGTTCTTCTTTCTCTTTCCCCCAATCAACGCTGGAAGCTAAACAAGTTTTTCCCAGGAAAAAGGAGGGATGGAAATTTTTACAAACCCCTCCTGTTATTTTTTTTAACCTGCTCTTGTCAGTACTAGAGAGCGCAAGCAGGAGTCAACTAAAACCCTTTTAAAGACTTTTGACTCGCTCCAAATGAGTTTAGATGGTACAATGTTCACAACAGTGTCAGCAGCTGGCTGGCTAATCATATTGGAAGGCCAACTATTACAAATGTAGGTGGAGCCAAGCTACATTCATGGGGAAATAGAGTAAATCAGTGGGATTTTCCAGTGACTTCACTGCACGGTTGAGGAAGCTATTAATGCTGAATGGCTTGATCTTTGCTTTACATTACTCAGGAGCACTATATGCAGACTCAGGTGGGATTTAATGAAAGTGCATAATATTTGTAGGAAATTGGATTAAAAGTAATAGGCTCATGCCTTGAGGGGAGCGAAGGGGGTGTTAAGCAAGCTTCATGTGCTGCTAAATCCCTGCTGAAATGATTATTTTAGCTTAATGCAAGAAAAGCAAATAAGAGATGTCCAAAGTTCACAAGAGAGGGATGCCAAGCAATGTTAATCAGGAAGTATTTATAAAGCAGCTTCATGTTAAATGCTACGTGTGAAGGAGCAGACAGGGGCAGAGACACTTGGATAAGCAAGGCATTATAATTGTATGAAGTGTATCAGAAGTCTGCTTGAGAAAGGACACGGGTAGTAAGCATGTGCAGAAATCGAATTCTACCACAAGGAACCCACTGGCTTATACAAAGGCAAGGGTTGGTAACCTATGGCCCACAGGTTGCATCCAGCCTGCAGAGCCTTTTGATCCAGCCCACGGACATGGGGCTTTGGTGTAATCGGGCAGCAGGGGCTTTGGCAGCAGTTGCTTTCCCATTGCTAGCATAGGGAAAAACAGCAGCAGTGGGTATAGGGGAGAGCAGCAATGGTAGGTGCTTTCCTTGCACCCATGCAAGGAAGTAATGGCAACCGTGGTGCTCTCCCTGTGTTGAGGCGGTGACAGCAGGCACAGGGAAAAGCAGCACCTCTGTGCACCTGCCAGCCTGTCCTCAGTCCTGTTCTCAGCCTTAAAAGGCTGCCTACTGCTGCTAAAAGATACTAATTGGCATCATATAGGCAAGTGGATAGGGAAATGGCAGAGCACAGTGCTTGAGAATTAATCCAGTTTATGCATCTGGGGGTTCTAGGTCCCTAGACATTGACATGATTTATGCTGTGATGGTTTGAAAGAGCTCGTTATCATTGATCTGATCATTTCTACCGTTCTAATGCCCTTGCCACTGCCTCTGCCAGCATAAGGCACTGTACGCCTTCAGACTCCTAATAAAGTTCTGCCCTGTGTTGTTCAGTTTTAATCTACAGAAATGTAGTATCTTGAATGTTGTGTACTCTTCACCTTGCATGAAACAGTCATGGATGGCAAGTCCTTTGGGAGCTATTAAATAGAATAGTTACCCTCTGACATCCCTAAACCAATGATGGCTAATGCCCAGAAGGGTATGATAGGATGGATCACTGTAGGCAGGCCCCATTCATATCTTGATCTAAAGCTTCTACTACTTGTTGGAGAAAAGATACTGGGCTAGAAAGACCGTTGGTCTGATGCACAGTAGCACTTTTTTTCTTATCTCGTTCCTTTTGGCTGGTTTATAACC
Organism: Gavialis gangeticus; assembly: GCF_001723915.1. Taxonomy (NCBI): domain Eukaryota; kingdom Metazoa; phylum Chordata; order Crocodylia; family Gavialidae; genus Gavialis; species Gavialis gangeticus. The sequence goes on along the minus strand of NW_017729025.1, from coordinate 20,344,049 downwards.
CATGCCTTGCAATGTAAGTATGTGAATACTATCCAAGGCTTAAGCTTCCCCACTTCTTTTAATATTATTCTTGCAAGCTCTATGCTATCCCCATCCAAAAGCCAAAGGCACTGTTTAGAGTCCATGTTCTCTGCTGCCCAGAGTGTTGACTTCAATCAAGGATAGTCCATTTTAGTGTCATCTATTTCTTTTAGATGTAATTGCAGAATGGTCAAAAAAATCATCTCTGAGGAGTTGGTTGGTGAATACATTCTCAGTATGCTACAATGCAAGTTGATATGCTAGGACTTCCCATGGACGCATGTTGGCACATTTTAACATGCATCCCCTGGAATGCTCCTTTGGAATGCCACCTGCTCTGGTTGATACTGTACACTTGCTTTCTTGGATGATTGCTATCAAAGTCATTCTGTCAGCATTGATTTCTTTGTCCTGTTTGTTTCTGTTTTAACACAGATTGCTCGTAGATCTTTACGGCCGGCATATCCATTTCAGGTGCAATTTTCCATCCCATTGTTTTGTATTGCTGTTTCTTTTTAACAGTGCTGTTTTTCTCTTTACTGTCTCAAAAAGTTCGTCTAAGTAGCTTGATCCATTTTAACCTAACAAAGTAGTTTGTCTTATGTGTGTGTGTCTGTGCATATACGTGTGCCTTCTTTTTACTTTTATTCATTCTATTGTTAAACATTTATCAATTATTTTATTGCTTTAATTTTGCCTTTTCCATATATTGCTTCAGATAGCTTCAGCTTAACTTAAATGCTGTTTTTAAGGTTGCATTTAATCTTTCAGAGCATGACCTAGTAAAGTGTAAAATAGGCATTGTGAACAGGTCTGACTAGGGAATTATTATTTTTTAGTTCTGTCCTGAATTCATAATAGGCACACATTTTGCTTTTAAGTACTGGCTAAAGGCCCTGGTATTGCAAATCCTGTAAGTTTTTATTTATTTTTTTTTTTCCATGGGAAACTCCCAGGCATGTGTAACTGTTCGCAATATTAAGGCCTAGGTGACTTGCTTCAGAACCCATTCCTGCTTTGGAAGGGTTGGAGCTGGGCAGCTGTCTTTTGGGGCTTTTCTTAATCTGCAGTGCCTTCAGCAACCATCTCTTTGTCCATCTTGTGGGGCTTTTTTCCCCTTTTAAATCCACGTGGTGGGTAACTTTGACTGATTCATTGCTTATTATTTTCAAGCTGGTGCAGCACATTCCAGAAGCAAGTCTGAACTACCAGAAGGTGCCTCCGGGGTCAATGGAACTCAAGGATTTTGATCAAAACATGAATGATAACAGAGAAGAGGATCCTTCACGAAAAACGAGGACGAGAAATCGAGAGGAGGCAGGGTTTTCTGCTTTAATTACAAGATGGCAAATAATAATACTGAGGTTTCAGCCTGTGTATCTGTGTTTTTGAACCTGCCAGAAGCAGTAATTCAAAGAACTCAACCATTCCAGAGCCCCTGACCTTTTGTAGCCATAGAAATATGATTAAAATAATCCCTTATGCAGGGGATATAGGACTCGAAGGAGCCTCCTGGGCTATTGAGTTCAGTTCCAAGCACTTGCAAACAGCTTTTTACGCAAGCATTCCTCCAGATAAGTGGTTCTCAGCCTTTTTTGTACCAGGACCCATTTGTAAACATCAATGGCTAGTCCCGACCCAGTGCCCCTCGCTCCCGACCCACTGCACCCACACCAGGCCTCAGATCCCTAGTTTGTTGGGGCAGGGGGTGGGTGTGTAGAGTGGGGCGGGGGTTGTGTGTGGGACATGGGGGCCCCCAAACAGACCCTTGCAGGCTGGAAATCTGCCAGTCTGGAAGGGCAAAGCCACAGTTTCCCACATTTTTCTTCTTTAAAGGAGAATCCATTTTTAAAGTTTGTTCACAGCCCTTTCATATATTCTTTGGACCCACCTTTGGGTTGAGACCCATGGGTTGAGAAATGCTGCTCCAGATCACCATTTCCACACACAGCTTCACGGGCCAAAACCAGCATCACCAAGAATGCCGTACAACATGCCATCAATAAAAGCAGGGGACACAATAGCATGGCTAGTGTCCTGCTGCTGCACTGATAGAGAAGTAAGTGGTTTTCAGGATGTGCTTAGAGCAGCGGTTCTCAAACTGCGGGTTGCGAGCAGCTGTGCGTGCCACCCACTTCCGCTGCTGTGTGGGAGCGCAGGCAGCCCCCACCCCTGGCTCATTGATCGGTTGCCGGAGGGTCACAGCAGCTCAAAGTTTGAGAACCCCTGGCTTAGAGGATCTTAGGAAGAGAACCATGTCCCACACTACAGAGGAAGGCAAAAAAAAAATCCCTCAATCCTTGCTACTTTGACGGTGGGGGAAGGCTGCGTAAACGTTCGCCTTGTGTGGAATTCTGCTAGGAAAACCTAGGAAGATCTGGAGTGAGATTTTTAATACTTATTGCTGATTGTGGTGACTCATTTTTGGCTGCCAACATAACACCATCTAGAGAGGCCTCCTTTTCAGTGCTATGTGAAAATTGGGCCTTTCTCTTTCAAAATGCCTCAGACTCAGTACCCACAATAAGTTAATCACTTTTGGAAGTCTTGGCCCTGGTGATGGTTTGGTCCCAGTTACTGTTTGTGGCTTGAGATTTTGTGTTTGCTGCCCAAGTCACTGAAACTGCTGATGGACCAAGGTCCCAGTGAGGGACAGCAGAATCTGGCCCTTCCTACCTAGCTTTTGTGCTAATCTGGAGTGTTCTGGTGCTCCCAACTTCTTGTTTTCATTCGAGTCTTCATTGAAACATTACTCCATGTCCTGTCCCCAGTGGTGCCTCCTTGAGGGGTAAAACACAATGTGTGAATGGGACGTGCTGGTTGCAGACTTATCTAAGGTTGGCAAGCCAGTCAATTGACTGGTCAAGTATTGTCAATTGACTGCATAATTTTGACTGGTCAAAGATCAGTTTACAAAACAAACTACATTTTTTTTTGTATTTTTCTTTACAGAAGTATGACTTTTAATTGGATTTTTTTGCCACATTTCATAATGGACAATTTGTGTGTTTCCTGTGTATTATGTGGACCTATTGGCAATTTTTTACAATTTTTGATCAGTGTTTGACTGGTCAATTGACCAAATGTTATTTGATCAATCAAATACCCAACCCTAGACTAATATGAGGTCATTTGCTTGAACTACAAATACATGGGAACCAGTGATATATAACATGCGTTTTGTGTGCTTCTGGCTAGATGTGTTGTGAATGTAGATGGCATAGGCTGATGTAACAAGAATATAAAGCATTTCTTACTGAGACCATGAATACTGGGTGGTAACCAGACATGATTGTTTGTTAACATAAAGTTGTAGCATTACTTTAACAGCTTTGGTCTCAGAAAACCAACTTGGATTTGATTTACAGTAAAGCTATAAACTGTTTTGTGTATGGTTTTTAGTTGCTTGTTTTGGCATTTTAAAAGCATGGGAGGTCTTTGGTTTTAGAAAAAGAGACGCTTACCCAGTTCTGAACCCAGAAACAATTCTGCAGGCCTCTGTTCCTTGACTCTTAAAATAAAATCTTAGCAGATTAGTGCTAATCCTCTCAGGGAAGTGCTACAGCAAAGCTGTATTCTCCCTCATCTCCCTTTGAACTTTAAATATAGATGAAGCCTCCCTTGGAATTATGTTCTGTCTAAATAGAATAATTTGTCAAAACTGGACTATAAAAGCAGTAACTTTGGAGGATATTTTTTCAGTCTGATCTGTTTACCTTTAGGTCATCTTTGACAACCTCATGTTGAACCCAGTGTCACAATTATCCCATACAATCCGTGAAAATACAGAAAACCTGGCTGAAAAAATGAAGTAAGTATTTCACCTTGGATTTGAAATGTATGTTTGCTGTGGAGTTAGTGTGAGAAGCGGAGGGGGGTTATTAACTGCTTGTGAAAGACACTGGATTGACATCCTTGTGAGGTGTGGTTGTCTGCATACAGAAGGGGAACAGCACAGGGAGTAGAACTAGAAATATGGCCATTAACTTTCCACTCTCAATCGATTTGTCCTGTAAGACAGTCTGTGCCTTAATTACCAAAGTCCTAATCTGGCTGCCTATAATGCTGCCTGAGGAGGTTGGCAAAAAGCCACACACTTTTCTGTACGTGACTTGACAACTTAGTCCTGGACAACTGATGACACTTTTTAGTGTGGGCTGCCTCCAGTGGTACATCTTAATTTTGCTTTAAAGAAGTCTCCCCTGTAGAAAGAGGGGAGTACATTCTCCACTCCATTCAATGTACTGTCCCCTGTTCCAATTTCATCAAGAGTGCAGATCATGAAGAATGGATTTTGGGATGCCTTCTTGGGGTCGGATTGTCAGTCCATAGAACAGCCATCAGGTGGGAAATGGTTTGGGGTTGTTTCTGAGTTGCAGTCAAGAGGAAGGTACATCTACTGGGCCCCTTGGCTGTGTTTTGTGTCTGCTTGATACTGTACACATGGCTTACTTTACTGGCGTTTTCACAAAATGTATGATCTTGTGCGCTTCAGAATTCTCTTTCAGAACTCTGAAAGGACCTGGGAGGAGATGGAGGCCAAAATTAACTCTGAAAATGAAGTGCCAATTTTAAAGACCTCAAACAAGGTAAAGGGTTTAACAAGAAAATAAGGGGCTGAGAGACTTGCACAGCACCATCCTATGGACTTAGGGATTCTCGAAACAGATGCATGCCTTTATCTTAACAAATTTTAATGGTGTTTCAGTACCAGAGTCTCTTATACTTTTTTGTCTTCATCTCAACACCTAGTAAGTGGCACATGATCATGGTTGGGAAAGGCATTCATAAGAAACAAAAGTGGTGAGCTTTGAAGTCAACCAAATGACTTTCCTGGATTGTTAGTCCAAATGTATACCTTGAACTTTTTCCTTCTTCTGTTTTAAGATGCGACTGTTAGTTATCCTTGATGCAGGTGGGACATAGGCTTTTTACCATTATGTTCTCTTCTTCTATAGAGATTGGGTGCCTGTGACAGACACCTGGTTTCACTTAATGGGATTCCCCGCAGGAATAATGTGAAGCCTTAAGCATAATCTTAATTTTAAGTATGTAAATAGTTCAGATGATTCAGTGAAACTATTCATGCTTAAAGATGCGTGTACATCTTTAAGAGCAGGATCAAAGTGTCTGTACTTGCCAACCCCTTTGTATTATTGGGATTCATATGCCTGGCCAGCAGCTGGAATCCCAAATAAAATAACTCTTAACATTTGTATGAGCAGCCTGGTAACATTTAGCAAAGTATGGTAGCCCAAACCCAAACAAGCCTTCATACATAGATACAAACTTTGTTGTCTGATAATAAAATAACTGAGTTTGAATTTACTTCATTAGAAAAAGGTAAAAAAGTTAAGTATTACATGTAGACTTGTTTCCTGAGTGAAATGAATGTTTGGGTAATTAACTGATCTTCTTGGCTTCTTTCATGTCTAGGAAATCAGTTCTATTCTAAAGGAGTTAAGGAGAGTTCAGAAACAACTTGAAGGTTGGTAATTTACAATGTTCTCAGTTGGTCTCTTATATGTAAGTGACTTTTACTAAAATATTCTAAAATCCTTTAAGAAGATTTATTGGTTGGTTTGTCAGTTTAAGCTTTCTAAATGTGAAGTAGTCTTATTCAGAGTGTACATGTTTGTGTGTGTGTGTGTATGTACAGATTAAGTGGTGGGATTTTTTTCCCCTACTTCAAATGTAAAGAGAAAATTGCTGATTTCTGGTAGTTGGAAATGATTGCTGCTGAAACATTTTATTCAGGTCTGTTGCAATTTCACTACAACATGGAGTAAAAAAAGCTTCTCATCTTTGAAACAGGCAAATGGTTGGCAACACTTCAATCAATTTGCCATATCTTGGAGTGTTAAGCAAGCGTTTGTGTTGGCTTGAATTGTGTATGTAAAACTCCATGCTGTAGAGATACAAACGTTTTTGTTATGTCTCCAGTCAAGATTACATGTAAAAATCTCCTGATTGATGAATGGTTGGACCCTTGCACTTTCTTGTAGAGGTTCACTGATAAAAGGAAAATTGACATTATTGGCAATCAGCTTTTTTTTGGCTGATGTGGCTGATAATGCTGCTGATTAAATGCCCTGTGCATACACGCAGCCAGGCCTGCAGCCCAACAACTTAGAGAGCAGTTCCTGGCTGGTAAGTCTTTAGAGGGAAAGAGGCCTGGGGACAGCAGATGAAGACCCTTGTGGTGAGGAAGGGAGTGGGGCTGGGGCAGGTGCTGCCCAGCTATGGGTGGGGTTGGGTGGGGGGCAGTAGTGGAGCTGCTGGCTCATCTGGGGGGTGTGGATCCTGCTGCTTTGCGCACCCCAGGGAAACGCATGTGGGGGGGCATGTGCCCCCCGGATCTGTGCGCAGGGCAAGGGCAGGCTGCTTGCTTCAGGCTGGAGCTCAGGAGCTGCACTGGGCACTTCCCAGTGGCTGCGCTTGGGCCAAGTAGGGCAGATGGCAGTGGCGCTGGGAGGGGGGCTACGGGTGGGGGGGCTAGAGCCACCTCTGTAGCCCCCCTCCCAGTGCCACCGCTGCCACCCACCTGGCCCAAGCGCAGCCACTGGGAGAAGTGCAGAGCAGCGCATTAGTGTGCAATAGCACACAGATCCAGGGGGCATATGCCACCCGTACCACCCCTGAGGGCGCACACAGTGGTGGGAATCGCCCTCCTGGACATGCTGACAGCTGTGTCCCATGCCCTTCCCTGCCCCAGCTGGACAGCACCTATCCCAGCCCCAGCCTCACTCCCTCCCTCACCACAGGGACCTCGATCTGCTCTCCATACCCCTTCCCTACAGCAGATTTACCAGCTGGACATTGATCTCCAAGCTGCTGGGCTGCATATCGGTAATTGGTATCAGCCCAAAAAATCTTTATTGGTGCTCACCTACTTTCTTGTCCCATTTTCCATTTGGTCCAGGGTTAATTTTACAGAAAATGGAGTGCTGTGGCTAAATAAGAATTACCTAGTTTTGAAAGTGAGAATTTTTTCTTTTTAAAAAATTTCCTGAATGTTGCTAATCTCTTTCTCTCTCTTTTCCCCTTTCCACAGTTATAAATGCAATCATTGACCCCACTGGGAACTTGGACGTGGTTGCAAATAACAAAGCATCCTCTGCTGCTAAACAATCTAGTGCTCCTCTGGTCAGGACTGTTAACATGGCTGGGTCTACACTGGAGACTTTGTCCCCAGTTCAGATGAGAAACTACACTCAGAAATCGAACTGTGCATCTTCTAGCTTGCAGGATTCTAACTTCATTTCAGATGGAAAGAAATACGTGATCTGACACACTATTTTGTATTGCAGTCCTATTGTAATTTACTGTGGCGTTAGTATTGTGTACGAGTGGTTGTGGACAGTTATTGTGTGGAGCAGTTGTTTAGATTGCTAACACGTTGCACAAAAAAAAAAGATCTATGCTGTGTGGGTGAATGGCAAGTCTGTGTATGCCTTTTAATCAAGACTAGCACTGTGGAGCAGCACATATTCAGCATAGAGGCAAGCTATGATTTTGAGAAAGCAACTCACTTCAATTCTTCTGACGTGCCATAAAAATAACAGGCTTTGTATATCCTCCATTCACTACTGCTGAAGCTCTAAAGTGTTCTTGCATTAGCCTGTTTATAGCGTTGTTTCTGATCGGTTATAATGAAGCTCTTTGAAAAATATATATACCTTTTTTGGTCAACACTACATTTTTTTAATTGAAACATGGTGCATTACTGTTCTGTAGGAATCAACTTGCATGTCTTGCTGTGTGATGATGCAGTACAGTTGGTTTCTGTTTTGGTTGTATGGAAAACGTTTTCAGTGTTTTTGCATACAAAAGAAAAAGGAACCATTTCGAACATATCTGCATCATGCTTTTGATCCAAAAAAGATGGTTTGGTTTGGTTTGGATTTTTGAGTCTGGGGAGTGTGTACAGATGGATTACAGTGAACTAGTAGGATTATGGAATAAAGAGTGTGAACAGGAGAGGGAGAATGGGAGGTGTGAGGCATGCACCTGTTTTAAAACCC
>NW_017729025.1:20296342-20331004 GCF_001723915.1 Gavialis gangeticus | reverse complement strand
TGGTGGTGGTTTGGTTTTGTTTTGTGCATTGGGAAGGTGTAAGATTAAGTATGATGTTATGGATGCAAAACTATTAATGCAGTTAAAATTTCTGAACATACTTCAGGCACAAAGCTTCAGGTATACAGATGTAGGTATAAGAAGGTCCGTTTTTTACAGTTGAGCTTGCCAGAGTCTCATTATTTCAGTACAACTGTGTTGTATTACAGCATTTTTTTGAAAAAGTAAAAACAAAAAATAAAGTGGGGAATCTTGCATACTGAGCTCCCATCACTCGGAAATTAGCTAAAGAGCAAGCTGTCTGTGATCAGCCAGTTACTAAGAAAAATATTTGTTCTGATAGCTGATGTAATAAACGTAATCACATAATGGCTGTGAATAAAGTGTTCACACTACAGCACTCCAAAGTAATGGCTTAAATATAGCTCTGCCTTTATTACTAGTGTTGTCATAAGATTTTTGTCTCCAGATATGCATGAATACACGTCCTTTTGTTGTATTCTTGAGAACCTATTCAACAGTGTAAAGCAGCAGGTGTTACAGTGTGGCATGGGTCTGTCTTTTTTTTTTTTAGGATTATTTTGAGGCAGCACTGAGCAGTATATCATAAAAAATGCTTTTTATACCAATCTGTCAGTTGAATTCTGAAGTTCTAAATGGTTAAAAGTCTGTGGTTCTAATGGTTGAAAGGGGGCTTTGTTTGGTTTTGTTGGGTTTTTTTGGTGGAGGGTGACTTTTGGCAAATTACTTTTTTTTTTCTTTTTGCTTCCAATTTGAAATCTGGAATCTGGATCTATTACATTAATTCTTCTATTCTGATTGATAAACGACAACAACAAAATCGAGTAACTGGGTAAAAAAAATCTGTCCACATAGTTGTGGAAAGTACATTTACTGATGAAGGTAAGCAGGCTAAAATCTATTGTGCGCTCACTCAGTATATTTTTAATAGTGGAAATGGCTTCCCCACTTCAATTGCTTTTGGGTATTGGTGGGGGCGGGGCAGGACAGGGTGGGCCAGCTGAATAGATTAGTTAACTGAGCCTTTTCTGCTAAAAATTTGTAAACATATATATAAATAAATAAATAAGCAGGGAAGCTCATATGGTGAATATTAGCAAAGGGCACGATTCTGTTCCCAGTGAAGCCAGTTGGAGTATTTCACTCATTTTAGCAGAAGTGGATTCAGTCCATTCTAGTGTCTTCTGCAAGTGCTGACTGAGGGTAAAAAGCACAGTTCTGTGACCAAGTTATCTAACAGAGAGCAAAGCTCGTCCGCTAGGCTAGGGATTCGGATAAGTATGCTGGACTTCAGGGGGAGGAGGATGAAGTAAATCATACTTGACAGAATAACAAAGAATTTGGCCTGCATGCATCTCTCTGACTTCCTGTTATGTTGTTGCTGTCTTTTCATTCTGATGTCGTCTTCTGAAATATTTGGCTGTGTCTTTTGGTTAATTGTATAAGTGCTGGTATGGCTCTTAACACATGGGATCCATTAGTTTTCAAGGCCTTCTCAGTTTGGTTCTCAGTCAGTAAGGTGCTAACTCCAGCTTATTGTGAATTGAAGGATCTTAGCAGCTCAAGGGATCATTCATTTCACTTCTGCTCTAGACAGATAATTGCATTTTCACTCATCAACATCTGGTTTTATTTGCTTTTACATCCTACCACACTGATCCCATGTCCATGGCTCTGCTCTGGTGGTTTTTGTTTCTTGACAGGTTATCCTTTATAAAACAATCACTTCTGTTTAGTTTCACTTGAAACTTACCAGTTTCTCCTTTCCTGGCTCAGTGGTGCTTGGCTATTGCTCTTTGCTCTGGTTTGAGGTACTCTACCAGTATCTTCATGCCAAGTGGGTAGACTCATACAACATGATACCTTTTAAAATGATTGGCAATAAAGATGCAACAATGAGTATAGAAAACACTTTAATTTTGGTGTGCGCGCACAGGAGGAAGCACAATTTGATGTTATTTCACTTTAGCACTTGTTCAGTGCGACAGAACCTATATATAAAACGTACCTGTTTCCTGGCAGAGTTCACATTCAAAACTTTTCAAGATTGTTTTAAATGCAATCCTACTTTGCAATTGTTTCAATGATGAAACGTAGCTTTTGGTACGAATTACAAAGTGCACCTCACTCTACATTTATCTGCTGCAGTTAAGCCAAAGAGCAAGCCACATAATTGTAAAACGTTATCTGTTGTTCACTCTTCTAAATGGTACTGTATATGATTATAAAAAAAAAAAAAAAAAAAAAAAAAAAGGCTTATGTCCAGTCCTAATGTGACTATCTCAAGCATTTAGTGATTGATTCATGGCCTTGACAGTCAATGGAAAGATCTTCATTGGCTTCAGCAGGCAGTAGATTAGACTTTCAGTTGGTGGCAAGCTTTCAGTGATTTTGACAGATGTGTCACTTATATGGAAGTTATTTTGGCCGTATGTTGTTTTCATATTTTTTTATAAATATTTGAATAAAAATAATTTAGGCTGGGATTTTAGAAGATGTTCATCTTTTCCTGAATGTTGATGGGGTTCGTTTGATTCCTGTCCTTAGCATCTGGAAAATCCCAGGCCTCATTCTTTTACTCTACTTGAAAACCACACTTTCTTTGAGATTGTTTTCAAATGTAAAACTCTTGTTACTTTGTTATGATGGAATGAATGTAAATTCGTGAGAGAATGTAGAAATGCTTTGTGAGCAGGCATCCAAGTGTGTCTACACTAACATTATGTTGTGGTCATGCTCTGAATGAAAATAAAGCCTGTATCATCCTTGAATATTTTAATAAAAAACAAAACCTTACCAAATGTTTACAAACAGCTTACTGAAAAATAGAATCATTAGAAATATTGAAGTGCAAGATGCTTGTTTTTTCTTCTTTTTTTTTTTTGTAGATCACATTAGATATTTTTGAAATTCAGCAAATAATGTTCTGCAAAATCATTACATAACTTAACTCCCTGTTCACTTCTGATGTGCCCTGTGCTGAATTGTGTGTATCTGACTTATCTGCTGTTGTTATGCTGCTGATTCTGCTGTTCTAAACTGTTCACTGGATCATTCCATTTGCATGCTACACAAATGCAAGCCGAGCTGTAGGAGAGTAAAGCTGACACACATATGTATAACTTGAATTGATTTGACTGTCTCTCCTTTCTGCACCCTCTTCTTGAAATCTTGTGTACAATTTTGATTAGTTTCTCGCACCATCGTTTCCTCTCTCCTCCTCTTCTTCTCCCACCCCCATTTTTTTTAAGGTAATTTATTTTGTTTGGATTATAGGCAGTATCTGTACATTTTGTTCTGACGTGATATTGTGGATGTCTTTAAAGAAATAAATTGTTATTTTATATAATTTTATCATAAAGTTGCTCTAATAAATCATCCTTTTATCATGTGACAAATATGATTCTGGGTTTTTTTAATATTAACTCTGTGAGAGAGAAAATTGTTTGGAGAACTAAACTATTAATCTTCTGCTGTAACAAGAAAGATCATAATGCAATTAGATTCATACCTGTTGATCTCATAGAGCCTAGTTTAATAGCACAGGGTTTCCTGCAGGGATACTCAGGTGCAGGGACAGCAACCTGAAAAAAAAAAAAAGGACCCTCTTGTACTTAAATCTTTATAAATCTAAATATTTGGGTTCACGCTGAAGTTTGGAGTACCTGATTCGTTGTTTATAACTAACATTGGCATATTTAGGGTTTAAATAGCACCTGATTTGATATGCCTCACTATTTAACATAATTTCTTTTCGTACTCAAATTCTATAGTCTTCTCTTGGAGTCCTGAGTGTTGTTTCCTCCCCTGCAATCTCTCTAAGAAGCTCCAGAAGTTTACACTGCGCACATCAGTGCAGAAGTGGAACTGTGTTCTGGGTTCCTCTGTTCCATCCAAACTTGTAACCAAACAGCCTAAGGCAGCATGCAAAGCTGATGAAACTAGTAGTAGATAATCCCAGTGATGAATCAAAATACTGCAAAGTCAGTCATTTTTATTTTCAGTTTTTTCACACCCTGATGGAAGGCCCAGCTGAAATCCACCAGAGTCCCGGTGGCCTTTGGACTGGGCCCTTGAAAAGTAGAAATGTGATGTTTAGAGCCCTAGACCATAAGTTTAGTTTTTCCTGTTAGCAATGGGGGTGGGTTTTCATTTTCCTTATGTTTGCAGCATTTTTTATGATTTCACAGGCTCTTTTGGAGCAATGCATCTAACACACTTTTACAGACACAGCCCCCACAGTCTGTAAAATGCAGCACTGATTTTTGTCTTTCCTATGTTGTCTCTGCACCTGTATACAGTAGGTCTGCTGCTCCTCACTACATATATCAGTTGACCCTTTATAACCCTTTTGTCTGTCCTTTCCTATCTCACGGGCAATGAAGCTAAATGGTAGGAATTCAGTTCTGCTCCATTTTTGGGTAAACTGCCTTAGTTTCATTTCTACTTATTGTGGAATAGAATCAGACAAATGAAAGCAAAACTGTGAAACTCTTTCCCCTTACAATGATATAATTGTTTTTTCTCTGTTCATGCCCACTGGACAATTATTGTACATGTTAAAGTGCAAAGAGCCCTTTCAAACCAACTGTGCAACCATTTCATTTATTTTTTTCATTGGCTGAGTAAAAATAATAATCTTCCAGGATTTTATGGCCTGCATAAGACATTTGTGTGCCTGATTCTTCATTCTCTTACAGGAGTAGCTCAATGGCATTGGGAATTACTATCATTGGCAAGGACTTCTGATTTGAGTCCTGACTTTCGAACTTAATTTCCTAAACTAACCAGTGATGTCTGACTTTGAACTCACTTTTTTTTTAAACAGAAATGCAAGTTACAAAAAGGCCTCATATTGCTTATATGGAGTCCTTCATATGATCATAGAAAATTAGGTTTGGAAGGGACCTCCAGAAGTCATCTATCCATCCTCCTACTCGAAGCAGGACCATCCCCAACTAGATCATCCCAGCCAAGGCTTTGTCTACCCATATCTTAAAAACTGCTGAGGATGGAGGTTCCACAGCCTGTTCCAATGCCTTACTGTCCTCCTAGTGAGAGAGTTTTTCCTAATATCTAACCTAAAATTCTTGTGCTGCCACTTTAGTTCATTGCTTCTTGTTCTGTCATCTGCCACCCCTGAGAGAAGAGAGGCATATCTGAAATGCTACTATAAAGAAGATGGAGGAAAAGAAGGATGGAGATAGAGAAACATTGTTTCTGTAGCCACTAGGAGCAGGATGCATGGCAAAGAGTGTGAGTTATGGCAAAGCAAGTGAATCTCAGGGAAAGCTCCTGAACTGTTCGAGCAGTAGGGCAGTGAAACAAGCTACCTGGGGAAATTATGGAGGTTTTCAAAGGGGCCTAGGTGCCTACCTAAGATAGTTTAAGAAAAGTGAGTCTGTGCAGGGGGTTGTTGAGGTCCCTGCATCTAGAATATATTTAATGTAAAGCAAAAAGATGATGCCACGTGCAGCTATAGTACTCCCTCCCCTTTGACAAGCAGTTCCTTTCTTGATATTAATTTGAAAAAAATGTAGTTCTTGCCAAAGGAGCAATCAATCAGCAGGGCAGGGGTCAGCTGCCCTATGGCCCATTGCTCAGATCTGGCCCACAGACTCAGTGGGCTTTTGTGGGGCTTCAGCAGCTTTTCAGCAGTGGGGGACTTTGGTGCAGTCCAGCAGCACGTGGTTTTGCCTATGCCACGGCCTGTGGCAGTGGCAGCAGCCAGCTCCTACCCACTGCTGGAAAACATTGCTGACCATTGCTGTGAGGTTTTTGCTCTGGAATCCCATCCCTTCCCCCCCAAGTCCCCTATACACACCATGGCAGAAATAACAGCTGAATCATAATCACTTTTGCACTCGGGAGAATTTGCCCATGCCAGCTAGGCAGCCGTGAATGTAGCTGCCACTCTGCAAACCCACTGCAGGAAAAGCTCTACAGGCCTAAAGTGCAGCTTTGTCTGTTCATGCTAGCACTGGTGCTGCTATATTTGGGGATGCTGCTCACTCGGTAAATTTAGAGTACAATTTCTGGTTTTTTTTCACACATCCTCTGCTAGCTGGCCTGACAGATGCCACTTGGGGTCACAATCAAATGCCGTGTGTGTGCTTACAGGAAGTGAAAAAGTGATATTTTGCTGGGTTTTTTTTAGAAGGATGGGACCAGTCTGGTGATTCTCTGGCTCAAAAAAGCATCCCCAAGCCAAGGAGGTAGCCTGGAACAAACCAGGGGTACTGTAAAGTGGGAAGAAACATACTGGAGACTTCATTCATCACCCAGCGAGATGCACAAGTTTCTATCCTTGACAAATTATGGGTGGCAGCTACTACACAAAGGACATCCTTTCCAATCATTGATGGGTACAGAACAACAGCGTGCTGCTTTTCTACAGGATTAATAGTTACCCTGTTTGAATACATTTTTTTCCATTTACTTTCTGATGAACCTGAAATGTCCTGTTTTTGGTTTTTGTTCGTTTGTTTTCCAAGCAAAATGAAGCCAAAATTCATTATTTGAGGTTGAGCAAAATGTTTTGTTCAACCCTAAACTGTTTCAGTTACAATTTTATCATTATTTTAGTTTATGGGTTTTTTTTAAATCCAGGTAAATTTCCAAAATGGAACATGACCTTGAAATGAAGAAAAAAGCATTTGTTGTTTGTTTTGTTTTTTTTCCAACTGAAACAACTTCAGTAAGTTTGAAGTGATTTTTGTACATGTTTCATTGACCTGCATATGCATTTTTTAGCAACACCACCACCAAAAGGAAACATTTTTTGCCGCAAACTTTTCACTGCATTAATAATGTACATCTGGCCCCTGGTGCTTCTTGCCTCTTGTTGTGACTATATTCAAATAACCAGCTGTGTATCATTCTGAAAATACCTCTTGCCTACCATTAGTGATTGCAGCATTTTAAATTAGTAGCTTCTGCTTAACTAACTTTCCCGTACGTCTTTGTAGTCAATCTTTCTCTCCAGGGGCCCAGTATGCATTTCAGAGGGAGGAAGTATCAGGCATGGGTTAAAGTGAAGGAGAGAGTCTTTAGGTGAGAGGGATTTACCTTGTGTATAGAAGGGAAGTGAATGAGTCCCAGTTGGTTGTCAACAGAAGATGTGATGCAGAGAGCCCAACTGCTGAAAGAAAGAAGAAAAGGAGTTAGAAAATGGGTGTGAGATCCAATAGTGAGGGGCCATACTGAGTTGAAAAGCAGGAGGTTATATATCAGTCAGAATTGTAGCTGGGTAGAGAATCAGAAACTATAAGGAGAAATAAGGTGTCATTTCCTGGAATTTGGCCACAACATTGTAGATTCTTATTGTTTTGAGTGTATGGAGGGGGAGAAGAATTTAAGTATAAGCTGGGATTTTTGGAGCCTTGTTGTCTTAGTACCCAGGTAGAAAATGCTTTAAAGGGGCCCAGGTAAATGCTCAGCAGTTTCTGAAAGAAAGGCCCTTCTTCTTCAGAAGAAAGTTGGGCACCAATAACATCTCGGATGAGGTGCTTGTGAAAATGGTGGGCCAAGACTTCGATCCCCTTTTCACTACCCAGGGGTTACAACCAAAGTGTTAGATCAGTGGTCTCCAACCTTTTTAAGTATAAGATCACCTTTGGCATTTAAAAACAACCCAAGATCTACCATATGCTGCCCCCCACCCAGCAGTTAAGTCTGTGGGCAGGGAAGTGGGGGGCAGATTAATAACCTCTGTCTAACGCAGGAGGTCTATGGGCTAACTAGGGGAGAGGCATTGCTTGACCTAGTCCTGGCCAAAGGGGAGGACCTGGTGAGTGATGTGAGGATCCAAGGGAAGCTTGGTGACAGTGACCATGAATTGGTCACCTTAGTTCACCAAAGAGCAGGCAAACCCCTCAGTAAAACAGAAGTCCTTAACTTTGGGATGGCTGAATTTTCCAAATTCAGAGATTTGGTTAGTCAGGCAATTAGAAGACATTCCCCTCCCCACCCCCACCCCCCAAGAAAAGGAAGTACATGAGGAATGGTCATCTCTCAAAAACATAATCCTAGAAGCACAAAGGAAAGCTATACCATCTCACAAGAAATGCAGTCAACAGGCAAGGAAGTCCCCCTGGCTGAACAAGGAACTGTCAGACCTCATTTAACTCAAAAGAGAAGCCTACACCAGCTGCAAAGCAGGAAGCATCACCAAAGAGGACTACTCGGCACTCGCCCACACCTTTAGAGAGCAGTCGAGAAAAGCCAAGGCACAAACTGAACTCAGGCTAGCTACAGGAATCAAGGACAGCAAAAAGTCCTTCAGATGTGTAGGAAATTGAAAAAGAACAAAGATAGCATTGGGCCCCTGCGAGATCCAACAGGGCAAGATGCCCAAGAAAGGGCCAGTCTCCTAAATTACTTTTTGCATCAGTTTTTCACCCTCCCAGGAGGATTGCACTGTCAGAAAGGACACAAACCATTGTGGGAGTGGGTGATGGGCCCAGAATCAATGCAGATCAGGTGAGGGAATACCTCGAGAAACGGGACATTCACAAGTCCATGGGCCCAGGCAGAATGTACCCGAGATGTCTGCCAGCTCCTTCAAGACTCATTGCGGCCCCCTTGGCAGAGATATTTAAAAATGTGTGGCACTCAGGTGAGATCCTGGAAGACTGGAAAAGAGCCAACATGGTCCCTATCTTCAAGAAAGGGAGGAGGGATGACCCGGGGAATTAGAGACCAATCAGTCTGATGTCCATCTCTGGAAAAATCCTGGGAAAAATTGTCAAGGGCTCCATCAACACCAGTCTAACAGAAGGCAAGCATCTGAATGCCAGCCAACATGGCTTTGTGACTGGCAGGTCTTGCCTGAACAACCTCATCTTCTACGACCAGGTAACATGCCCTGGACAAGGGAGATGACGTAGACATCATATATCTGGATTTCAAGAAAGCCTTTGACCTAGTTCCCCATGATGTCCTCATGATTAAGCTGGGGAACTGTGGCTTTGACCATCATATGGTCTGATGGCTAGGCAGCTGACTACGGGGTCAGACCCAAAGAGTACTAGTTGATGGGAGCAAATTGACATGGTGCAGGGTGAGCAGTGGAGTCCCTCGGGGCTCGGTACTTGGGCCGGTACTCTTTAACATCTTCATTAATGTTCTGGATTCGGGAGTCAGATGCAAACTGGCCAAGTTCGCGGATGATATCAAATTATGGGGGAGGGATGTGTCCAGTATTGGGCCCCCCCACTTCAGGAAGGATGTGGAGAAGCTTGAGAGAGTCCAGAGGAGAGCCACTCGTATGATCCAAGGCCTGGAGGGCAGGCCATATGAGGAGAGGCTGAGGGACATGGGACTCTTCAGTCTGGAGAAGAGAAGGCTCAGGGAGGACTTGGTGGCAGCCTACAATTATATAAGAGGGGTGCATCAGGACCTGGGAGAACAGCTGTTCACCAGAGCTCCCCAAGGAATAACAAGGTCTAACAGCCATAAACTCCAGGAAGGCCTATTTAGACTAGACATAATACAAAAGTTTTTTATGATGTGAGTGTCCAGGGTCTGGAAGAAACTCCCCTCAGAAGTGGTGCAAGCATCTACTCTGGACTCTTTCAAAAAACATGTGGATGTATTTCTTGTTGGGGTCACTTGATCCCAGCTGACTTCCTGCCTATGGCAGGGGGACTGGACTCGATGATCTCATGAAGTCCCTTCCAGCCCCTGATTTCATAGACATTAAGGCAGAGAGAGAAAAAATTATTTGGGGGTGCACCTCCCCAGCAGGTAAGTCCCACCCACCCAGGACCCCACTCAGCTTACCCCACTCCTGCCTCTGCGGCACTGTCCCTCACTGCGGTGGCCTTAATCTAGCCCCTGCCTCTTCCCTCCCACAGACTGACCTGCTGGGCTGGGGTGCACGCATGCATGCACGTGGGCACTTGGCCCCCCACCCCAACCTCGGATCAACTCCGAGATCTATTGCAATAGGCTTCAATATTTACCAGTGGATCGAGATCCACTGTTTGGTGACAACTGTGTTAGATTGTCCCTCAGGCCAACTGAATTTGCTTGTAATGTTTGGTTTGAGCACTGTGATACATTGCTCTTATCACAGGCTCCAACACGTATTTAATAAATGAGACGATACTGGTAAATAATGTAGGATTACTCCAGTGATAGAAGTGACCAAAATCTAGCTCTAGATCTAATGGTAAGCAGGACCTGATGCTACTCTTGGGGAGAAATCCAGGTCCTGTCAAAGGGAGTCCTGTATTGGCTTTCAGCCACAGAGCAAAGTAGAATGGCTGACTGGTAAGACTTCTGTTGTAGACGCCTATGACTTTGTGCCTGGGGCCCTGTTTCTTTTATTTTTGGTTTGACAAATGCCTGATTTTGAAAGGAGAGTAGTGGGTGGCCCCAGCAATGGTTTATCAGCATGCTGCAGCAGCTAGCAAAGCAATCAACCGAGGAAAGCTTTAGCTAGTAAGATAATCATCACTACTGTTCTTCTGCCTTCAGTGCTTTTGCCTTGCGCCTTGTTGATGGTATATCTTGTCCATAACCGTTCAGTCTTGACTGTTAACATCTTCCTTTTTCTCAGACTGTGTTGGGTGAATCCTGTACTTTCCTCCAACTTCTTGTGGCTTTTCCATCCATGGCTTTTAATGGCAAGAAATGTTAAAGCCTTGTTTGCACAGGAGACTCTCCAACTACTTTTCCCACATTGTGTCCACAGAAAAAAAAAGCACTGCTAATGAGAGGAGATGACAGTAACCTCTTGCGTTCAAAGCAGTCTGCGAGCTAAAATGTGTCACTCTGTTGTAGACACCAACCTTTCCACCCAACTGCTTAAATACCAATTTCTACTACACTGTTGTTAAAGAAGGAATTGTAGGCTAAAAGGTGCCCAGCCCAGTAAAATTATATTTCATTCAAATAACAGCAAAGGCCCATGTGGACAAGTTCAAACCATGTCCCACATTGTTGACATGGCCATTTACAATGCTACCTGGTGGCCTTCAACTCTTCACACTGGTGATGACATCACTTTAAGATGGCTAGAACAATGTGCCGAAACAGCATAAATGAATAAATTCCAAACTAAGCATATTGCTTATATTATTTCAGGCTAACTGGCTCGTCTTCTCTGACTTGCTGGGAAAAGAGTAATGATGAGGGACAGTCAGGGGTGGCGTGGAGGGGTGATATTGTATTGAAATCTTTAAGGTGGGTAAGCAAAGGCGTTTTTGTTTGCCTTAAGAAAGAGTGGGTTTGCCGCCTTTGTCCCTAAGATGTATTGAAAGACCTGAATGTTGGAGCCACTTTGTTCTCATTTGATGGTTTTAAAATGCTCACAACAAATTGAATAACAGTTTACTTGCATTGAAAATGTGTTACTCTTTCCTACACGGCCTACCTTTTCAAGCTCAGCACTGACCCAGAGTCTGACCTAGTTCTCTTGAAAGCAATGGGAACTTTGCCATCCAGGTCCCCTGTAACAGATCCAGGTCCCCAGGGGCTGGCTGGATCCATGATGATTTTCATCTGTTGAGGTTCAGACGTTAAGATCAGATAATAAGGTAATCACTGCCAAACAGCTACTTGAAATCTCTCTTTATTGGCAGATCTTGTTAACTCCTGCTGGTAAGCGGAAGTGTTTGCTGCAGCGAGCAAATGGGGAAGGAAAAAAATAACACGTACAAATCTACTGGGGGTTTGTGCTGCTTGCTCTCTGCCATAACTGTAGCTGTGAGTGAGATCAGAAAGAGGCAGCATTTCGAGCTGTGAGTAGGCTCCCAAGATGGTAAGTATGTTGAATTATTATGCTACTGTCTTGTGGTTTTTTTCCAAAAAAGGGAGATGAATGTACCTTGCTCATCTGAGGTACATCAAAGAGCTCACAGGGAGGAGATTTTATTTTAGAAGCTCATCTTTGTAAGGGCTTGACATGCATGTTTTGAATTTCTTGCTGAGAAAAATTCAAAAGATGCCCAAGCCTAAAGCTCTCTTGTGTTGTAACAATAAGGGATATGTACGTGTGTGTGTGTGTGTGCATGTGCGTGCATGCATGCATATATTAGAAAGCAACCCTGTGTTATGCAGCATCAAATAGCCCAACATGCTCACCAAATACTAGGATTAGCTTCTCTGGCTATTGCTAATATTTAGCAATATTAAACACATATTTTATTCCTTGCCCTTTGGTAGACTTCAGGCACTGGAAGCAGCTGGCAAAGTTGAAGAAAGCGGTTAACGAGTTGTGGTGAATTAATGATCCATAACTGGGCTTGTTTTTTCTCTTAAAAGCTTCAATTCTCTTTCATTTTCTTTTTTCCAAAATTAAATTTTGGTACCAGATCCTCTGTTGCTGTGGTTTGATGCATTTCTGTGGGCTTTGGTCAATAGAACCAGCTGGGGGTTGAATTCCTGATGGTCAGTGGGATTGTAGGATTCCTTTGTTTGAACAAGATGGGGTTTTATTCCTCTTGCATATTATGGCATATGGGAGGTTGCTCAGTCAGTTTTAAAAAGAAAGCTGCTCCTTCCCAAAGCTGTTTTGTGTCACTAAAAAAGAGAACTGAAACATGTTAATTATAACTCCCTCGAGCTGCCACCCTTTGAAGGCATAACCTCACTGGGAGTGCACAGAAAGCTGCAGTTCCTCTACAGGCTCCTGCTGGCATCAGAGCATCAGACGATGTCCTGCAGAGAATGTTTTAGCTTTGGGATCTGGATGGGTTGTTGACCTCTAACAGGCCTCTCCAGCCCCTGAGCTGTGGTTCCAGGTGCCCAAGTGCAGGGGGTTGTGACCAGAGACTCTAACTGGTTGGAGGACCTGCCAAAGCAACCAAAATCAGAGGAGTGGAGTGGGGGCATGAGATTACCCTTTCCCCAGCAGGGTGGACCCAGAACTGTGCAAGGGACTTATACCCCTGACAGACATTCACTTTAAAACATGATGGGATCTAATCCTCGATTCCAACAGTCATGCATCCACATATGTATGGCAGGATGAACAACTGTGGGATCAGACAACCCAACTGCACTTCATTTTCTGGTCCAGACCCTCCCTGCACCAGTAAGATGAATCCAATCAGCTGGCTGTCAATTGGGGTCAAGAACCAATCCAGTCCCCAGCCCTGGTCAACAATCTGCTCAGCACATGCAGAGCTTGATGCTCGGCGGGGTAGCACGCAACGTTTATACAGTTCCCAGAGCACAGGGACCTCAACATCAGGCTGCGGCAACCCGATCAATACAGGGCTCCCTGAATACCAGGTCCTGTCAGCTGGGTGCCCCCCAGGCAGTCCTGGCCACACTTTCAATTTAAGGTGTGATACAAACAAGCCACAAAGTTATTCCACATTATAGGCAATGGACTTACAATAAGCAGAATAACTTTGTGGCTTGTTTACTGCATTATCATATCTTACAATGAGTTGCACGTGTGTCCGGTTACTATTTAAACCTGTCAATCGCATCTCTAAATGTAATGTGTGTTTGGGGCCTCCAGAGCTGAGGTGGAAGCAGCTAAAATGATCTTTGCCTACTCACACTGAGTGGACTTTCTCTGCCCTGTGCTGACTGGCTGTTTGCTTCTACTCTCTTCCTTCTCGGTGGTCTCTTCACCTCAACCCCATTTCACACCTGCCCCTCTTTCCCTCACCCTCCCTTGCCCAGTCAAGCCCTGTCTGCCTCTTCTCTCCCCTTTTCTTGCCACATAACTGCTTTCCTCCTAATTAAAACAACCCCCAAAATTCATGGCCCTGCCCTGACATTTGCTGCCCTCATGATGGTCACTGCTGGTGTGCAATAGCCCTTCCCCCACCCTGTGCCTGTCTCACCAGCTGTCTGGGGCAGGGACCGTTTATAACTCTGTATTTGTATTGGTCTCAACACAATGGACCCTGTGCTTCAACGCTGCAATCATAGACCTCGTTTTCTGACTCTGAGCGAGGCTGACAGCTGTCCTCTGTGCACTTGTGGACTGTTTTTGTTTTTTTTTACATGACTGTTTTCATCCTTTTATTCTGTTCCTTTTCCACCCTGGTCTCTGTTCGTTGTTCTGCCACCTTTACACTTTCATCTGAGTCTCTCCTCTTCTCCAAGCCTCTATTTGAGGTCCACATCCTCAGTTGTTCACTGTCATTTGGGTGTTTCTCCTCCCTTCCATCTGACTCTTGGGACTCAGTAGCCTTTGGGTATGTCCACACCAGAACCAGAAGCTGCCTATACACATGCTCAGGGGTGGGGTGGGAGGTTTAATCAGAGTGGTTCCTGGAGAGCTGTTTTAATTAAAAAGCCTCACTGTCACATGTATTAAGCGCCCATGTATTTAAAAACGGCTGCGGGATGCTTTATTTAAACCTCGTTCCATGAGGTTTAGATATAGTGCCCCAAGAGCCATTTTAAAACTCACAAGGGTTTATACATGTGATGGCGAGGCCACACTGGAGCATTCTAATTAGACAGTGGAGCAAACTTGATTAATTGAATTTGCTCTGATGCTTTCTAATTAGAGTGCGAACCAGCATGTGTATAGGCACCAGAGGTTTGAGTGCAGCAGGGCCAGACATACCCCATTTAGCTTTAGCCTCTTTGGTTGGCTATATCAGGGAAGCCCTGACAATGTGTGCAGTACAAGCCTGCCTGGGCCATGGGAATCTATTTGTGGGGCTAGCTAGGTTAAACTCCATGCTGTAATCACGCTTCCAATTGCAGGTTAAGCACTGTGGGGGTGCATTACAGCTCAGGAACAGTGATCAAGAGGGCTGCTCATGTTGTACTAGCACTTTTTGTTCCTATCGTAATGGAATCCGTCCTGCCTCAGGATAAGTCCTTTGCTTCTGGAACAACTAATGTCCCCTCGCACCAGATTCATTCTTGGTGTAATTCCACTGAAGTCAGTGGAGTCATTCCAGGGCTCATTTTGATCCTTTAGGTATATGTGAAGTGTTTGCTTGTGAGTGTTTAGAAAGGTAACCCCTCTTTGAGCTCTAGGGTGTCTTAGTGATATTCTGCTATTATAAAAGCATCGCATGTGCTGCAAATATGAATATGCTTTCTTTAACTCCTTGGGGCAGTTTCTGCTGGCTGGTGCCAACACAAAAGCAGGGACATGCTTTCTGTAGATGTGGACCTGGAGAACTCATGCATCCAGGGAGAACACAGCCTGTACACCAGGGTTAGCTAGCTTCTGAAACACGGCTGTTTTGGAGGAAAAGAGGCCCAGACATTTTAGGCCTGTTTGATCAATGTCCCTTAACACAATCCCTGCCTTGAAGAGGCTGCAGACTGAGACAACAATCAATGCATATAGGGCAGGGAAGAGGGATTAAATATAGTCAAAATGTAAAATAATTTAGATGTTGGAAAAACTACACTGTCCTTTCTACCTTTCGGACCTTGACATTATTAGCGGCCACCTTACTCACAAGTATTATGGGAAAAGCTGGGTGTTGTGATATCTGAAGTGGGGGGGTTAGTTCCTTATACTGTAAATGCAGGGAGGTGTTATTTGTGCAAAAGCCCTATGGAAAAAGCTGCAAAAAACTAACCCTCCCCTTCATTTTGAAGTCTTTTCATGCCACCTAAGGCCCATTTTATAGCAATTGCTCTCTGGACTCTAATGTCTGAATAGTGTATAAAACACAGCGATTACCTGGATTCCTGTATGAAATAGGCTTTAGGCAAACTTTACTCTAGAACTTCCTTACATCTCTTACTTTTTTACATGCACATTTCTGTTTTTCAGGGTGAGAGCAAGATATTTAAAAAGTCCCAGATGTCATATAAGTACTTTTATCAGAAATTAAATCCAAATGATCAAAAAGACATCAGAATGGTAGGTTATTTGAGTACACTGCTTTTTGTCTATCAGAGTTGGGAATTGCATTCCATTGTACCAAAATCCTGGAAAAGAAACGGCAATTTAATTATAATACTTTAGTACAAGTTTTGAATTGTGTCAGTTTTTATCCTGTTTGCTGCTGATTTCACTGCCAAAAGTGCGTGTTGACTCAACTAAAGGTCTGATGAAACCCTGCTGCTTGAAATAACACGAAGCCTAAATCCTATAGTCTTTGCTTACAGGGGAATCCCTACTCATGCAAGCAGTCCTGTTTCCTTCCCTAGTACTCAAATGATCAAGGGGTTCACCCTTCCTCTGAAAACAGCTGTTTATAATTTAGAGAAGTTATGCCCAAATTAAAAAAAAAAATTAAGCAGCTTTTTATGGTGTAAATGGATCTTAAACTGGTATCTTATGGAGTGGTTAGCATCAAAATAAGAGATTAATAATTGTGGCAATTTCTGTTCTTCACAATTATTTGTTGCATGTCCACATTGACACCTCTGGCTTGTAGCCCAATTTTCCTAAAGTAATGAGGCAGGAGACTCCAGCTCTCTTACCTTCTGTCCACTTGTTCCCATGCCACATGCACCAAATCCTAGAAATGAGGCAACAGAATTGCTTTACAACTGCCCTGAGGTAGTAAGCACATGTAAAAGTGGTACTGGGCATGTGTTGGCAATGGGGGTGCATCACTTCATTGGGGGGAGTCAGCACGTGCAGAACGGGGATGGGTTTAGCTGTCCTTCACAGGGGTATCCCAAGCAAGTCATGGAATTGGTGCAGACATGCCCTGAGAGCCTTCCTCAAAGAGCTGAACCTTCCCAGCTCTCAAGACTTGTATTCAACACCTCAGAGAATCGGGTCCTAGAGCCTAACCGATAGAATAAAAATGATCCTTTCGCCAGCAGTTATCAGTGGAGAGTATGCTGTGTATGTGGATGTGGGCAGTGCAAGCCAGCTGCCTGCTTTTCTTATGAAACACACACACATAAAGGAAAACAAATCTGATTAACTGCAATGAAACTGTAAAGAAGGAACACTATCCACTTCATAGATTAATGAGCTGCTGAGTTTCAATTTAAAAAAATGGTAGTGTAAGAGTGGTGTTGTGATGGTCCAGTTTCAAAACTGACATTTTCGAGTTGGAATATAAAAGCAAAACAGTCTGAACTTGCAAAATAGCTTCCTGTTTCTGACTTGGCATTAACATAACAGCAAAGCTGCCCATTCTTTCACGTTTGTAAGCATACCTATTATGGTGGAGCTGGGCATGACTCCATGTTTAATGTTTGCATTCTAGATTTTTTTTTGATGGGAGAAAGTAGGATAAAATACCTACTTACTATTCCTGTGTTAAAATAAAATGAAATATGTCAAATAAATTTGGAGTAAGGGAAGATATTTTGGTAAGTCAACTTGATACAAAGGTAAATGAGGTATCTGTGCTTGACAGTAGCTGAAAGCAGAATTAACATTCAATTACTTTCCTCTTTGCTTGCAACGTGGTAAGTATTCAGTATGATGTACCAGTTCTTGGAGGCCCTTTCAGCTACGGTCAAGCCACATCTAATGTGAACTCTGTTCTAGTTGCAGATCATGGGGGCCATTTCAGTAGTTGTCTTTATTGCCCTGACGGCTATTTACATCCTAAAACATGTCGCTGTAGTCATCCCAGAGGATGAAGAAACCATTGTCAGCATCTACTATCAGGGACGTGATCAAGTACTCTTTGACGAGATTGTAGAAGACAGGATTACTAAGGAAAACACTGTCAATAGATGTAAGGACTCATGCATGTAAGTCGCATCTGATAGTTAATTAACTGTCAGACAAAGTGCTCTAGTGTTAGTCTAAAAACGAGCAAGATAACAAAACAAGTTACTGCAATGTTTAATAAAGCTGCACTAGTTTGGAAGGACATTTGACCCACTTGATTACACATCATGCAACTGTAGAGCCTAGAAATAGAAAACACTATTGGGTCACCTTGTCTAAGCCCAGAGGTTGTGTTATAAATGTCTATTACAATATCCTGAGAGGCATTCAGGCTCCTGCATATTTGTTGATGGGCTTCTCAGGTCGTGAATGTTTGCTTCATGACATGCAATTGTCATTGCAGTTTTGAACTTGTGGAAAGTGTTCCTTATGATATGCCTTATGAAAGCAACAGCACCACTGCAAAACCCTTAGACCAAGCCTGGATGGGTCTTCTCAACATGGCTCAGGACAGGATTCATATGGTTTCCTACTATTGGTCTCTTACTGGAAAAGATATAAGTGTAAATGACACATCTTCTGAAAAGGTAAAAAAAAAAGGCAAAAATGGGTTTATATGTGATCGTGCAGACATATAGAGACATCTAGAAGAGCACTTTCCCCAGGTGACTACACCCACATCAGCTTCTCTAGCTTCCCCTCGTCTCATCTGGGTTCTTGCAGCCTTCAGAGATTGAGTCCCTGAGGTACCCAGTCCCCCAGCCAAGATGCAAAAAGTTCATCCCTTCAGAGGTGTCCAACTCTAGGTAAACACAAAGCCTAGACTCTTCCACCTTAGCCTAAAGATAAACCTTACCTCCTTTTTTAAAGGGTCTGTTTTCTTTCCCACCACCTGGGACTCAGCCTCATCCCACCCTAAGCCCTGTCTCCTCCCCCATGCGGCAACATAGGAGGAACCCACGCTCTGGGAACTGAATACCCCTGGACTTTCTGACCAGCCTCAACCACTCTTGCTCCTTCCTAAGTTCTCTACCTGAACCCACTGTCCTTCCACTCTTACAGAGACCTGCTCCCAGGGCTGTGCTGTCTCTAGGTCTTCTCTGCTTGATTATCATCACAAGCTGCTATTCCCATGCCCTTGCCCTTGCCTCTCCAGCAAGTCTTATTTTACACATTTCTACCACGCTGCAGGGGAGAGTTAGATGTAGCACCCATGCAACTGAATCTCAACACTCCTGATGGGCCAGTTTACCCTGGGACAGTCCCTATAACTTTTATCCTTAAAGGAAAATTATATGAAAAATCAATTTAAAAGTATCCTCATCCAGGAATTGTTGTTATTGCTTAGGTTTCATCTTTGAACTCCACGCTATTTCAGTGTTGTGTTTGGCTCTACATGGAAGTGTCTTAAGACTGATTATATTAATCAGTTATAGGAAGCAAAATGGTATTCCTGAATTGGATGGGGAGCTTTGCTTTGTGTCTTTAATTCCTCTCTAGTGGAAGCATTCTTAATCGAGATTAAATATTCCCTACCCTTGGACTATGTTTACTTTCTTCATATGGTTACCTAACTCTCTCATCATCATCCATTATAATGAGGGGTGTGTTATTCAGGGTGAAGATATTCTGAAGAAGTTGGAAAGTTTACTTATGGAGAATGTCTCTGTGTATATAGCAACCAGTCTTCCAACTTTAGCAGTAAAATCAACTGACCTTAATGTTTTGGAGGCAAAAGGTATTGCTAATTCAAATAGTATCTTCAGTTCTTTAGTGTGGTAGGATGGCCACTAATGCCCCAAGTTGGCATAGCACTTAAGATCATGCTTAACTTCAACACAGTAAAACTATTCATGTGCTTAAAATTAATCATGTACTGAAGGGGGCTTTATTGGAAAGGTCTTCAATGTAGTTTGATCTATCTTTATGGTATTTTTCTGAAAGTGAAGCTATAGTAACTGTTACCATGTATATAAACTGTATCTCCAGCAAACTGTGCTTGTTAGTTTTGGTGGAATAGTTGCTAGGTGGATTGTAAGTGATTGAAATCCATAAAATATTTGGCTAGGTGAAGAATGATACAGATTACCGTTTTCTTGTTAATATTAAACTTAAAAACTGTGTTGGGAATTGCTGGTATTTAAACCCATTTTTTCTCTTATTCAATATCTTTCCTTAGGGGCTCATGTAAGAAGAATTGATTTTGGAAAACTAACTAATGGTGTCCTGCATACCAAATTCTGGATTGTAGACATGAAGCATATCTATCTTGGCAGTGCCAATATGGACTGGAGGTCATTATCTCAGGTGAGCTGCACTGTTGACTGGTAACAATTTAGAAAAAAAAATCTAGGTGGAGTTAGATATCCAATATGTGATGGATTTCAGAGCCATCTGAGAGATGCTTTCATCATGCATATATTTTATCTTAGCTCTCCTTGCAAAAGCTCATGGTAATAATAAGCTAGAATATAGGCACAGCAGGAAAGCAGCACAGAGTGAAGAATACCCTTGAGGTCTAAGCAATTTATTGGGTTTTTTGACATCTGTTTACTCACTCTGCAGGTGAAAGAAGTTGGTGCCGTAATATACAACTGCAGCTGCTTAGCCCAAGATCTCTGGAAAACATTTAGCACTTACTGGGATGTAGGACATGCTAATGCTTCCATCCCAGACCCATGGCCAGCCAATTACTCCACCAACATTAACAAGGATCGACCTTTGGCAGTACAGTTTAATGGAACTTTGACAAAAGTCTATTTTTCTGTAAGTGGATTTAAAATTCAAACCTGCTATTTTTATATCCATTGTAAAATATGCCACATTACACTGGTAATGTCCTATTCTGTATTGCTGTTTCCTAAAGACTCCTGCTGCACCCAATTTGTGTTGAAAAGACCCTTGTCACATAATTCACTAGGACTACTCATAAACTAAAATTCTAGTAAATGTAAGTAAGGGATAAAGAATTGAGTCCTCTGTCTTCAGAGGAAGACAGTGCAGGGTCCTGTCATCTATTACTTACGTTGTCTAGTTCTTAACTTCCCAGGTAGTTCAACAGTTTTCAGTGAAACTATTTGTGGAGTAATTCATTACTCAGTGGGTGCATCTACACGAGACATTTAGTGCAGAGTTGTCTAATTAGCTCCACAGCAAAATCTCAGCATCTGCACATGCAGTGCTGTTAGGTCGCAGTAAACTAATAACTACACTGCTATAGGTTAGTACTTGTCAACACAAGTACTCCCTTACAGTGCACTGTAGTATCAGTGCATGTAGACGCTGATAGGTCTGGCTGGGACATAAGGGTGCTTCAGCGAGGCGGCTGCCTGCTGGCTAGCCCTGCACTGGAGCACCATCGTGACGCGGCCAGCCCTTCCGCAGCATGCTGAGCTGGGTTGGAGCAGCCCCAGGCTGGTAGGCTGAGCCTCTGGATGAGCTGCCCTGGTATAGCTTTCACCTGCTGTGGGACGGAGCAGACATACACAACCGTTACCTTGGATCAGCTGCCGTATGGCAAGTCTACCCCTTTTGTGCTCCATCTACTTTGTCCATCTTTATATGTAATCAAAATATGAATATCCAGTAATGTATACCAGTGTCTTAACAGTTGTTCAAAGAAAATGGTAGGTTATAAACAGAGAAACATACAATAATCATCAGGCTTTATGTTTCCCACCATGCAGGCATCTCCTCCTGCCTTTTCCCCGAAGGGTCGTACCCATGACCTCCTTTCTGTTATCAGCATTATAAAAGATGCACAGGAATATGTATATGCTTCTGTTATGGAATATTTCCCTACAAGCCGCTTCACACACCCAGCTAGGTATGATGCTAAATCTGGATAAATCAGACAAATATATTCATAACTAAATGCTAGCTATAACAGTTTGTTCTTACTAGAAATGCCCCAGCCCCGTCCCCTGCGCACATGTAAATATTGTGCTTTTACATGTGGTGAGGGAACAGAGACTTTGGACCCAATTCTCCATTGCTCTGCACCTTGGACTGTCATTCATGTCACTGCCAAATGGGTACGAAATACTTCCCTTTTTGTTCGGTAGCAGTTCACACTGGCTCTGCCCTCACTTCGGATCCAAGTAAACCACAATACAGGGGCAGGAGAATCAGGCCTTTAACCTCCAACTTATTTCAAGCTGAAACCACAAGAACCTGGAGACAGAGAGAGAGTGGATTTGCAGAAATATTTTGGTGCAAAAATTTCCAAAAAGTGAGCTGCTTTGTTTCCCTCCTCTGCTTCCCAACACCTCCAGTCTGCCACCTTCCCTATGAGTTCTTGGCTTCTGGCCCTGGGAGAAGCTGATTGTTGTGGTCACACCATGATTTTGGGTAAGAACAAATGTCACCTGGTGTTGCACTTGTGCTTCCATAACCATTTTATGGTGACACAAATGCTGAGCAAATAGATGTCCCTGCCCTTTGTCAGTATTGCGACAAAAAATACTAACAAATGTTGCTGCTTTATTGTGGCCAACATCTATTTCCTCTGTGGTGCCAGAAGGCAGGCGGCCTGCATCCCCTGCTGCCCTGGGGTCTGATCCTCCGTACCTGGGCAGGATCCGGCTCCTCCAGCCCCCAGGGCATCTGCCTGGCTTTTGCCTCCTACAGACACACCGGGGGCCCATCTCTGTAAGCAGGGAAAGCCCACACAGGTCCCACATGGAGGTATGGGACCCAGGGAATCCTAGGCGCCCCGTGCCTCCACACTGGTACCCATATGAGCCCAGGCCTCTACAGTGGGATCTACACTGGCCCATACTGCATACAGAGGCACAGATCAGTAAGGGACCGGGCCGGGCCAGGGCATAGAAGCCAGGTAATTCCCACCACCCTGTGCCTCCAGGCTGAGACCTGCACTGACCATATGAAGCACAGGTCCCAGCACAGAGGCCCAGGGTGCTGGCGATTCCCCAGGTCCTATGCCCTTCTGTGTTACCCTGTGCCATGTTGACCTGTGCCTCTGCTTGAAGTACGGGTCACCGCTGGTACTGGCAAGGAGGCCCAGGACGATGCAGGAACTGGGGAGTTCCCGGCACCCCTTGCCTCCATGCCAGGATCTGTCAGTTTGGGACTGAGCCTCATGAATTTCCCAGCTCCCGCACTGCCCTTTGCCTCCCTGCTGGGACCTATTCTGCTCTGTGTTGCAGGCAGAGGCACAGGTCAGTGTGGGTCTGGTCCGAGTGGGGAGGGAGGGCGCAGGAGTGGGGATTCCTCAGATCTCCCCACGCTGGGCCCCGTGCTGACCTGTGCCTCCACATCGCAAGGGGAGCACACCACCCCTTGTCCCACATTAGCCAGGGGGTCTGAAGCAGAACAAGGGGCGACGTGTGCATCCCCCAGCAAAGCGGATTAGTTGTGGTGGAACATGTCCCATCGCAGCTGATCAGCTTTTGTTCGGCGACATCTGTTTCTACCCTTCAATCCTACTAATGACTCTTGATTCCGGTCTTACTGTATATCTTGCTAGTGTCTGTGCTTCTCTGCTTCCTTCCACTATATTTCAAATGAAGCCTGTATGCATTTCCCTCCCTTACATTACAAAGGCATCTACGGTTGTCCAGGCTCTTCAAGGAGGGATGCACACCTGCACAGGGCAGGGAGACGGCATTGTATGTTTGCTTCCTGCTTTGGGAACTAGCGGGAGCCAGAATTGTAAGCACTGTGGCTAGATATTTTGCCTACTCTGCGTATAACCTTAGCTTTGACTAATTCAGAGAGCTATTAAGTCATTAGGTATTAAAAAGGAACAACCTCTAAGCTGCACTTGATTGGGAAGTTTACATGTACTTGATATGCATGGAACATCTCTGTGGTTCTCAAAGAACTGATAAGGAGAGATGATTATATGTAATTAGGTGCGCTTTGCTCAAAGACGCTTGTAAGGAAATGGGAAGCCCTGAATTACCATTCGTTTTATGTTGCTATCAACAGTCTTATCCTAGTATGCGTCTTCTGGTATGATGATCACTGAGCATAAGGCTACAGCTAGGGGCTTCAGAAGCTTGAGGGCATGGAGGTGAGATACAGATAGATGATGTTGGCCTTAAAACAAATATTTAAAGTCTGTCTGCCTCTTGACAGATACTTCTGCAAGTCAAATGATTCAGAGAAATTCTGTTTTCCTGTTATAGATTTGATTGGACTTATTCCTTGCCTCCCGTTGTTTTGGATTAAAATTAGTTGCCTGACAACCAGTTATTTCCCCCTTGAGAATCCATTTGTTAATGCTGCTCATTCTCCACCTTGAACCTTAATCCCTGGTTTGTGATGTCTAGGGCTTCATCTGACACACGCGCATCTGAATGGCCTGTGGGACAAGGGATTGGGGCCCCAGATCATTTCCACAGCATCCAGCCATAATGTTACACATTGAGGCTGATTAGTTCAGGGCATGTGGCAGCAGATGAGGCTGATGAACTCAGAAGGAAAAAGGCTTCTGTTTTAATAACTATGTGTTCATGAACTAGGGAGCTGGTTTTAAAATATGGAAACCATATTTTACAGGTGCCAGGAGGAATTACGGTCCCTGCATTCAGAGAGCAGATCTCTGTGCTTCCTTCACACTCTTGTCCTGAATACTAAAGGGGCAAGGAGACATGGACGGGAAGTGGTACCACGTGCTCACTTCCATGTGCGTTCACTGGTGGAATAGGATGGAGCTAAAGTGGGAGCCATGGCTCTGCCCATAATACTTCCAAGAGGCTTTCTGTAGAACAGCTCCTGAGGGCCCCAAAGATATTCACAGAACCGAGAAAGGTTCAAAGATAAAAACTCACCAGCACAAATATAGAAACCCTTTCATAGCAAATTTAATGATGAAATACAGATGAGCTATAAATCACTGAACAGTACAGGTAAGGCACACATCAAGCAAATGATTACAATTTCTAAAATGTGCATTCATCTACAGAAATATCAATCAAATTAACATGTGAGAGAATTCAAAAATAAAATTATCTCAAGTCCTAAGGTTTTCAGAATAGCCTCTAGCAGGTTACTAGGGCTGTGTGAAATGGCTGTTCGGATTCGGATTTGGCCATTTCAGAGTGATTCGATTCGGTGTTTAAGATCACGGTCCCGATTCGATTTGGCCAAAACTGTTTTGGAATTTTGATGCTGTTTTGGAGATTCAGCCATAGACTATAAGGGGGAATCACTAAAATACATATAACTTTGTCATTTTTTGGCTGATTCAGATGAAAATTGGAGAGATGGTAGCCCCTTCTGAAGCCTCCAAGTTTCAAGGAGATAGGTGCTGGGGTTTTTGTGAAACTGCGCCTCAAACTGTCCAAAGCAAAATTCATATAACTTGCCGATGCGGCAGCCTGCTGTCATCCCATGTGCAGATCCAGGGGCCTGTGCCTCCCGGGAGGGCTGCGGTGCTCTTCTAGACTCCTCCCAGGGGTCATGGGCCCCTGGATCTGTGCGAGGGATGACAGCAGGCTGCTGTTGCCGGCTGGGACCAGCACTCGACACAGCCCACGCCAAGTGCTGGGAGGATCCAGCTGACAGCAGCAGCCTCCTGCCATCCTGTGCACAGATCTGTGGGTCCGCACCACCCAGGAGGGCTGCAGAGCTGTGCTGGACTCTTCCCAGGGGTGTAGACCCCTGGATCTGCATGCGGGATGACAGCAGGCTGCCGTTGCCAGCTGGGGCCAGCGCCAGCACTGGGTTCTTTCCAGCGCTTGGCATGGGCTGTGCCAAACAGACTCAGGTGCTGGCCCCAGACAGCAGCATGCTGTCATGCCACACACAGATCTGGGGGTCTGTGCCCCCCAGGAGGGCTACAGAGCTGTGCCAGACTCCTGGGGGGCACAGGCCCCCAGATCTGCACGCAGGATGAAGGCAGGCTGCCACTGCCAGCTGGGACCAGCACTTGGCGCAGTGCATGCCAAATGCTGGGAAGGCTGATGCTGCCGTTGGCCTCAGCTGGCAGTGACAGCCTGCTGTCATCCTGCACGCAGATCTGGGGGCCCGCACCACCCTAAGGAGTCTGCACAGTTGTGCTGGACTCTTCCTGGGGGGCATGGACCCTGGATCTGCATGCGGGATGACAGCTAGCTGCTCCCCCTCCCCCAGAGCACTGGGATTGGAAAGGACCTCAGGGACAGATCTCAGACTTTGGCCAGCTACAGAGCAGTCCTTCCCCCATTTCCTCCCCCTCCCTCTTCTTAGTTTCTGGTTCCCTGCAAGCCCAGCTTCAAAACTCTGAAATTTTCCAAAAAGTTTCAGATGCTTTCATTTTATTTTGGAGCTTTTTCTCAGTCTCCTGTTCTGATTTGGATTTGGTGTCTTGGGCACTGAAACAGGCCAGAACAACTCTGAAATGAAATGGCTGTCAAAGCTTCGCACAGCCCCACAGGATACCCATTTTTTAGGGAGAAGGATTTTTCACCTAAGTGGCAAACTAAGATTTAAAAGAGCACTTATCTTGCTGGGCTGTTCAGCAAGAATTGTAGTTCGAGGCTGTAGAGCAAAGGTTCCAAGGTGAACTCAGATTTTTATCCTCTATTCCCTAGCTCGCTATCACAGAGCTTAGTAAGGCCCACATTTTACAAGATGTTTTTAATAGGTTTTACTCAAATTAATATTTATGTGCCTATTTTTACTCCCTATTTAAGCTATATCTTCCTAAACGAGATCTAACTGGCCACAAAATGTACTCCAAGCAACATGCAGCTTTATTCTTTTGACCTGTTTCACTTGCACTTTCTAAAATTATTCTTGCCTCTGATTTTCATTTGCTTGCTCATTTCTTTGCCTCTTCTTTTCTTTCCCAAACTTTGGTCAAGAGAATGCAAGCAAATGCTCTACCATATTGCAATTAAGCATCTTAAAGTGTACTATAATCTACTGCCCCTGACCTCCACACTGTCTTTATGCTGGGCTGTGACTTTTAAAGGTCTGGCCTTAGCACTATATTAGTGCTATAGTTACTTAGTGATCAGCAGGCGCATCTGCATGAGATTTTTGCTGCAGAGCTGACTAATTAGCTCTACAGTAAAACATCAGCGTTTACACATACAATGCTATTAGGCTGGAGTAAACTCATTTATTCCACCATATATACAAGTACTATCCAGTGGCAGACTAATTTACTCTACCACAACACATGTGTAGATGGGGACCAACCTGGCTGGGGCACAAGGGTACTTCAGTGCAGGGGCTGCCTGCCGACTAGCCCCACACTGAAGCACCCTCATGTCCCAGCCAACCCCTCAGCAACATGTTGAGCTGGGTCAGAGCAACCCCTGGCTGGCAGGCTGAGCCCCCTGGATCCTCTGCCAGCCTGGGCTGCTCTGACTTGGCTCTGCGTGCTGCAGTCCCAGGAGCACGTGCAAATGCAGCACCTGGGAGCAATAAATTCTGGCATAGTATGCTCCAGAGTTTATTTTGTTCCATTAAGTAGACATGTACATGTATCCTGTGTAATGTGAGATCTCTTGATGGATATGTTTTGCAAGTGCTTTTCTGTTAATTTACTTCCTTTCCTATAGATACTGGCCAGCTATTGATGATGCTCTGAGAAGTGTAGCATTCACCCGCAAGGTATGTGTCCGGCTTTTAATCAGCTGCTGGCTT
Organism: Gavialis gangeticus; assembly: GCF_001723915.1. Taxonomy (NCBI): domain Eukaryota; kingdom Metazoa; phylum Chordata; order Crocodylia; family Gavialidae; genus Gavialis; species Gavialis gangeticus. The sequence goes on along the minus strand of NW_017729025.1, from coordinate 20,303,847 downwards.
CACACTGACCCCTCTATGCTCCGTTACCTGCAGTCACTGCGTGCTCTCAGTGATCCCAATACCCACATCAGCATGGAAGTGGTAAGACAGGAAAACTCTTGCTGTAATGGGCTGTACTTATAAGAAGGCAGATTTTGAGTGTGCGTCTCTGGGAACGGTAGTCACCGCACCCATGTGTGTTCTAAATGCACTGCTGTGTACTAGGGCTGTGCGAAGCTTTGGGTGCTGATTCGGTTCGGAGGAGATTTGGCCCGATTCGGTGGCTGAATCTCCAAATCTGAACTGAATCAGGGGACCAATTTAAAGGTCCGAATCGATTCAAAGCTCTTCAAATCTTTGGAAAAGATTCAGAGAGCTTCGATGATTCGGACAGTCCCCGGTGGCTGCAGCAGGAAGCTGCAGCCACTCTGAGCTGGTAAGTACTAGGGACAGGTGAGGGGGGAGGGGACTATGGGGGGACCCCAGCCCCCCCATGGCTTCTCCTGCCCACCCCAGCTCCGTACTTTAATGAAAAGCCCCGGTGCTCACCGGGTGCTGCTTGACAGAGGGGGCAATCCCCACTACCCCCCATTGCCCCACGCAGCATGGGGGGCTCTGCACAAGCTCCCCGACCCCACCCCTTGTTCCCCGGCCCCCCAACTGGTGCCCCGGCCGGGCCAGCTCTGGGCCTTTTAAAAAAACTCAGGAAAAGGCCTGGGACTCACCACTCCTGTAGCAGCCTCAGGGGTTTGGAGGCTCATGCTCAGCCCCCCATGTGGCATGGGGCAGTGGGGGGCAGTGGGGATCACTCCCGCCAGCAGGAGGGGAGAGTCCAGAGACTTTCTCATTGTTTTTTTTTTCTTAAAGGGCCGGAGCTGGCCTGGGCGGGGCACCTGTGGGGGGAGCTGGGGGGTCGAGGGGCTCATGCATAGCCCCCCATGCAGCATGGGGCAGTTGGGGGCAGTATGGATTGCCCCCCTTGCCCAGCAGCACCCGGTGAACCAGGGCTTTTTTTTTTAACAAGTGCTGGGAGCTGGAGTGGGCAGGGGCAGCCATTTCCAGGCTGCGGGGGATGAGCCTGGCCTGGCTGAGTCAGAGATTTGGAGATTCGGCCAGATCAAATCGGGACAGTGATTCGGATCTCATCGTTGTCCCCCGAATCAGCTGAATCCAAATCTGAAGCAAATACTAGCCGCTTTGTACAGGCCTACCGTGTACATAAATGCAAATGTTTGCCTGCATAAATAGGTATACTTATCGATCTTACAGCCCTTTCAAAACTGGGCCCAGGTACAATTTTTCAAGGAACTGTTGGCGTTTATTTAAAATTAGTTTGCAATATGAATCCAAGGCAGGGTTGCACTGTTCTTGTGACAGCTTACACGGTACGTGAATGCACTTCACACCCAATATCAAATTCCACAGCGTTACTTTTTGTGGTGTGAGGTATTCATCAATGACACTTTGTTTAATACCAAGCACATCTCAGGATGAATGATTCTCCTCTCTGCCCACCTACCTACAAATTAATTGCTGCACCAATGCTAAGCAATACTTAGAAATGTATCAATGGCTGTTGGTACCTCCTAACATGGAGTGGATACCAGGAGAGAAGACTGCAACAAGATCAAGAGGGAGGACTATTTAGTAGGACAAAGAAAAAAGGACTTCACATGTAATTTTTAATTAGAGTTTAAAAACATTAAAAATCTTTGTTACTCTTTGCAATACCTCTCCCTGTCTGGGGTCAGCCTATTCAAGCACGTAATAAAGTACCAATGAATGATGACTGGAGATCAGTAATGCTATTAAATAGCTGCCTAGAATTGCACTTAGTTGTCTTTCCTGTAGTAATAGTTGTTGCAGTGATGGAACAGTATGCAATGCACATTATCCTTAACTGATCCCACTGGATTATCCAATTATGCATACAGTGGAGTCATCATTTTGTCCAAGTTAGTTTTACTGGATATGTGTCAAATCTTTTCTAAATCATCTTAAGCCAGAGCTTTTGTAGATTCTATTCTGTTCTGGAAAACTGGGAAAGTTTTCAGTGTCCAATAACATTATCTGTGCTTTGCTCAAATAATTCTGCGTATGCTTTGTAATTTCCTTCCATGCAGAAGCTCTTCATTGTTCCAGTTCTGAATCACACGAACATTCCTTATGGGAGAGTGAATCACAACAAGTACATGGTCACTGATAAGGTGGCCTATATTGGTAAGCACCCTGCTGCTCTAAATGTGACTAGTTTAAGACATGATTAGAAAAACAGAGTTAGCACTGAAATGAAATTGGGTGAAATGTCAAATGTTAGCTCAGTTCATCAGGAAAAAGTACAGAATCATAGCACCGTGGATAGCATCTGGCAGAATCTCTGCACCGGATAGAGAAGCAAAGAGATGATGGGGCAGAAGCAGAGGGAGGGGTGGGCAATAATGTCAGACAAAATCAGCAAGAGCTTTATTTCATCAGATTGTGAACCATTAAGAATGAAAGTAGACAAGTCCTGGCCCCAAATGAGCAGAAGTAACTATTTCTGTAACACACTAGTAGTGAGATGTGTATCTAGAGTCGCACAGTGACAGTTAACGTTCCAGTGAAAAACATTATCTTGCTCTAATAAAATCATTTGTTGTCAGGTATCCACTTTACTGGGTATTTGTTACTGGGTATTCGTTAAACAGAACTCCAGGAGCGGATTTAAGAAGACAGTAGCTTCAGTCACTGCTAAATTAGTAACTGGCATTTATTTTTCCCTCTCATAGTAGAATTGTAGATCCGAGTAAGGGGCTAGAAAAGGCTTGGTAGGTCACCCATTTCATCTTCTAGCCAATGTAGGATGGTCTCCTATTAAATTTAATTTCTGAAGATAGAAACACAGGTAGTTTCTCAGCAAATTTATTTTCTAACCAATGCTCATTCTGGAATCACCTATAGATTTGTCCAGGTAAGACTGGCCTCAGGAGACACCCTAAGTACTAAAATAGGATTTATGATATATTCACGATGCTTAATGCTATGTGGCAGGGGGGCTTCTGACAAAGCATCAGGGATCATATCCAACCAGGTCTCTACCTTTGAACATCTGGTTAATGGGTCCAGCACAGTACCTGTGGGTCCCACCTGTGTATCTAACTCACCACCATATGTATTATTTATCTGGGGCCCATCTTTTTTTTTTTTTTTTTTAGCAGGTTCAGCTTTGAAAATTGTTTATTTATAGCCATTTCCTTTTGAAGGAGCAAGAACTTTAGGGCGTTTATAGATGTGCTCTGGGAGGCAGGGGAGGTGGGGCTTTAATTGGCACAGGTCCGAGAGCCGTGCTTATTAAAGCACCTGGCGTGTCACATGTATCAGCATTCCCACTCTGAAACGTGGCCCCGGGGCACTTTGAACTAAAGCTCGTTGAATGAGCTTTGGTTTAAAGCTTCCCGCCACCATTTTCAGCACGGGGATGCTGATTTACAGGACACTGGAGCCTGCTGGAGCACGGTAATTTCCACACTTGATTAACTGAGCCTGATCCAACGTGCTGTAATTACAGCAAGTCAGAGTAGCCTCCCTGCATGTGTATAGGAGTCCTTAGACATTGCTTTGCTAGCAGGGCAGCTCAGGCCCCACTGAAGACAGGGGGATGGAAGAGTGAAATACACGAGCCCAAAACAAATGTTAGCTTTGATTTCCCTCCCCATCATCTTCATAGCTAGGGACTTACTGAAATCAAGGAAGCAGGAGGATGATTTTGCAGGCTGGTAGTGGTGCCCACTGCCATTTTCATGGTTTTACATGGTAAAGCCCCCCCCCCGGCTAATGATTCGCCAAGGGCCCCCAGCGGCAGCCCAACCCCTCACTGCTGATTGGTGGAAAGGGCTACCCTTCACCAGAGGGCTGCTGTTCGTGCGGTTCCACCCCTCACAGCTGATTGGTGGAGAGAGGCAGGGCTGCACAATGGGTAGCCCTCTTGACTAGTCAGCGGTGGAAGGAGAAGGGGGTGGCCACCATCTGGGCTAGCTTCTGTGTGCCAGCTACTGTGAGAACTGCTGGCTCCCACTGGACAGCCAGCATTTTATTTTCAGTAAGTTGTTTTTTTTTCTGGCAATTCCACCAAAAATCACAGGAAACTCCGCTTTTCATGGAAAGTGAAATCGTGATTTGAGTAGGTCCCTACTGATAGCCAAATCTTATTAATTGCTATAATAGGGAAATCCAGTGCATCTCAGTCACTGGCTCCACCGAATGAGGCCCGTAGAAACCTGTAAGTCAGGCCACTTGTATTTAGGAACCTAAATAAGGATTTGGGAATGTAAAATGAGAGCTCAGGCTTGATAATTTTGTCCACCATCATGCTCCCATTTTCTCATCTGCCTGATAAAATAGTTGACATAACATTGTATTTATTTATTCAGTGTGACTAAACGTGATGTTTTCTACCCTGTAGGGACTTCCAATTGGTCAGAAGATTACTTTACTACTACAGCTGGAGTAGGGCTGATTATCAACCAGGTCTCAACTGATCCCTCCAAAAAGACTCTATCAATGCAAGAGCAATTAAAAAATCTTTTTGAACGAGACTGGAATTCCAGATACTCAGTGAATTTGGAAGATGGGCCTCAACAGAAAGACTGCCTATGGAAAGGTGGATCCCAGAGTTAATCAGAAAGTTCAATATATGTATGTTTCTACGTGAAACTGAAGATTTTTTATGCGTAAAATAATTGGTATTTTCAATGATTTGTCAAAGAAATAATTTCCTAGTGTTCTGAGAACTTCTCTTATTCCAGAGCACTTGTATAATCAAATCATTTGTGACAGTGTCTAAAATATTCATATGCTGCACTTGATTAGCTCACCAACTGTGTGAAATAAATATGTCCACATCTGGGCAACACACTATCCAGTATTAAGTGATCCTTTAAGCAATAACTTGATCCTAATACAATCAAGCTTCAGAAAGACATAGATATGGGCACTTAAACTCTGCGTTACCAGCCTTGAGGAGACTTTACATGTGAACATTAATGTTCCAGTGACATAGGGTTACTGAAGTCCTGACATTAGCTGTGAGTCAAAACAGTAGATGCCTGGGGTGCTAAAGGCCAGTTTTTAAAAATTACCTTGGCACTAAAAATACAGATAAGCTGCTGGTGGGATTGTCTAAAAAAGCTATGTGCTGAAATCTCAGTGGAATCAAAAAGAGTTAAGTGACCAAGTCCTAAATATTATGGCTGGCTCCTTAGATCAGCCTGGAGGTGTCTACATCTTTCAAGACTCCCCTCCCACCATTAGAGGGTGGCTGGAGCCAAGAGCTGATGCCCAAATGGATCTAGGGGAAAGCCACTTCCATCCCCAGCACCAGAGGCAGGTTTGAGGCATGGGGAGGCTGCCTTTTTATGGGTATCCTTTCAACAATGCCACCAAGTGAAGGAGTCTTAAGCAGCTCAAATACATAGTGCTTTCTGCGGAGTAATCTCATAGTCCTGGTTGTCCACGCTTACTAGATGGGCTGTTCTAGGGGGGCTGTAAGAAAGGTGTGACGGTCCCTTGGGGTGTGGGGTGGGACAAATACAATCCACATTATGGCTGCATGCATCGCTCTCTGTCATACCACCACTTTCCCTGATCAAAGTCCATCCACGTTTCCAATTAGTCATCAACTGATACGCTTGTTCATTTCCCATGGCATATTTTTTCAAAGGCTGCCTGTTGATTTGAATTAGCAGTGGGAGCCGAAATAGCACACATTGGATGCCTCTACACATGCACTTTTCTGCAGATATGTGTAGACGCTGCACCTGGAAGCAACCAACTCCAGTGCAAACTTTGCTACAGTTTATCATGTCACATTAATTGCATGTGTAGATACACCCACACATAAGCAATGAAGCAGTGTGCCCCAACCTTTTCCAGCCCAAGGCACACTTACATTAATACAAATTTTCTGCAGCACACCTGTTAAGGCATTCCCCATCCTCATGTGTATTGTAGCTCATTGCCATGGCAAAATACCATGGCACCGCCTGTTCATTTCTGATGGCACACTGGTTGGGAAACACTGCAATAAAGGCTCAGAGCAGCAGAGTGAGATGCTGGTATCATGAAAAGCCAGAATACCAAATGTGGCTCAGCAAACTTCTTTAAGGCTTAATCCTTTGTATGGGAAAGGCAACTCCCCTCATCCTTCATTGTAATGGAGGAGTGGGAGTGACAAGAGTTGTGGGTGCCCCACTTCTTATGTAGCTCTTAAAAAGAACAGCCTTTATTTCGACCACAACTGCTACTAAATAACGCAGATAAAAACACTCAGGACACACACATACGTGCTGATAAACATTTATCAAAGCACATATTTCTGCCTGCTGCTGGATGCAAATATATATGAATGTGAGCTCTTGGACGGTTGTTTTAATTCACATGTAGGGAGAGTGCTCTTGGCATTTCGAAACCTTGATCACTCGCTGGGATTTAAGCACTGTGTCTTGGGAATGTGTCAGCCAGGCAAGGAAAGATCCTACTCCAGCATGTTGCAGGATGGCAGTTTGTCTCCGTGTGAGGTATCTGCTATGACTTACAGGCGGCAGCTCTGTTGGACCTGCTGTATCCTAGCTCCAGTCTTCAGAAACTGCCTGAGCTACAAGGCACCAGCAGTTGCTCCTCTGTGTCACGGAGGGAGCACCATGATACCTGGCTTCAGGGAGCTCTCCCAGAGGCCCAGAGCAAGCCCCTCCACAGGCTGCCCTAGGTTCTCAACCTCCACCCACACGGTCATCTCTAGGCGCCCTCCCTGCAGCCCACCAGGCCCTCCACCAGCCTTTCTCCTACAATAATTGCCACTCTTGCCTCCCTTCAGTGCCCTCCTCCCCATTGACTCCTGACTCCATGTGATCATCAGGTGATCCCTAGGGCCCCTTCCAGCCCCTTGCAAAGGGGAGCAACTTGCCCAAGGTCACAAAGCAGGTTGGTCACAGAGCAGGGAATCGAGCTCAGGTGTCCCACATCCTTGTCTAATGATCTGCCTTCTGGGCTGTGCTGCCTTGTCTATAGCTGAGATGTTTTCCTTCACTCAGGACTGTGTGGACTCAGGATCTGTGGGTATCTCTTGCCTTTGAGGTATTTAGGGAATCGGTTCCTGCAGCCTCACGCTGGGCATGCTGCGGGATGTGGACAAGATCTTCCTCCCCATTTGGATCCGTCATATATACGTGGGCATTCTGGGGCTGTCACACGGATAATGGCCAAACCAGGATGGCCCTTCAGCACCTTCCTTTTAAACAAGCCGTACAATGTGGTGCAAGCTCCCTGTGTGATCTCGTATTGTATACATCTCATAGGGAATGTCAGAGACGCATGAAAAGCAGTGAACTCCAGGACTAGGAGGTCCATTTTTAAGTCCTTCAAGCCCTTGTTACATTTCAGAAGGGCTTTTCAAGTGCAAAATCCCGCTTGTGGTCTACCCCCAGGCTCCAAAGCCAATTTTGGTTTTGTAAGAGGTGCTAAAATATTCTGTTGCATGCCAGAAGATGGCA
>NW_017729025.1:20289438-20291342 GCF_001723915.1 Gavialis gangeticus | reverse complement strand
CTTGTTACATTTCAGAAGGGCTTTTCAAGTGCAAAATCCCGCTTGTGGTCTACCCCCAGGCTCCAAAGCCAATTTTGGTTTTGTAAGAGGTGCTAAAATATTCTGTTGCATGCCAGAAGATGGCAGTGTTTGCGAATAATACCGCTGCCTTCAACTCACTGCATGCTTATAGTGAGCTTTTCAACATTTAAGATAAGATTAAGATAAGTTTAACAGTGATGCAAGGTGGTGCTTAGAGACTGGAGACAGAAGGGGATTTTATAGCTCATTAAATGGATGTAAAATCAAGATGTTAACCTTCTTGTATGCCAGGACAGTCCCCTGGAAGAGAGAGGTAATTTGTCTGATGCTATTCCTTGTCCTCTGTTGAGCATGGAAGGCAGTAGTTGTGTTTGCATGTGTGATTTGCTTTGTGAATATTTTTGGAAACACCTCACCCCCCTGTACAGGAATGAGATCACCAGACTCATTGCAAAAATGCTATGAACAACATGCTTTGTAGCATTTTTCACTCACTGGAACCAGCCAGTTAGATGTCCATATAGCTGCTGCCCAAGGCTCTGTGTCAGAGTAACCCATTTTTACATAAAACTTTATTTTGAAAAACAAGAGGTAATTTAATTGCTGGTGAAAGTTAATGTGGATTCTTTATAAATACAGACCAAAGAGATGAGGTTTTTCAAAGAGATAACACTTCAGCTTTTGTTGCTGTTGTAATTACACATGAGCATATTAAAAACAGTTACTTCAACACCTGTGGGAATGGAAAATCTTTGCTATGCTGAAAAGGTACTTTTCTTTTCCTCTTACTGGAATGGGAATTGTTGAATGGACTGGGGAATTTTCTGTATTGTTCTTTATAACCTCCTTCAGTGGAGGTTTTGTCTGAAAAGGTTAGGTCTAATCATCGTTCCTTCAGGCAGAGGGTCAGACTAGATGCTCGCTTAAGGTCCCTTCAAACTTTACACTTCTGTGATGCTACGAAATGCCTTATGCAGCATCTTTGATGCTTCTAATTATTTCTAAAATATTTCTAGGGCACCTCATTTGTTTCCTTATGGTGTCTGATGACCATGCACATTTATTTGAGCAAATGCACTAATTTCATCGTGCTAAATAAACATGATTTCTTTTAGAGCTGGCATTTTTGGGATTTGCAGAATAGCTATTGAAAAGGTTACTACTACCCTATTTTTTGCATGAATGTATTTCGTATTAGGGCTCTCTCTTCATATTTTAAGTTTTGCTGAATAATTGACTTACATGTTCTGCTTGCTTTAATGCCTGAAACTGCCTGTCATTTACCAATGGGCCATGAGTTTCTTGCAAAGCAGAAACTAGGCCTAACTCCAGGTTCCAGCTCTAACTTTCACATGGTATCATATTGCAGATGAGCTTTATTTTTCTTTGCCAATCCTTGTGTTTCATCATGAGCCACACTTAGCTCAGGTGCATGCACTAAACCACTTGGTACCCAACATTTGCAAGTGAAAGATTCAGGGTGCTGAGTCCATTGGAAAGTCTGGCCTCTCCTTTCATTACAAGTGTCCAACAGGGGCATACGCTCTTTTGAAGATCTTGTCCACAACATTTTATCCTCCGTATTAGCTCCACTAGATGGCATCAAAGCTATATTTTCATAACCTAAAATGATTTGTATCAAATTCAGCAGAAATAAGAACAAGAAAGTTTTATCTTGTGCACTCATGAACCAGCTCTTGCCCCCAGAGCTGGTTCTAGCAAGTCATGCATATGGAGAAACAAGAGATCTCTTGGGCTACTCCATGGAGGCAGGCCATAGTCCTTGAACTAGATTTTAGTTCTGTTATTAGGGACTCCGGGCAGAAAGGAGACCCTCAGGATGATGTGGTTCCAATCTTCAAAAAAGGGAGGAAGGAGGACCC
>NW_017729025.1:20279030-20289427 GCF_001723915.1 Gavialis gangeticus | reverse complement strand
TGCTGACAAGAGGGGAGTTCCCTAACCTGTAGGTATGGTATATGTGGTTGTGCTTATGGTGCTAAGAGTCTGTCCAAGATGTTGCTTCATTCCTAGACAGGAATTGCATTAGGGAAGCCTTAAAATTGTGACTATGGGGCCAGATCTGTATGCAGTGGGTTAGGTGCAATCTTTGGGCAGCACACAGAGAAAAGCTGGTGGGGAGGGGGTTTGCCAATGGGGAAGCAGTGTGGAGTGTAAAAGCACACTTTGGGCTGGAGATTCATTTAACAATGGAAGTATCAATGATAATGGGAATGTGGTGGAAGCAACCGGGAAATTCTTAAATGTGGGAAATTCCCTCTGCTTGACTGGCATCACTTGTACTGTGCCAAGTTTTTGTGCAAAGCACCTGCGTTTCCAAGGTAGGTTCATGATAATGGCAGTGACTTGTGCCTCAGGGAACCTTTGGGCACTTTTACACATGCTCCAGGGGGGTGGGGGGGGACAGGGATGGGGATGGCCCTTTAATTAGAGTGGCTCTGAGAGCTGCTTTAATTAAAGCGCCACAGCATCTCATATATCAGTGTTCCCATGCTTCAAAATGGCAGCAGGGCACCTGTACAAAAGCTCATTCGACAGTAGTTAAAGTGCCCTTGCCGCCATTTTGAAGTGTGGAGTCACTGAAATACGAGACGCAGGAAGCTGCTGGAGTGCGGTAATTACCACGCTCCAGCAAACTCGATTAATTAAGTCTGCGCCAACGCGCTGTAAATCAAGCATGTCATAGCAGCGTCCACACCCATGTACAGGCACTCTTTGTGTGACCTTTGAGGAGTCACCAAGAGTCTGATCATCATTTCACTAGGGGTCCTTTACCACGCAGAGCCAGACAGAGGGATCTTACTGTGAGTCTGGACTTGAATTGCCCAGTGCCTCACACCTCTGTGTGTAAAATGAGGGTGGTGATAATAATCCTTCGTATCTCCCACTCTTTGCTATCTCTTCCCTTTAGGTTATAATCATCTCAGGGCAGAGATTGTCACCGCGTGTGGGTTGGAGTCTAATCTCAGCTGGGGCTCTCATGCAATGACCATGTCAGCTGCTGGTATCTTGATGAGGCTTTAGATGTGGAAACATTTTATTTTAATGAATTTATGTAAAGAATGAACAGTGTTGCTACTGCCCATGCAAGGGTCCGGGGCCTAACTCTGCGTGACATACTAAGTCCTCCTGGAAATGCAGACTGTCTAGGAAGTGTGGCATTCTAGGAAACAAGGGGGTGAGGAAGCTGGCACAAGGAAGTTTCTGGTGCCACGCTTCCTGGACGCTCTGCATTACCAGGACTCACTCTGTCACACAATCAGCTGTGACTCTAGAAAAATCCTTTTTTTTTCTATGCTCTGCCTTACAAAATCAAGGCGCATGTTTCATTTGGGGGGCGCATCATATGAGAAATACGGTAACAGCAATTCATGCAGGGGTTGATTTCACAGTGTAATGAGAGTTTCCTACTTATCCTGGATGCCAGGCTCAGCACTCCACCCACCACGCTGTCTCTCAAATCTTCCCGTGCCTTCTTGCACGTAGCTCTTTCTAACTCAGACCCCGTCCAAAACCTCTTTCTGGCCACATTCAGGTGCCACTACAGCGGTGGCCAACCTGTGGCTCCAGAGCCACATGGGGCTCTTTAGAATTTAATATGCATCTCCTTGAATCTTTGCACAAGCACACGGTGATAAACTTCCAAATGGCACGCGCCGTGTGCTTGTGCAAAGATTGAAGAAGGAGCTTATTAACTTCAGAAGAGCTGCATGTGACCCCGGAGCCGCAGGCTGGCTGCCCCTGCTCTAGGATCTTACCAATATGTCAGGAGAGGGTGTGTGTGTTAAGTTATCTTCACTGAATCCAGAGTAACTTAACAATAAAGATGCATCCATGCCTCACTGGATGATTCTATGGCGATTCGAGGGCTGCCCTTTTTCTCTCTCTTCCCTTTTCTGTATACTTATGATTCGCATTTGTTGCACCATGTCAAATTAAGAAAGTCAGGCCTGCTGGGCCCAAATGGCACGGTTTCTAGTTTTATAAGTGTTTAGCACATTTTGGAGGCTGATAAATAAACAGTAATGATAAATGAAAGAAAACACAGTTTTAATACCAACTGTAGAATTAGTATGCGGCAGGTAGAAATTAGTATGCAGATTGCAGTGGTGCTGAACGAGCCTTCAACATCTACTTTCTTTTTGCTTCTATGGGCCTTGTTACACATTAATTTTAGACCGCTCCTGGAGCTCTTAGCCCCTGGATTGTCTACACATTAACACCCGAAGCTAGTTTTAAGCACGCTTTAGGCAGAATACAGTTATGCCACTCCAGGGCAGGTTTATCTCTGATCTGTGTTACCCAGCTCATGATCTATTAATGTGTAGCCACTCCCCACAGATGAGCCACTCAAGTTGCAGTCCTCCAGCATCCCAGGATGCAGTGTCCCCTCCCCCATTTCCATGTAGATAAAGTTCTCACCCCCTGAACTCTACTGCCCAGGGCGCAGTTCTGTGACCTTCCCACCTCCAGGGATGCAACCCCATGCAAACAGCCTGCAGAGCACCTGCCAGCTAGCCAGGTTGCAGGGCATGGACAGGTCCATGAGCGGGGTTGGAGGTGAGGGAGAACAAGTGGGGGAGCCAGACTGGGTCCCCATGACCTGATGCTTGCTTCCTTCCTGGAGCAGGGGCAGTAGCTCCCCCCAAAATGCCTTCCCTCACTGCTCCCACCTCCCAGCCACCCCAGGAAGCACAACCAGCACACCCCATACCCCAATCCCAAACCCCAATTTATTAAAAATGAATTCATTAATTGACTTACTTTTTATTGCTTTTTAAATTCTTTTCTTCCTTCTTTTTATTTTACCTTTCAGTGGCTGACTTCCTCCATTTCCCCACCCCCCATTTCCTCTCCACTTCCCATTTTATTATCTACCCCCATCCCAGTAACTCTTCACCTCCTGACTTCACATGTCCTCCGCCCCACAATCCATCTCTTACACTCCCCACAACCTGGAGCAGAGATAGAAACCTGTTCTCACTCCCCAGCCCTCTCGTGGCAAGTCATAGCTGTGCAGGTGCAGGACGGTCAGGGAAGGTGTTTTAGCCTTAAGGTGCAACTGCTCCAGAATCAAGCTAGCACTATACCATCAACATTTGACCAGCCCGAAGTGCAACATTAGCAAGGCCCATATGTTCTCTAGGCTTGTACACCTCTACTAGACCTACCTTGAACTCTTGTGTCAGCCATTCCTGTATTCTTATACACTTTCCCATTAACCTACCTCCTTCCTTTCGTGTCCTCCATTTCTCTACTCATGGCAGGATTCTTTCATGAGGAATTGTCTATGGCTTTTCTATATATTTTTTCTCCAATCTAGTATGCTTCATTCATTTCTGCTGTGCAGCCAGTGCCATCAGTTCTTACATTATCTCATTCTGTCTTCTTCCTAGCAGACTCACACAGGCAGTGTTATCTGGTTCCCGTAAAGATCCCTTGGAACACTGGGGACCAGCTTTTTTGGCAGGTGTGTCACAAGGTAAGCCCTGTACCTGCGTGTTACTCCAATCCCCTTTCCCTGCCCAATCTGTTGCTCTGCTTTCCGCTTCCTGCCTTGTGCTCTCTACCTGATCTATTTTTCTGCTTTCTTCTCCCTGCTCTGTGCTCCCTGTCCAATCTGTTGCTCTGCTTTCCGCTTCCTGCCTTGTGCTCTCTACCTGATCTATTTTTCTGCTTTCTTCTCCCTGCTCTGTGCTCCCTGTCCAATCTGTTGCTCTGCTTTCCGCTTCCTGCCTTGTGCTCTCTACCTGATCTATTTTTCTGCTTTCTTCTCCCTGCTCTGTGCTCCCTGTCCAATCTGTTGCTCTGCTTTCTGCTCTGTGCACCGTCTGTCAATGTGTTCCTGGATCTCTCCCTGATCTGTCGTGTGCCAGACACAGAGGCTCCTCATGCCACTTGTGCTACACGTGCCACAGATTGGCCACCCCTGCCTTGGAGCATTCCATTTTGTGGAGCTAAGCAGATGCACGCAGCATCAGAAGTATTCTCATTTATTGAATGTGAACTCTAGTCTTCCGTGAGCTTGAAATAAGCCTGAAAGGCACTGTCTGTTTTTACCTGAATTGCTATCAGGTGCTGACATCTATTTTTGCATACATTATAGCAGCCACCATTAAACCATCCGGCCTTGATTCTCTTGCTTATCCAAACTGCTCATATTCAGTGCTATTCTAAGTTGTGCCCAGCCCCCACAGCTATTTTAGCAGCAGGGATGATTGGGAAAAGCAGCCAGAATGGCTGCTCCAGGCTACATTAATTAAACTAATAAAAGGAATAAATAGAAAAAAATATAGATGAGAAAATATTAATGCATGTTTAAAAATATAATATGCAGATTAACAATAGTGAGTAGTTATTGATTTGTCTGTAACCAGTACCAATGTCTTAACCATCTACGGTCCCATCAAGTCCAAGCACAAGTTGCATCCGGCACCTATACTTAAACTGCGGGGCTACTCTGATGCGTTATAATTACAGTGAATCGGAGCAAGCTCAATTAATCCGGTTTGCTAGAGTGTGGTAATAACCATGTTTCAGCAGACTCCAACATCTCATGTATCAGCATCCCCGCAGTGAAAAATGGTGGCGGGGGTGCTTGAACTAAAGCTCATTGAACTTTATTTAAGGCAACCCTGCTGCGATTTTTAAGCCCGGGGACGCTGATACATGAGATGCTGCAGGCACTTTAATTAAAGCACCCCCCACCCCCGACTCCCAGAGCATATTTAATCAGGTTCAGCAGAGAATTAGACTTACCCCAACCTTTCCCTAGGTCTGTAAGCAATGTCTGAAATACTTTGCACTGCAGTTTCCAGAAAAAAAGACTGATGACAACAATAATGTTACCGCATTTATTATCCATACAGTGAATTTACCGTGAATTGAGAATATATTTGACATTGTAATCATACATGTGCAGTGAATGCTATCAGGTATGTACCTTTTTGTTTGGTTGTGCACTTGAGAGAGGCTTTAATATAAACAAAAAAGTATATAACTATATACATCTTATTTTTCTAGAAAAGCTTTAGAGTGAATCCACTGAAGTGCTACAGATCATATACTTCATTCTGTGCATTAACTCATTTGGTACGTATATACATCATGAACCTTATTACCCCCAATTCTTGTTACTCTCCCCAGTTGCCATCCTTTATTTTGGCATTTTGATACAAATCAACTATATATCTTTTCACAACAGTCTTTTGGCTTTTAAGACTAAACAGTAACCACCCTAGTAACCAAAAAGGAAAGGAAAAAAGTATCGCCCTAGCTATTATTTCTGTTTGTTCTACATTTTAAAATGACCGTGGAATACACATATAACTCTATCTGACATAAAGAAAATCTATTTAAAAAAGCAATTTCAGGATGGAAATACATTTTAAAATACAATCTAAACAGGTAAATATGTTTCAAGTCCTCATAGCAGTAGCTTCATATGCTTTTCGGCAAATAATCTACAGCCTAAACATAATTGGCATGTTTTAGACATCTAAAATGAATCAGTCTTTATAGTGTCTTTGCTCCATTTGATGGTTCATTTTGCATGATCAAGAGAATTGTGATTGAAATTTATTAATTAACTATGAACACCTCGTTTTCCTTAGTAGTTGTTTCTTCTGGAGCACATCCTAGAAACAAATGTCTTTAATAGGAGCTACTATGTGACACATTTATGTACTTGAAAATGCAACTGTAGTGAAGAATGTTCTTTAGACTCCATACATTTCAGTTCTAGATGTAGTTTCATTTTCAGTTCTTTGAAAACTCTTGGAGAAGGTAACATATTTCTGCGTGTCTTTTCTTCTAATACAGATTGCTCCCAAATTTCCAATATGTGTTTCAGTCGAGAAAAATCCTCATTTGGTTTCAGCTTCAGGAATATTTTGTTGACTAGCTCTTTCCTCTTCCAACAATATTAGTTCTGTTCTTGCTGACGATGTAACAATAACACGAGAATCTCGAACATCTGATGAGGTCCCTGTTTCGTCGTCTTCTTTAGGTGATAAGCTTTCTTTTGCATCAAAAAATGTATCATGAGTCTCTGAGGGGCTTTCTTCATCTGAACTTTTCCTTTCTTTTAGATTTGTCTCTTCCTTGTCAGCCGTCTTGGCCTTTTTTGATGGAGATGTAAAACCTAGTTTGGGGAATCTAAACCATCCAGCTTTTTCAGTCTGCTTCGAAGAGTCAGGATCTGCTGTTGATGTATCAGTGGGTTGTGTTTCTTCTGGACCTGGTTTTTTTACTTCAGTTTTGGAGTCCACGCTTGTGTCATCAACAGAGGAAGAAAATCCAATGCTTGGAAGCCAAAACTTGAATCTTCCAGGAGATCTTTTACTGTCAGGTTTTTCTTTTTGATCCTTCGTATCTTTTTTTTCATCTTCTGGTACTTCAGCTACTTCACTGTCTTTAGAAAGAGGAGATACAGTTACTTCTTCTGGTTGCTTGTCAAGAGGACCTTCTTCCAATTTGCTGGAAGGCTGTACGTCAACTGCAAAGGTTTCCAGTTCTGGCAAACTAACATTGGCAGATGCTGCCATACCAGATTCTTCAGTCTCACACCCTGGCTTATCAAGTAATTCATGCTCAGCAGTATCAGTCCTTTCCATCGCTATTCCTGAATGGTCATCAGAGTGTTTAACTTGAAGAACTTCACTCTCAAACACAGCGCTTTTATATTCTGTGCATGACTCCTGTTTGACTCGTGTATCTAAGTTAATCTGCGATTCAGGAATCTTCGCTTTGAGAAGTGAAAAGCCAAAAGTAGCAGTTTTGATTTCTGATGGAAGAATCTCAGATTCTTTCACTATCTGAGTGGAGTAAGTTTCATGTTTTTCAATGTCAATACGTCCAGATTCAACATTACCGTCAATCTTTATTTCTTTGCTTTCTACATGCGACCTTGGACTGTCTAGTGCAGGTTTTGGAATACAAAACTCTGCGGCAGGCAACATAATTTCTACCTGTGTTGTTTTAACATCAAGCTCAGTTGATGGTGGACTGCTGGCTGTTGACCTTTGTACAGTCCCACCTACAGCCTCCAGTATTTCTGGAAGGACTGCACTTCTCTCTTCTAGTATTTGTGCTTCAGTGTCAATAGCAGCTCCTTCAGCATCTATTGTCATTTTGGATGTCGAAACATCAACTTCAGGTGGGAGTGCACTGTAAGTAAAACTTGGTATTCTCAATTTGGGAATTTTAACATTTATCTCTGGCTCACTTTGTTGGTCTGGACTGTCCACTGAAATTCTGGTTGATGGTTCCTTAAGTTCTGTCTTTGGACCTTTCAGATCAATGGATCCTTCCTCTTTTGGAAACTGGATTTCTGCTCTACCTATTTCAGTTTCAGGCAGGTATCTGGGAAGCGTAATAGTTTTTGAAGCACTACTTTCTGATGACGTGAGTTCTACCTGAGGACCTGCAGTTTTTGCCATGTGAACTTGTAATTTTTGTCCGTCAGCACTGCGCTTAACTACATCAGCATAAGTTTCAGTTTTTGGAAAACCCACATCAATGCCTGATTTTTCTGCAGTTAGTGAAACATCTGCTTCAAACTTTGACAAACTGACATCAGAACTCTTTATTTTGGGTACTGAAACTCCCAATTTTGGAATCTCTTCTTGAACAGATGGCATTGTGCTTTCCAAAACAGCTTTTCCAGCAGCAGATTCAGCGTCTACCTGTGGCAACAAGTTTGCATTTTCAGGAGCACTTATTTCACCTTGTATTTCCACAGAAGGAACACTTATCTGAGCCTTTTCCAGACTTCCTTCAAAGTCAGTGTCACTTCTTTTTTCCTTTGAAGATGAACGACCAAATGTTGGCATTCTGAATCTGGGCATTTTAAACCAGCCCTGATGTTCTCCAGTCTGAATGTCCCCAGACTTTGTTTCATGTTCTCCTTCCATTTTTATATCTTTCCCCTCAGGGCTTAGAATTGCCACCTCTGCCATTGAATCAGAAACTGATGGGAGACTAATGTCCACCTTTGGAGCCTGAATGTCAGCTGCAGGCAAGTGACACAAAGCCTCTAGTCCTTCAGCAGAAACATCAGATTCAACTTTTGGTACTGAAGTGTCCATTGCAATGTCGGTAATATCTGTTGTCAATTTAAGCTGAGGAACCTCAGCTTCTATTTTAGGTAAGCTGACCTCAGTCTCAGGCCCTTTCCCTTTTGTAAGGGAGATCCCAAGCTTTGGCTTCTGGAATCTAGGCATTTTAATTTTCCCTTCAAGATCTTCAACTTTCACCTGTGCTCCATCCACAGCTGACGGTCCTTCAATATCTGATCCTGGACTCTTGAGGTTAATGGATGCTTCTTTTTCAGGAAGATTAGTATCTGTTTTCAGACTGCTATCTTCACTGCCAGCCCCTACTATATGGTCAGCTTGATAGACACCCGCATCAAGTGCAGGAAGAGTGGTGTCAGCCTTTGGTACGCTAACATCTATGTCTACTTTCGGGGGTTTGATCTCTGGTTTGGAAAATTCCGAAGTAGGGATTTTCACTTTTGATGGTTTTATGCTTATTTGTGTCCCCTCGTCCATGCTTTCGCTATGACTGCTTTCTATATCGGGTATCTGTACTGAGTCATCTCTATCAGCTTCCCCTTTTGGCAGATTAACCTGAGATTTAGGAACCTTTATTTTAGAGAGTGATATTTTAGGCATGGCAAACTGAGGCTTTTTCATTTGACTTTTTTGTTCTTCTTTTCCAGTTGATACTTTAATATCTGGATCTACACTAGAACCCTGATCCTCAGCTGGAATTACTGTTAGCTTGGGGTCTATTTTGCCTGGAGCTACAGTAATTTCACGTTCTTCCAATGGTGCTTCTGAAGCAGCTTTAATAGTTGCCTCCTTCTTTGGTGACCAACTAAATGATGGTAGTTTAAATTTTGGCAATTTGAAATGCCCTTCTTTCTCATCTCCATCTGCATCTCCAGGTTTGATTTCTCCTTCAGGCTTTGCTACCATATCAGAACCTTGAATCTCGGTCTTGGGAATAGAAACATCAACTGATGGAAGCCTCACGTCAACCTTTGCTGCCTTAAACTCAGTTTCAGAAATTTGGTGCATTCTGATTTTATAGCTTGCAGCTTCTGTTTCTGCACCAGGGATGATAGACTTCACTTCTAAAGTTGGTGCTTCCACAGCAATTTCAGTAATATCAGTCATCACTTTCAGGTGAGGAACCTCAGTTCCTGATTCAGCCTCCATCACTTTCCCTTTAGAATGTGAAATGCCAAACTTTGGCTTTTGCAATTTGGTTGTTTTGGTCTTCCCTTCAAGGTCTTCAACTTTTATTCCTACTCCACCCTCACCAATACCAGCTGATGGTCCTTCAAATCCTGTTTCTGGACCCTTCAACTGTATGGAGCCTTTTGCTGTTGGACTCTTGATATCTGAGGCTGACAGGCCGATACCATCATCAGTAGACCTCAATTTCAGGTCAGCTTCTTGAAGGCTTACATCACAAGAAGGAACTGCAACATCAGTTTTAGGGGAGCTGATGTCCAGGTCCTGTCTGGCGGCTTTGATTTCTGGTTTGGAAAATTCCAACGTAGGGATCTTAACTTTTGGCACTTTTATGCCCACTCCTGCTTTATCTCCACTGCTTCCTTTCCCTGACATCTGTAGCAAACCATCTCCTTCTGTTTCTAGTGTTGAGCCACTAGTATCAGTGTCTATTTTGACTTTGTGACCCTTCATCTTAGGAAGTGAGATCTTTGGCATGATAAACTGAGGCTTTTTCATTTTGCCCTTTTCACCATCCTTTCCTAAAGATACCTCACTATCCAGTTCCACACTTACTCCCTGATTCTCAGGGACAGGTTGTATTAGTTCAGATTCTGTTTCTCCTGATGGTGAGGTCAAGATACGCCCCTCCAGGGTTCCTTCAATATCAGATTGAACGATGGCTTCTTTCTTTGGTGACCAACTGAAAGAGGGCAGTTTGAATTTGGGCATTTTGAACTTGCTTTCCTTGCCTTCAGGGTCTTTTTCTTCTAATTTAACTTCACTCTCTCCCTTTACTGCTTTACTTTCCAAATCTGGTCCATGAATGTCCATCTCTGCCTTTGCCATTTGAACATCACCTAATGGGAGACTGATGTCCACACTTGGTGCTTTCCCTTCAGCTTTAGGCTTATGAGGCATTTTCAGCGTTGGCATTGGCAATATTAAGTCTGACACTTCCATTTCTGAACTAGATACTTTAGATTTAATATCAAAAGATGGAGTTTCAATTGATATGTCAGTGACATCAGCTCCCAACTTTGCCACAGGAGTGTCAGTCTCTGTTTCGGT
>NW_017729025.1:20273278-20274030 GCF_001723915.1 Gavialis gangeticus | reverse complement strand
TTGGCATTGGCAATATTAAGTCTGACACTTCCATTTCTGAACTAGATACTTTAGATTTAATATCAAAAGATGGAGTTTCAATTGATATGTCAGTGACATCAGCTCCCAACTTTGCCACAGGAGTGTCAGTCTCTGTTTCGGTTAAGCTAAGATCGGTCTTCCCAACTTTGCCCTGACCAAGGGAAACACCAAATTGAGTTTTATGAAACTTGGGTATTTTAACCTTCCCTTCCAAAACTTCAACATTAACATCTGTATCTTCCACAGAAATATCAGCATCCACATCTGGATCCTTCGGCTCAGCAGAACTTTGTGTTGCTGCAACTTGAGTTTCACCCTGAGAAAGGGTTATGTCACTAATGTCAGTGTCAGATTTGATCTCAGGGACTTCAATACTCATTTGATATTTAGTAAGCATGACATCAACACTTGGCAAACTGGAACCCTGCTCCGACTTCGCGGAGCTAATATCAAGTTTAGAAAAACCCAAACTAGGAATCCTGAATTTAGGTAAATTGATATTAACGCCACCAAGATCTCCTTTCACATCAGGAACATCAACACTGCTTCCTGCGCTCGAAATCGGGATTGGCTCTCCTTCCAGTATTATATTTGGATACTCTTTAGATTCAGAAATATCACCTTCCAATTTGGGATGACTCCCTGGCATTTTCGAAACCTTTGAAAGTGACACCTTTGGCATTCTAAAATGAGGCATCTTCAATTTCCCCTTCTCCCCCTCTTTGCTGGCA
>NW_017729025.1:20261115-20267958 GCF_001723915.1 Gavialis gangeticus | reverse complement strand
TTGGCATCTTAACCTTCCCTTTCAGGCCCCCGGTGTCCAGTTCAGCCCCACCCACCCCGACCTCAGCGGATGGCCCTTTAGCATCTATCTGGGGCACCCTCACATCTAGGCTGCCTTCCATTGTGGGACCCTGGATCTTGGGTGCAGTGTGGATGACATCACCGTGCTTAGGGCCTTCCTTTAGGTCCTCTTGGGGAAGGCTGACCTCGCAGGTGGGCACGGTGACGTCGACTTTGGGTAAGCTGACGTCCACGTCGAGTTTGGGAGGTTTGATGTCGGGTTTGGAGAATCCTATGCTCGGCATCTTGACTTTGGGCATGTGGATTTTCATCCCTGTGCTCTCGGCTTTGCCTGCAGGCATGTTGATGCTGCCTTCTGCAGCTGGCACCTTCACTGCGAAGTCTCCGCCTTTCAATTCAGCTTGGGTGTCGGGAAGTGACACATCAGCCTCCGCCTTCGGCAGGCTGACCTGCACGGGTGGCATCTTCACCTTGGGAAGCGTCACGCTTGGCATCTTCAATTTCCCCTTCTCCCCCTCTTTGCTGGCAGACACCCCAATGTCGAGCTCCACAGCGGGAGCCTGGATCTCAGCGGCAGGCGCGCTGACCTCTCCCACCACGCTGGCTGCCGGCAAGGTCACCTGGGGCCCGGTGAGGCTCACCTCCACATCGGCTGCTCCCACCCGCGCCTCTTTGGAGCTGGACCAGCCAAAGGAAGGCATGCCGAATTTGGGCATTTTGAACTTGCTGTCTTTGCCTTTGGCCTCCTTCTCGCCAGGTTTGATTTCACCTTCAACCTCCACCTTCCCAGCAGCAACTTCCAGCCCTCCAACCTCCACCTCAACCTTGGGCAGGCTGACGTCCACCGATGGCAGGCTGACGTCCATCTTCGGGCCTTTGACGTCAGCTTTTGGCATTTTGGGCATCTTCAGGGATGGCATTTGCACTTTCCAGCTGGAGACATCGGCTTCGGTGCCTGGCACCTCGGCTTTCACCTGGACCTCGGGGGTCTCCAGCGACACGACCGCCCCCTCGGCGGTCACTTTGGCTTTGGGAAGGTCCCCTTCCACCACGGGCAGGCTGATCTTGCCTTCTGGCACGTGGCCTTTGGGGAGGGAAACTCCAAACTTTGGCTTGTCAAATTTTGGCATCTTAACCTTCCCTTTCAGGCCCCCGGTGTCCAGCTCGGCAGCGCCCACTGCAATCTCGGCAGATGGTGCTTCGGCATCAATCTGGGGCGTCTTCACATCCAGGCTGCCTTCCAGTGCACCAGCCTTCACATCCGGCGCGGTGATGCTGATGTCGCCGGCCACGGGGCCCGCCTTCAGGTCCGCTTGGGGAAGGCTGACCTCGCAGGTGGGCAGGGTGGCGTCGACTTTGGGTAAGCTGACGTCCACGTCGAGTTTGGGCGCTTTGATGTCAGGTTTGGAGAATCCCATACTAGGCATCTTGACCTTGGGCATGTGGATTTTCATCCCTGTGCTCTCGGCTTTGCCTGCAGGCATGTCGATGCTGCCTTCTGCAGCTGGCACCTTCACTGCGAAGTCTCCGCCTTTCAATTCAGCTTGGGTGTCGGGAAGTGACACATCAGCCTCCGCCTTCGGCAGGCTGACCTGCACGGGTGGCATCTTCACCTTGGGAAGCGTCACGCTTGGCATCTTCAATTTCCCCTTCTCCCCCTCTTTGCTGGCAGACACCCCAATGTCGAGCTCCACAGCGGGAGCCTGGATCTCAGCGGCAGGCGCGCTGACCTCTCCCACCACGCTGGCTGCCGGCAAGGTCACCTGGGGCCCGGTGAGGCTCACCTCCACATCGGCTGCTCCCACCCGCGCCTCTTTGGAGCTGGACCAGCCAAAGGAAGGCATGCCGAATTTGGGCATTTTGAACTTGCTGTCTTTGCCTTTGGCCTCTTTCTCTGCCAGTTTTATTTCACCTTCACCCTCCACAGTTACTTTTGAGTGTATTTGTATTCCCTGTATTTCCATGCTTCCCCCGAGATCTGGAGCTTTGTCATCTGGCTCAGTGATGTCAACTTCAGTGGCCACTGGTTCTTCTTTCATGTCCACTTGGGGAATACTGACCATGCAGGTGGGTTGGGTGACATCTACTTTTGGTGCGTGTATATCCGGTTTGGGAAAACCCATTTTTGGCATCTTTACTTTCTTCTTATGGATTTTCATCCCTTTTCCCTCAGTTTTTCCTGTAGTTACCTCAATGCTGGCTTGCATCTCTGGGACTTTTACTGCTAAATCTTCCTCTTTTATTTGAGCCTGGATCTTTGGCAGTGAAAGTTCTGGCTCTTTCTTTGACACACTGACCTGCGCTTGTCCAATGTCGAGGTCCAGACCTGGAGCCTGTATGTCAGATCCTTTCAGTGTTATGTCTCCTTCTCCTCCAGCAGTTGGTATAGTCATCTGTGCTGTTTTGAGTTGTGCCTCACCAGCTACTTCTGCACTTGTATCTTTTGTAGTAGACCAAGTAAATGTAGGTAATCTGAGCTTTGGCATTTTGAATTTGCTTTCTTTTTCTTCTGTATCCTTTTCTGTTATTTTTACCTCACTTTCAATATTTATAATTTTATCCTCGTCAGGTGGGAATTTAGATGCCATTTGTGACTTTTTCACTGAAACATCCATTGATGGGGCGCTGATGTCCGCCTTCATGGCTCTAAGGTCCATTTCAGGTTTTGGGGGCATTTTCAGGGATGGCATTTGCATTTTCCATACTGAGTCTTCGGGTACTATGTCCATGATATCTGATTTTATTTCATTTTTTGTTGCTTCCATTTTTATTCCAACCTCTTCTGTTTTCTGTGTTGTCTTTGGAGTGTCAGTTTCTAATTTTATTAAAGTGATTTCACTTTCTGGTCCTTTCCCTTTTGGAATTGCTATTCCAACCTTTGGTTTTTGTAGTTTTGATTTTTGAGTCTCATTCTCCACCTGCCTTTCTTTTGAATCTGCTTCTTGTGGTGTTTTGCTTTGTTCTGTCTTTGCTATTCCTATTTCTAGTCCCTTTACATGAATTGAACTTGGAGGTGTATGGTCTTTAATCTCTCTTTGTATTGGGCCTACTCCTTCAGGTTGTAGTTCTATTTTGGTCGGTTTTTGAATTTGTATTTGTTCAGCAGAACCTTTTTGTTTCTTCTTTCGTGTTCTTGGTAAAGCCTGAGGTATTTGTTTGCTTGGTGTTTCTGAAATTGTTTCTTCTATCTGTGTTTTTATAACAGGTACTTCTTGCTGTATATCAATGTGCTTTGATGTTGCTGTCTGGCCTTTTTGTTTTCTGATGCTAATTTCAACTTCAGGGCATTTTTTTGTATGGATCGGTAAACCATTTTCCATGTCTTTTTTGATGCTGCCATGTATTTCACCTGTTTGTATTTCAAGCGGAGAAGTAGTGTACTCAACGGTTAATATTTCTGGTGTTTCCATGCTGATATCTTCTCTCTGTTTTTTATCCTTTCCAGTATGTATCACAGTTTTTCTTTCTGATCTCTGCTTGTCTTCAATGTCTGTTTTTGTTCTATGCATCTTGAATCCAATGTTAGGGAACTTCAGTTTCTTTTGGCTTCCTTTTTTTTCTTTAGTTTGGATTTTTTCTTGTTGAAATTGAGACTCAGTATCAGTGCTTGTTGGGGAAATATCCTGTAGTGTGTGTTCATATGCATCTGATGTACTATGAGATCTTCTGTGCCCCAAGATCTTTTTATTTTTAATTGACTGGAATTTTGGCCATGACAATCTATCTTTTTTGGGTCGCTTTGTTCTTCCCACTCTTTGTTTTACAATTAACTTTTCTTGGTCTTCTTCTGATATTATCTTTTCTGAAATTTGCATTGTTTCTTCAGGAATATATTCCCTATATTCTTTTCCCTAAAGAAGAAGGTGATTCTAGTGAATGTTTCTAAGAAATAAATAAAATTTTGGTCTTTTTTGTTTAAAATTTCTCTCTCCTTAGAGAAAAACAAACCGAAAATTAAGTTAAAAGTTACATGAAATGAAATTATTCTATGAATACTTTAAATGCATGTAAAGATCAAACTTTAGATTCCATATAGTATGTTTTAGCTTTTGTTCAATGGAAAATCTAAATGTATATATTTAAGGGAGTCCTCAATTTACAAGTATATAAGTAAGATGCATTTTAAGCAGATGGAGAATTATAACCAAGTTCTGGCCTCAAAGAGGTCAATGAGCATATTGATTAGAAGGGGTCAAAAGTAGAGGGTCTTTTTTTAATGAATTTCTGAGAAATATAAAAACACTGAAAAAATGTGAATATAACTCTTATTTACTTGATTTTGGACCAGAAGCAGACTCCTAGAATAATAAATGATAATATATATTTTTTCTAAACACATACTGCTATGTTGTGAATTATTAACATATTACTCTGTTCTTTGCTGCATGATCAGATAACTTTACCTGAATTATTTTTTCTTTCTTGTACTGTGTTGTTGAATGAATTTGTTCTAACTCTTCTTTCTCAACAAGCTTTCTTTTGAGGCTGAACTGGACTTTATATGGCTCAGAATATTGAAGAATCTTGAGTGCATCTTCATATTTGATATTATCAAAAAATATTGTGGCACTGAGAAGCTGATCACCTGAAATTGTCACCATACATTTTATTTTAAAATATGAGCTTGCTCTATTGCATGATTTTAAAAAGTTAATTGTACTTAACAATCATATACACAATAAATAACCAATTGATGATCAGGCAAAACATGTATCCATTTATTGAAATATTTATGCACAGGGGTATGGTTTCTGCTTAAATCATATTTTTCTTGTATCAGTGCATATTCATCCACTTAACAATGTTTAAAACTTCACCATAAACTGGAGCAGATTCTTCCCAATTATAATAGGAAGCTATTTTTACCTTTGCAGTTTAAAGAATTCATATCCTTTATTATTATATTTCTTTTGAAAAGAAATATTATAGTTCCAGTGGAAGTTAGTATGTCAGAATTTAAAGAGACTCTACATTTCATCACCATTTAAGGTACCCATCCTGCAAGACTCGTCATGGGAGAGTAAAGTTACATGTATAGATAATGTAGAGCTAATGTAAAGTTAAATGCATAAGGTTTGCTGAACTGGGATTTTTTTTGCTGCTGTTTGATAATAGGCTATACTGTGTGTATATTTATAGGTACACATACTTTGGGATTTAATATTATATCAAATTCCTCAATAATTTAATTAAAATTAAAAAATAAAACCGATTGGAAGATCAGACTGTACCTTCTCTCATACTGAATAATTTTGAAGCAGGGGATTCCTTGAGTACTCGTTTTATAAATATTCCTTCATTTCCCCCTCCAGTCACACTGAAACCGCTAGCCCCAGACTCCACTTCTGTTGTCAGGGTCACTTCCATGGTCTTCTAGAAGCAAGAAAGGTATGTTAAAATCAGTTTTAATCTGTGTAGACCATTGAGGCTATTACATCAGGGGTGTCAAACTAACCCCCCTTCAAGCTCCTTACAGACCACATCTGGACATGCTAGCAGTGGGATGAGCATCAGGAGCTCCATACCCCAGAATTATAGAGGCTGGATATTCGATATCCCTGCTTTAAAGCATTTGGTCTCTGGGAAAGAGAGCATTTCCCAATATACTGATCATAGCTCACACAAGAAAACTTGTTTTGAATATGGAATCATACGTGGGCTCAATCCTACAAGGTGTCAAGCACCTTAACTGTAATGGGACCATGTAAGTATTAAAAGTCACGTGATTAAATGCTATACTAGACTGGGGCCAGGTCAACGCTTTGCCCTTGCTGTACCTCGCGCAAGCCCTCCATGTTTCCCTCATCTCCATGCCACGTTGCACAGTGGGCATAACTCCACTGTACCTTACTGGTGCTGCCATGCTGCACCATGAAGGGTCCCCAGATCCCCAAGAGCTACCTTGATGTAGATTCTCTTAGCCCAGGGGTAGGCAAAATATGGTGCATGGGCCAAATCCAACCTGCCAGGCAATTCCATCTGGCCCGCAGGACCCCTCTGTAAGTCCTGACCTGGGCTGCCCCTCTGCAAGCCAGTGTGTCCCTGCCGGAAGTGCAGCTCTGGTTGCTAAGCAACCACCACCCCCATCCTGGCCTGACCTGCCCCAGCACTGAGTCACCGGCTGGGGGCGGGAGGAGCTGGAGACAAGAAGACTCTGCCTGGCCAAGCTTGTGCCTGGTGTTCCTGTGGCTGTTCCCACACTCCCTGCCTGCCAGAGCGGCAATTCAGGTACAGCTCCACTGGGCCAGGGACTCCCATTGGGAGAAAGGGGGCTGGGAGTGTGGGGAGCCATGTGCTATGGGGCTAGGCTGAGCTGTCCTCTCACGCTGCAGGAGCTGTGCACTATCAGGCTGGGTGGTGCTGGCCCTGCATGCTGCTACCACGTGTGGCTGGGGACTGGGGTGGGAATGCTATTGGGCTGGGTGGGGCTGGCCCCACATGTTGCTGACATGCAGCCAGGGATTTGGGTGGGAGCTGCGTGTTACAGGGCCGGGTGGAGCTCACCCCACACACAGCCGCCACCTGCAGCTGAGGACTTGGGCAGGAGTTGTGCACTATGGAGCTGGGTGGAACTGGCCCCACACCCTGCCACCATGTGGAGCTGGGGACTCAGGCAGGAGCACTTTTGGGCCAGGTGGGGCTGGCCCCACAGGCTGTCGCCACCTGTAGCTGAGTACTGAGGTGGGAGTGTGGGAAGCTGTGTGCTATGGGGATGGGCTCTAGGGACTTGCACACTCCAGGGACTCCGAGAGCCACCCCCCCCACACACACCCCCACACCCTCCACACACAGTCCCACACCCCTCCATCTCCCACCATACCCA
>NW_017729025.1:20260007-20260835 GCF_001723915.1 Gavialis gangeticus | reverse complement strand
GCCACATACCCTCACCTACACCCCTCCACACCCAGCCCCTCACCCACCATAACTGCACCCCCCACACACACCCCCACACTCCCTACACACACAATAAACAAGAATAATACTGTATTTTGAGCTATTATGCAATCACCTCTAGATACACCATGTGAATACATAACTCAGGACAAACATTTTTTTTAAATAACATTAAAATAAGTTATAGTAGATGTTTGATTTTTTTTGGGATATGATTTGCTTTTTTCCAGTTTCAAGATGGAAACCCCCTCTCTCCCCCACCCAAAAGGAGTACTTCCAGGACCAGGGAAAGGACTTCCAGTGGCAACTCCGTGCTGGTAGGTAGGGGGAAGGGGAGGAGGGGCTGGAGGAGAGGGGAGGGGGCCATGGGAGGACCTCTGCCAGGCCCTATCCCCTGCCTGCTCTCCCAGCCCCCATGAGTGCCCACCAACCCCCACCCGCTCTCCCAGCCCCACCCCCCTATGGCTGCCCTGCCTGACTCCAGCTCCCAGCTGTTTAAAAAAAGCCCCTACTCACTGGCTCCAACCAGGTGGGGTGGGGGCACTCCCCACTGCCCCTCATTGCCCCATGTGGTGGGGGGGGCTCTGCCATGAGCCTCCCATCTCCTGCCCATTCTCCCAGTGGCTGCCCCACCCACTCCTGCTCCTGGCTCTTTAAAAAAAAACAACAAAAAACCCCACATTCACCGGCCACTGCAGTGACCATCAGGGCTTCTGGGGGATCATGGCAGAGCCCCCCCACACAGCGGGGGGCAGTGAGGATTGTGTCCCCATTTGGCAGGAGCTGGTGAGTCAAGGGTTTGTGTTT
>NW_017729025.1:20254614-20255007 GCF_001723915.1 Gavialis gangeticus | reverse complement strand
TTTTTAAAGAGCCAGGATCTGGGACAGCTGTGGCAGCCATGGTGGGGGCTGGGAGAGTGGGGGGGGTTGGGGGCTCATGGCAGAGCCCTTCACATGGTGTGGGACAGTGGGGGGCAGCAGGGATTGCACCCCACCTGGCAACAGCCAGTGAGTGGGGGCTTTTTTTTTTTTAAGAGCTGGGAGCTGGGGCTGGGCAGGGCAGCCATTGATGGGGCTGGGAGAGTGGGCAGGGGATGGGGCCGATTTGGAGATTCAGCTGATTCAGCAGCAGCCGAGTCTCTGAATCAGATTCAGCCGAATCGATTCAGGAGAGTGATTTGAATCACCAAATAGAATCACAGTCTCCCAAATCCAAGCATGATTGGGTGGTGAATGTCGAGGGCTATAGGCTGT
>NW_017729025.1:20253025-20254603 GCF_001723915.1 Gavialis gangeticus | reverse complement strand
TCCGACCCTAGAAACTATGAAACTATGAAACTATGAAATCTGAATCCGAAGCTAATACTAGCTGCTTCACACAGACCTAGCAGCCAGGGGGCAGGTCATCTGTCTAGGGGTGGAGCTAACCTTGTGGCCCTTGGTAGCTCACCAAAAGTCGTTAAGCAGCCCTCTAGCTTAAATTATTGCCTACTTTAGCTCCAAGAAGCAAGTGCAGACAGAGGAAGCCAGAGGAGGAAGGGGCAGACTACAGCAGTGGCAGCTGGAGCCATAGAGAGAACAGCACCTGGACCAGGGAGTCCAAGGGCCACAGGCCTTGGGGGATGGATATGATGTACAGGCCGCTTGGTGAATGGCCCTGAGCTAAAGTAAAGAGTGACTGAGGTCTTGAACCCTTACAGCATTTGTGTACCTGTTTGCTTCAGCCATCACATGTCCCTGCACACACAGAGCAGCTCCAGAGAAGGGTGAGTTTAAGCTACCAAGGAATCTGGGCAGGTCAGCACTGACCCTGGCAGGCCTACATCAGCTGGGCCGCACGATCCTATTTCCATGAAGAAGCAGAGTACATGACAGAGTGCATGTTCAAAACTGATGCCAGAGAACCTGATGCCAGGAAACAGCTGAGCGCAACTTATATGGTTCAAAGGAAGCTGAAGAGGACAGTAGCTCATACGAAGGGACCCACCATGAAGTGATTATTTAAAAGGCAGCTAGTGCAACCCGTCAGAATCTCTTCTGCCCAGCCACAATTTGCACATTGTAACCAAACTGGCTTTTGTGCAGAAGGGGTGCCTGCAAAGAAAATATCAGTTGCTTTCAAATTTACCTCTGGATGAGCCAGTTTTTCTTTGTCTTTAGAATATTTTTTGTTCTCTAGATCTTCTTGAAGCTGAAAAAGAAATTGTAAGTACTGAGCACTCAGATACAAGGGTGTTATAAAAGGCACAGGGAGTTTATATGGCTGCTATCTTGTACAAAACAAGGTCCTTGGCTGATTTTTTTTTGTGGGCGACTACAACTCATGATTCACACTGAAAGCAGAGACTGTCTTAAGTGCCAGTAGAGAATATTTCCATTACAGTCAAGAGAGTTCATGTCAGCATGGGGTGTATGGATTTAGTCACATACTTTCATTAACATTAATAGGAACTAAGTACCCAGGACATCTGAGCACTGTGAAGAAAATTTAGAGCCAGATCCTCAATCAGGGAATGTCTGTTTCATGAGGTGGAAGCCTTTCTTTAGGTCTATCACATTGTGGTGTCATCATGCTTTCACATGTATGATTAACATATATCCTACTTTACAATGAGCCTTATTCTGCTGACTACTTATTCAGACCTACGTTTAATTAGTTACATGTTTATTTCTTTGTTAATCAGAAGGTCAAGATAATTTTAATGTGCTTTTCATGTACAGAGCTCTGTGCAATACTAAAGGGACTCCAGCTGGGCTGCAAGAACTTGGTTCTTTATTAGAGCCAAGTGCTCAGTGCTGCTGCTTGCAGCCATGTGGTTCAGTGTGCGCTTAGAGCAGGGGTGGGCGAAGTGCAGCCTGCGGGCTGGATGGGGCCCGCCAGGCCAT
>NW_017729025.1:20213883-20248025 GCF_001723915.1 Gavialis gangeticus | reverse complement strand
AAGTGCTCAGTGCTGCTGCTTGCAGCCATGTGGTTCAGTGTGCGCTTAGAGCAGGGGTGGGCGAAGTGCAGCCTGCGGGCTGGATGGGGCCCGCCAGGCCATTCTATCTGGCCCACAAGGCCCCTAAAAAATTTAGAAAATGTCACGCGGCCCTTGATAGCTTGCTGAAACTTAGTAAGTGGCCCTCCACCCAAAATAATTGCCCGCCCCTGACTTAGAGCCATTTGAAATTCTCCAAGCACATTGAGCTTCCTGGTGTCACCCTTCAAATCGGGCCCCTTACAACCTGCGTTCCAACCTGCAAGAACCTGCCGCTTGTTACAACCTTTATAATATGTAAACTCAAACTTGACAGACTTTTTTTTTTAAAGTTTATATCTTCCAGAAAATTATGACTGTCATGAACTTCTCTATCCTAGCTCCAATTAGGAACAAAACAGGGGGAAACAAACTTTTAATGCTTAATGGATACAGCCGAATAGCAAAATAAGTATGTTGCTTACTGTAAAGTTATATGTTGCTTATCATACCTCTTTCTTCACACACAAATTTCAGAACTAACCTAAAGCTCTCTTGTTCATCAATAAAATGAGAGACACTAGTTGGTAAATTCTATATACAGTAAGTTCAAATCCCAGTCTAAGAGAGTGGGGTTTTTGCTAGTGACTCTAAACTGATGAAACTTCCACCAGCAATGGACCAAGGGTAACAGGTAGCCCTGGGGCGCATGTCTTGCCTTTTTGTTAAAATATTCTTCTTCTATGGAATATTCGTAAACTGGAGAGGATCCTTGTGGCCTTGGTCGTATGTCTTCTATTGTCACTTCATTGACCTGCAAGAAAGAAATGGAAGGGATGAGGGACAAGGGCTCTTCACTGTTAAGTAACAGTTATCCAAATTTCTTGGCAGGTATCATCAGATACAGAATGGCCATTCGTTCCTTCCTCTGTAAGCAAAAAAATGGGATGAAAGCAACAAAAGAGAGCATTGAAGACAGAGGTAATACTTTTACAACTTCTTTAATTTTGGAATACAGGAAACTTTTGATTTAATGCTTTAGAACGTCAATCAAAATAGGGAGGAATTAGTAAGTACAAGAGGATATGATGACTTGCTTTACACCTTTTTTAAGTGCTAATTTTTGTCCCTCTAATGACCTCAAGTATGGAGAAAAGCCGTATAAATTGTGCTTTAAATAAAAAATCATAAAGAAGAAGACGCTAGACCTCAGAATTCCACTTTTACTGCCAAATTACACTATACCAAGTTCTGTCCTTTAGGATTCTGTATTTCTGAAGATCAGAAGGTAGATCTGGATCTCAGAACATCTCCCAAAACAGAAATACTAATAGCAGCATCTTTGTTAAAAAAAAAAAAATCAATAAATTAAACAATTACTTATGCTTTCAGGACCTAATGGTAACATAACTCACAGAATCATCTTCTTCTGCATCAGCATCAGCGTCAGCATCCGCATCAGACTCTGCTGGTCTCAGCTGTCTGCCAGAAGCTGGAAACAACACAAAAGCCATCAACACCTGTGCAGCTAACAGTGTGTCAGGACAGTGAGTTTTACTAAGAGCCAGATTTACAGAGCAATACAGTTATGGAAAGTGTTCAGACTCTGATTTCCAGTCGTTTAAATCCAACCTTTATGTCAAGGTTTCTCAAATAGCACCATGCTGGTCTCCCTCAAGATACAAAAATTATTCAAGTGTCCACAGATACAAATATTGTGGTAAAAATGAAGGCAAGAAAACCTGATCCTGAAAAAGTATATTAGGAACTGGCACAAACAGTCTGAATTACAGCAAGGGTTGAGCCTGATGATGAGACAGGGACTGAGCATCAGGATCTCAGTGCTCTGGTCCAAGTTATTCAGTTGACTGATCCTGTGGTCTATGCGCAGAGCCGACCCAAGGAGGGTGCGGGGCAAACGAGCCTGTGCGGGGCCCCTTTAACACTGTGTGGGACCATGGGACCCCTGCAAAGGCAGGGTACGGCACTGCTGTAGCAATAAAATTTGGCGCCCAGGACCAAGCAGATCCCGTGTGCCCCAGACACAAAGCCAGAGGCGTGCGGTGGGGGGCGGTGAGCAGCTGGATGCTTCTTCCGTGGTGCAGGGCTGAGGCACCAGCTCCAGGCGGGCCCCACGGCTGCTTCGCCTGGCTCCACGGAGCCCCCTAAGTGCAGGGCCCAGGGCGGTCACCCTGATTCGCCCTACCCAAGGGTTGCTCTGTCTACATGTTCCTGTTTTTCTACACCTGTAATTGTATAGCCTGAAATGCTGTGTTTTTGCATACAGAGAATACCCCTGAGTATGACGTGCACTGTCTTTTTGAAAGGGACCACACAGAAGAATGTTCTTCTAAGTAACTGAATAGCAGCAGGTAGAGAAACTAGCCTGCTGCCAGCCCTATCCACCGGATGGGGCTCATAGACCAACCTGCCTGCCAGCCCAGTTCAGCCCAGCAGGTTTAAGGTTGGGCACTGGGTTTGAGGTTGTGCAGGGGAACCAATTCAGCATGCTGGGTCTGAGGCTGCATGCCAGGTTCAGCTGTAGATCTGAATACACGCGCCAGCTTTATCCAGCACATGGGGCGATATTATTCAGCAGCAGGGTTCCCCAAGGATCCAAAGATTTGGCAGCGGGGCATTGGTAGAGGAGCTATCATAATTGCTACGGCTCCTTGTGCCACTCTGAGAGCCACAGCAATTAATGCTGCCACTGCTCCCCTGCCACCAAATAATAATGCACAAGGCAGTCTCCCCTGACTGGTTGGGTGCGTGTGTGGGTGGGGGGAAATGCATGTGCTTTATGAAAGAAAATACAGTAATAATTCTTGAGATGTATTCACAGCCCTGGTTAGCAAGGTGTTAACCCTGAAGCGTAATGATTCATTTAAATATGAACATGAACTATTTAATGTAGGTTCTTTCAGCACAAGGAACTAATGTAAATTACTGATCTATAATGGCTTAGTACCGCGCCTGGGAGATGTGGGTTACTGGGGTAGGAAAACTGCTCAGCTCCTCAAGTCACATCTGTTTTTGTATGTTCATATTTTCCCCACTGCTAAAAGATTAAACTACTGCTTGGGTAGTAAAGCTCAGAGGTGCTGCTGCAGTTTTTTGAGCATTACAAGCCCCTTTTCACCTAAACTGCTACTACCAAAAAAAATCTGCAGTGTACTCAAAATTTAAAATAAGTTAAAGTAATAAATGTAAGTTATTTATCATCATATCATCCCCAGTTTGGGGATGCAGTCAGGAAGGCCAACCACACCTTGTCATGCATCCACAGATGCATCTCAAGCAAGTCCAGGGAGGTGAACCTCCCCCTCTATGCGGCACTGGTCAGGCCGCAGCTGGAGTACTGCGTCCAGTTCTGGGTGCCGCACTTCAGGAGGGATGTGGACAACATGGAGAGGGTCCAGAGGAGGCCACTTGCATGATCAGGGGGCAGCAGGGCAGGCCCTACGAGGAGAGGCTACGGGACCTGAACCTGTTCAGCCTCCACAAGAGAAGGCTGAGGGGGGATCTAGTGGCCTGTTACAAACTAGTCAGAGGGGACCAGCAGGCACTGGGGGAGTCTCTGTTCCCCCGAGCACAGCCAGGAGTGACCAGGAATAACGGTTACAAGCTGGCAAAGGGTAAATTCAGATTAGACATCAGGAGGCGCTACTTCACTGTCAGGGCAGCTAGGATCTGGAACCAGCTTCCAAGAGAAGTGGTGCTGGCTCCTACCCTGGGGGTCTTTAAGAGGAGGTTAGATATACACCTTGCTGGGGTCGTTTGACCCCAGAACCCTTTCCTGCCATGGCAGGGGGTCAGACTTGATGATCTGCTCAGGTCCCTTCCGACCCTACTAACTATGAAACTATATTAATTATGAAAAATAGTTTGCCCAGCTAATATTATGCTGATTGCTTTATCTTTGGAATAATAATTCAATTAAAGCCACAGTGTTTGAATTGTATTTGACTCTGCCAAGGAATTCCCAAATTGCTGCCGAACTGAGTGGAGTGATACTGCAGAAACCAGGAGACTTTTTATTCATCTGCAAAAACAAAAACAGGCACAGCTTAGGGTATTATTGGGTATTCACTGGGGGAAAATACCCATATACAGACACTGCAGCTCAGCAGAATGACTTAAGACACAATCATTTGGATCCGTTAAGTTGCTTACTCCCCAAGATGTGAAATGCAGGACTTGAAGTCCTAGTCCTGCTAGGTTAATTATAGCACTAAGTGGAAGTTTCTGGGAATAATGTAGCTACTGGAAGGCAGAAAGGAAAGAATTATCAATAAAGGTTCTAGGGGCTGATTCATCTCTGGGCTCCTGGTTTGCATCCGTGTTACTGATCTGAATGAAGTTTCCCCTGCCTGAAACAGGAGCAAGGCATGAGTGACTCAGGGCTTCTATTTTCAAAACCAGAACGGCTCAATATACTGCAGATGACTGACTCAGCTCTTCAGGAGGCCTGCACTTTTTCTCCTGAATTGACACCAGTTACCAGAGGAGTTCTGGTTAAGATTCAGTGAAACTACAAGAAACATTTTCAACAAAATACATTAAACTCAGGAACCCAATAAGTATGGTATGTATCCAGCACCCGCAGTTCAAACACAAGCCATCTGACTTGGCTACTAAGATCTAAGGGAATTAAGCATCCAGTTCTTATGAACTTTTAGTTAAAGATGGCAGCCTATTCTTCATGTGCCCCTTTGAAAACCCCGGCTGCGCCTGCTGTTCCTGATGCTATTCCTGTCTATGTGTGTGGTGGGATTCTCAGGTTCTTCAGGGCAAGCATAGATAAATTGAACTGCTGTGAATAAAATAACAGTTGTTTTTCACCGTAAGTGAAAAGATTCCCATCAATGTACTGGAAATTAGTAGGCCTGTGAGAATAGGGAAATATTCGATTTGGGTTAGGCCGATTTGGATGCCAGAGATTTGATCTGGAGATCAGAATCGTTTTTCCAATTCGATTCGGCCAAATCGCTTTGGAAAAGATTCGGAGCTGATTTGGCGATTCGGCCATAGAGTATAATGAGGAATCAATAAAATATCTCTAACTGTGTTGTCTTTTGGCTGATTCAGATGAAACTTGCAGAGATGGTAGCTTCTGCTGAGGGCATAACACATGCCAAGTTTCAAGGTGATAGGTCCAGGGGTTTCTGGGAAACTGCACCCCAAAGTTCTGAAAGCAAAACTTATGTCACGTGTGTTAAGCTACAGTGGGGTGACAACTGCAGGGGTGGTAGCCCCTGCTGAGGCCACAAAGCCTGCCATGTTTCAAGGAGATAGGTGTAGGGGTTTGGGGGGAACTGCACCCTAAATTCTTGAAAGCAAAACTCATGTCACATGTATGTGTTAACTGTTAAGCCACAGTGGGGTCAAAACTGGAGGCATGCTAGCCCCTGGTGAGGCCACAAAGCCTGCCAAGTTTCCAGGATACAGGTGCAGGGGTTTGGGGGAAAGTGCACCTCAAGCTGCGGACAAGCAAAACTCGTGATGTGGGTGACACTGTACATGTTAAGGTGCAGCAGGGTGAAAGCTGCAGGCCTGCTAGCCCCTGCTGCAGCCACAAAGCCTGCCAGCTGTCGAGGAGATGGGGTCAGGGGTTTCCGGGTTCTGGGGCCCTGCACCTCTAGCTGCTGACAGGCAAAACTCATGACATGGGTGCTTGTGCAACTGTGTCTGACTTGGGGCATGGCGGGGGGTGGGGGGGAACTACTGCAGGCCTGACTGCTAGGCCCTGCTGCGGCCATGAAGCCTGCCAGCTGTTAAAGAGATAGGGGCTCTGGGGCCCTGCACCCCTAGCTGCTGACAGGCAAAACTCGTAATATCAGTGCTTGTGGAACTGACTGTCTCTGTCTTGGGGCAGTTGACTGTCTGTATTGGTTCTTTCCTCACCTTAGTCTGTGGGTTTGTAGGTGTTAATCCTTGCGCATTAACTAGTTATCTAGTAGCTAGCTACTGTGTATTGACTACTGAGCTGGTCCCTGAGTGAATCATGATTGAATGGTAACACAGTAGCTTAGCAGCCAGGCCTGCAGTAGTTCCCCATCCCATGCCCCAAAACAGACACAGTCCCACAAGTACCCGTGACATGAGTTTTGCCTGTCAGCAGCTAGAGGTGCAGAGCCCCACAACCCAGAAGCCCCTGCACCTATCTCCTTGATACCTGACAGACTTTGTGGCCTCCACAGGGGCTAGCAGGCCTGCAGTTTTCACCCGGCTGCGCCTTAACACACACAGTGTCATTCATGTCACAAATTTTGCTTGTCTGCAGCGTGAGGTGCAGTTTCCCCCAAACCCCTACACCTATCACCTTGAAACTTGGCACACATCATGCTCAAGGCTACCATCCCTGAAAGGTAGCAGAGGTTACCACCCCTGAAAGTTTCATCTGAATCAGCCAAAAGACAACAAAGTTATAGATATTTCATTGATTCCCCATTATACCCTATGGCCAAATCTCCTAATCTTTTCCAAATCTTTTCTGAATCAATTCAAAAGCTCTGAATAGATTCGGAAAGCCTAAAACTTCCAGCAATTCAATTTGGATTCATAGATTCGGCCTCCAAATCATCTGAATCATCTCCGAATCCGAATCATGATCCGAAGGTTTGCACAGCCCTCGCAGTTAGGTATTAGTTACTCTTCTTTTTTAAGGGATATTATAAATCTGACACTGCCCACTCTAAATGTGCCTAGAGGTTCTCCAAAAGATGTACAGAAATGCAGTCATGTTCAGTTTAAGAAGCAAATCTATCCACAACTGTAAAGGCCCCTACTCTCTAAGTTCTGAGTAGTACAGAAGAAGGTATTCCTGTGCACCATTTCTAAATGGCCACCTCCCTTTATGGCAGGACCATTTCTTCCTGAGAAATTAGGAACCCAAGCCCCTATCCTCAGGATTTATACAGAAGTGATTGGGGTGGTATTAAGGTGTAGCCATTTGTTCCAGCTATTTACCCTTGAAGGAGCTCTGTTTGTCGTGCCACTGAAGTAATGCGAGGCTGTCTGAACTTTCCAGCCTACGCACAGGCCAGTTGCTCTCTAGACTAGCCAGGCCTCTGTTCAACCTCCTTATGCAGCCATCTCAGACAAATATGCCTCTTGCTACCACTGAAACCTGGGCCTGAATTTGGCCTGAATTTTTCATATTTCACAAGATACTAAAAACAAACCCATAAAAATAAGAACCACGCCGATGAATTCCATTTTAAGCAAAGCTTTCGTTCACTCTACTCAAATAATTGAGCCAAGAAACTATGATTCATGTGCATGTCATTTTCATGCTCCAAACAGCCATAATGCCAACATTTCATACGTTTTAAAACTCTTTCATAAATCCTGGACAATGAAAGCTTTGTCCAAAATGTTTTCATAAACAAGCAGGAATTTACATCCGTAACCACATCTCAGAGCCACTGGATTGATTTTAGAACAAGGGAATTATTTGACAGTAAGCAGTAGGCGTTATACAGAATGGAACAATGGCATATCACATGATTCAAAACCATGTTAGTGTGTTAAAATAAAATTTTGCTGATCATGCCTCTCTGATGTGGCCAGCTCAATTTGCCTGGTTTGAGGGCCCAAGCAGTGCCAACATTACAACAAATGACAAGTGCTAAAAAGCTCCAGCTGAGACATTTTCATGAAAAATTAAAGTTTGATAGGGCAATCTAATCCTAGCTGCTGTGCTTGTTGATTGTATGCCCTCAGTCAATCCCAGCCTGAATTTTCCCTGTTGGGCCCCACATGCAACCATATTTGCATGTGAGCAATTTTGCTCATTTAGGTAGTTTCATTTATGTCTATGCACAGGTTTAAAGTGTTTACATTTTTATAGAATGAGCCTCTTAGACTGGCTTCTTATTGCCAAATTTGCTTGTTTATTTGTTTGTTTGTTTTATTTTTACTGTGAAACAACTAACATATAAGATTTACTTTATCTTTACTAGGATATTTATATGGCTATTTAATATGGACTAGGGTACATGGATTAAAAATATATTTTCCCCTAGTACAGACAAGGCCATAGCTGGAATCTTGCAAACAAGGCATAGGACTTGCATAGACCTGCTAATAGGTGTTAAAACTACAAGTGTTGTCTTCACTAGGATTGTTGACTTATGTTCATTGCCTCATTAGCTGCCACAAGGGGAGTACACACCTATTCTTCTCATGTAGATGCACCCATAAGTGTTTGCAGGACTAGTCAGAAATTAAAGCAGACTCTGCCTTCCCACATCTGGACAGGCTGTATCAGAGCTTGGGCACATAAGATTTTTGTGCAGGTGGTGATGCATTTTTTTGGCCATTATGCAAATCGTGCAATAATCATAAATGTAAATTGGCTCCACTAGAAATATTCCACCCAGAGAGAAATAGAGTATTTGTGTAGGCCTGGAGTTATAAATTGTACTAAGGACAGATCCTCAGCTGGACTGACTCAGAGCATAGAAATAACAGTGCAGGGTGCTGCATATGTGAGGGCCTGCAAAATTAGCATCTTGGAGGATTTTAAACTAGCACCTATAAGAATAAAGCCACTGCTGGCTGTACTGGATCCCACTGGAATATACCTTGTGTTTAGCTTCATGTCTTTAGTAACTCCAGATATATGCCTATTCAGTTGTACCCTTGTGTGACTGCTGGTGGCTAGTGAACAACTTCATGAGCCTACATATTTTTTTTAAATCTTAAACCCCCTTTTTTACAAAGCACAGTACTGCTGCAGGCTGCACAACATATTCCTCCACTGTAAGAAGCCATTTATACAAAGAGCACAGGAGAAAACAGTTAATTATTTCCAAGACATTTCCCTGCTCTTTTCAATACATGCATCATTAGTTATTTTTTCCTAGCCCATCCTTTCTCTCTTCAAGGCATCCTGACTATCCGGGCTCCTCCTCTCATCCTCCTTGCCCTTAGGAACACAGCTGCTCTGAGAGCTGCCATTTGTAACCAACAGCCACTTTCAATTCACTTTCTCTCAAAATGCTAAATTTTGACTACGCAAATTTGCAGTTGAGGTTCTTCACGAACACAATTCAGCATGTGCTCAAATCCCACTGACTCCAATTAAACTTAAGCATGTGCTAGAAGTTCAGCATGTGCTCCACCTTCCTGAATCAGGCTTTGGTTTGTGCAACAGCAGGACGGATGAAAAGTCTACCCATTGTGTGGCTGGAATAGCTGTGATGTATTTCCTGGTGATGGTGAGGGCACTTCAACCTTGTTCTTTTTGTCCTTTATACCTTCACTGTTCCTCTTCCCCCCCACAGTCTCTTTCCACTCCCTTCCTCCACTGTCTCCATCAACTTTTGCAATTTTATTTAGAGAGAGGTAGTTAGACATGTTAGTCTGAAGTTGGGCAGGGTAGAGGTCGGATCTGACGAAATGAGCTCTGGCTCCCAAAAGCTTATGCATCTCTGATTCGGTCTATAAAGTGTACCTCTACTTGGCCTTCTGTTATGATTGGATTATTAGAGTCTGTTTCTTTAATTGGTGTGTGTGTGTGTGTGTGTGTGTGTGTGTGTGTGTGTGTTGTAGGAGTGAGATCTCAGCAGACTGCATCTTTAAGGATTGGTCACTAACTGCGATACCCTATCAAAGAAATGCCCAGCCAATCATGACACAACATTGGAGGGTCAGTATTAACAGCTGGACTCTATGACTTTTGGGGTTTGTTCTGCTTCACATTCTCATAAAGGGAAATTTAAGCTTTTCATTTCATTAAAAGCCATCATAGATAAACCAGAACAAGGTTATGACTAGAGTGAAACAAACCAACGCCCTTATCTCTTTCCACTCACCATTTTCTGCCCAGAAGCATGAATCTGCAATATATAAATGACTCTCTGCACATTCGTTTATTTTATTGGCACATTGCAGAAGCTACTGTGATAAAGAGTTACCACTATAAGTGGAACCACTTTCTTTTTCCGAACTGTATCATTTCACTCAGCTACTCAGCATTTGCCAGCCCATGTGTTATGCAAATGGTATGTCCAGCATAAAAATAGTTATTCTACCCAGTGTCATCATCAGCCTAAAATATTCCAATATTCCCCTGGATTTCCCCTAGAGTTCTCTTTGTACAGCTCAAGTTACAAATGGAAGTGATGACCTAATGCTACATTAAAGTAAAAAGCCCAGCACTTCTGTAAGCTGCAAGATCTATAGCTACAAAAGAAAACCACAGTGGACCTCCCGTTCAAGAGTGCAGTCTTGATTTGACATGACGGATTAAAACATCTGACTTAATGGATGGTAAAAAGATGTTAGCTCAGATTCAAGGTGCCAGGGCTTTTTTTATCTTAACTGAACACAGGAACACAAACAATAACATCTGAGACTACAGAAGAAAAGCAAGGTGACTCAGTGCCGGCCCTTCATGTTTTCCTCTTCCCAGTGCGATACTTCCCTTAGAAGAGCAACCTAGAAAACTTCCTGATTATTACTGGTGTTATTCCTGTTCTTACTGGTTGTACTGATGCACAAGCACTGCGATGAGCCTGTGCAGGATCTTCCCCAATTTAAACCTTGATAGGTTAGACATTTTGATTGGCAAGTTTCTCCTCTTGGGGCAGCCAGGGATCTCAGCTATTAAGGAAACATTCTGCTAAAGTTACTGGCTAATGATAAAATGCATTTGAAAACAAAAAAATAAAATGGGTGTTTTGGGTGTTTTTCCTGAGACACTGCAGTGAACTGTAAGTCACATGCTTCCTGGTTTTAAAATAGTCCCTGTATACCTGGACCAGAATGCCCCTAGGCTAATGGAAATCTTCCATAAGCATCTTTAGATAATGTCAGCTGAGGGTTGCAGGATGTATATTCTATAGAGATTTTCTTGGACAGGGCTGGCCAACCTGTGGCATGCAGGAGCACAGGTAATCTCTATGTGTGGCATGTGGTAGACCAGGGAGGGGACAGGCAACACAGTGACAGACAGTAGGGCTGTGCAAATAGCACTGTTTCATTTCAACTTCCGTTTTGATGGAACAGCATTTCGTTTCAAGTTTCATTTCATTTTAAAACCGCTGTTCCATTTCATTTCGTCGAAACTGTTTTGGTTTCACCCATAGGTTATAATGGGGAAGCATGAAACTGCCAATAACGTTGTCAATTTGTTCTGGATCTAGATGAAACTTGCAGGGATGGTAGCTCCTTCTAAGGCCATGAAGCCTGCCAAGTTTCAAGGATATTGGTGCAGGGGTTTCTGGGAAACTGCACCTCAAAATCTTGACAGCAAAACTTGTGTCACGTGTGTGTTAAGGCATGGGGGGGGGGTGAAAACTGCAGGGATGGCGGCCCCTGCTGAGGCCACAAAGTCTGCCAGATTTCAAGGAGATAGGTGTGGGGGTTTCTGGGAAACTGCACCTCAGGCTGCAGACAAGCAGAACTCATGACGTGTGACTGTGTGTGTGTTAAGCCACAATGGGGTGAAAAATGCAGGAATGGTAGCCCCTGCTGAGGCCATAAAGTCTGCCAAGTTTCAAGGAGGTAGATGTAGGGGTTTCTAGAAAACTTCACCTCAAACTGTTCCGAGCAAAACTTGTGTCACTTGTAAGTGTGAAGGTACAGAGAAAGCACAGTTCAAACAAAGCTTTTTACACTGTTTTTCTGTCCCTCCCTCAGAGCACTGGGATTGGAAGGGACCTCAGGGAAGGATCACAGTCACTGGCCAGCTACACAGTCAATATCAGAGCAGTTCTTCCCCACTCTTCCCCCTCCCTCCTTACTTTCTGTTTCCCTGCAGGCAAGCTTAGCTTCGAAACTCAAAATGTTTCAAAACTTTCAAAACATTTTGACTGCCCTTGTTTCATTTCAAGGCTGTTTCAAAGCCTTTTGTTTTGTTTTGTTTTGATTTCATTTTGAGCTCAAAATGAGTTGAAACAGCATCGAAACAAAACAGCCAGCAAAATTTCGCATAGCCCTAACAGATAGGACAAGGAACAGAAAACAGAACAGCAGATTGGGCAGGAAGGAGAAACAGAGCAGTTGATCAGCCAGGGGAAACAGACCAGAGTGGTAGCTGGGGAGGTATAGAGGTAATATGTGGCATGCCTGCTATACAGGTTGCCCCTCCACTATCCTAAAACAGTAGTTTAAGCCCCAGCTCTGCTCCCTGAAGGTGGAGAAGCCTGGACACAGCTGAGCACTGCACTTTTGGAGAACTGTTCCAGTCCAGAGAGAGGAAATGTGTTCATCTGCTTAACGTCCACCTTTAATTCTACCCTCCACTGGGCTACATTGTGGTCAAGGGGCCTTTGAGGCCAAAAAGAGCTAATTTATATAGCCAGCAGCACACCAGGAAGTGCTATCAGTAGCATCGCATCTAGCCAACTTTGCCTCCCCAGCCTCAGTGCAGGTACCCACCTACAGCTGGTTTGGCTGAGGACAGCCCT
The DNA here is from genome assembly GCF_001723915.1 of Gavialis gangeticus. NCBI lineage: Eukaryota > Metazoa > Chordata > Crocodylia > Gavialidae > Gavialis > Gavialis gangeticus. Next base: position 20,235,588 of record NW_017729025.1, on the reverse strand, counting down.
GAACAGCTGTTTAGAGTCAGGTCTGAACTCACCCCTCTGGAGCTATAGCAATTTTTTTACTTCTTTGCCGTGACAGCCAGGAAGGTGGCAGCTAGGATATGGAGGTCTCATGTCAAGGGTGGGACTGCCTTTCCCATTAGCCCAGCAGAGGAGGGTGGGGCTACCTTGGTTGAGTGACAGCCAGGGAGACAGTGAAGTTGCCAAGCAAGCTCAAGGCTAGGAGGTGTGGCAGGGCAGTATGGGGTGCTACTATGCAGAGCCACCCACCTCACTTGCACCACCTTTGTCATTTCAGCTTGCTTCTTGTGAAAGCCTAGCACATACTCCACCACCATAGTTTTGGAAGAGGAGATTTTCCCTTCCCACTCCTCTCTCACAATATCAAGGGGGTTCCTGACTTGCCCTCTGAACATGAACTCGAATGGCGAGAACCCGGTAGACTCCTGGGGTACCTCTCTGTAAACAAAGAGCAAATGTGGAAGTCTCTCATCCCAGTCGTTGGGGTTTGAGTCCACATAGGCCTTCAGCATACCTTTCAAGGTCCCACTGAACCTTTCCACTAGCCCATTAGTCTGTGGGTGGTAGGCTGTGGTCTTGAGATGTTTAACCCCACAGTACTCCCACAGACACTCCATCACCTTCACCAGGAAGTTGCCACCCATGACTCAGGATCTTGGAGGAGAAACCCAGCTGGAAAAAGATTTTTGTCAGGGCATCCATGACCACGGGGACCTCTATGGAAGCTAGGGCAACTGGGTACCACCGTCACGAATCCACAGGAGTCAGGATATATTTCTTCCCTCTATGAGACTTATGCCTTAAAGGGCCCACAACGTCTATTCCCACTCTTTGGAAGGCTTGATCAATGATAGGAAGGGACTGTAGGGGAGCTTTTCTCTTAACCCCACTCTTGCCCATCAACTGGCATGTCTCACATGATCTACAGTAGTCCATCACGTTCTGGGCTAGTCTGGGCCAATACATGTTTACCAGCAGCTGTTGGCGAGTTCAGCCCATGCCCATGTGACCAGCACAGGGTAAATACTGAGCCACAACAAGCAATTGCTGCCTGAACTTAAGTGGTACCACAAGGTGGCGATAGGGTTCCCAAGACTCTGCATGGTTCTTAAGTACCCATAACTGATAAAGGAGTCCCTTATCCCAGACCAGCTCTTCCCTTTTATGCGGGATAAAATCTGTTTCCTGCTCCTGGGCCATCTGTTGAAGTTAAAGGACAATATTGGCCCCCGTGTCCACTTCCCCAATGATGGTACTGCCACATACTATTACCTCTGCCCTGTGGGAGACAGTCACCTCCTCTAAGTTTGTAATCTTGTAGCTACAGATGCACCCCTCAGAGTGTCAATAGCTGTTGCTTGATTGACATGCCTACTGGGGATGCTCGGCTTTGGGCAGTTGGACTTGAAGTGACCAGACTCCCCACAGTTGAAGCAATCCCTCTTCTCCAATTTGGGTGCATTGACCAAATCTGGGGTGGCCCTGTGCTCTGCAGGGGGAGGCCCATTCTTCCGTTTTGGGACTGGCCCTACCTTCCCCCCTATTTGGACCCATTTCTGGCCCTTCCCAAAGTGGAGAGGCCTTCTGTCCAGCCCTTCTCAATTGAGCAACAGCTGATCTGCAATTACAGGAACTGCCCTGGCTGTTTTGGGGTGCCTATCCTTGACTAGGGGTGCATATAGACAAAAGTGGGGCCCTAAATTGAAGTGGTGGGTTTTAAAAAACACCGCTTTAATTTAGGGCTGATTAAACCCCTGTGTCATGCACATGTCCTGCTGACTTACCTGCCTCTGGAAGGGAGGGAAGGGTGAGCTGCTGGTGGGCGGAGCGGTCCCTGGGCTGTTGCGGGGGAGTTGGTGCTTCCCTCTGCAGCAGCAGTGGCCCCCCCCACAGGTGGCACCTGCCTGCAGCCACCCAGTGGAGGCAGTCCTGGGGGGCACCACAGCCATGGAGGGAAGCACCAGGCCCCCACACAGCTCAGGCAGGCAGACCACAGGCTCCAGCGGGGAGAAAAAAAAAGATCAGGCTCACCACTTTTCTTTGGTGGAGCTTGCTTTGCCAGGCAGCTGTCAGGCTACCTGCAGGGCTTCCTGCAGAGCCACGCAGCTGCACGGAGCCTGGTGCTTCACTCCACAGCTGTAGAGGCAGCAAACTAAAACTCCCCTGAGTCATTTAAGGTGCGTTACGCTGCTCAATTTCCTACAGCAGCTGGAATTAATGTGCAATATGTCGCCGAGGCATGCAAACACCGACACCATTAAAGTGGTGCAAAAGCATTTAGCCTGCTTTAAAGTGTCATGCACATACGCCCGTTTATTCATCTACACACGGCCTAGGTGTTTAATCTCCTTAGAGCACCTGAAATAGAATTGGTCCAGAACCATAAGTGTGTTCACCTCCTCTGTGGTGTTAGCTTTGGCTTCCTTCAGCCATTTACAATAAGCTTCCTCTAACTGGGCTGCAAACTCGGTCATAGACTTTCCCTGCAATGAGGTAATATTATGATAGAACCTTTTTCGGAACCAATCTGGCCCCAACCTATACTTCTGAAACCCAGACTCTCTAAAAGTGGCATAGTTAGCCACAGGCTTAGTGGGGAGACTGTCCAGGACAGCAGCTGGTTCACTCGATACCAATCCAGCGACATATTTCAAGAACTCCTCCTCTTTCACTTCCCAACGCTTTGCTTGTTTTTCTAAGTTGCTCAGGAACACTTCTGGATCCTCTCCATCTTTGTACGGGGTGAAGATCCTGGGTTTCACTCTGGGGGGGGGTGCAGCTGACATCGATTGGGGTGGACCATCTCCATCTCCATCTCCATCTCCTCACTGCAACCAGAGTAGTGTGAGCTCATGCTCGCACTTGTGCTGCTGCTCCTCATGCTGGCACTCTGCCTCCTTTTCCACTTGCTCCATCTTGTGCATCTGGAGCTGGAGCTTGCACTCCTCATGCTTGCGTTGGGCCTCCTTTTCTGCCAGCTTCATTTCCCAGAGGCAATTTTTCTCTTGGGGAATTTCTAGCTCTGTGGGTTTCTAATTCACGGGGGTGATAATGGGTGGAGGAGGTTCCTTGGCCTGATCATTGTCCTGTAGAACTTTAATCCTTTTTCTTTTGCCCCTTTTGTATTTGGAGACCTCTCCCCTTCATTTCCTTCACCAGGTCATCCACGGTTAGGTGGTCATACTTGTCAGCCATCCTAGCTAGCTACCCTATCCAGCTGACCCAATGCCAAATTAAGAATTCGTTTGCTCAAAGGTTGTTTCTGACTCAACTTCCTCCCCCCGATTATGCTTTCCAGACAGCAGTCTATGGGATCCCACTGCTAATATCACATGTGGCAGGCTAGTAGCGGGCGCTACTATGCTGGACCACCCACATCACTGTGCCCGGGCCAAAACCACGCTTCAGGAGCTCCCCAGGGGCACCTACATCTGGCCCTCCCCCTTCCTGGAGCATACCTGCATGCCTGAGGTAACGCTGCCATCACCCAGGCCTTGGTCTCCATTAGGGCTCTGTGCCCCCCGGGGTATACAGACCCTGCTGGACTTGGGGTTGCTTTGCCCACTGGTAATATTTCTGGGTGCCTCTTATAGCTTGAAGCCTCCCAGGGTAATCTTAGGTGTGTCAGAGGTAGTTAATAAACAGCCAAGCTCTTCTGGGAACAAAACGGCATCACTGACCCCTCTCCCCACTTACGTTCACAGCTAAACATGCTGAGCCAAATAGCCTTTTAATGATCAGAGAGAGAGAATATAAAAGGGGGTATCACAATGGAAATTAAGAGAAAAACACCTTGAGCGATTTCCAATCGAGTCTTGCAAATATGAGCTCAGTGGCTCTTTTCATACGCAATTTCCTACACATAAATCATAATTTCTGGCTAGATTCTACTTACGTATCAGCCTCAGGCAGCTGCCTGAGGTACGATGCTTGTCTGTGTTCCAAAATGCCTGCTTATGGAGGGAGTACCCCCCACCCCCAGACCAGGTGACATAACCCTTAAATAACTTTTCTGCCCTCACTACCTGGTTCCAATCAGGAACAAGCATTATTTGATGCAGACCAATACTTTTAAAAGTCATCAGCATCCCTAGGTGGAGGGACCACACAGCTGGTCCCACACATATCTTGGTGGAAAAACTAGGACAAAGGATCTGGACACAGAAAGGGGGGATGGAAGGAGGTCCTCTCCAGCCCAGTCACCTAGGTGACCATGCTGCCCTAAGAGCACATAGTTTAGAAGAGGAGGGGGTGACTGGGCTGTTCCAATGCAGGGCAGGGAGAGATTTCTTCACAAGAGGCACTTGATATTGCTGAAACGAAGCAGGTTAGAAGGCACTCAGCACAGAAGAATAAGGGTTATGTCAGGAGCCACAGCCCTATGGAGTGCCCATGGAGGCAGAGAGCATGTCTGTATTTGCTGCTGTGCTTTACTGTCTGTAAAGCATCCAGGCTGGTTAGACCTGTGTTAAACCTCCAGGGCTTTGTCACCGCTTGTGCTTTAATGATCCATGACCGCTGCATTCTGCCAGTGAACGGCTCTATGAGGAATTTAGATCACGGCCTCCATATCTAAAAGCAGGGCCTCCTGCCTGAGTGAACTAGTGGAGTAGCTCTACCAGATTAACCACTCTGTAGACAGCCACCAGCCTTCAGCTGCCCAGACACACTTTCCTGCAGCAGATCAGCCTGCCCCTCTGCTCGCCTGCCCAGCCCTGTACATGCACAGCTTGTATTCCTGCAGTGCAGCTGTACAGGGAGTTGGCATCCCGTCCTGTTTCCACTGGACTCCAGGAAAATGGTGCCACTGATTTCAACAGGTGCTGCAGCAGGTACAAACTCTTCCGGGCACTTTGTGGTCTGTTTGGAAGCCTGTATGCAAACAAATGCAAAGTGCACCAACATGGAGAGAGAAATGGGGTTTCTGAAAGACTGGACTCAGCTCTGTGAGATTTTATGGAACATTTCCCTTGAGTAAAGCAACTGCCAGTGAAAGGTGAGGAAGAAAACCAGTACTATCCAAGCAGAGCTCCTCCTCACAGGGGTGCGAAATGAGTCACAGGTGTGGGAAAGGGCAGGTGACTACTGAAGACCGGGTGTTTCTTGTTGTGTGCTGCTCAGACATAAAACCCCTATGAAGGGCACAACTGCTCACCAGCAGGACACTGGGAACAAGGTACTTGCTGGCATGGTGACATGTTTCTAATATACCTTTCAAGACAAATTTAGCAGAAGTTGGAGGCTTTCTCCGCTTCAGTTATATTTTAGACAAGAGCTATATATGAAGGGGTTTCTTTCCACACCTTTGGGTCCTATTTGTCAGAGCAAAGTTTCCCAGCTCCCAAGTAAACTAGTTTCATTGAACTACCATTTTTAGAGATGCTTGACTGAGGAATACTGAAGAGTGTTTATGCCCTTTCTCCTGACCTACATAAGAAGTGTGGTTTGGTGGGGCCCACAAACCTCTTGTGTGTGCCAGGATAAAATCATTGTTATGAATAGAGTGCATTCAGGCTAACACCCAAAAAAAATGTTTTCCAGGGGAGGTGCGGTAGTTGGCAGCAAATCCTTCAACAGATGTCTGTCAAGGAAATATTGACATAAAGCTATCACCGAAGGTTGACAGCCAAAGGGACATCAAGAGTACCCAGCAATAATGGTAAGTGCCTGTCTTTATTTTTGTCTCTTCAGGTTGGGGAAGAAGTATGGTCTTAAGGCTACAAAACTTTGGTATGAGATTCAAAGACTCTGTTCCCATGTCACTCCGCTCAGTGGTTTTGGGGATGACTGTGTCATCTTGTTTTGCTTTGTTCTGAATTTTCCTTTGTTGGAGAGAGGAAGCATACTTTTTCTGGATAAATAGACTTTTATATTTTCTTGGCTTGGGCCGGCGGGAATTTTTCTATCTCCATATTTTGATGTGGTAGGATGGGACACTGACATGTGTTTTCCTTTCTGGATGTATTTACTGAATGTCCCAGAATGTGTCATAATTGTGGTGAAATCTCTGGATATTAGAACAGTCTTCTAATAAGTTGAGTTACCATCGGTTAGGGTATTTTTTCCCCCCCAAGGTCTATGACGCTTCTGTTTCAGTTTCAGTAGATTTGTCACAACTTCTGGACTCCTCTAAAATGTTCTTGCTGAAATCTGAAGGGGCAGAAGTGGGGTCAGGCATTAGTGCCCAAACAGAGCATGTCCTTGAAAATGTTCAGAATTCATGAGCTCCTCAGGGATACTTAGCAATCTGCCATCATGGGTGGTGGTGCGGAGCTCACTGCTTGCTTGACTAAAGCCTACATTCATGGTTATGCTGTTGTCCAGGCAAGGCTTTCAAGGATCATGTTGGCCCATTGGGTGTTTTGGATTTTAATGGGACCTTGAAACTATGCACCTACCAGAGGACTTAACTCTCAGACTTTCCAAATTCCAGAATAACAAAGTAGCCTTTGTCAAAACCCCGATCCAGATGTTTTGTTCCAGGTAATCACATTGCAGCCTCTTTCCCATAATAAACTTGACCCTCATTAGTCCAATCCAGTTGTTCTCAACCTTTTTAGACTCAAACCACCCCTCAATAGACTCGAGGCACCCCTCAGAAAACACCTCCTATTAGTTTTCACTTGTGTTTTTTGACTACAAAAAAAATAGAGCAATTCTTCAGTAGCAAGGAACTCAGAAAAGTCAGAGCAAGTCAGAATGGTTTTGACACTATGAATTATTTCTTGTGATCTCCAGCTGCGTCACATGAGCATGGACCTTTGGCTCCCCTGGGACAACTAGCAGGGGGGACACCTTGTGCCTGTGCCATGCACCCCCTGGCATGTGGCAGGTTACCCCGGGTGGGGTAGGGGAGGCTGGGGCCAGTACTGAGCTGCCGCAGCAGCCTTACCGGGGATCCTGGGGGCTTCCTGGGGCTGCAGCAGTGGTGGTCCTGCTGCTCAGAGCCTGGCCAGCAGCCTGGCTCTGGCCATCCAGGCTTTGGCTTTGAGTGGCATGGGCTGCTCTGACAAGCGCCACTCTTCCCTTTTTTTTTTTTTACTGGTTTATTTGACCCCTGGATATCCCACCTCAAAAAAATCCCCATGCTGCTCCTTTGCAGTGCAGAGAATATGCAGTATGTGGCACTGCAGACGTGTCTGTGGTGCCACATACTGCACGGCCATGTTTGTCTGGACGCGGCCTCTGGGTTTATCTGGTGAATCGTGTTTGCACCCTAACAATGCTAACATTGAATAGCACCCTGAAGCACCTTTGAAAAGACCTCAAGGCGCCCCGGTGGAGAATTATTGCGCTAATCCGAATGTGTTGGACTATTCCTGTAGACCCCAAACTCTCTCATTCCATGCCCTCCATTTTAGACAGTGGTGCATGCAGCACTTATCATGACTCATCCAGAAATGCAGATAGGCAGTACGTGATTAAAGTCCAGAAAGTGCAAGTACATTACCTATCCAGCATTTCTACATCTCGCTGCCTCACTGCGCCGAAGAGCCTGCCTGCATGTTCCCCACAGTAAATTTCCTGTTCCACCACAAATCTCAGCCCTGTGCTGATTTAAAAAATTGATCAAGTAAATAAATAAAAAATGAATGTACTGCTTGTGAAGCAGGCTAGATTGGCAGCTGCGGAGACAGCAGTCTTCTGTCTAACCTCTAATCGGGTACAGCTTGAGCAGTACTACTGACTTCCTTGCACCATCTCCCAGTATAACCCAGCACTGACCTGGAGAAGTGGCAAGAAAATTAGATTCATCCTTGTGCTCTCAAGAGGGAGGAGGGGAGGGGCAAAAGCTGGAAAAAAGAGTCCTGAGCGTGTGTTTTGTGAACACTGTACTATCGTGGATTAAAACTGAGACCATCAGCCCGTATCCTGTATAACATCACATGCAGGTCATAGTAATAGAAGTTGTAATTTATAGATGTTCCTTAACAGCAGACTGAGGGAGTTGGACACTGGGGGATGGTCCCTCAGTTAGGTAGTAGCAGTTGGTTAGTTAGTCAGAGACCGACCACGGGTCTGCAGAGGTTGCCTACCACTCCATAATAAAGTTCATTTGTGTTAGGTCATATTCATGTGTGGCTGTGCTTATTAAACCTAGTGATCACGTAACAGGTGATATGGGCTGTTATAACTCTGGCTTTGAACTACTGATCAGACCAGCTTTCCTCTGCATGCATGGTCTGAGAAAAGAGAAAATATCTTGCTAGAACCAAAATACCAAGAAAATAAGAATCAAACTTCACCTGGTGTTGTAAAGAAATCTCATTGTTCACCCAGACTTGTGTTTACCTTTCTCGCACTGGTAACATTCAGTACAAGAGCAAATGCAGATACGTATCAAAATGACTTGAACAATGTTACTTTGCACTTCACTGCCTCAAATATTCCCTTGCAAAATAGGAGTGAAATGAAAATCATGCAGCTTTTGTACAGCTCTTTGTATAAATAGTTACTCATGAGAACAGCTTTGCAATTTGAGGAAAAGGTAGGCTTACTTGGTCCAGATGCTTTTGACATAAAACATCACAAAAGAAAAAACTGTTTTCAGTTTAAGTGTAGTGTTATATGCAATTAAAGGGAGAGCGGTAAACAGCAGTAATTGACCCTGGGAAAATATTTTACAGCAACGGTAACGTAGCTAGTTACCTAAGTTTAATTAAATAAAAATTGTTTCTTCAGAGAGACAATGGCAGTATATTTTTGGCAGCAAATAATATTTGGCACAGCACACCTTCCTTTATTTGTATGTGCTTCAATGTGGAGGAAGCCTTTAAAATGCAGAGAGAGTTTCTGGAATTTGTAAGCTTTGGGTCCAAAGAAGGGTGCATGTGAAAGCTAGTTTTGCAGATGAATTCATCCTGGGTGCAACTCCACTGAGTTCCCCAAAATTGATATTTGATTGGGTTGACTTTAAGGGACAGATTTTTCCAAGTCTTCAGGAGAAGAGTTGGGACCAGACTGTCAAATCAGCTCAATTCTTATTTAAGCACACATAAAAAGCAGCCAAGTTTTCAAAAGAGCGACTTCCATTGTGACACTGGCCAGGCTTCCAAACCAGCTGGCAATCAACACACCACACCCTTGGGAAAAATCTTCACTGCTTCTTTTAAATAGGAGCAAGGGAGTTGCACTGTGGATGGATTTGTCCCAGTGAGTCCTAACCATGTGATGATATGGTTTGAAAAACAACTTGTCTATATTGCAGCAATCTAAGTCAGAGGGAGTACAAGTTTATTATCCATTTCTCTGTAACCACTATGACATAATTATGCTAAATTAACTTTTCTATCACTCAAAGAGAATTAAGTGAATTTCAAGTAACGTAACTGCAGAGTCACAATAGAGGGGTTATTTGTGTATAAAAATATTACATATATAACATAATTTGTATTATATTCGATATATAAAAATAATCCCTCTGTTGTGAATCTGCACTTGTGTTGCTTGAAATGTGCATAATTCTCTTCAATTGACTGAAAAGTTAATTTAGCATAATTAGATCATAGTGGTTACAGAAAAACAAATGATAAACATGACTGGTCTGACTTAGCTGAAGATTCAAATGGATTTTGCAACAATTTATGATTTTTAATTGATTTTTGGCTCTCTTTTTTTGCCCCTCTTAGGGCTGAACTGACCGCACCAAATATACGCTCACATTGGTTTGTTGTTTTTGGGTAACAGGGACAAATACAGTTCAGTTAAATCCAAAACAAGAAAACAACCAAGCAGTGTTCAGTTTTATGTTGCACAGAGATTATTAAAACTAGTGAGGGGACAACTGGATAACATACCTCTGGTTCATGTCCTGGATTTCCTTTTATCTTAAATTGTGGAGAAAATAACTGCATTTCAGTTCTGACAGCTAATAGGCGGTGAATGATTTGTAAAGGGTGGGAACTGTTTTAAGGATCTAAAAATAGTGTTTCTTGCTTTGCGTTACTAATCCTGGTGCTGATTCCAAACAGACAAAGCAGCTTTGCTAACTAGCACAGAACGGTGTTTTTCTGGGAATATGTAACCGGGCCCCTCTACATGTGCAGGTAAAGGCGCAATGGGATCTAATGTGTGATTTGAGCCCCCTGCTATGCCACACATGCATGGCTGGAGGCACGATTGTGGGATTGCACATTAGATCCCCCTGCACCCTATCCCCTGTGACCCGGATTGTGATCCTGGGTTCCTCCTTCACTAGTTCCCATGGCTGCGAGCCCCACAGCCAATGGGGCTCACAGTGGGGGCAGCATTCCCTGTAGCCCCCACTGCACACCCCACAGCCAATGTGGGCTGCGGGGCTCTCAGCAGAGCAGTGCCAGGAATGCTGCTGGTGCTGTGAACCTCGGGAGGTGCAGGGCTCGCAGCAGGGACAACACCGCCGCCGCTGAGCAGGGCTCGCAGAGGTGGCAGCGCTCTCCCCATTGCACCTGCTGCAAGCCTACGACAATGCCCTTGGGAGCCCTGCAGACAACAAGGCTCACAGTGGCGGGAGCATTTGCAGTTATTTGCCCAGCACCTTACAAGACCGGGAACATTGCCCCCACTGCGAGCCTTGTCAGCTCTGGGGCGGGCAGTGGGTGGTGCGTTGATGGGGCTCCCAGCCACAAGGGAACATTTGACGTATGTTCATTTACCAGCGTGATTAAAACAAACTGTCGCTACACTTTTTTATTTTTGTGGAATAACTTGGTAGCTTACTGCTTGTTTTATCATGCCATTCCTTGGTTGAACTGGTAGCTGGGTCACAACTTAAGGCACGATTAAATATAAAGGGGGCCACAGTTTTGTTACCATGGAGGCCTACTGACACTGCAAAGCTCAACTTATTTTGTTAAACGCAGTACATCAGAGTCCGTTCTTTCCAGATTTACAGTACCAGACTTTGCCCTGTGAAGAATATTATTTCCATGATCAGGGATGAGGCATGAAGGAGTGTAAATGAAACTCCCTGCTCTGATTCTGGTCTGGCGGCAATATAAATCCGTAATAACTCTACTGAGGTAACCAGAGTTATACCAGTACAAACCCAGCAAAAGTGCAAATCTCCTGCACTTACAGACCTAGCCCACGCTACAAAGCGCACCCGCACTCAGACCTCTCTGCAGCAGCAGAGCCCCTCTTTCTGCTGGTGGAGTTGCACCTCTTCTTCCAAGCAGGCCAAGGCAGCTGGCAGAAGATGTGGGGACCTTTCCTCCCCTTTCTGCCAGTGGTAGTGGCTCCTTCAACAGCTGGTGCCTTTCCAGAGTGCACCTACTGTGCTATGCAGCTGCTACAGAGGATCTGCACTGAGCAGGGGTTGGCAACCTGCTGCCCCCAGGCTGGATCTGGCCCATGGACATGAGGCTTCAAAGGTGTGGGGCTTCAGCTGTGGGCACTCTCCTCATGCTGTCAGAGGGATGGGGACAGCCCACCTGCTGTGGGTGCTCTTCCTGTGCCACTGTGGAAACCAGCAGTAGCAGTAGCTCATTGCTTGGGATGGGATCCAGGGTGGATCATTCCAGCCCACAGCCAGCAGTTGCCTCCCCCTGACTTAAAGCCTCTGGAAGTGTATGGATTTGTACGTACTCTGGAAACTGGGCAATGGCAGCTTCTCTCTGCTGCTAGCATTTCTGGCAGAGGCTGCTAAGTACACACAAGGCTTCTTTAAGCTTGTACGTCTCTATGCTATGCCTCGCTCAACAGCTCCGACAATGGATGGTCATGACCTCCTGTAGTTGTCCGTTCTTGCCTACAGGAGCAGCAAGGTACAGTAGACCTCTTCCCTGACATCCTGTACCTGGATGCCTGAGAAGCTCCCTTATAGCCAGTATCAGTCCTCTCCTCCTCTAGCCTGGTGGAGCCACCCCAAACAGCAGAAGGAATTAGTCTGAAGTGTGCTAAGTGTGCTTTGGGTTTCATCTTGCAGCACTGCACAAACACACCAGTAAGGGGGAACAGCACTCCATCTAGCAAGGACTGCAGAGTGTTATCCCTGTAAGCAAGTGGAGGAGGAGCAGTTTGAAAGTGGGAATAAGGAAAGCCATGACTGAACATAGTCCTAAAGAGACTTCCACTCTTGCTTCTTGGGTAGTACAGCTCTAGGTGCCTAAGTGTCCAAGGCTTTCTGCTTGGTGGTGAGCAGAAACAAATTAACGTGTCTCTCCCTTGTTCCAAAAATTGGTCAGAAAAATAGGCTGGATCTGGCAAACCTTTGCTACTGGGTAATGAGGCGCCTCACTGACTTTACTGTGGTTATGTCCAATATAAAGCACTCTGCCCAGTAGCAACAGCTTGCAAAGTGGGACTCCAGTCAGTAAAACCAACAGAGAGGATGACTTCACCACTTGGCTTTATCTTATCCAGTCTGCTTTTCATAAGGCCAAAAACTCGTTCACTGTCTCTTTAGTCAACAAAAAAATAACTGTTGAAGCCTGGACCATTATTGCATCTCAATATACAAGCTTCAGGATTTTTCTTATTAACCCTGATTCCCATAGCAATTTATTCTCTATCCTGGTAATTAAAATATTTTAGCTCTCTATGGTGCTTTGAGAGTCAGATTACATAGGGCCTTATTAAATGTTGCACTCTGAGCTGCTCAAATGTTGATGTGTTAGTGCTGGGTTGAGTCTGGAGCAGTTGCACCTTAAGGCTAAAAACCTTCTCTGACTGTCCCCCCACCTACACAGCTGTGACTTGCCACTAGGACTAGGTGAGCAGGGGCCTGAGTAGGAACTACAGCTGTGAGTTGCCACTATAGGGCTGGTGAGACTGGACAGACTTCTGCCCCTGCTCTTGGCGGGGGGGAGGAGGGCGGAGGGTGAAATATGGGGTGGGGTGGGAACATGCAATTGGGCAGTGATGAGTTAATAGGATGGGGGTGGATAATGACATGGGAGGTAGAAAGAAATGGGAGTGGGAGAAGGGTAGTGAAGTGAAGCAAGTGAGCCACTGAAGGATAAAATAAAAAGCAAAAAAGAAATAAAGAGGAAGTATATGAAAGAAGGTCTCATGTTTTAATAAGTTGGGACTTGGGATTGGGATATTGGAGGTGCTGGTTGTGCTTCCCAGGGTGGTTGGGAGGTGGGAGCAGTGAGGAAGGTGCTTTTGGAAGTACTGATGCCCCTGCCCTGGGAAGGAAGTCCCAGCCCATGGGGACCTGATCAGGCCACCTACCTTGACCCCATTCCTGGACCCAACTAGCCAGCATGTGCTCTGCAGCCTGTTTGCATGGGGTTGCACCCCTGGGGGTGGGAAGGTCACACCCCTGGAGGGTGGGAGAGGGTGTTGGCCCGGTGCCAGAACCACCCCCTGGGTAGTTGAGTTCAGCAGATGGACAGTTTGTCCACACAGAACAGTAGAGTGGGGAAGTGGACACTGCATCCTGGGATGCTGGAGGATTGCAACTTGGGTGGCTCACCTGTGGGGAGTGGCCACGCATTAATGGAACATGAGCTGGGTAACATGGATCAGAAAAACCTGTCTTGGAGTGGCATAATTTTAAGCTGCCTAAAGTGTGCTTCAAATTTAGTTTCAGGTGTTTAAAGTGTGGACAATCCAGGGGTTAAGAGCTCTAGAAGCTGTGTAAAATTAACGTGTAACAAGGCCCATAGTTTGAACTCCAAGATTCACCCTAGTGAAACTGAGGATAGAATTTGGGCTTTCATCTTTACAGCCTAGATCAAACAAGCCATCTGCCCATTTTACTAATGGAAAAATAGACATAAAAGGGAATAAACTGATATTTGGAGAAGCCAAGTACCCAGGGCTCACCATCCCTTCAGGGCAAGTAGTGAGTATTTAGGCCTCTTAATATGAGCTCAGAGGGGTTAGTTTAAGGAAAAAAGCAGAATTTCAATATCTGTAATATATCATTTAAATGAGGAACAAAGCTGGGGCTAGGACTCGGCATTCTTTGACTCGCAGTCCTTTGCTCAGCACTGTTGCTGGATTCAGTCTGAGGACAGAGCTGACTGCTTTTTAACCAGATTTTCTAGCCATAGCTTAGTAATAGATTTCATTTTCAGTGGCTGGACTTTTAGGGGCAGACTGTCTAGTAGAGGCTCCCTGGGGCAAACTGCATGTGGTGCACACACATGTGCTCAACCTTGGCACGCGGAGAGTCCTGCACACAACTCAAATGCTAGCACCTGGGCTTTCCACGGCTTCATGCAGATGCAAGCAAGTTTTTTGGAGTGGCTTGGAAATGCAAATTCTCACTCTTCAACAAACGTACCTGTTAAGCCATCAGAAATATATGCAGCATTGTCTACTTGGTGAAGTGAGCATGCATGTACGTACACGTATATTTTCACAACGTATGGATCACAAGGTATCCATCCAGCCCCCAGAAAAAATGAAGATTTCCCCGCTGAGCAATGCCAGCCTGAGGTTACTGAAAGACACGTGTTACATGCATGTGTTTTTTTCACATTACATGAAGCTGTCAGGAAAAGCATAAGGGCTCAGATTCCAAAATTTCCAAATAATGGGGCTGCAGCATTCACGAGGGGCCTGTCCGTGCTGCAGCCCACAGGTGTAATGGCAGATAATACAGACATCTGAGCTGACTTGAAATGACTAGCTGTGCACATGACCCAGAAGTACTCGGTGGCTAACAGCACCGCTCAGTGTAGCTAGCTAACACATGGGTCCCAACCACACCTCTGGATTGCAGCATAGGCAATAGTTCACTCTACCTCTGTAATGCTTCCAGTGCCATTTTCAAACCCCGACAAAATGCAAACACAACTAATCACTTGGCTGCAGTAAAATTATGAGGACCAATACAGCAAAAGGGGGGTCTTTTGTTTGCATGGCTATACATTTCTTGTTGTTCAGCGAACACAGGGTCAAATTCTGCCCTGTAAATTTGGATTTTGGTGGGGCCGGCTGGGTTTCTATCAGTCTGGCAGTCAAGTGTGCCCTGTGTTCTTCTAATTACAGCATCAGTTAAACGACCTTTTTATTTTGCCCTGATCAGTTCTGTCAATTTTCTACCAGGCTGTCATGCAAGCGTAAACAGCCCAAGTAGGATGCAGTTGTGTGGCAAGAGCTCACCACATAAATTAAGCTAACTCTGGGTAATATCACTAAAAATATGTGTTTATAGCTCCATGCCAGCATCTGACTAATGCTTTTGTTTGTTGCTATAGAGAACAACCCACAAATCTGATAGCCAAAAGCATGTTTATGCCTAACCGTAGCTGTCTGGGGACTGCAAAATGGAATAAAAAAAACAATATGAGGAGATTGTGATAGGAAACACCTTTTTTGGCATGGGTCACCAGGAACATTAAAAAGAAGAACACGGAGAGTGGAAAACATTAGGAAATGGGAGCTTGGAACTGGGTTGGCTTTGACCCACAGTGAATCAAACATAACTTTCCTTTAAAGAAACTAAATGCAGTGAGTTCTCTCCCTTACGGATGGTATTGTACAGGCAAGAAATCCAGGTGAGGCATTAAGGAAAGGTTGTGGAGTGTCCCGAGTCGGTGACAGTTTGGGGTCAGACCCTGCCGTGTTCAGAACCGTTAACCTGAGAGTCGGTCACACGCAGGAGGCTGGTTGCAATTTTGCCAATTGTTGGTGCTGTTAACATTTGGGCAGCACTTAAACCTGAAGCAATGCCCTGTCATGCTAGGTGTTGCACAAACATATACTGAGAGGCTCTGCCTGCCCCAAAGAACTTGTCTGGACAAGACAGACAAAGTAAGGAGGGACAACAGAGAGGCAGTGAAGTGATGTTACTTGTATCACAGTGCAGGCCCCTGGCAGAGTCAAGAACTGAACCCCAGTGTCCTGCACCCCAGTTTGGTGCCCCAGGCTCCAGATCAGGGTGCTTCACTTCTTGACTCAAGAAGAAAATAATTTTCTTCCTCTTGTCTACTAGAAAGTTTCCTGAAAAAAGATCGAAAGATTCCTAAATGACAATCACTTAACGCACATTATGGGCGCGTCCACACATACAGGCACGTGTGCTTGCAGCAGCTCAAATAGCAGCAGCACAAATTTGTGCTGGGAATTTGTGCCTCAGCGCATGTGCCTGAACATGCACTTTGGTGTGGGGCAAATTGTGCCACTTGGGGCAAACTGACCCTGCCCAACTCCTCCCGGATCTGCAGGCAGGGGAAGCTAGGGACTTGGGCCAGCACCTGTGCTGTCCCCAGCAGTATAAAAAGCTGCCCTGGTGAGCAACTCGGGGAGCTTCAGAGGCCCAGGCAGTTGGTATCTGGGGACACTAGTCTCTTGTGCCAGCTGAACTGCTGAAGCAGCCTTAACCTAGAGCAGCCCCTGCACCTTCTACCCACTGCTGCAGTCTGGCACTGGGGGCTACTGCCTGGCTGTGACCTGCTACCACTTTTGACAGCATCTGCCCCCATGGCTGCATGCCTGCCAGACCCAGATGGGGACCACCTGGGCACTGCAGCAGAGCCTCCTGCACCTCTGGGCCAGCTGCCAGTGGGCCGTGGCTGCACCACTGGTCTTCTTGTGGCACTGCTGCCATATCTTCTAGTGCCCCCACACTGCCATCTGGGCAGCTATTGCTTGGAAGATGTGCTTGTTGTGGTGGCCCACTTTGAACTGTTGAAGTATGTCTTCCTGGCCCCAAATGGCCAGGAGGTCAGCCATCTCATCTGCCCTCCATCTGGCTCTCTGGTGCTGGCTCTGGGCAGGCTCCTCTGTGGGTCCCACCACTTGGCTCACTAGCAGGAATCCTGGTGTTCCCTATTTAAAAATTGCAAATTCTCTGATTAAAAAACCACAAATTCTCTCATTAAAAATACCCCAAATCTATGTTCTTCTGTGATTAAAATTAAATGCCACTATATATACAGATATCAGTTGGGCAATGTTTTATTGATATATTTACAAGTTTAAAGGAATTTGGAAGCCTACCAGTGCCTCTATCATCATAATAAAATTAATTCTAAATATCTATACACTTTGGTGTTTGGTTTTGGTTTTTTTATCATAGAAAAGTCAGAGCTGCTCCTGACCCCTTTGCTAACCAGAATGTGAGGCGCTGAGCAGCCTTGGGAGGCCAGTGCCCTGCCCCTGTCCTTGACCCTCACTCCCAACCCATAGCCCCCCCCAGTGCCTCTCACTCCTGACCTGCAGCCCCTGCCTCCCCCACTAGCTCCCTCCTGGCAGCAGCTCCATCCCAGCACCAGGACATAAGTCCAGCTGCAGCTGTCCCACCCACTGCATTGTGGCTCTGAGCAGTGCCAGCCCTTGCTGTTCTGCTCCCTGCACCTGTGCCCAGGCCCCAGCGATCCCTATGATGTTCCTGGGAAGCCCTCAGCTGGGGCTCAGGGACTGGGCTGGGCAAGCCACTTCCACTGAAGGCTGCTCTAGGGGAGCAGAGGGGCTCTAAGCCCAACTGTCTCCTACCTGGAGCTCTACCCCATCCCCAACCCCCATCTCTCTCTCACACACTGCTGCTGCCACCTCCACCCCTACCCCCAGCCCATCACACCCTCCAAGTGGTTCCTGTGATCACTTGTCCCAGTACCGGTGTAGGCATGGGGCAGGGCTGCAGTGTGGCAGTTGCCCCTACAGCTCCCACCTCATCTGGTAGCTAGGCATGTAGGGTGTGAGATTTGTGGGGGGGATGTGGGATGGGGGTTTTAGGTTGGTGTACAGTTTGTGGGGATGGTGTGGGGCTTGTGCAGGGGTGTGGGGGATTGTGGGTGGATTGTGGGGGGGATTGTGGGTGCAGTGCCAGGAGCCTGGCAAGAGTTGGCTTGGTCCTGCATGACCGCATGCACCAGTGGACTGGGCCGACGCTGTGCATCACGTGCCAGGAGCTGACCACGAGTGTCCCGATGGCCTGCTGCTGCAGGGGAGGCTGTGCACTGTGTGTGTGGGGGGTGGGGCAGGGGACCCACACCTCCCAAATAGTGCCCCCCCACCCCCACGTCCCTACTTACTGGGGTCAGAGCCTGGATCCAAGACACTACTACCAGCCTTGCCCCACTTCTATTTGCTCCAACACACTTGTGCAGCATGCTGGAGCAGCAAGGGCATACAAGAGGCATAGAGACTTTCTGCTTGGGTGCTAAAATGTCTCTCTGGAGGACCCAGCCTCCAGTTGCCTCAAGGCATGCTCCAGGAGTGCTTCTTGCAGCACTTTTTTCAGTGTTTTTTTTTGGTTTGTTTAGGTTTTTTTTTTCTACCGGGATTTCTCAGTATCAAATTTAGAGTCTGTGCTGCAAATATGCAGCACAAGGAACGTTTTTCATTCCCAGCATGGCTTTTGCAGTATCTCAGACTGCTCTGAGATACCATAACAGGCACATGTTGGCTTGCCTGGACATGGCCCAAGTCAGGCAAGGTCTATGTTACTGTTGCTGAATCATTTTTAATACTTTTTTTTCCTTGACCCAGGTCTATAAAAGTATCAGAATGAGGTATTATTACATAGTATTCCTGGAGACTGCGAGTGGGAGAAGAACAGTGGAAAAAACCCTGGTCAGACCCAGTTCACTCTTCCTTGGGTGCAACCAGACAAGTCCACATGTACAGTTTGTGGCACCTCTAAGCTGTTTGAGGCACTGCAAACCACATGCAGTGCATATGCAGCCATTCCAAAATTTGATACCGGGAACTCCAGAAAATGGGTCTTCCAGCGGGATGTTCTGGCTGCCAGTTATAGCACCTCCCCTCCTGTAGTTGTCACCCAGCTCCTCCAGCACACCAGGAGCTGAGAGGATCTGGGAAACAGCCACTTTCCTGAAGCGGGGCATTTTGCCCCACACCAAGACCCACGTGCAGAGGCATGCGCAGCAGCAAAAAGCAGCAGCACAAATTTGTGCTGCTGCTATTTTTGCTGCAGCAAATGTACACCCCCACGTGTGGGGACACGACCCCTTTCAGCATCCACTCTCTGCCCTGTGTAACATAGGATACTGGGAAAGATGGACCTATGGTCCAGCCCAGTAAATGGTGGTTCTAAAAGAAAGTCAGCATTTCATATTGTCATTAGATGTCCTGAAGCTGGACTTTTTTTGGTAATTTTCCCATCATCAAAGCTGTTTTCCAAGTTTTATTTATCTGTAGTGATCTCAATAGCAGGTTATAGCACTCTGCCACAAGTTTCATCCAATAGACATTTGGAAACATCTTTACTTCATGGTTGAAGACTTGATATATGAGTGAATAGCACTATCCTTCATCCCACTGAAGTGTGAATGTTTCACAGGACTTAGATGGTACCTGTCAATCACTTCATTACCTTGGACCAAATCCTGGAATACTCAGATTTCATCCTGCAAAACCTAAGGGGACTGATAGGGGAACTAATACTGTGACAAGCTAAATAACAAAAAGCTAAACTACATAATCATTTCCATCCTGCAAAACATAGTGTAATCCATGGGAATACATTTTCTGAATCTCTTTCAGTGTAAATATTTTCACAAAACATGCCAGTACTTTGCAGCTTAACTATTTGTTGAATCCACGAATAGGGCAGCTAACGTAAGGTTCCTGAGCTCTATGCAAAATAAGGACCACATGTTAATAGTAGAAGTGCACCAGTACAATGGCCCCATACTGGATCAGCACCAATATGAGGAAAATTGACAGTATTAGCAACTGGTTTTGTTTGACTGATGTGGCCAATAAATGCCCTGTGCATACACGCAGCGGCAGCGCAGCATGCAGGCAGCCAGGAGTACAGCCCGGCAGCATGGACAGCAGCACCTGACTGGTAAATCTGTTGTGGGGGAAGGGCCATGGGGGAGCAGATTGAGCCCACCCATGGTGAGGGAAGGAGTGGGGATGGAGCAGGTGTTGCCCAAGTGGGGTGGGGTGCCAGCACTGCCACCGCCCACCCCAAGCGCAGCCTGGCTCAGCCCTCCTGCTGGGAAGACCCCAGCACTGTCCCAGCCCCAGCCCTCAGTGGCAGTCATCCCTCACCTCATGCGCAGATCCAGAGGCACTGCCCCCCCCATGCCTTCCCAGGGTGTGCATAGCAGCAGGAGCTGACCCCCTCCCCATACCCCGTGAATGAGCCACATGGCTCCATCCCATGTCCTGCCCTTCCCTGGCTGGGCAGCACCTGCCCCTGGCTCAGCCCCAGCCCCACTGTCTCCCTCACTGTGGGGGCCTTGATTTGCCCCCCCCCCATGCCCCTTCCTTCCTCCTACCCCTTCCCCACCAACAGACTTAGCAGTCTAATGCTGCTCTCCATGCTGCTGGGCTGCATATTGGCAATCAGATCAGTATTGGCTGGTATGGCTCATTTAAAAATTGGCCATCAGCATTGGACCAAAAAGTCTCTATCGGTGCACCCCTAGTAAATAGTTTTAGGGTAGTGGCTTTTAAATGATGGCCTACAGATTACCACTGCTCTGCAGACTAATTGCTAGTGGTCTGTGGAGATCTGGCTGGTCATGTAATGCTGGCTGTCTCCCTGCTCCTTAAACTTGCATGTCAGTCTGAAAAAGGAACTAAAAACAAAAGAAAAGGAAAACACGCCATCTTCACTGTTTCCATGATAGGAACAGAAACTCAAAGCCAGTTAACCACTGGTACTGAATCCAGCAGAACTGTTAGAGACCAACTGTATTTTCCAGTGTATAAGATGCATTCTCCCCCTGTTAAAAAGGTGGTCTAAAATTAAGGTGCATCTTAGGTACAGTGATTGAATTACTATAAACAGTCAGATTAAATTCAAGCAATTTATATTTTTAATTTTTTCCCCCTCGCAGTTTTATCTTCGGGGTGGGGGGAGGAAGGTGAATCTTAGACACTAGAAAATACAGTAGCTAATACTATAGTAGTTGTATTTATGGATAAATCAGTGCCACAAGGAGTTTGTGTGTTCAAGGGGTGGTTTAGGAATAACACAGCCTGCATCTGTACTGGGGGTTGGAGTGGTGACCTTTGAGGTCCCTTCCAGCCCAGTGATTTAGTGAATAGGATGGGAGGCTATCTGAGTGATCCAGTGCCCAGAGACCTGGGCCTCCTAGTTGTGAATGGGGGAGCAGTAGCTGACAAGATGCACTTGTTCTGCTTTGCTTTCTGCCCTGCATTGAGAGAGAGGTGGTGACTGGCCTGAGGTTCTCTTCATTACTTAGATCTGACATAGCCCTGTTCACTCACAGAGCTTAAAGTGCTGTACAGATGAAGGTTGATATCATTATCCTTGTACAGACATGAAGGCAGCAAAGTGAGATGATTTGCCCAACTCAGATAAGAAGTCAGTGGCACATCCAGGAATAAACAGAACCTGGATGTCTTGGGCCCCATTGTCTCCACTGGACCATGCTGCTTCCCTTGGCTATAAGGTGAAATAAAATGTTTTACACTTGCCCTTTCCTATTTTTTCTCCTCTACAAGGCTTGTGAGGTGCAGATCCCTAGTTTCTACTGACAAAGGAAAACTCAGTTATTCCCAGGGCTTGCAAAGAAGCCGGTCAGCATTTCTATTGAATCCCGCCTTAGCAGGCAGTGAAGAATGATGCCTTTGCCAGCTACCCTGTCAAAGCAAGATTCCTCTAATCTGCTGCACTGAAATAAATATACATGCGTATTCATATCTGACACATACATAACAATTAAGAAGTAACTGATGATGTATTTGCTGAAAGAGTAATTATGAAAACATTATTGTGGGAAGGTAACTGTACAATCAATGGATTGCTCTTGGGCTCATCTCACATCATACTGAATCATGGCTATGTAATTATATATATATGTG
>NW_017729025.1:20212578-20213864 GCF_001723915.1 Gavialis gangeticus | reverse complement strand
AGTAACAAATAATCCTCAGTGGGTTTGTACTTACAGGAGGGAGAAGGTAGAGCAGTGCAGCATGATACTGGCATCAACCTCAGTGAAAAGATCTGCTTAAAATCTGATGACACCATTAGCATTGATTTCACATGCAATAACTTTTTGATTTCCTGAATGGATCCTCCTAGCCTTTTGAGGGGTAGCTTTCAACACTGTCCAGAGAGCCAATTATGTACTTTTGAGATGCTACATATTTTCATAAGTGCATGAAGCCTCTATTGCTACTTCATCTTAGCAAAAAGAACCTCAATGTATCATGTCTGGCTAAGCCTAGGTAGGTGTATTATTGGCTGCAATACACTATTACTTGACTTGCCTTCCTCCTTTCAGAGCAAACACCACTTCACTTGCCCTGCTAATTACTTTAAGCATTAAGGAATGCATGTTTTGTGCTGCTATTGCTATAACTTGACTGTCCAATGCTCTCCCTTCAGGCTGCTGAATGTAATGGATGCTCCCTGGCCCAATAAAAGGTATCACCCTAAGCAATCCTTGCCTGTCAGAGGACAAATGCATTCACCATATCTTTAGAATGGAAGGCTGCACTCAGATCTGCAAAGGCAACCCTCTGCTTGGATATCCTGCTTTCCTGCATGGGAACCGTGCATCTAGCAACAACAGATACACAACCCAGCTACCGCTATGCAGTTTGGCAAGGGAAAATTTGCCCTGAGTAACATGTTGAAAACTGCAATCAATGCAGGGCTGTATGAAGAGCAGAAATTCCTGTGAATTCCTGGAAACTCGTACACAGCAAAACAAATGAGAGCACTACCAAAACTGTTCTGTTTCCCCTAAAAGACTTAACTGTTACAGCCATCACCACTGCCCCATGTGTTTGTCTTGTCCACCTGTCTTGACTTTCAGACCCATTTCTGTAAGGCAGGGGCTGTCTTTTTGTTACCTATCTGTGCAGCGCCTAAAACCTTGGGGCCTGAGTGTTGTTTGGAGTTCCTAGGTGCCATCATACTATGGCAATTAAATAGTAATAGTGGGAAGATTCAGTAAGACCCTCTTGCTTTTTTTATGAAATGCTATGCCTACGTTTCAGTTTTCCTTCCTCATGAAATAATTTCTATTTAAAGTTGTCTCTTTCTGAGAGAATAGCTCTATACCTTTCTTAAACAACAGGGCTAGGGACAGAAGTTACACAAAAACCAGTTTAAGTGATCAGAAACAAGTTTAAACCTGCACATAAATCAGTTTCAAAATAGCCCAAACTGGTTTATTTTAAGATAAAACTG
>NW_017729025.1:20206043-20207578 GCF_001723915.1 Gavialis gangeticus | reverse complement strand
CAGAAACAAGTTTAAACCTGCACATAAATCAGTTTCAAAATAGCCCAAACTGGTTTATTTTAAGATAAAACTGGTTGAATGTAGTATCAGACTGAACTGATTTGGGTCAAACCAGTTCATGGAACTTCTGTTCCAGACCCATTCCTGGTTTAAGTTAAACCAGAGCCCACCAGCATCCCAGCATGCTTTTCAGCCTTGGGCTGGGCTGGACTGGGGTGTCTGCTCCAGAGAGCAGGGCTGGCTCTGCCCCTCTTCCCCCTAGCCAGTCTGGCTGGCTGAGAAGGAGGTGGAGACTGCAGCCAGGAGACAGCAACGTCTGCCTGGCTTCCCCCGGCCGTCCCCGCTCGGCGCTCCCTCCTCAAGCTGGGATTCCCCCCCCACCCCAGCACAAACCCCGGTGGCATGGACCTCAGCCAGCATCTGATCACAGTCACGCCACCCCCACGCTAGTTAATTCTGAAAGCTGTCTATGCGTGTGCATCTCCAATTTCACTGGGACAAAGGCAGACAGATCAGTGTCTACTTAGGACTTTTTGGAGCTAACCAACAGGTCCGCTGGTAATGTCCCTCTATTCTTCCTTAAAAACACTTTGCAAAAAGCTTTTCAGAGGGAGACTGAAAGCTCAGTATCATCAATAGATGCATGCAGTCCACACAAGCAGTCCTCCCTCCCCAACCCTCTTGTCCCAGAGTGATAGCCAGGGCCCAGGGACTGGGCTTTGGCAACACTTGAACAACACTTTGTCCCCGCCCCTTGAATAGCATGGTGGGGGAGGGGAGAAGCCTGGCAGGGGCTGCTTCCCTCTCCCCCTCCAGGCACACCTCAGTTGGGGACTGTGCAGGCCAGGGTGGGGAGTTAAATCCCTCCCTAATCATAGCATCCTGCAGGGGCCGAGCCATGTCCCCCCTCAGCTCAGCACTTGTGAAGGGGAGGGAGGGCTGTTCTTCCTGCACTGCAAGCATGTGTATGTACTTCCTAAATCAAAAGTGAATGTCTATCCACTTGCAAATCGATTCAATCTCTGCAGGTTAGACTAACCTGCAAAGATTGAATCAATTCAGGCTCAGGCTTTTTTAAGTCTGTCCCTAGCCCAGCTCTACAGTCATATTAAGGGCCCAACTCTTAGACTGGCTCAATCAGTGCCAACTCAGGATGTTCTGACTCCTATTTTTTGAGCTTGCTGTGCTTGAAATGGATCAGACCCACAAGCCTCCAGCTATTAGACAGCCAAAACTTTATCCCTGTCCATCTCCTATCTCTTTGTGAGAACAGAGATTAGCACAGCCTTCTTGTTTTTCTCGTTGTTGTTGTTGTTGGCCTGTGAGACAGCCCACACTAAGAGAGGGAGTGGTAGGCTTGACTTAGTATTTATACATTTTAGAAAGAAAAGAAAGTGCAGGGAATAATGTTTATGTGCAGGGAATAATGTGCCTTTCTGTATCCATCCTCCATCCTCTTTCCATGAGGGTAAACACATTAGACTCCTAAAAGTCGAACATGAGTCAGCAATGTGGGGAGGTGGCTAGGAAGGCCA
>NW_017729025.1:20202223-20206032 GCF_001723915.1 Gavialis gangeticus | reverse complement strand
GGTCCCTTCCGACCCTAGAAACTATGAAACTATAAGTAGGGACCTCTGAAGATTGCATCTTCTCCAAACCTCTGTCTGAGGCACTGTCTTATCCAAACTGTCCCATACAAATCCTTGTCTTATCTATTACATCAACCCTGTTGCACAACTACGAGACATAGCACCATCACCTGCCACAGATAAAGCATGAGGACAACAGTGGCCAATGTCTTGCTGCTGTGAAACTTGCTAACATACATTTGAGAGATCCAAGACATCCATGCCCCCTGCTACAGAGGAAGGCAAAGTCCACGCAGTACATACCAGTCAGACCTGGGGGTAAAATTCCCTGCTGAAATGGTGATAGGTCTGACCCTGAGCAGAGGGGAAAGTCCCTCTAGCCAGGAATCTCCAGGTTTTAGTCCCAGCAGCGCTGGCACATCCCAGTCACAATCCCCAGCCTTGGCTGCAGCCAACCCCTATGCTTTTAAGGAAGAGGGAAACAACCACCCCAACACCTTTAGCAACAGAAGGCGGGGGAAAAAATTCTGCCTGGCCCCATAAGACAACTAGCAATGCCCAGAAGCAAAGGAAATACTAAACACCCTCTACTCTGCTCTGCCACCTGGGGATTATTAAGTCTGCTTCTGGGAACTCTCACAGGGGCTTGTGTCTACCTACCTACCTGCTATGCTGTGCCTTGAATCTACTATCTACTTATTAACTTATGTTTTATGCAGCCCCCAAGATTACCTGTGGTTCCCCACACATGGGAATACTGTGAGAGACTGATCTTTGTTGCCCGGTGCCAGTCATCTGACCCGAGAGCACTATGGAGGGATCATCTCCCTGTCACAAGGCAGGAGTTAGTGTCTCCTGACTCCCATGAACCAACCAAAGGCCCCAGACACAAACCAGTTAGCAGAAAGTACAAACAAAGCTGCTGGGCGTAGAGGTCAGGCCAAGTCGTTTTCAGCGCTCTAACTAATGAGAGGCTTATTTTGGTCATGTTTGGGGATGTGGTCATGTGCCATCACGTGTGGCTTACGAGCCTAAACAGCCTTCTGACCACATCTCCACTTCCCCAAATGGTTCCTGTCCTTGCTGAAAGTCTAGGTGCCAAGCTGGATCTTCTGCCTGGAGCTGGTTTGGTCCATGTGTTATTTGTCCTTGTTGGTGACTGGGTGACTCCTGTGTTGCTCCTGTCGGCCACATTCCTGGGTCCTAAACAAGGAAGCCAGGCAGTAGAGTCCTTACTGGTTTTCTTTTGTTTTTTCCCATTCTTGGTGGAGGACTGCTCCTCAGAAGTGGTTATGACACGTGATCCTAGTGAGGATGGCTTGGTTGCACACCACACACTGCTTTTTGAAATCTAACACCCCCACTTTTAATAGGGGCAATAAACATTCCTGTCATATTTCCTCCATTCCAGTTTCCTGACTTATGCTTTAGTAACTGTCCTATAGCAAGTTCTTTTTGACTTGGAACAGGGCCACACTGCAGGCTGCAGTGTCGTACAGGCACATGGGCTTGTTTTAAATGAGTTCAGGGCTCGGAGCCATTGGGCTGCAGCAGCGTGTGGCTCTGCATGGTCTAGAGCGCAGCTTGTTTAAAGCTGGCCCAGGTATCGCCATACTCTACTGCAGACTGCAATGCGGCGTGCCCTCAGTGATACCGCCAGCAGTTCTGCCCGCAGGGCATTTGCAGGATGGGACTTATAACACACTTTTTTTCTTTGCAGATGCTGCAGGAATTTGACATGTGCTTCATAAGCAATGGCAAAAACAGAACAGGTTCATTCTTCCTAGGTTTTTGCCCCAAAGCCTTGCCTCTCGGGTGCACTTAATCATTTATCAAGGCTCATCCACTTCATCGTTATCCCCCATTTCCAGCTGTCTAGGCTATATCTGCAGAGCGCACGTGCATTCTTGCTTCCGGCCAGTGGCATACTAGTGCATGCCAGCAGTCCACCCTGGCACATACATCTGCCTCCCAGAGGCTTTTGCCACTACTTGATACTTTGCTGTGAAATTCCTTCCCAAATTGTTAGTATTCTGTCTTTTGGACACATGCAGCCATTTCTCAGTGCCTTTGCCAGATCGGGCAAGCCCTGAACAGACATACAGTCCATGACAATACCTACTCACAACTGGATCTGTCATATGTCTTACCTGGTACTGGCTGCAAAACAGATTCATTTAAAGCCAAAAGGGACCACTGCTGTCATCTAATCTCTCCTCTTCTAATGATGCACACCATAGCATTTACCGAGTTAATTTCTGCCTCAGCACCAGTAGCTGAAGTCGAATGAATGCATCTCTCCTAGAAAAGCTTCCTGTCTTGATTTCAAGATTTGCAGATATTAGAAGCACAAATTGTACAGGAAAAGCTCAGCCAGCTCCAGGAAAGATTAGCAATCTCCTGAGAATGCCAGTGGCTGTAGAGATTCCTAGTCTGATTCCACCCCCCATTTTTTTTATTCTAGATCATAGACTTTCTGATAAGCTTGAATACATTATCTAATATATTATTAGATAGCAAGCTTTAGGCTTGCTATCTAAGCCAAACAGAAAATCCAAACTTTTATGAGGTTTGCTTTTAATCTAGCTTTAACCACATTTCTGACAGGAGCAATGTTTAGTAATGCCTAATACAACTTATAATTCACTTCTCTTCAGAGCACAGTGTAGGTAACAACACCTGTAAGCTCCTGTTGCCTTCCCCTGCCAGACTTCAGTTCCTGTCCCAGAGCATGTGTATATTTAGAGCAATCATTTTACACCAAATCTCACATCTTTCACCACCGCCCTCTAAATAGTTTTGCTAGGACTGGCTGGCAGGAATATCATGACAAGCAGATAAGGCAGGAGCATAAGAGAGACTGAGCATCTGCCCAAGGGAAGAATGGCACAGACTTCAGGTTGCTCTGGGCCTTGGTGCAAAGGTCTTAAGCCCAGGGAACTGGGCTGAATATACAGGAAGAGAATGAATAAGGGCCTAGGGAGATCCTTAAAGACTGAAGCTGTCCTTCGGCAACAAAAGAAGTGGGAGGGAATGTGGATGACTGAAGGGGTTGAATATGTCATTTTTCTGGACCTGTGACTGCAGCCCTCTGGAAGGACTTCCTACATAACAGATAATGGCTGTGGCCACAGTCACTGCCGTTCTCATGAAGCAAACTGAGGTAGAGAG
The DNA here is from genome assembly GCF_001723915.1 of Gavialis gangeticus. Classification (NCBI taxonomy): domain Eukaryota; kingdom Metazoa; phylum Chordata; order Crocodylia; family Gavialidae; genus Gavialis; species Gavialis gangeticus. The sequence goes on along the minus strand of NW_017729025.1, from coordinate 20,202,861 downwards.
AGTTGCATGATTGCCTTGCTCCAGGTACCGAGCAGGGGGGAAATGTAGCAGGTGGGTCCCTCCCTTCTAAAGGGCTGAAGCCCAAGCTCAAACTTCGGCACTTAGCCCCTCTAGCAAGTCCCTCCTTTGGACTTGGACTGGATCCTTAGCTCTGAGAAAGTGGGGCAAGAGCAGGAGGGCTCTGTGTGACTTCAGACTTGGATGGCTGCAAGGATGGCATGGCCACCACAGCTCTGTTTGTATAATAAAGTGACAGCTCCATCTGCCCCCGGGAAGTGGAGTGTGTCTTTACTCTGCTGTGTGGGTAACAGCAAAGCTTATATTTGCCTAGCAGATGAGAGCTGCAGTTACTACCCTCTTAGGCCCTTTTCTGATCTTAAGTGTTTATGAGCCAGCTTGGAAATGATGTTAATTTTATAACTAGGTTTGTTTTTCTGCTCCCTTAAGTTTGATTTGTGACTGAGCACTGTTCCTATAGGTCTGAACCTGCTCCCCTGAGAGCCAGGAGGAGTTCAGACCTTGGGCCTAAAGGGAAGCCCCCTTTGTTACGTCCTCCTATTGCTTCTGTGCAGCCGGCATCCTGAAATACTTCCATTTAGTGACCAGGTCACTAAATCATTGGATGCAGGGGTGGCAGT
>NW_017729025.1:20201525-20202212 GCF_001723915.1 Gavialis gangeticus | reverse complement strand
TCAGGTCCCTTCCGACCCTAGAAACTATGAAACTATTGTCTGAGAGTTTTTTACTCGCATTGCTCCCCCTCAGTCAAGAATCATAAAACAGTGGGACTGGAAAGGCCCTTGGGAGGTCCCCTCATCCAACCTCCAGCTCAAGACAGGATCCTCCCTGTCTAAACAGTCTCACGCAAGTGTATGCCTAACTTGCTTTTAAAAACTCCCAAGGATGGAGATAGTATCCATGTGAGACGTGTGTGCCCCTGACACTTTAAAGCAGGCTAAATGCTTTTGCACTGCTTTAATAGTGTCAGTGTTTGCACGCCTTGGTGATGTATTGCACGGTAATTCCAGCCGCTGTAGGAAATTCAGCAGCGTAATGTGCTGTAAATGACTTGGGGCGCAGCAAACTAAAACCCCTTCGAGAAGTTTGTTTGCCCCTACAGCTGTGCAGCCAAGCACCGGGCTCTGTGCAGCTCTGTGGCTCTCCAGGAAGCCGGGCAGGCATCCTGGTCCCAGCCCGGGAAAGCAGCTCTGCGCAAGAAAAGCATTGAGCCTGATTTTTTAGTTCCCCCCCTGGAGTCTGCCTGAGCTGCGCGGGGGCCTGGTGCTTCCCTCCAGGGCTGCAGTGCCCCCCAGGACTGCCGGAGCCAGATGCCTGTGAGCAGTTGCCATCTGGGGAAGGCCGCAGCTGCTGTGGAGGGA
>NW_017729025.1:20195150-20196525 GCF_001723915.1 Gavialis gangeticus | reverse complement strand
TCCGCCTGCCCTCGCCCTCCCCTCCCCGCCACCGCAGAGGCAGGTAAGTGTGGGGTGTTTAACAACCCACTGCTTCAATGCAGAGCCCCCATTTCATCTACACACATCCTCTGTCTCCAACCTCTCTAGGTAATCTCTTCCAGTCCTTCACCAACATCTGCATTAGAAAGTTCTGGTTAGCACCCAGCCTAAATGTCCCTTGCTACAGTTTAAGACCGTTACTTCTAGTTGTGTCCTCTGCAGGCACAGGGAATAGTCGGTCACCATGCTTTTTATCACTGCCCTTCAGGTATTTGAAGACTGGTCAACCCCCCCAATCTTCTCTAGAAGAATTCCAGTTCTTCCAACCTTTTCTCAAGTCATAAGTCATGTTTCCTTGGCCCCGATGCATCGGATCATGCATGTTGGTAGTTCCTGCCAGCTTAGATGCTGTTCACCTCAAGGACATTTTCCTAGTCCTTTCTTTTCTTTACCCTCTTGCACTTGTCCACTTCCCTGCACTCAATTCGCCTACTATGGGTAACAAAGCTTAAGTTGACAACAGATGCTGAGCTTTGAACTCCCAAGAGGAGCAATGTTGTTCCTGCCTACCGGATCAGAGGCCCTCCCCAGCTGCACCTCCACTCCTCCAAGGCCTGGTTGCAGTTTGCACAAGAAATATTTCTCCTTACAAGAAAAGTGTCCTCCTTACATATTCCTGGCACGACGGTGGAGGAGATACGTCAGCCTCCCGGCTTCCAGGCTGAGTGCACCTATCTCAGCCAGGACATGCTGAGGGCAGCAGTTCCTAGACAGTCATTCAGTCCTGGCTGGTCTAGAGCCTCAATTTCAGAGAATGTGTGCTATAACCTACTGCTAGGGGATGGCAGGATGTAGAGTAGCCAGCTGAAAAGGAAAACAGGGTGGTCAGTAAGAGCAGTAGGACTTAGAGAAGAGACAAAACAGAAGTATCAAGCCACTGCCCTAGGGGAAGTCTTGGTCTTCCTGGTACACAGAGCCATCCCTTACGGTACAGAATGGCAGGTCCCCGCACGTCAGGCAGAGCTGAATCTATAGTTGTGGCATTATAGTCATTGTTTAAATGAGTGTAAGACTGAACCTGCAGCTGGATGTCCCTAAGTACTCGAAGTGGGGTGGGGGGTGGCAGCTCGGACTCTTCCATTCAAGTTTTCTTGGCTCTATGATACAGAAGGGATTACAACATGCAAAAACAGCTCCATGTAAAATGATGTGATCAATTGTACGTTACTTTCTTGTCTTTAAAATGCATCTATTTTATTTCCTGACTGATTAGTCTATTATGATGATGATGTGAAGAATCCCAGAGACTCCCTATTTCAACACAGGACAACTGGCTTTTTTCAAAGCCAGTATA
>NW_017729025.1:20179868-20190150 GCF_001723915.1 Gavialis gangeticus | reverse complement strand
ACTGAAGGGATTACAACATGCAAAAACAGCTCCATGTAAAATGATGTGATCAATTGTACGTTACTTTCTTGTCTTTAAAATGCATCTATTTTATTTCCTGACTGATTAGTCTATTATGATGATGATGTGAAGAATCCCAGAGACTCCCTATTTCAACACAGGACAACTGGCTTTTTTCAAAGCCAGTATATTCAAGGCAAAGAAGTTCTGTGATTCTTTAAAGACTCAAACCAAGGAGCATAACTTCTGACAGCTATGTGGAAGGTAGAATACTTCTCTGAAGAAGGCATTAAAGGCCAGATTCTGCTTCACCTAACTCCATGCTCTTCACAATGCCTTGGAAAACTTGCCAAGATAGTAAAATCTCAAGGAAGAGTAGAAGAATTTGGCCCTTACTTCTGATTCTCAGCTTGCTGAAGTCAATGAGGGCAGTATCAGGCCTTTAAAGGTTTATTTCCCTGGCTGTATATTCTACACAAACTGCCAGATTTCACATCAGGGATGAGCTCCAACTCCCACTATAAGTGAATAAAGGCAAGTTGACCGCACAGCCGAGTATGCAGACTGACCTTCCAAGATGATTAATACCCTAAAACATTCACTCTTCCCAAATCAGGGGGTAATCAACACTAAGAAATTACTGACACCACTTCTGACTAAACAAACTTAACATCTTTCATGCTAAAAACAGCTTTACATTGGAGTTTAGCCATCTTCAATGAATTACTTGTAAGGCCCGAGTATGGTCAAACCAACATTAGCTGAAAAAGATTTACACAAACCTTGTAATCTAATAGTTGAGTTTACTTTATGAGAGGGCCACACCAAAAATAGTAAAATGTGATTTCAGCTGACAAATCTCTAGTAACTCATAAAAAAAACAACCCTGAAAGCGAGCGTGGGACTTGCAAGCACTCAAGCAGAACTAGTACAGTTTTAGCATTTAACTTTTAAGGTTGTACAAATAGCAACTTCAAAAATAACGAATGCAGCAGCCCAATAAAGCTCTGAAACATGACGCATTTCATGATGCTAATTAAACTGCATGGATTTTCTGCACTGTTAATACAAGTACATCAGCAGCAAGTGTGGGAAGAAGCTCATTTGCAAAAAAAATAATCTCTGGCTTAATCTCTTTTGGAGCTGGCACTTTTCTTACTCACTCTTTGGCATAACAAGGTGTATAACTTAAGCAATAATTACAGTTAGGTTGGAGCCAACATTTTGTACTTTTGTACATAACAGGTAGTAATGATCAGAACAGTGTATGTGGCAGTCACTGAACGCAACTAAACCTTCAGAGTTTCTTGCTTCATAAATTTCATATCTGAACTGTTCCCTCTCCGGGATGGTTTTTGGATAATGTTTTTCTTCTTGCCTGTCAAAGATGCTAGCTCTTTCTCATTCAATGCACAGACTAGCTAGAAACTCAATGCAAAAGCCCTGCTTCAGATAATTTGGGTTTGAAGTTAGCATTAATGACATGGGTCGAATGATGGGATTATTGGAATTTAGTCAGAGAGACAAATCTTAATTATTATCAGGTTTTTCTAGAGTAGTCCTACCACTCATAGGAAAGATATGTGGGATCTCATTTGTATATCTCTTTTAAACATTTGAGCGATTGATCCTTATCTCATAAACTACCAAAATACGGCATTTTGGTGCCAAGCACACATTCCAAGGTGCTATATATATTGCGGACGGTATTTATTGATATGTAATATGCATACATACAGCATTCCTCTTGTAATAAATCCCCTGTAAAAATACCAATGTACATATTTAACGCAAAGCACTCACACGAGATTCCTTTACATTTATAAATCAATGTTACTGCAGTCAAACAGCTGGGTGCACACTGCAATGCTCTGAAGCAGTTTAGGGCTGTGGCTTTAATTTCCTTTAAGCAGAGTTTCACAATGCCTGCGTTTGGGTTCTCCTGTGCGGTGCAAAGAGTGGGGAGGAGGGAAAGCAACGTGTATGCTTGAAATAGAGATGGTTGAATGGTGCAAATGCACAGGACTCCAAGCGGATCCTTCCCTGAAAGCATGTGAAGTTTATGCACAAGTGCTAAATCTCCCGTCTCAGGAAACCACATCAGAGCGCTGTCAAGCATGTGTTAAACTCACTAATCTCTCATAAATCTGTTTCTCTCTAAGCACGAGACCTAGACAAAAATGGATATCAGATGCAGAAGTTTTAGCTGTGGGCACAGCTTCATACATGGTTGACTTGTGTAAAGTACCTTACTTTAAATCTTTCCTCATTAGGTTTCTCTAGAAGCAGGGGGGTGGTGCGCACGGAGATGTATGCTTCACTCCTCAAGGGTGGTAGCTGCTGGCATGACAGTTATAATCTGACAAGTTATTACACCAAAGGACACCCAGAGCTAAAGTTCCTCGTTTAAAAATCCCTTTAATTTACTGCAAAGTTGTGCGAACTGCATTGCAGAAAAAGGAGGCAGAGAGAGAGGGGGGAGAGAGAGAGAGAGAGACTTAAACAAACTTACCCAAAATAACTGAAGTTCTCTAAAGTTGCCCTGAAGTTGAAATAGCCCAGAACACCAGTCCAGAGCCTGCCCAATCTCTCTCTCTCTCTCTACTGCATTTGAAGTGAGGGCTGTGCAGAAATGCAGCAAAACAATTTTCCTTCTATGTAGACTGGGGCGTTCCTCTACACTCAGAGAGGGAAAGGCTAAGCCCCAATGAGGCTTGTTGCCATAGCCTAAGCCAAAGAGTGCAGTCACAGATCACACCGCCTGTGAAACCCAATCCCTTCTGTACTAAGGAGCTGCTGTGCTGCTTCAGCTAGGGCAGGCTCCGCAGAGAGAGGCCGTACTCGTTGCACGCTCGGATTGACATAGAGAGGGAGGTGATACATGGCTTTCAGCGTGCAGTTTGCTCACAGCGCCGAGCACTAGGATGTATCCAGGGAGAGATCCAGCCCAGTTTCTTGTGACTGCAAATGCATGGGATAGGAAAGTGCCAAACAAACCCCCCTCTTCCTGAGATTCTTCCCCAGCCTTGCCTTGGGGGATGCGTGAGTCACCAACCATACATATATACCAACAGATGTGTCTGTACTAGGTACATGTTGCTTATCACAACACTCGAGTTCACACATTCACTTCAAGGCTGCTCTGTTCAAGTCTTTAATTGTCAGTTCTGCATAGCATCAAAAAATTGAATGCTGGCATTAGCCGACCTGACTGTATCCTGCACTTGCACCACTGAAGTGATTTAAAGCCAGGGAGTGTCAGTCGCCTTCATGCTGCCTTGGCAAAGCATCCGGATACTGGTGTAATAAATGAGGGAAGGTGCTTAGCACTGGTGGAAACTGGTCTATTCAAGTTCATGGCCCCTCCTTCTGTTCCCCCATTTGCAAAAGCAAGACTTCTGATAACCTGACAAGAAAAAAGCAAGCTGCGAGCGATCGGCGCAATGGGCTGGTGTTTGCTCCATCCAGAGATTTTACTGATCTTTGTATGTTGTGAAGCAGGCAGGAGCCCAGGGGAGGCAGCAAAATGCAAACTAGAAAGAAACAGGAACTTGGGAGTGTCCTGTAGTGCAGCCCGCTGTTTTCCCAACACACCAGAGCAGAACAAGAACAGGTGAAAAATAGGCGAGTGCCGAGGAAATGATCGTGCTTGCAGAAGAGATGATTTTGTGGCAGGGCAAATGTTGTATGCATTGCTTATACGGTTTTATACAACCCATTTTAATGATGTTTTGAGTATCTGAAATTCTGCACATTAAATACCCTTAGGACCCAAGTCTAAAAAAACCTGGGAGAACGTACAAATGAGCACAGTAATTTGCATTTCCACTTGCTGCATTGGCACATGGAAAACAGGCATTTGCTACTGAAAATTGGGCACATATTTGTGTGTCTATTTTGCATGCACTAGTACAGACCTCACTTGAGAACCAGGTCTTAAATAACAAACTATGAAACCAGCTCTGCATGATGCAAATCACACCAGAAGGGAATGTGCCTCTCTGCCATTCATGTAAAGACGCAGTCCCTCTTCTAGCCAGATTACCTGCTAAATCAAGGGAAAACAGAAGATTACAGAGATGGAGGTAGCAAATGTAGGAAGGTTTTGAAAACAAGAGGACAAGAGGAAGGTTATCTGCTTTTTCAGGCATATGGTATACATGGGACATATAAAACCCAGTAGGTTTTATGAGAGGCGTTTACAAAACTGTGAAGAAGGTCTTAGATACAGAGACCTGGAAGGGAAGGAAAAAACCAGGGAAGGACTCAGGTTTGGTGAGCTGTATTAACATGAAGTAAAAACAGGGAACTGAAGATATGAGATGGGGTAGGAGAGAGCTCCTTGAATGTTCATAAGGGTTTCCCTCCCGTGCCTCCTCTGCAAGCAAACTTGAAGATCCTAAACCAGGGTCTGAAGGGTGGCACAGGCCCAATTCACTGAAAGCTTGGTCTGGAAACCATCCACACCTAAGGTGACTCACCCCCTAATAATCTAAAGGATTACATGGCTATGTGCAGGTATCAGAGGCTGGGCTGAACATCTCAGACCTTGACATTTCCTGTTTGAAATATTAAAATACAACATGGTGCAACCTTCTGGAATAGGCAGTCGGGATCATGTTATCATGGAGACAAATATTTTTAGCACTAAACATCCAAATCCAGGAAGCAGAAGCTGACGGCATTGAACAGCTCAAAGAAAGCTCAGCTAGATTCAAAAGTTTAGCCAGTCACTATACATATACATTTGTGCATATATATACACACAGAGTGGTTGAGCAGGACTTGGTTGCACATGTAAAGCCAGCAGCATGATTGATTTTTCATTCCACAATTTATTCAAACTGTTTTGTTAAATATTTTGATTTTTTTTTTTTAAAGAATGTCAAACACACACAAGAAAAAAAGTTTTGACTCTGTTGTTGGCAGGCTGCCTGCTTCTGCAAACACAAGTTCCAGGTGAATACATATATAAAACTGTATTCTCAATTTCGGGGTGGTGAGACTCTGCTTTTTGGTCAGTTTATCTGTAATAAGTTCATCTCAGAACAAAAAAGGGTAATCCAGATCTTGTATCTGTAGTTCTCAGCACTGACTTCAATTGCTTTATTGCAGATTTGCTCTGGTGGCCAATGTATCCAGCATCTATATATCTGTATTACATTGGCACTATATACCTGTATTACACCGGCACTGAACCATTTGTATGTTGTCTCAGTTAGACAGAGAGGAGGTTTTTTCTGAAAGCTTTGACAAAAACGTGACACACCTCAAACCAGTCTCGGATAACTACCACCCCTTTGTGAATGCACCACGCAAAACCTCCAAGAGGCACATAACTCAAGGCTCAGAACTGAGTGTATAGCAGTGTTTACTCCCATGCTAGCAACCAAATACAAAAAATACCAGAAAATGTTTCAAAGAGATCCTTTCTCACAAGACACTATTGCAGCAGGGATAGCCTTAACTAACAAGCTCCAAGAAGAAAGGCAATGGAAATGGAAAGAATTGATTGAAGGAATAAATGACCCACGCAGGAAAGCATGGTTAACCATTCGAAAGCTGAGTAATAACCCAAATAAAGTACAGCAATACCACAACATCACACACAGCCAACCAGGTGGCTCACCAGCTTCAACTCAACAGTAAAGCTTTGAACAAACAGCCTAAAATACAGATTAGACGGCAAACTAATCAACACATCAATTTAGCATGCCTCATTGATTTGGATCACTGTCCCTGATTCGATTTGGCCGAATCCGAAGATTTGATGCTGATTCGGAGAATCAGCGATTCTGACATAGACACAGCTTTAGAAGTTTTTTCTCCATATCTCTAGGTAGCAGTGCACCTTGTGAATGGTGAGATGCTGGGGTGCATGGAGCATCCCACAGGAGTGTGGGGCGAGGGGCCCGCCACATGCTCAGCGGTAAACCCAGAAGTGGACTGGAAGTACTTCTGGTTCGCTTCTGGATCTGCTGGAGAGCGTGCGGGGGGCTCCCCACGTCCTCCAGCTCAACGATTGGCCAGAAGGGGACCTCAGGTGCCCCCCCAGACCCAGGAGGCACCAGTCACTGAACTGGTGGGGTGCGGGGGGGGCCCCCAGTGTGCTCCCTGGTGGACCCAGAAGTGGACCAGAAGTGCTTCTGGTCCACTTCCAGGTCTGCTGCTGAGTGCGCTGGGGAGCCCCCCGCGCTTCTGTGGGACACTCCATGCACCCCAGCATCTCAGCACTCACGAGCCCCTGCTACCTAGAGGTATGTAGAAAAAACATTTAAAGCTGTCTCGCTGTCCGAATCAACAAATCTTTCTGAATCTCTCCGATTCGATTCGGAGAGATTAAAGGGTCCTCTGATTCAACTCGGATTCAGAGATTCGGCCACTGAATCAGGCTGAATCTACGCCGAATTGAACAGGGACTGAAGCTTCGCACAGCCCTAATATGTATACCTGTCTTTATATAATGTCCTGCCATCCCTCTGACTGTAGCTTAGACAGGTTGAGTTTCTTCAGCAGGTGTCTCAGCCTGGTTAAGTTGGTCAGCTCAGAAGTTCCCAGAGCCAATGGCAAAGTCCATTAAGAGTCACCAAGTGTTAAACAGAGGATAATTTAGCTTAATCCATTCCTTTCTTTGTTGCCTGTTTAGCTTAGTGAACCCTAGTCTATGATCCCCTCTCCCCTACAAATGGACTCTCTATATAGGAAACATTCCCAGCAACCTTCAACCTGTGTGTCAGCTGTTTTTCAGAGACTTAAGGTAGAATAGTATCACTCTCAGTCGCCAAATTGGTGTCCACCCACACTTCCCTTGTGCTTTTTACCTTTAAAATTCACGACCAGATATTAACCTGGCTTGTTCTGTTCAAGAACACCTGTGTAAAACTAACATGCAAGGCATATAATTTCACAAATGAGGTGTCCACATGTACAGCAAGTGAAGTTTCAACATTGCCTCTCTCAAGAACTCCTAGCATTGGAGATCAAGTACTAGAATCTAATGTAAGTGTGGAGTAATTCCAGTGCAGTTAATGGGTGCAATTGCAGTGATGTCGGTGTAACCAAGATATGAGTCTGATTCTGAATCTCTTCAAATGTATGCATCTTGTCCCCTGCTCAATGTGCCCTCTGCACTATGGGGTTAGGGACAGAAGTTATACATAAATCAGTTTAAGTAATCAGAAATTGATTTAAACCTGTAACAGAACATAGGGTGTTTGTACACATGCTTGCGCTGCAGCACTAGGTGCTGTGGCATGTGCATGTGTATAAACAGCAAAATGCGCATCAGCACTGAGAAAATGGCAGCAGCATGCTTTTGAACTAAAACACATTGAAGGTGTTTTAGTTCAAAAGTGCACCGCTTTCCTAGCGCTGATGTGAATTTTGCTGTTTATACAAATGTATGTGACGCAGTGCTGGGCACATCAGCTCGCACAAGGAGCAGGCGTGATTAATCAAGTTTGCACTGATGCATCGGATCTCTGGCGCATCAGAGCAGACAAAAGTACACGTATAAATGCCCGCAAGTTCAGTGCATGTAAACCAGTTGCAAAATGGCCAAAACTGGTTTAAGATAAACCTGGTTTAATGTAGTATCAGACTCAACTGATCTGGGTCAAACCAGTTTATGCAGCTTCTGTCCTAGACCCCTTCCTAGTTTAAGTTAAACCAGAATCCTCCAGCATCCCAGCATGTCCTGTATCCCTGGGCTAGGCTACGTTCTCTGCTCCAGCGAGCAGGACTGGACCTGCCTCTCTGCTCTCTAGCTCAGACAGGGGTGGGGACATGGGCAGACACATCTTGGCAACCCCCAGCTGCGGTCCTGGTGGGCAGAAGGGAAGGAGGGAGGAATTAACTCCCTCCCTGCCCCCTCTGCCTTAACGGGGCCATGCTGCGATGGCATCTGGCCACGTCCCCACCACTGGAGCAACAAGGAGAGAGGAGGAGGGGGTTTATTTCCCCCTCTCCCTTCCCCGTCCCACTCTGAGCTGGCCCGGGTAGCCCGCTACTTGGCCAGCCGCTGCCCGTACATGCCAGGTAAGCTGTACTCCCTGACAGGGCTCAGCGACAGGGCTCAGCTTCCCTGTCTGAGCTGCAGCTGCTGGGGAGGGCCCTGCCCCTGTGGCCCAGCCCAGGCACACAAGGCTGCCTCGGCTGAGGTTGAGCAGGGCAGGGCTGGGCTGTGGGGCAGGGCCATCCCCAGGAGCTGTGGCTCAGTGACAGCTGCCCCTCATGCCCACACTGGGCCAGGCTGGGCAGCACTGCACAGAGCCCCCTCCACACATTACGGCAGTGTGGGGGGGGGGGAGGAGGAGGAGGAGGAAGAGTCCCCCTCAGCACTATACAGAGCCCCCCTCCCCGCCCCATGGTGGGAGGGGGGAGAGGAAGGAGAAGAGTCCTCCTCTGGGGCTGGGCAGTGTTGCACAGAGCCCCACTCCCCATCCTGCAGCAGTGGGAAAGAGGGAGGAGGAGGAGGGGGAAAAGTCCCCCTCCAGGGCCAGGAAGTGCTGCTGTGTGTCCAGATTGCTCCTGGCTGTCAGGGAGCCACTGCTGCGGGCAGGGCTCTCCCCCTCCTCCTCCTGCCCCACTACAGGGGTCTGGCCATTACCTGTGCGAGTAGGCAGCTATTCGATCTGGCTTCGGAGCCAGCTGCTTTGGATGCCAGGGATCCAATCCAGAGCTCCAGACTGGGTTCCTGCTTCGATCTGACTGAAACAGCTCCGAAGCTTTGGAGCTGCCTCGGACATCTGGCCATAGGGTATAATGGGGAACCAACAAAATATCTATAACTTTGTTTTTTGTCTGGTTTGGATGAAACTTGCAGGGGTGGTAGCCTCTGCTGAGGTCACGAGGCTTGCCAAGTTTCAAGAAGATCAGTGCAGGCGTTCAGGGGGAACTTCACCCCAACTTCTTGAAAGAACTTCACAAGAGAAGGCTGAGGGGGGACCTGGTGACCGTCTATAGACTCACGAGGAGGGACCAGAAGGGTTTGGGGGAGACGCTGTTTCCCCTAGCGCCCGCTGGCATAACAAGGAGTAATGGGCACAAGTTGATGGAGAGGAGGTATAGATTGGACATCCACAAAAACTACTTCACAGTTAGGGCGGCTAGGAGCTGGAACCAACTTCCAAGGGAAGTGGTGCTGGCCCCTACCCTGGGGGTCTTTAAGAAGAGGCTGGATGCCTACCTGGCTGGACTCAGTTGAATACCGTTTCTTGTTTTTGGGGTTTTGTTGTTCTCCCGCCCTGGCGGGGGGTCGGGCTAGATGATCTACTAGGTCCCTTCCGACCCTTAATCTATGAAACTATGAAACTATGAAAGTTGGGCACCACACTTCAGGAGGGATATGGCCAGCACGGAGAGGGTCCAGACGAGGGCCAATTGCATGATCAGGGACAGCAGGGCAGGCCCTACGAGGAGAGGCTACAGGACCTGAACCTATTCAGCCTCCACAAGAGAAGGCTGAAGGGGGACCTGGTGGCTGTCTATAAACTTACTAGAGGGGCCCAGGGGAATGGGAGAGACCTTGTTCCCCCGAGCGTCTCCCGGAGTAACAAGGAATAATGGCCATAAGTTGTTGGAGGGTAGGTTCAGACTAGACATTAGAAGGCATTACTTCGCAGTCAGGGCAGCTAGGATCTGGAACCAACTTCCAAGGGAAGTGGTGCTGGCCCCTACCCTGGGGGTCTTTAAGAGGAGGCTTGACATTTACCTGGCTGGGGTCATTTAAGCCCAGTTTTCAATCCTGCCCAGGGCAGGGGGTCAGACTAGAAGATCTACAAGGTCCCTTCCGACCCGACTTCTATGACTCTATGAAAGCAAAACTCACGTCACTGTGTGTGTTAAGGCGCAGTGGGCTGAAAACTGCAGGGGTGGTGGCCCCTGATGAGGCCACAAATCTTGCCAAGTTTCAAGGAGATAGGTGCAGGAGTTTGGGGGGAACTGCCCCTCAAGTTGCGGACAAGCAAAACTTGTGACACGGGTGACAATGTGTGTGTTGAGGCGCAGCAGGGTGAAAGCTGCAGGCCTGCTAGCCCTTGCTCCAGCCATGAAGCCTGCTAGCTGTCAAAGAGATAGGTGCAGGGGTTTCTGGGTTCTGGGGCCCTGAACCTCTGGCTGCTAACACACAAAACTCATGACATGCGTCCTTGTGCAACTGTGTCTGTTTTGGGGCACGGGGGGGGGAAACTACATGGCTGCTGGGCCCTGCTGCAGCCCCCAAAACCTGCCAGCTGTTAAGGAGATAGGGATGAAGGGCCTCAGAACCCCCCTACATCCAGCT
>NW_017729025.1:20177330-20179787 GCF_001723915.1 Gavialis gangeticus | reverse complement strand
AATACACAGTAGCTAGCTACTAGTATCTACTAGATAATTAGTTAATTAGCAATGATTAACACCTACAAAACCACAGACTAAGGAGAGGAAATAATCAATACAGACAATCAACTGCCAGCCCTTTGATCTGGACATGCTGCTTCAGACACCGAAGCATCCAAAGTGTCTCCGGATCCAAAGCACGGTCTGAAGCCTCACACAGCCCTACTGGTCATGCCCCTGTCTGGCCAAGCTCCCTTTTCCCCCCACACTTTGAACCCTGCAGGCCAAGGTGGAGGTTTAAACCCATCCTCAGTCATACTCAGGCCTGCTGGGACCTGGCCATGTTCCCCAGCTTAGCTTCCCCGTGGAAGGGAGGGCTGCTCTTGTGCTTCTGGGTTTCTGTCCTTATCCACTCAAGGCATGTGCCTGCATTTCAGGAATGAAATGTGGATGTCTGTCCACTTGCAAATCAGTTCAATCTCTGCCGGTTAAACTAACCTGCAAAGGTTGAATCAATTGAGCTTGTGCTTTTTGAATGTCTGCCCCTAGCCTAGGTATCTTTGAGAAGAGGTGAAAATCTGTATCTGGACTTTGTAAAAGCTCCCTGCTCTAATCATTGTACTACCAGTGAAGTAAAACCACAAGTATTTCATACAATACCAAATATAGTCTTTGCTGGAAAAGGAAAATGAACGTTAAAAAGCTTGCTTTATGAACTGTGCAGTATTAAAATCTTAACTAAACAAAAAAGAAAACCCAGCATGTTTTTGATGCAGTAATATTATCTTAACTGTTATTCACCCAAATGCTCTGATTATTAAGCAGTGTATACCCACTGTTCAAGGAGGATTACCCCTGTCTAAACCATCCCAGATAAATGTTACTGGGATGCTTAAGGAATGGAGGGCTTTACAAAGAGTTAAACCTTTTGCTGTTTTTACAAGTCAAGATAGCTGTAAGTGCTGTGAGTGTATCACTCACTAGGCAAAGACTATACCCAGTTGAGGAAGTGATTCAAAACAAACCCTTCCTGAGGCCTTTCCCTAAACCTGTCATCCTTTCAGATTTCACCCATGGGCACCCATAGAATCTGCAGAGCAAACACTGGCAAGGGAGGAACTGCGAAGAGATGGAGAATGAGATGTTTAGACAAGACCCCTTGGTTAGAACAACGTATGGCTTTAGAAATGGGATGGGTATGAAGGTCTCAGAGAGCTAATAACAGGCCAGACACCACCCACATCTCAGTCAAAATAGGACTTCCATGATTCTTAAGTGGTGCCCAGTGCACAGCAGGAAACTTTATCCAGTTACTACCAAGTGACATAATTTTAGCACAGACCCAAAAAGAGGTAGTACCTTCCCCAGTCCCTCATTGCTGGATCACTAACAGTCACAGTTTTGCTCTGCTAATTGGCAGACTCAGTGGTTGGTGACCAGAAAAGGCTTAGCTGCTCAGAAATTAAGATGAAAGGGGCAGTTTCTAACTAACAGCTTGACCCAGAAACTCCTTTTCCCTAGGTCTAGGTTGGACTTCCCACAGGATCCCTCAGTAAAAAGGATGGGCCTGGTTTGACTTAGCAGTATTGTGTGGGCACACACTCAGGGAGTCCTTGTGCTACATAGGGCACTTCCCTGATGGATTGTTTGCTTTAGGGTTCTCCCATTGGTTAGCATATACCATACTGGAAAGGAGAGTCCAGGTGTTTTCCCACTTTGTCTTATCTTTTTGAGCTATTAGTGGACCAGGAGGGTGTGAAGACTCAGGAGATGACAATAGGATTAACTGTTCTCTTTCTGTGTTTAGAAGTTGAAGTAGGAATTAATTAATGAAATGACTCACCAAGGCTAAGTACAGACAGTCAAAAAGCCAAAGGCTGAATTGATTCAGTCTTTGCAGATCACTCTAAACTGCAGGGATTAAACTGACTAACAACTGAACACACATTTACTTTTTGCAGCCACATGCCTGAAGTGGCTCAGGCCAGAAGCTGGGGTGCTAAAGCATGCCTATAGCCACATGGGCCGTGTTTGATTCCTCTTCCTGCTTCCCCTGAGGTCTCTGAGATTTGCAGTCCAGATTCATAGCACCAGAACTGTGCAGGGTTGCTCATCACTTCCTTTTCCTGCTTCCAGGTGCCTCTGGGATTTGTAGCCTACACTCACAGCCAGCAATAAGTTTAGCAGGGCAAGGCAGCTTGGTACTCAGGAGACAAGGGGTTTAAGCCCTCTCCCTGGCCCCAGCTGGGGTTTGTTTCATAGTTTCATAGATTTAGGGTCAGAAGGGACCTAGCAGATCTTCTAGCCCGACCCCCCGCCAGGGCGGGAGAACAACAAAACCCCAAAACAAGAAACGGGACTCAAATGAGTCCAGCCAGGTAGGCATCCAGCCTCTTCTTAAACACCCCCAGGGTAGGGGCCAGCACCACTTCCCTTGGAAGTTGGTTCCAGCTCCTAGCTGCCCTAACTGTGAAA
>NW_017729025.1:20163955-20172330 GCF_001723915.1 Gavialis gangeticus | reverse complement strand
GTCCAATCTATACCTCCTGTCCATCAATTTGCTTGGGGATGGTAAGTCTTTGCCTTCCCCTCACCCCCAACCCTTCTCTGCTGGAACAGACAGCACAGCCCAGGCCAGGGTTGGAAAGCATGCTGGGATGCTGGAGGACTGAGACTTTAACTTGAACCAGGAAAGGATCTGGGACAGAAGTTTCATAAACCGATTTGACCCAACTCAGTTAAATCTGATACTATATTCAACCAGGTTTATCTTTAACCAGTTTCAGCAATTTTGAAACTGGTTTACGTGCACTGAATTTGTGTTCTGTTACAGGTTTAAACCAGTTTCTGATGACTTAAACTGGTTTATGTGTAATTTCTGTTCCTAGCCCTAATGGGCGTGTGTAGACGAAACAAGGGCCCTAAATTGAAGTGGTGACTTTTTAAAAACACAGCTTCAATTTAGGGCCCTTTAAACCCTCTTGTTATGCACACATCCAACTTACCTGCCTCTCCGGCAGTGGGGAGGGGAGGGTGAGCTGCTGGCAAGTGGAGCAGTACCTGGGCTGGGGGGTGGGGCTGGTGCTTCCCCCCCTCCCCCCCAAGGTGGCACTCACCTGCAGGCACCTGGCTTGGGCAGTCCCAGGGGGCACCACAGGTGTGGAGGGAAGCACTGGGCCCCAGCACAGCTCAGGCAGGCTCCAGGCGGAAGAAAAAAAAATCAGGCTCACCACTTTTCTTGGGCTGCTGCTCCTTGGCAGAGTTTTAGTTCGCTGTGCCCCAAGTCATTTAAGGTGCATTATGCCACCAAATTTGCTACAGTGGCTGGAATTACTGGACAATACACCACCGACGCCATGCACACGACCCTCATTTCATCTACACACAGCCTATCAGTGTCAAATATCTGCCAGTTACCCCTGTAGCCAGGTGAAGTGTCAGTGAAACTTGATGTCTTAGCAATGTATCTCATAGATAGCTCTGCTCTCTGCATATTGTATCCATGACATGTGGATAATGATGTCCTTTAATTACATTTGAAGATTTTAGGTCCACTGATATCTTAAAAAGCTGAAATGTATATACAAATGGTATATCCAAATGGAATGAAATTCCGTCTACCCCACTGACATCCCATATGCATTCTCAAAATAGGCTTATTTAAGCATTGGCCTTGTACTGGGGTGCATTTCACACACCAAATAAACCGTGCAGTGCCCGTGAGATCCCTACTCGAAATGAACTCACTGAAAAATAAACTAAGTAACAGAGCCCTGTGCAGGTGCATAGGAAACTGTACATTCAATGGCCTTCTGAATTTTACGTAATTTGATTTACCTGGACTAGCTAATCCTACACAGGATCATGGGTAGGACAGGGTCAGTACCTTCTAAGACCAGGCCATAGGATCCCATATCTACTGCCATTAAAATTAACAAGAGTTTTGCTCTTAATTTCAATGATGTGAAACTGGTCTCCTTATCTTGCAGTGCCTTTGGTTTCTCTAACAGAACAGCAGGGATTAACTACCTACTTCCTCAAGGTTTTTCAAGTATACTCTTCAAGAGGAAAGTGCAGTGCAAGAGTAAAATATTCTTACTGAGATGAGCATTAACGCACATCTGGTTCCAGCACAGACATCCGTAAGTCAAATCCATTTGCTTTAGGTGTTGCCAGGGAAAATTCTTTTGAACACTGTGGGTAGATGTTCACACTCTGCTTATAAGGCAAGCAGAAAGACATGATTATGGCATATTTGTCACAGCCACACATGAACCATGGTGTTAGTTTGATTGTGCTGAATCCCCATTATTTTTTAAGTGGGTCTCAAGAATAGTGCTATCTGTGTCTTGGACGGACAATAAGGGAAGGGACTATTTAATTTTTTTCTTTCCTTGTCACTTTTTTTTTAAATAAGTTCTTTGATCTATTAAAAAAATTTCTGCATGGATGCATTTTAGTATGTTTATTAGCCACTGCGTCTAAATAAACTTCCACTGGACACCATTATCCAAGCAGGAACACACCTAGGAGCTAATAATTAACAGCGCATAATTTGATATTATGTAGTAGTGGCATATTCAGTTAATGTTTAATTGTCACAGTGCATATTACTGTGCATTTCTTCGTGGCGAGGAATCAGTGAAATGAGCAAATGACTTTACATGGTTTAGGAAAAGGGATTAAATAGTTCACAAGTATGGCAATACAAAAGTTTGGAGTCAGTCTTCTATATAAACTCAGTAAACATGGAGGTATTTGGAAAGATGCCACTACCATAAAGGGTCTAAAAGTTAAAACCAAATTAGATTTTCTTAGTTTGCAAAGGAGAGGATCTTATACCACATGAGCTGGAAAAGCGGTGAGATGTTTCATTTCTAGTACCCATCCTGAGTCCACTATCTGGGTTTGGTTTTTTCCCTAATCTATTTTTTGCAGAAAAGCTTAGAATTTTTTAGCTTTTTCGCCCCTAAATGCCTTTTTATTACATCTGTCTAGGGATACAATTATTATAGTTTTTTCTAAATATTTTCATAAATTCTTTACAAAAATGTTTCCTACAATGTATTTAGATGTTTAAATTTAGCATATTTTCTGGTATTTCAATTGTTTTCAAAGTAACAAGCTTTCTTTTCTTTCTAGTCTCTCCTCCTTTTGGCTAAGTTGACCAAACACAAAGCAAAGCAAAAATAGGGAAATAATTTTTATAAATATATTTTGCTTTGCTCCTGAGTAGCCCGCGGTTGATTGCTTTCAGTTCATGATTGCATTTTTTTCAGGACTACACACTTAAAAATAAACATTGGTTTAAAAAATGATTAGTGGAAAGTTCAAGTATTTAAAATAAAATAAAAATATCAATACGCATTTCATAAAAAATAATATAAAATGAAGTTTTTCCACTTCATAAGCAGACAAGATAAAATTTTACTTGGAAACGTTCAGATTTTTCTTTTAATCACTGCAGTTGCTTATTGATTTACTAACCCGAATGTTCACAACTGCTACTTGGTCATGCAATCAGATCCACAAAACTGGCCCCTGCAGTCAGACAGAGCCTAGTAAAACTTTACATAGATACTGGACTCCGACTAGGCAGACACATCTGCAGATCAGAGCCTATATTTAATGAGCCCCATTAACAACTCCAGAGATAGCGACATTTAAAAACATTTCTGCTAATGCTTCCCATTTTGTTCTTGGTCTGCTGTTGCAAGATTCGGCAGGAGCGGACTTTACATTTCCAAAAGCAATTGTTAAGACATTAAATAAAAATCTCTCAGGTTACATGAAATGCTTGTGCCTTAAAGAAAACATTTTTTTTAAATATTCTTTCCCCCCAGTAACATTGCTCCTTTCCATACATTTGCTGTCTTATTTGCTGAAAAGGTAGGACAAATAAACTAGAGTCCTTTTTGAGTGATTAAGAATGAATCATGATCCCACAAACTGTCATAACATGACTCGTGCATAAACAGATAAATCATAGTTAAAACAACATGCAGTAAAGAAATTGGTGATGTTGAATTTAGCAGTGTCTATTATAGCAGTCCTCTCAATCAGCCTGCTACACGAGTGGTTAGGACTTACTCCTGCATATGTTTCTGACCGCCCAAAGTCCCACAGGAGTCAACAGAACTATTTTCAAGTATGAGCAGAAGTATCAATCCCTGACACAGTAGAACAAAGCTACACCCCAGGTGCTCATTTATTCTGATTTCAGTGAAGTTATCCATGCCATTACTTAGTTGTTGAGTCCACTGAGATCTTCTTATGCTAAATTTATGTCTGAAGCTGTCTTGCATCTATAGCTGTTATCGTGGGTCATCATGGGGCATGAATTACAGGATCTCTTCTACCACAGCGCTCTACTTGTTGACCCAGCCACTGCCAGGTAAGAGTGTGGTAGATAACCACTTCTTGAAACAGTCTCGTGGGATGAAGTTGCTGGTGCACCCTTCTGTGTTTTTTGCAGAAATAGGCTGTGGCTTTCTGCAGAGGCTCCTATTAGAATGAACCACTGGTTAATGGGAACCATCTGATTAACTACAGATGGGTGTGTCTGCTCTGTAAACTGGCTGACTAGATTGAATGGAGTGAAGCCAGCATCAGCAGCCCTAACATTTTTCATGTGGAGTACTGCAAATGATTCATTATTCAGCCACATAAGTAAAATCGGGGGAATGGAAAATATAAAGGTAAAATTGGTGAGCAAGAGAAATACAGTGGGCAATTCAAAATGGGTTAAATCCTTGATAGGTGTAAATCATAGACTCCTAGTAAATAGGCCTAGAGGGCTTCTCAAAAGCACATCTCATCCATCCTCTCTAAAGCACGTCTCATCCATCTTCCTGCCCCAAGATGGGATCAGCTTACCTCCCTGCAATCACCTTGTCTGTCTGTTTTGCAGCCTCAGGGCCCAAATGCCAACCTTAACTTCTGCATCTTGTTCCCTTGCTCCACCTCATCCCACACTTTACCATGTCTTGTCATATGTCCTCCCCTCTCCATCTTCCCTTTTCCAGGATAAACTAAACTAGTTCTTTCAGTCTGGGAAGCTCCATTGCTGACTGTAGCATTGAGCTTATTTTCCACTGCTGATGATTCAGCCCACAAATAGTATAACACTAGTCTTTCCCTTCAGAACACAGCTCTCCCCTGAAAAGTCACTCTAAAAGTGGTAAGCAGCCAACCTGTGGCCATGAAACCAACCAGTCCACTCCCAAGCTGTGTCTGGGGTTTGGGGTGACAAAGAAGTTTCCCTGCTACTCACTCCTGTCAGCACACTGGAGCCAAACCAACTCTTTATTTTATCATACAATATAAAATAAACGCTAATATATCTTTATTTATTTTATACTATTCTACTCTTGGTGGAGTATATTCTCGCTTGCACTTACTTAATCAATGCAATTCTTAACCAGGTTGGAATGGAAAAGCCAAGTTCTATCTTCCTCGCTCCGCCAGGATGGATTGCTCCTGGGCTTCCCCTTATAACGCTGTCCCATTTGGGAAAGTGTCTTTTGAGTGTGAAATATTTGCTCTTTTAGAGTTGGATCTGTCCTCTAGAAGGCTACCACCATCCTTAATCCCACTGGCTCAAACAGGAGAAAAAGATGCTAAGTACTTTCTACACCAGGGCTGTCCAACCACCAGCCCATAGGCCACAAGTGGCCCACGAGGGAGTTATATGTGGCCCTCAGCTTCCCACCGGCTGCTGCCCCCTCTATCGCTCTTGCTGAAGAACAGCCGGGGGCTCTGAGCTCCCCCTCCCTCCTCCGGCTTCTGTCTCCTATCCTGGCCATAAGGATTGGGGTGGCAGGGTTGGGGTGGTATGGTCTATGGTGCATCTGGGGGGGGGGTGCCAAATATGCATAGTGCAGTGGGTGGAGGAGCACCCACATCATGTAGCCGGGTGGCCTGTGGCTCACTCTGGTGCAGTCCACGTGGCACACAGCTCCAGCCTCTTATAAGTTGGACAGTCCTGTTGTAAGCCATCCTCAGACCCTTTCAGGATGCGGCCCTTGGAGACAGCATTCTGCATCATGAGCAGGTCCAAGGAGGTGATCCTCCCCCCCATATGACACTGGTCAGGCCGCAGCTGGAGTACTGCGTCCAGTTCTGGGCGCCGCACTTCAAGAGGGATGTGGACAACATGGAGAGGGTCCAAAGGAGGCCACTCGCATGATCAGGGGGCGGCAGGGCAGGCCCTACGAGAAGAGGCTACGGGACCTGAACCTGTTCAGCCTTCACAAAAGAAGGCTGAGAGGGGATCTGGTGGCCGCCTGTAAACTTGCCAAGGGGACCAGCAGGCAATGGGAGAGTCCCTCTTCCCCCGAGCACTACCAGGAGTAACAAGGAATAACAGCCACAAGTTGATGGAGAGTAGGTTCAAGCTAGACATCAGGAGGCGCTACTTCACTGTCAGGGAGGCTAGGATCTGGAACAAACTTCCAAGGGAAGTGGTGCTCGCCCCTACCCTGGGGGTCTTTAAAAGGAGGCTAGATAGATACCTTGCCAGGATCGTTTGACCCCAGCATCCTTTCCTGCCCATGGCAGGGGGTCAGACTTAATGATCTGCTCAGGTCCCTTCCGACCCGACCAACCATGAAACTATGAAACAACTTCTAATTCTGTTTCCAGAGCTTCTGGTCCCAAAGCTAATTCCAGAAACCTAGATCCATAACACTGATATAGGCTTAGTCTTGTCCTGCCTATGGATATTTCAAGAGTCCCAGTTGGTCAAGAAATCACAGAAGAAAGACTGCAGCTCCTGCTCCTAAACATCCTCTGGCTCTGCTGCAGGGAATTCACGTCTTTCTATTTAACAGAAAAAAATCAACCTAAAAAACTCAAAGATATTAAAATAAATCCAGTTCATAAGTTAATCAACATTTTTCTTTCCTTGAGCATAAAGAAAATTTAATTTCCTTTCTTAGGTTGTGAGCTTAATTCCTCCCATGTGAAGCCCCTCAGTGCTTCTGTCAGTGCCCCCGTTCATTGAGGAAGAGCATAGCCTACAATGGGAATGAAAAGCCCTCGCTCTACTGTATGATAGGGCTGGTCCTACCCACATAAGCCCTAATTCAGTGGTAGGAAGAGTTGGAAACCATCCCCAGAGCCCTGGCAAGTGAGAAGACTGGGAGGAAACCCCATATGGACCCCTTCCAGCCAAGCCATTTCTCCTGAAGGAGGGAAATACCACTTGCCTTTCACAAGTGGGGATGTGAATTGGTTGCATGCCACATAGGCTGGGACTAGTCAGTTGGCACATGTGCAGAGCGGGATAGAAGAGGGAGACAACCTGGGTCTGGGCATGTGTGGGTATGGAGTGATCTTAAGGGCAGCAGAGGTTTGGGCTAGTTGCTGGCAGAGCTGTAGGCTACTTGAAGGAGGATCCTAAGACCAACAGTGGACTTCCGAGTAGCACAGTGAGCAAAGGAACAGGCTTGCAAAGCAACATTTGCCATTAAGAGCTTGCGCCATACCGAAGAGTGAAGGGAACTCAGGGAACTGGACTGTCAGAAACCCACGTCCTCTTTGTTTTGTATCATGAGATTTTGGGTCAATTTAATGAATGTTGTCTCCACCAAAGCTATAACTAAAACATTCTTTCTTCACTCTGAAGGCTAATAGGTTTTCCTATCTCATAAATCCTATGGTACTGTTGCCCCATTCCTGCTTATCTGGACTTCTTTATTTGAACTGGATGAAAACAACAAATGAGTTCATTAAAAATATATTCATATTTTTTATTTGGATTTGCATTGAGTGTGTTTTTTCCCCCCCTCCCAATTGCTTTCTACAAGTATTCAACTAAATTAGTTTTTGGCAGCAGTGCTTTGAGGAAAGTCAATATTGGGGAATACCTGTGAAAAGAAAACACCAAACTTGCAAATAAGAATAATTACAGCAGAACCCTGATGGTCAGAGATTCTTCCAATCAAGAAGGAAAAATTGACTAGGTGGCCTAGGTCTCCAATTATATCTAACCAACACACTTCTGATTTTGAGTACTGAATATTCACAGTGGGACTCACGAAAGGGCTCTGCATAAAAAATACAGCTGCAATATTCTAAGCAGTCTAGGGCGTTGCCATTAATAGAAGATACAAGTCTTGCTCCCCTGGGTGGTTGGAAATCACAGCCTGTTTGTAGAAACTATTCAGCAACTAATTTTGACTCGTGAACGCACTGAGCAGCTTCAATGCCTTCCTGGCAATTCACCAGTAAAAAGGTTGAAAATATTCACCAATAAAAACAGTTAAAATATTAATCACTACCAATTTTGACCATCTCTTGATACTGACCCCATAGCAGATAGAATATACCGTGTCCAGTTAAGCAAATGATTGTGTCACTAAGGGTGAAATTACACATGACACTTAAACCATACTACAAGCACTTAAAATGCAAGCATCCATATGTTAAAGCTCATTAACTCATGCTAATTAATTTGGTCCTCTAAATGTCTCAAAGTTACTCCACGTCAGGTGAGAGCTGTGGGCCATGTGACCTAGTCTGTGTTAGTGTAACTTTGGTCTGCTCTAAAGAGATAAAATGAGCAATTTGCAATCTTCCCATATCCCAGGATGTACTGCCCACAGTGCGCACATGCCCAGCCCCTGCCCCTCACACAGATCTGAGGGGGCAAAGGTCCCCCCGTGCCCCCAGGGGTGCATGCTGCTGCCGGAAGCCGGCCCCACCCCCTGCCCGAGCCCACAGGAGGCAGCAGCAGTGGGGGAGCCGGCGCCGGCTCCTGCTCCTGCTGCAGCAGCCATGGCCTTCTACTGGGAGCAGGGAGCTGCAGACCTGGGTCCCTGGCCCCATGGTCCTGGCAGCTGGGGGACCCCTCTGGCAGGGCTGGGGGGCAGGGGCTTTGGGTGGGGAGCAAGGGGCATGAAC
>NW_017729025.1:20161433-20163907 GCF_001723915.1 Gavialis gangeticus | reverse complement strand
CAGGGCTGGGGGGCAGGGGCTTTGGGTGGGGGGCAAGGGGCACAAACAGGGCTGGGGGGCAGAGGTTTTGGATGGGGGGCAAAGGGCACAAGCAGGGCTAGGGGGCTGTTGTGGGGGGACCCGCACAAAACAAATACACAAGATCAAAGGTAGTATCAGAAGTGTTATTTATTTTTCTGGCATGCCAGCGCTCCGGCCCCTTCCAAGGTAGGCATAGCGGGTTTTTTGGCACTCCGGCCAAAAAACATTGCCTACCCCTGACTTTTAACACCACTTAACAGTCCACAAATTTAGCATGGTCTAAGTGTGACATGTAACTCACTCTAAATAAGCCAAATTAGAGGAGTGGGCTAATGATACTGTGATGCAGTCTGCACTCACACTTTCTCTTTCCTGTGACAAAAGCAATCTAGCACATCCAGCAAGATGACCAAAGCTACTTCCAAACTCTGTCCTTCTGCTTGAAGCAATCCACTAGCCTTTCTCATCCTTATCTTTGTTTCCTGCTGAAATCACAAAATAGGTGTTCCTCTCAAAGACAAGCACAGTCGTACGTGATTGCGTCGATGGGATTCTTGTGAAGCTCTACCACATAAAAGAGGGCTACGCTTAGACCTTGCCCAGATGCTCTGTGCCAGCCATGCTGTGCTTGACATGTCTAGAAGAGCATGGGACTGGTGACCCGAGAATCAGCCTTCATCTGGTACTGGGGGGCAAGATAAATGACCAGAAACACCTGTACGTGTATGATGCTTAGCATCCTTACGCTAAGCTGGATGCTTGCATTCAAGCAGAATCCCTCAGTTATTCAGACCTTTCCTTGCTGCCATGTAATGAGACAGAATTGGTGCAATCTACCTTCCAGGGACATAGAGAAAGGTACAAAAATGGGTCTAATTTTGCATACTGAGACCTAGTTTCCACTAAATAAGTCTGTAAAACAATCGGCCTATTCAAGTCCAGAGTGAGTTTTCATTTAAGTAGGCTCTCCCAGACGGGAGCAGAAGACAGTGTGAGCCACAGTAGTTTCAGCTTCCTTTTGTCTTTCTTAGAAACGCTTAGATTCAGGTATGCATTTGGCTTGTGAATAGACAGAGGACAGGGCTGGTGAAAACTGTCCCTTATATCTTTGCACTGAAATGCAGAACTGTCTTTCAAAAGCTATGTGTTGGCATTTGGGCTCACGGTTCAACGCTGAATAGATCCAATGATGCATAACTATATGAAGAAGCTCCTCTCCACTTCCTCTAATAAAATTTCTTTTAAGAAAGTACATTTACATGCCACAGCAAGGAGAAGCTTCTATCAACAGCGGGACTATCCTTCCCATGGCCCCCAGCAATGTCATCAAGAAGGGAAAAAAAGAAACAAAACCAGTTCACAAGCTAGCCACTTTACCAAGCAAAACATGCAAACCCTGACAGCATGAAACGGCACGTCTCAAAAACTACTGGCTCCTCCCAGCCAGTCTATGTACAACAGTGAGGACAGCCTAGCTGGCACATGAAACCTGTTCACCAGAGTGCACCCGCTTGCAGGAGAAGACAGATCACCTACCTTGGATGAGAGGCGGTTTTCTCTCTGCACAGGGCAAGATGTTCCTGCTGCAATGGGCTGGGTGCTTTGGACCATTCCTCTGCAATGGCCTGAAGGGGAGCCTGGGTGGGGAGGTTTTAGTCTAAAAGCCACACCCTGCATCATATGAACTGTTTGTGACTGAGCCGGGTTCTCAAAGCCCTCTCAGTTTGTCCTTTTTTTTTCCTTTAAGCTGTTAGGGCTTTGTGGGTTTTCCTTCTACACAACAGCAGGTGCCAGAGCACTGGTCTGTCTGTCTTCCCTCTGACTAAAAGCCAGGGCTTTATTTCCCTCTTCTCTTTCAAGTGTCCTTTGCATCTTCCTGAATAACTTCCAGTTAATGAGTGATAAGGCTTAGCAGCAAATGTTTTCAGGTACTGTGCAAATATTAGCTAAGCACCCAGTAGGCCAGGTAAATGTTGGGTATATAGAATCACAGGGTTGGAATGGACCCCTGAGGCTCATCTAGTTCAACCCCCTGCACAAATACAGGAATGTTATTCCTAACGTATCCCTATCAAATGCAAATCTAGCCTCCTCTACACAGCAAAATGAAAATGTGATTGTAGCATGTGCAAGTTTACCTGGGTTTCCTCACTGGGATAGTTTCATAGTTAGTAGGGTTGGAAGGGACCTGAGCAGATCATCAAGTCCGACCCCCTGCCATGGCAGGAAAGAGTACTGGGGTCAAACGACCCCGGAAAGATATTCATCCAGCCTCCTCTTAAAGACCCCCAGGGTAGGAGTCAGCACCACTTCCCTTGGAAGTTGGTTCCAGATCCTAGCCGCCCTGACCGTGAAGTCACGCCTCCTGATGTCTAGCCTGAATCTACCCTCTGCCAGCTTGTGACCGTTATTCCTGGTCACTCCTGGTAGTGCTCGGGGGAACAGGGACTCCT
>NW_017729025.1:20146387-20156433 GCF_001723915.1 Gavialis gangeticus | reverse complement strand
TGGTTCTTCCTCCCCAGGTGCAGCACCTTGCACTTGTCAGTGTTGAATCCCATCCTATTCTCGTCCGCCCACCCCTGTAACCTGTCTAGGTCTGATTGCAGCCTAATCCTCCCTTCTAGCGTGCCCACAGCCCCCATCTTAGTATTGTCTGCGAATCTGAACAGGGTGCTTTTCACCCCGTCGTCCAAGTTGCTGATGAAGATGTTGAACAGTGCAGGCCCAAGGACCAAGCCCTGGGGGACCCCACTGCCCACATCCCTCCAAGTCGAAAATGACCAGTCCACTACCACTCTCTGGGTGCGGCCCTCCAGCCAGTTGGCGACCCATTTGATTGTGTAGGTGTCGACACCACAGTCCCCCAGTTTTTTAATGAGAACGGGGTGAGAGACAGTGTCGAAGGCCTTCCAAAAGTCCAGAAAGACTATGTCCACCGCTACCCCTGCATATAAGGATTTGGTGACCTGGTCGTAGAAAGCAACCAGGTTGGTCTGACAGGACCTGCCCCTAATGAACCTGGGATGACAGTGACAATGATGCCATAGTGACAAGGATTTTAACCTGGGCTGGTAACCAAAGGATAACGCCACAGGGACCAAGCTTATGCATGCTGATCACTAGCATAAGCTAAAGCCTGTAATGCTGTATCTTCGTTGCCTTATTATCCATGCTAGCAAACTTAAGCTAGCGATGTGACTGGTATGTGCCACAATCACATCTTAATTTTGCTGTGTAGTCATACCCATCGTATCATCCCTGTATTAAAGGTGGGCTCAGCAAAAGATCAAGTGACTTGCATATGCTCACACTGCTGACACTGAGAGAGCAAGGACTAGTATTCAGACATTTTAGCTGTGTGATCCGTCCCCATCTCTAGTGTATCCTAGCTCTCTTGATGCTGCTCCTTAATCCCAGCAATGGGCAAATGAGTTTGGCAAACCGTATTACCAAGATGCAGCTCTGCCCAATTCAAGCAGTTTCATGAGGTTAGACAGGATCCCTCTACCTACCACCTTCTTCCCGAGAGGATCCCATTGCTCATATCCCCTGCTGGACTTGTGCCTTCAAAGCCTGTGATTCCCAGGATGCTGGGGAACAAAGCAACAATGTAGTCTGAGCCAGTTCTGAGGGGAGGGGGAAGCTCTGGATGATAATAAGGAGCCTAGAGGGATGGGAGATGAAAACATCAAAGATTTAGAGGGATGATCAAATGTCCCGAGCTGCTTTGAGTTGCAGTGGCTGAACATTTTGAGGCTCGGCTATCCTCACCTCACGCAACAAAACTCCATTACAGGATAACAGTTGTACTTTGTAAGCACGCTGCAAGTTGTCCTGATCTACAGCGGTACTGATAACCCACCAAATGTTTTGCTAAAATACTGACCTGGCATGTGGTTTTCTTCTGTATCTTTCTTCTTCCCTGTCTTCTTGTTTCATTTATAAAGTAAACACATTGGGCCATCTTCTTCTCCATTGTTGCCCAAGTTAGCTGGGACAGGTGTGAAGTTCTTCCTTTCTTTTCTACCTACTGCTGTTGCATAGGATCCACAGCAGAACATGAGGGGATGCACAATACAGATATGGCAGGAGAGATGGAAGCAATGGTAATGGTAATGGCAATGTAAAGAGCAGTTCCTGGGGCACTGGTTAGGTGGCACTGGAGCATCCTCATATTGCTGTACTAATATGATTCAGAGCCAAGAGAGAACAGGGCTGGGAGTGGGACAGGGAGATGGTAAAGGCTTGTTTTAGCCTGTCATTGCTGTAGCTGCCCTCTTTCTCTTTATTCAGTTTTTTTAAAAAAATGCATTGGCATATATTTGCGTAATGAACCATAGGGGGAACTTTCCTGGGATTTCTTTTCTTAATCTTTTTTTCCTGCTGTTCTCTGTTTCACAATCTTATCTGCAGAGGAGTCCGTCTCATGGTTTCTCTCACCCTTCCTCATCCCTTGTGCTGATGACCAGGTTGTGCCCCTTGCTCCCTTGCTGCACAGATTTTTCTGCTCTTCTCTGGAATACAGGGCCCTGACGTAACTGCAGTGCACAGTTGAAGGCCCGTAACTGCAGTGCACTGAATCAGGTACTCCACTCCCTTCGGCTAAGTACAGACAGTCAAAAAGTCCAAGGCTGAATCAATTCAGTCTTTGCAGGTTAGTCTAAGATGCACAGATTAAATTGAAACAGAAGTGAACAGACATTTACCTTTGATTCAGGAAACGCAGTTACATGCCTGCAGTGGCTCAGGCCAGAAGCCAAGGGACACTAGAGCACAGCTCTCTGTAGCCAGCATGGGCTGTGTGTTCACTTCCTCTTCCTCCTGCTGCCCCTGTCCCACAAGGTCTCTGGGAGTTGCAGTCCAAAATCACAGCAGCGGGACTCTGCAGCATTGGTTATCACTTCCTCTTCTTGCTTCCAGGTGCCTCTCGGATTTGTAGTCCACAGGTGCAGCCAGCAGTAAGTTTGAGTGGGGGAAGAAGTGTTTAACCCCCCTCCCTGCCCCCTGCCTCAGACCCCAGCCAGGGTTTACCTGGCAAGGGGCAGCATCCCCAGCTGGGCTTGCCCCCTGCCATCCCCTTGTCAGCCAGCCCTCACTACTCCAGCTAGGGAGCAGAGGGGCAGGGCAAGCTCTGTTCTCTGGAGCAGACAGCACAGCCCAGCTCAGAGCTGCAGAGCATGCTGGGGGCTGTGATTTAACTTGAACCAGGAAGGGGTCTGGAACAGAAGGTTCATAAACTGGTTTGACCCAAATCAGTTAAGTCTGGTACTACATTCAACCAGGTGTATCTTAAACCAGTGTCAGCCATTTTGAAACTGGTTTATGTGCACTGAACTTCTGTTCTGTTACAGGTTTAAATCAGTTTCTGATCACTCAACCCAGTTTATGTTTAACTTCTGTCCCTAACCTTACAGTGACATAGCTCATGGAGTAAGCAAGCCATCCCAGATGATGACTTGGCTACTTGTAGCTCTTTCTGCTTTGCCTAGTCAGTCATCTTTTTATTCGTAACTGTTCATTTCATCTCCACCTGTGGGCCAGATTCTTCCCTCAATTCTAGCAGTGCAACCCAGGAGCTGAATTAGGCCCATAACAAAATCTGTGAGACGGATTTCCCGCATAAGCAAAGTCTTCGAAGCCAAGCAGCAGTACCATCCTCCACGTCCTCTTTCTTGTCACTTTTGTCTCAACATCCCAGAGAGACGGTAACCTTGGCATGATGCTATTAACAATTGTACATTGCAGTTACATAATATCTGTTGTCCCAGGTTGTCCAGAGCTCTACAACCATTAATCAAGGATCAGAACAGGCAGTCTATGAGGCAAATGGGCAACAGTGTGCTCATTTTAAGGGTGGGTAAAGTGAGGCACAGAAAAAGGTGGATGGTATTTCCAAAGAAAGGCCCTAGCCCTGCTCTCATTGGTAATACTGTCACTGATTTTACTAGGAGCATGACAGGCTCATGCTCTGTAGCAGTCATCGGTAGAATTCAGCAGTCTTGACTCCCAGTTTTGCTCCAGTGCAATACAATACCCAACGCCCACACGCTAGCAGCCGGCAGAACCAGGGCTGCAGCAAAATCCTAATGCACCCTCTGTGATGCAGCCAACAACGCTGAATAAAGATAGTTCTGGCTGATCCCAGAAGAAGGCACAATTTTTTTGGCAAGGTGCATCTACTTGGATTTGGTAGTGAACTATTTTCATGCCAAAATGTCTCCATATGGTGGGGAAGGCCTTTGTGCCATGGAAATGGAGATCTTGAATATGGCCACCTCGGACAAGCAGTCTTCCATAGTCATCCACATTCAGAGCACATCTCCAGTGCTGCAAGACGCTGCTGTAGACTGAAGCACTGTTTAATGCAGCTTGTGTCAAGCTCTTTTTTTTTTTTTTAAAGATGAATCTGGAAAACTTCCCAGATTATACAGGGCATCTGCCACCTCAGATTTATATCTCAGAGGATGATGAAGGTGACTGGGCTCCTCTACCTCATTTTCTTTTACTGCAGCATGACTGTATTCCATATTGGCACTTCTTTTCATATTTATGTGTGTATGTGTGTGCGCGCGCAGTGTAGCTGAGCCATCATTAAAGCATCCCACACAAAAAGTACATGTTTTAGAAATCCACTGAGAGGTGAGACAGAAAGCCCCATTGTAACAGAGGACAGCTGGGGTGGCTTACTTTTATTTTCCCTGATGTATTCTATGGCTGTGGTGTTACATGCCAATGAGAGCCTCCTTGTTATGACCTCAGGCATTTGTTCCTTAGGGCTTGTCGACACAGAGAAATATTACCAGCATAACTGAGCTAGTATATTATTTATCCCACTGTAGTAGTATTGGTATAACTTTATAGAGAGCCTGATCTAAAAACCTTACTGGAAAGACCCCTATTCACTGCAGAGGGTTTTCATGAGGTCCTCTAAAGCAGTGGGTCTCAACATTGTTTGAACCAGAACCCACTTGTAAACACCGATGGCCAGTCCCAACCCAGTTCCCCTCACTGCCAGCCCTCTGTCTCTTGCCCCCAGGCCCCAGCCCCTTAGTGTGTGGGGGGCATGGGGGGCTCCAAGCAGCCCCTTGCAGCTGGAGCTCTGCCAGCCCGCAAGGGAAAACCACGGTTTCCCACGTTTTTCTCCTTTAAAGGAGAATCCATTTTTAAAGTTTGTTGATCCATTTTTAATGTTTGTTCGCAATCCTTTCATATATTCCTGAGACCAGTGGCAACATGTAGGGGGTGCGTGGGGGTGCACACATGCTGGTGCACCCCCTGGCAAGCAGCACTCCCTGCTTAGGCGACAGGCAGGGGGGGCAGGCAGGAGTGCCGGTCCCCCCCCGCCCCGGCAAGCACTGGCTGGGGAGTGGGAGCACCAGATGAAGTGTTGTGGCCACTTCCGGGAGCACCGCAGTCGTTTCCCAGTTGGTGCGATTGATTGCAGAGGGATCCCCCCGGTTGGTAAGACTGGCCATGAAGGGGACCCCCTTCCCTGGTTGCTAACTGGTGACTGGGGGGGGCACGTGCCCTAAGATGGCACCAGTCGCCCATGCCTGAGACCCACTTTTGGTTCGTGACCCATGGGTTGAGAAACACTGCTGTACAGTATAGAGAGTCACTTTGCATGGTGTAAGCACAGAAGCTTCCACACAGCCGTGGAGTAGCCAGCGCGCAGTAAATTCACACCCTTTCTTTGCAGCACCTTGGTGCAGACAAGCCCTGTTTGTCTTGGCAGTGAGTTGTCTCAGGGAACGGAGCATGCCAGTTATCTGACTCAGCAACAAGATTTCATCACCACCAACAGCAATAGCTCCAGCCCCTGAGGCTTCAGGTGATGAACACTACCTGTGGCTCCCTTCTTGCTATCTGAGACTCCTTGCACAGGACAAACAGTCCTTAAAACGAGTGCCCTACCCTGGGGAGGTGACACAGGAACAGAGGGTGCATGGGCCACCATGCCTTGACCCTTATAAATACACTCTTTCCAGGGAAGAAACTTCTACCTCCTGGGTTCTCTAGGAATTGTCCTTCTTAGCATTTCTAGACAAAGTGCCCAGGGGAAGCGCAGTT
Source organism: Gavialis gangeticus (assembly GCF_001723915.1). Taxonomy (NCBI): domain Eukaryota; kingdom Metazoa; phylum Chordata; order Crocodylia; family Gavialidae; genus Gavialis; species Gavialis gangeticus. The sequence goes on along the minus strand of NW_017729025.1, from coordinate 20,150,868 downwards.
CTTGAGCTTTCTTAAGTCAAGCCCATTTCCCTTATGAATCAGAAACATTGGCAGTAACAGTGTATTACTCCACTCAGAAGTACATACCAACCTTGTTTTTCCCAATTAGATACAAGAGAGTTATACTGTTTACTTCACAGCAGGGATGGACAAAGAGAGCATTGTTGATTATGGGCTTCTCTAGGACTGAGGTTTCTTCCTCACATGGCACTGATGCATTTACCAATATACCATCAGGCCTCTGAGCTCGTCCAATGGAAACACAGACGTCAAATCATTTGCCCAAAATACAAGCTGGTGAGGTGACCCTAGAAGGAGAGAAGGTCATTTAATAAGCTTGCCTCACTGAGCTGGCGAGCATTGCCCTATTACAACCCAGAATGAATCAAGTCCTTCTTAGCCTGTGCTGGAAGCACAGTCCTTTCAGTGTTACCGTGAGTACGGCTGCGCATGTGCTGGTGAGGCTTTGCATCAGATAAATTGAGATTTGAGAATGTTTCTGCTGAAAGAGTAATTGCTCAGTGTTGTTTAACAAGAAGTAGGGAAATATTAGGGTTTACAAGGCCATAACCTCAGTTGCTTGAAGTCAATGGATTTATGTCAGTTGACACCAACTGAGGGCCCACCTCTTTTTTTTTTTTGGATTTTTTTTACCCCCTGGCTGGGTTGGAAGAGATGTAATTAAAGTGCTTCCTCCCATGGGAAGGCATCCTTCAAGAGCACTGCAGAGCTGATGAGCAGTCCACAATATATGTTGTATTTTAGGTCTGCAGTTCAGTGTCCCATATTCAGTAGTTTCCATTGCTAGTAGACATCCCAGCATGCAGTGGGTCAATGATGTTATGCGTTGGAGCAAAGTTTTTGCCTAAAAGGAAAGGGGATGCCTGGTTTTATTTGACATTCATTGGTGTTCAGTTTTGTCTCTAGGGCTGCTCAGCTTGGCTGCTGACATCATCAACCTTCTGTGTGCCTGAAAATCCAGTTATTTTTGCATGGCGCAAAGATGCAGTTGGTAGTTGAGAAGCAGTGACACTGAGGGCCAAAGCCCCCAGCAAAGCAATTAGATACATGCCTAAATTTAAGCACATGCTAAATCCTATGGAAATCAATGGGACTTCCACAGGGGTTAAACATGTGCTTAAATGCTTTGCTAAATAAAGGCCCAGAAAGACTTCCACTGGCTTAACAGGCTGCAGATCAGCCTTCAAATGATATAACAGGATTGTTAAGGTTAGAGAACATTTCTGCTGAAAAGGCCTTTAAGGATTGAATTTGGGGATCTTTTCATTTGTTTAAACTTAAGGAGGAAGCCAATCCATGGAAAGCCCAGCATTGGTTCTCATCAACAACGGCAATGTCCCTCTGGTGCGTGCTTCCAGACCTCCCCCGTGCGTTGGACCACTGGGGCAATCTCGTGCCTGTCTTGCTGATATAGGACATGTGCCAACCAGTGCTTGTCTATTTGCCATCGGGGTAAGGATCCAATAAACTAAGTGCAGGAGAATCCTATTAGCAAGAGGGGCCTGGTTAAATATAGGTCTGTTTCATAATCCCCGCCCCCCCCCACACACACACATACACTATTGTGCAGAGGGAAGAATATGGATAGCATGCCGTTCATGGCACAATTCATGTTCTGAGATTCCCCATGTTCAACATGGACCCGCCCCGTCATTGCACTTTTTCCTTCCTCCCTCCTTTAGCTGACAAACTTTGATTAGTATCATTTGACTAAGACAGATCTATGTATTTGACACGTAAAGCTGAGGTATGCAGATGAGACCTCCTGGTGCATTGGACTGCGTGGCCCAGGTGGCCTCTTCCAGTCCTATGCTCCTGCGCATGGATGGTGGTTCATTTGCAAGGAACATTAACCCTAACTGTATATAGAAACCACATTATTGGCATAATGAAACAAATAATTGTTTTGCTGGCGCAAAAGTACTTAGGAGAATGAGTGTGGAAAACATCAGTGGTGGGGAAGCATCAGTGGTGCAGTGCGAATCCTTCATTTGTGTAATTATTTATTTATTGGATTTGTAGCAGTACCTTGAGACCCCAGTCTGTACTGTTTGGACAGATGGAAAATTATTAAGACCCACAAAGGCGATGCCTTTGTTTAAATTTATGACCCTGTCCAAGAAGAAAAGTACATTAGCAAATATCAGCAGAATGTTATGGTTTGAAAAAGGAAGTGTAAAAGTGGTGATGTAGCCATGATGGTCCAGAAAATACGGGAGAGGCAATGATTTTTTAGCGTGCTATGTTTTACTGGACCTACTGCGTAGTTGGGATAAGCTTTCGAATGCAAGACATTCTTCATCAGGTCTGACCAATGCAAGCCAAGCACAGCATAGGATGTCTTGCATTGGAAAGCTTGTCTAACTCTGTCCCAACTATTCAGTTGTTCCAATAAAAGGTACCATCCTAAAAATCCTTGCCCCTCACACACGGTTTGAAAAAAGTCGTGTTCACAAAAAGAAAATCAACCTAAAAAAGTCATCAAGCCATATTCTGGAAGCACAAGTAAGGTATATTTTAAGTTCACCCCATTAAATGAGTGCTTATGTATTGTTTTACAACAGAAATGGAAATCTGTTATTGATTCAGCCATCTGAACAAAACAACAAGGAGTAAATGTAAGGTTGCATTGCTATTCACATTGAGAAGTAACCTTTTTTTCATTGAGCAGTCCCAAATGATTTCAATGCAGTGAAATCATGGAGTTATGTGCTACTTATATGAGTAAAACAATAACAAGTTACCCCTTGATTTCTAGTGCTATAGAAAACATAATCCTAAAATAATTCCAAAAGAGAAAGCAGAAATAGTTAAACACATTAAAATGCCTCCCTTTTTATCACTACAAAGCTTTTACACACAGTAGGCTTTAGTTTATGACTTTTTCCCCGGGGAAAAAAGGACAATTTTAATAAAGTAGGTAGGTAAATGCAGGACATTTTTGCTTTAAGAAAAAAGGAGGTACTGTAGAAATTTCAGAGCACAGGGAGAAATATAGACCCTTAACACTACTAGTTGCATATCTTAATCCTGATCAGACCTGTTCGTGAATTAGAGGAGAGATTTTAATATTTCAACAGGCTTTTGACAACTGAGAATTAGGTTTTTTATTTTTCTTTATACTTTAACATCTTTCAACTAAGTCATCTGCTGTTCTCTTGCAGCAATATCTCCCACTAAAGATTATGTATTTTTCTCCATTTTAAAAGAAGTTTACATTTCTGACTTCTCTCTGCTGGCAGGAGGAAAAGACCAAGAGGAACTTTTTAGGGGACTATGTTGCTTGCTCATGAGATTCCATACAAAGCTCAGTCCACTATAAAATATACAAATTCAATTCATACTATACAATACATCTTAGCTATAGGTAAAGCAGGCTCAGTTGTGTTATGCAGGGCATACTGCTGGTTATTTTCTGTTTGCTGTGGGAAATGAAGGGCAACCTTCTGAAAACATGCATTCTGAAAAGAGCTAAATTAGAAAGAATTTCACTTAATTATCCACAATGCTGGAGGGTCTTTGCACTTGGCTTTAGCATAATGCAGGCATTGAGGAAAGTTTAGGCTGAATCACTACAGGCTTCTCTTAACTCTATTCCTCTGTATCTGATTCATGCAGCATCAGAGAAAGCCACACCCTGGAAGCTGCAGGGTTTGCTTCAGAGGTGGATTTGCAGCTAGCTGAGCACAGAAAGCAGAAGCACAATACAGCAAAGTATAGAAAAAGTAAGCCCACCACTGGCTGGAGATCCTGGCCAGGTAGGAAGAACTAGATGAAAGCAGTCACACATCTTGGTGGATTTCTGCGGCACAGCAGTGAGGAGAAGGGAATGCTCTTGTCTTTTCAGAGGATCCCAGGGTAGAATCAGTCCCAATCCAGATGCAGAGACAGAGACTTTGTGATTCGGTGGTGCAGGAAAGGTGCAGCTAGACTGAAACTAAATGCTGACACACTCCTGAGCCCATCAGTAAATATACATCCTTGGATGCTCACCAAATTCTGGGCTGCCCTGCATTGCATTATGCCCGATTGATCACAGCTTGCGGAGCTGGTGCTTCAGGTCATTGGAGAGAAAGAAGAGGGAGTGATGTAGCTACTCCTAGCAGGGACCAGAGATACTTAGGGAAATTGATGGAAGACACCAAGTCTGCTTCGCTCCTCGGATTGGCTACTGCTCTCCTGTAGTTGAAGTTGAGAGGGCAACACTGACTCCAGAGTGTGCAGCAGCTCCTGAGAGGCAGGGCAGATCCAGCAGCAGAGAAGGTGATTTATAAAAGCCAGTGCCAGCTCCTGCTGAAAAAGGAGGAGGGCACCCCAAAATGGTGCCTTTGTGCACTTTGAGATCCAAACCCTGCTAAACTCGGTGGAAAAGCTGCCGTTGGCTTTCCTGGGCACTAGGTTAGGCCCTTGGACTTAAAGTATGACCTGTTTAAGTCCCTGCAGCTCAGCAAAGAAAGAAG
>NW_017729025.1:20132916-20141387 GCF_001723915.1 Gavialis gangeticus | reverse complement strand
CTGCTGGTCTCAGTGCCAGGATGCAGGGTGCCAGCATGAGTGATGCACACTGCATCCTGGCACTGAGACCAGCAGGAACTGGCACTCCTGCTGAAAAAGGAGGAGGGCACCCCAAAATGGTGCCTTTGTGCACTTTGAGATCCAAACCCTGCTAAACTCGGTGGAAAAGCTGCCGTTGGCTTTCCTGGGCACTAGGTTAGGCCCTTGGACTTAAAGTATGACCTGTTTAAGTCCCTGCAGCTCAGCAAAGAAAGAAGAAAGGCCTTATGAGAACTCATTTTACTTACTTCTAACAGCCCTCACGAATGAAAGACAGTAGAGTATCAATTAAATGAAGCCCCTTAATATGTTGGAGCAGTAATAATGCTCTTCCAAGACTGCAGTAAATTTCAGCCACTTGGATTTCTCACCCCCAGGCAAAATGTATAGAGGTCTCATTGCCTACCATATATGCAGCCCCATCTATGGCAAAACAATTCATCTCTGCTTGATCCTGCTTTCCCAGAACCAGTGAGACTCGTTTCACCAGTTTCGGTGAGACTGTGCTTGAGGCTGAGCTCCGAATGTGTACAGTGCTCCAAAACGGGGGGGAGTTGAGGAGGGTGGACTTCAGCTTCCCAGGTCAGTGTCCAGTCAGGGCAACCCTACAGCAGGCTCGTGAATATTGCTATGGCCTGTGGAGGCTTGCACCATCACATTTGAAGTGCTGATGGCAGCCAACTGCAGAGGACAAGATGTAGGGACTATGTTCAGCTTAAGGCACATAACTCACCTGCTGTCAGCTAGAAAAACTCAATGGGACTGTGGATGTTTGAAAGTAAAATAGGTGTGTGGAGGCCAGCGAGGAGTAGGCTGCTTCTTAAATAAGACCTGAGGAAAGGGAATCAGGCCTTTATAAAAGACAACAGCCCATAGTCGCACACGTGTGGGCTCTGGACTGACGACTGTGATAGGGCAGAGCCGAACCTCCCTTGCTACAGGGGGTGGGTGCAAGGTTCTACCCTGAGTGTTGGTCCAAGGACTCCCCTACAAGTAGCAGGGCTTCAACCCAAGGTATTTGACACCACAACACAGACCTCTGCCTCTTAAGCTTAACTCCTATGTTGGAAGCAGTAGTAGGCTGTTATCCTCCAGGTAACCAGCTGCTAGATGAGAGTGCAACATCTACTTTGCCAGTAGATTACATTCACACAGCTTACATTGCGCAGCAGCTGCCAGAATCCAGACCCAATGAGGCATCTGAACCTGTTTGTGGCAAGAGGCGTCTCTATCGCCGTGCCACTAAGGCCTCACTGACTTCTGCTTACAGTAAAAGGATCTGTCCAATGTCCCCCTCCTTTCAGAACTTCACAGCCAGATTTATCTTTATGATGAATCAGAAAATAAAGTGACTCACAAGGATCTCTTCATTGCATGTGATCCAATTCCACTGTATTTGTAGAGTTGGCTGATTTGAAAGAGAGTGCGAGCATCAGGCACGTGGCATTTGACAACTGAGCTATTCTTAGTTCAGAAGGGGAAGAGGAATCCACGTGCTGTTTCCTATTGTGAACCACATTCACAAAATTTGCTTTTGAGCGTAACATGCTAAAACATTTAGCAAAGGTGGCAACTGCTGCAGAACAAGTGCAGGCAGGAAGGCCCCTCAGGTGAGACCCTCTCCTTATTTACTCATTTCAACCATGTCTTTTAATCCCAGCCCTGAATTATTGGTTTGGTGGAAGCTCCTTTTGGTTTTTTTCATTTTTGTGTCTCAGGTTCCCAAATAGCTCTAAATAGAGCATGAACAGTTTGAGATATAATAACCCACTATATAACCATCCAATACAGAAAGATAATGAGACTGGAACTTAAAGGATTCTAGGGCTGGAGTGACTAAGCAGTTACTACCTGTAAATACACAAGAGTATATTCCAGATAGGCCCAAGATGCAACGTTCTTCTACAGATCCGAGTTCCTTCAGTTTGAGGGAGTTCTAATAGCAACAGAACTTGATGCCTTGAGCATGTCATGGGTTATAGACCTGGACAACCAGACCCAGAGGGAAAAGACTACTATTTTCTCCCTTTAGAGATGAAGTCACTAAAACAGGAAGCCAGATGACCTGCCCAAGGCTATATTATATGTCAGTGGCAGAGGTAGGATAAAAATTCTGGAGCTCCAGCCCCAATGCTCAGAGTTAAATCAGGGGCTAAACTACCCCTGAGTTCAGAGCAAGTTGAGATCTAGAGATTTGGTTAAGGCTCATCTTTGGTGGGGAAGGGGGGGAAAGAACTAACTGTAGGGGTTTAACACCCATGATTAAGGCCAGCTTTTCAAAGGATTGAGTCCTCCCAATGAAGCACTTACTTACATGAGCAGGACTTTGAAAGCATCCAGTCTGAAAACATGCTTTTGAAAATGTGGCCATAAGAGGCAGTGGGGAACCATTGCAGCTGGAGACAATGCTTTGAGCCAGTGTGAAGTCACTGCATGGGGTAGTGGCAGCAGTTGCTGGAATATGCATTCAGCTGAAGTAATGATGAAGGGGAGCTGGACTAGGAAACAGCCTTGCACATACAGCACTGCATGTAGAGGACACCGGGGCATTACATTTGTATTTGCCAGCAATTTGCAGCCAGATTGTTAGTAATGTGCTCAGGGCTCCTACAGAACAGGAGAGAAGGGTTCAGTAGCTGATCTCCACAGGTCCTATAAATAGAGCTGCTATTTTCTAGTCCATTTCTGGCTTTTCTACAGCCTTCCATTACCAAGGGAACACTTTACCTGTGAACAAAGATGCAGAATTAATTATGTAATAACATGAGCACCCCACTTCCTCTGAGACCTCAGCTTGCCATCCCCTCTGAGAACCTCCCCTTCCTATCAGCCCTACGCACCCGCATCCTCACCTGGGGAGCAGACCCAAAAGAACCATTGGGTTCTGAAGCCTTTGGAGCATCTGCATCATGCCAAAATTGACAGAGGACAAATAAGCAGGGAAAAGACATGTCAATATTTGGTCAGGCTTACTTACAGAAATACCAAACATTCTTCAAGCTGTTGTAAACCCCAAAGAGGTGTGCATTTTGGGAGGTGAAGGGAGGGGAGGGTTGCTTAGAGGGATGGAACTCTGTCCCTATGGGCTAGGGACAGACATTCAAAAAGCCTGAGGCTGAATTGATTCAATCTTTGCAGGTTAGTCTAACCTGGCTAGGCTAAATCACTTTGTAACTGTACAGACATCCCAGAAATGCCAGCACGTGCCTGCAGTGGCTCAGGCTACAAACTGCAGTGCATTACAGCAGCCCTCCCTTCCCTTGCATGATACTGAGCAGAGGGCGGGGGAGGTAGCCAGGCCGTGACAAGACGCTCTGATTAGCCCAGCAGGGAATTGATAACATTGTTTATCACCCCTAACTCAGTGTTTATCTCCCCATTAAGAAAACAACAACAGGACATTACCAGCTACCTGTTGATTCTGCCTGTTGATTCAGCACTAATTATAGCTAGCATGTGGTCTGCTAGCTAATATACAGACATCTCCTCAGCAAGGCAGAGGGAGTGGGGAATTCCTAGTTATCAGGAAGGAGGAAGGGGAGCAGCCTACAGTCCCTCCTGGAGCTGCAGCCAGGGAGCAAAGGGGAGGGTCCAGCCCTGGTGTGGAGCAGAGAGCCCTACCCAGCCCAGAAAGCATGCCGGGATGCTGGGGAAGTCTGATTTATCTTATATCAATAAGTGTCTGGGACAGACATAGCATAAACTGGTTTGACCCAAATCAGTTAAGTCTGATACTACATTCAACCAGGTTTATCTCAAACCAGTTTTAGCCATTTTCAAAGTGGTTTATGTCCACTGAACATCTGTTCTGTTATAGGTTTAAACCAGTTTCTGATAACTTAAACCAGTTTATGTGTAATGTCTGTCCCTAGCCATAGAGGAAAAAGGGAAAACCCAGCTTGGCCCAGCCTTGCCTGTGCGCGTTACATACTGCCAGCTCCTTACTCCTCAGGTTACCTTCTGCTACTTTGGTTGGAATTTGTTTATGCTCTGTTTATATAATACTAACAGACCACTGCTGTGACTCCGCTTCTGCATTCTGCAAAATATGCCCTGGGATGAATGAGTCACAGGTAGTGGACTCTGTCTTGGGAGGAGGGCAGAGGATTGTTTCGAAAAGGCAGGGAGGTCTCTCCTAGGACTCTGCTCTGGCTTGTTCTGGATTCCTTACCTGGAGAGTCTGAACCTGGTCTCCAGTGATTTGGCAAGACTAGATTGAATTTGTAGGAAGGTGGCACAAAGCTGACTTCCAGCCAGACCTAACCAGATCAGCTGAAATGGTGTCATAGAGTTGGTCCAAGTAGCTGCACATCAGGGAGGGCCCGGTGACATGGCATTCTCAGGACAGTCTCCAACAGGGTAAGTCTAACAGGATCCATGAGTGGTTAGGTAGATTGGTGTGTGACTAAGGGCTCTTGCTCACATCAGGTTGGCCAATCAATACACTTGAATTGCACTGTTGGCCGCATTCCTGATTCCTAATATGTATGTACAGAAAGCACTGAGCTATTGTTTTACTTTTAGCTTGTTTTCCCTTTTTCTGAAACAAGAAATACTTATAGTTCCATATTCCTCAACACTCCTGAGGGCCTGCAAGTAGAAAGAACCATGTGTAACGGTGACTTGTAAAGGGAGTCTCTATTTTAATTTCCTGGAGCCAGAAGTGACAACAGGGCTCTAGATGCAAGCTCAAACCATTGTTTTCTTTACTTTGAAAGAGACCCCATAGGCAGACAGACCCCAGCCCTTGTTCCTGCTACTGGCACCTGGCAAAAGGGTTACCACCTATTGCAGATAGTAGCAGGTGCAAAACAAGAACACAAAATAGCATTTGCAGCTTACTTTTTGTGGAAGTTTGGATCCAAATCCAAGTCCCTCAGTTTCCACCTATATTTACAGAGGAATTTTAATCTCTCTTCCATCTCCCATTTGATATTAAGGGCTTCCTTCCTGTCCAGTGTACAGATTGGGGGGTTGTACTCTGATGGTGGAAGGCTGGATGGAACGTCTGGTGGATAGAGAGAAAAGACAACAGGAATGGAGAGGTCGTGGTTGGTCTGAAGGTTTGGGTCCACCTGGAACAGAGTTTCTGGTGATGCTGGAAAGCTACAACATAAATATATATATGCTGGTCCAATATCTTTATCCAGGTCTCAGGTGGTGATAGTAACTGTATGTCCTTGGTAGACACCTATTTCTAAAGCTATTTGCCCTATGTCATTCTTTGGGAGGCACGGCTCTTCCATTTTGATTTATAGCTTTGTCCCTGCACACCGTGTTCTAGCCGCATTGTTTTCAACGGGGCACCATATGCAGTAGCACAATGGCAGGGTGAGATCACAGCAAAGAATGTCAGCTTCGTAGTACACAGGTGTAACACACACAATTTTGTATTGAAGCCAGTGGCTGCAAGGTTTACCAGTGATGCCAAACTCCTGTTTAAAATAAAAATACCAGGGCAGTGTTGGGGCTAGAAATCTGCTTCCTAGAAGTGTTACAACTGACCTCTCCACGGGCTGTGATTTCAGCTGGGTCAGACCTCACTGTGTCCTAGCTATATTTACTTGAACTGATGACTGTGTCTGAATGTTATCTTTCCCATGGCACAGCATGTTAACTATGCTCTAGAGAAAATGTATTCCAATAATTACCTTACCTTGTCACTTTCCTACAACTGAACAGACTCGCATCACAGATCTGTCTCCGACATAATGTAATTGCAGTAACTGGAATGACGTAGGAATGGATACAGTATGTTAAATTCAGAGAACTGAAAGGCTAGTCTAGTCCATTCCCAATATGTCTGTGCAAGATTGACTCTTGCAGGATATTTTTTTAGTTCTTTATATACTCTAGTCTTAATTTTGGGGGGGGGGGAGATTGAGGAAATCCCTTTCACTAAGTTAACCACTTTACTATTTAAGGCAGGGATGTCAAACATAAGGCCTACAGGCCAGCTCAAGCCTGCAGAGCGACTCCAGCCAGCAGAGCTCCTGTTGGTGGACCAGGGATTTGAAGACATAGCTGGTGGGGAAGGAGCCTGACACAGCATCCAGAACTATGGGGCCCCACTGGACATGGCTGTGGGCAGTGGAGGTGGGGTGGGGGAGCAAGTTAGGGCCTGCAGCTAATTGACCTGCTACTGTTTACCCTTCTGCTTGGCCTGTAGGCTCTTGCTCCACCACCACTGCCTCTTTCTCCACTGCTGCTTGCCCCACAACCATGGCCTCCACCCCTGACCCTGCCAAAGCCACTACTTACCCCACTGATCTGTCTTGAAAAGAAACAAGTGGTCTGGATCTGACACAGAGCCTGGGGTGAGTTTGATACCTGTATCTAATGGATGTCACTTCTGCCAAGCTTGTTCTGAAACTCTCTACATTTTCCTTCATGCAATTCCATAAGTTGTTCCAGTTAGACTCACTTTTACTACCCTGAACCATTCTTCTTCCTTCATAGGCCTGGTTTGTGCTACACTCAAGTTCTGCCTGCAGCACTGTCCATTTCTGCAGTCAGAGATCCTCTGTTATGACGCAACCCCTTCCTTTTGCTGGCAGAAGGCAGGGCAGGGTGGCACCTTAGAGACAAGCTGGTTCAGACAGAAGGAAATTTTGTAGGCAACAGAATACTTCATCAGGTAGTATGAATAGACTTGAAGAAAGGAAGGAGATTAAATAAAATGGACAGGGACAGGGGGAGGGGACATTGCTGAAAGAGGCAAACCATGGGTAGATTAGATCTATAGGGATAAACAAGGCAGTTTCTTGTTACTTTCAAGGACATTAGTGGGAACAGCTGGGGTTAACAACTAGTCCAGGTAATGAAACAAGAATCCAGCATCCCTGTGGAGCCCATGTTTAGCACAGTCCAATCTGTTGGTGATTTGTTCTGCAATTTCACGTTCAAATCAGTTTTTAAAGTTTTGTGTTCTAAGAGCAGCTACTCTGTGCTGGCATTGTATTTATGATACAACGCCAGCACAGATACTCTGTTCTGGGTGGACCCAAATCCTCAGACCAACCATGACCTCTCCATTCCATAATAGGCAAACTTTATTTTTGCACAGTGATAGCAGATAAGAATAATGCAAACAATTCTATATCTACCAGTACTAGGGTTGTCATCAGATGTCAGCAGCCTGGAGGTTGGAGGCCGAGGCCCACGTGCTCCCCACCCCCAGTGCAGTGGGTGAAATGCGCTGGTGGTGTGCCCTCTGTCCATGGTGGCCCTAGGTTCCCCTCTTGGGGACTCTTTGCTGCTCTGAAATCCCTTTTTTTGTATTCTTTCTCCCTTCTGATGACTCTTCAACCCTGGGCATCATTGATTGGTCTCCCTGTGGTCATCATAGTTGTCCACATTCTGTCCTGTCAATGTATTCCTTTGTTTCACAAACCCATCACATGAACACATGTTAATTTGGTTCTCTCTGGTGTCCTCCTCATTTGATTTGTTTCCCAAAACTGGAAATCCCAAGGGCTCTGCAGTGAGCACTGTGACCTGGTGCCAATGCTGCAGAGTCCCTTATCTCTGTTTGGGTACACTGTTCATGTCTTCAGTTTCCCAGTTCGTGTCAGCTTGCTGCTTGCCTGTGTCAGACACAGTGGGTCTTGAAGGAAACTTTGTCACAAACAGGCTTTTAGAAATCAAATAACCCTTGCTATTCCCCTGGACCATTGTTCTAATACAATATCTACTTTACCTACAAGCCAATTCCCAAAAGCAAACCTCTAAATACCATTTTCTAGCCATCACTCTGAGGTCAGTGGTGACACGTCCAGGGAGGTTAAAGTGTTCTGCCACAGGCTTTTGTGTGTTCCTGGAATGATGTTGAATTGGTGTCCATTCACTCTCTTATATAGGGATCGCCCTGTGTGACCAATGTAGACAACAGAGAGGCACTGTAGGCAGGTGATGCCATATATACAGATGGTGTTATAATTCATGTTTTTTGGTCCAGTGATAATGTGTAAGACCCCCTCCCCCTTCCTCCAAAGGAAGGCCTCTGCTACCACATGGCAGCCAGCAGAAGCATGTGTAGATATGTCTGTGCCTTCTGCCAACTGCCACCTGTCCTTCAGCATCTTCCCACTGTACACTTTGCCCTGGGCAGCGCAGCTGATGAAGTGGAGCTAAGCAGAGCTCCAGAAGCCATAAGGATGTGGACGGGCTTTGGTGGCTTCCGTCTGGTGACTGCTGTCTGCTGCCAGAATTTCCAGTGGCTGAAGCAGCCTAGCGTAGACAAGGCTGTAGTTTTTATTGTCTCTGATGCACTTTAATTGCAGTATGTTGGAGCAGGTGTCCTTTATGTCTACAGGCACCCTTAGAGACTAACTGGCTCAGAGAGACATAAGCTTTCTTAGATGCTGCTAAAGGAAAGAATGGAGGCAATAGCCCTCCTAACCACAACTCCCATGAAGCAATAGACTACAGTG
>NW_017729025.1:20126275-20127916 GCF_001723915.1 Gavialis gangeticus | reverse complement strand
CTCTTGGCCAAGCTGAATGTGTGGAGTCATAGTGTGCCATTAAAGCCCCGGAAGGACAGTGTGGAACTGCACTGCCTTAGGTAAGCTGGGTACAATGTATGTCCCCTCCTCAGCCTTTCAGCTTTCCTGTGGTGCCCCCACATTCTGGGGGAATTTGAAAAATGAGGAAAAACCAGGGTGCCAGCAGGAAGCAGTCCTTGCAGTTGGGAGAGCAGTGGTGACTGCAGCAGTGCCCAGACACTTCCCAGAGGAGGACAACAGGAGTGCCTCTTCCATCTTCTCAGCACCCTTCATCCCTCACTACAAAAGGCCAAACCCAAGGTATCCAGCAGTGCTTAGTAGTTTAATCCCTTTTTTATGTAAATCAAACTGTCCAGTCCCTTAATCACACGTCTTGCCCTTCTCTGAAGCTTCTTCAGTTTGCCTATATCTTTCTGCTTGTGAATCTTTTTCTTTATGATCAGCATCCTCATTTTTGCTTAGACTTGTGTTCTGGCGAGTATTAAGAATTCAGCTACTCAATGTCCAAAATTAGTGGCAGGACTGGTGCCGTAATGCCCACTGGATTATGAATTGATTGAATTGGGACTGACGCTTTGCCACCCTTGTTCTCGGTTTTTTAAGATTGTTTTATTCCATTTTCTGTTTGTCTTGGACAGATTCATTTTCTTACAAAGACTCCAGCTGTCATCCACGCTGTGATTTGGAATTTGCTTCCTTGCACATTTTCCTAAGTAGGTAATATCAAGCCAGTAGCATTCCTCAGGTAAAATCTGCTCCAATTGCTATTCTGGAAAGCATATGCACCATCCTGTTCTGGCACAAATTCCTTTTCACAGTAGAAGCAATAGAGTCGATTGGAGCCAAGTGGATGTCTTGCATTTCAATCCTTCAGTGAGTGTTTAGAGCTTTAGTGTGAGAATGAATGGAAAATTTAGAAGCAAGTTTTCCACACCACTCTGAGAATGCACCTCCAGTATTTACCGGCATGCCCAGCAGATGCTTCTGCATGCAAATCTAGATGCAGAAATGACTACACTACATTTTGAGCCCCACTGCTGCCCCAGGAGACCTCCCATGACCCCAGGTAAGGCTGCTGGCTCCAGCCTCCCCTTCCCACTGGGTCACTTTACAGCACACTGGAGCGCACATGCAAGGGCATGCCCAGGGACAAATAGCAGTGGCACAACTATGTGCCATTGATATTTGTCCCATGGGAAATGAATGCCTCTGCACATGTAAGCTCATTGGGACGTGTCCTTAGAGGCTAACTACTTTTGTTTGTTGGCAGTTAAAGAGATTCATTCAACATGGTTTCCAGTATGTTCCAGATTTTTTAAAGTGCAGGTGCCCTTCTCCAAATACCTGACTTGTGCATGTGCATTATACAGTATGCCAGTTTGGGGGCTAGCACATACATGTTTGTGTGCCATCCAACTGTTCACAGCACTTATAACATATACATACATACTTGGGATTAGCTGGGCAAGCTACATCTGTTAATAAAAAGATATACATTGTATTAATAAGAAAATATCTCTCAGTGGAGATAGATCACATATGATAGATCATAACTCCACTGATATACACACACACACACACACACACACACACACACACACACACACACACACACACACA
>NW_017729025.1:20113069-20126112 GCF_001723915.1 Gavialis gangeticus | reverse complement strand
CCCCCCAAAAGCTTTGTTATCCAGCACCCATAGGAAATGGGGCGTGCCAAATAACCAATTATGCGGGTTACCTGAAAGGCCCAAACAGGCGTCTTTGCCTGTTTGGGCCGCTGCCCCTCCTGTCATGTCCAGTGCACCGCTGCCCCTCCTGCCATGTCAGCGTGCCGGGGGACAGGGAGAGGGGGCCCTAGGCACACTGGTGAAAGGCTGCTATGCCCCAGGATGTGGGGGCTCAGCAGCACAGGCTGCTTTGCCCCAGACCGTGGGGGCTTGGCAAAACCAGAAGTGCCACAGTGGGCACTTCCAGTTTTGCTTTTCCCATGTCGACTGGAAAGCCAGTTAGTAGAGCATGCTGGTTTGTAAGGAGCCGGATAACATGGCTTTTACTATATGTGTGTGTGTGTGTGTGTGTGTGTGTGTGTGTGTGTGTGTGTGTGTTTGTATATATATATGTATGTGTGTGTGTGTGTGTGTACATGCAAGTGCTTATGTGCAAGTGGATGTGTGTGTGCGCATGTGTATATAATGTGTGAGTGAAACAGATAAGGATATAACCCATATTCTGAATTCACTATTTAGTCAGTGGATGTAGTTCATAGATAACATAGGAATACAATGCTAGAAGTGTTCTCAAGAGGTCATCTAATCTAGTCAATCTCCTTGGGCCAAGAACGTGCAAGTCTGTGATATATTCTATTCTATTCTATTCTATTCTATAACCTAGACAGGCTAGCAAGTTGGGTGGATCGGAACCAGATGAAGCTCAATATCGAGAAATGTAAAGTGCTCCACCTGGGGATGAACAATCCCCTACACACCTACAGGCCTGGCAGCACCAAACTGACCAGTGCCACAAATGAAAGGGACCTGGGGGTAATAATTGACCACAGTATGAATATGAGCCAGCAGTGCGACACTGTAGCCAGCAGGGCAAATAATACTCTAGCATGCATCAATCAATGCATCTTCAGCAAAACCAAGGAAGTGATTCTTCCTCTCTACTCAGCATTGGCGAAACCGCAGCTGGAGTACTGCATCCAGTTTTGGGCATCACACTTTAACAAGGACATAATAAGAGAGTCCAGAGAAGGGCCACCTGTATCATGACAGACTTGCAAGGCAAGCCATATGAGGAAAGGCTGAGGGACCTAGGACTCTTCAGCCTGAAAAAGAGAAGGCTGAGAGGGGACTTGGTAGCTGCTTACCGCTAGATCAGGGGAGTACATCAAGGGCTCAGTCAACAACTGTTCACCAGCACATCCTTGGGGAAAACCAGGAGTAACGGCCACAAACTTCTGGAAGACAATTTTAGGCTTAACATTAGGAAAAACTTCTTCGCAGTCAGGGTGTCCAGACTGTAGACTAAGCTCCCTCCAGAGGTGGTGCAATCACCAACCCTGGAAATCTTCAAAAGGGCACTGGACGGTCACCTCACTAGGGTCATCTGACCCCAGTTGTCTTTCCTGCCTGGTGCAGGGGGGCTGGACCTGATGATCTTCTGAGGCCCCTTCCGATCTATGAATCTATGGATAATATTCACACACTTATGCATATATTTTGTGTGTGTGTGTATGTGTGTGTGTGTGTGTGTGTGTGTGTGTATGTGTGTGTGTGTGTGTATGTGTACAAGTGGAAGTGTGTGTGTATGCATGTGCATGTAATGTGTGAGTGTAATGCAGGAGATATAGCTGGGCCTGCTGTACATGAACAGCCTGTACGTAGAAATGTAGGGCATTTCTAGAATCACTCATAACATCATTGTGCAGATTCCCTGCTCTGCTCCTGGCTTGGTAACTATGTCCAGTGACCAGAAGCACCCCCCCTCCATTCCTCGTGATGTACCTGCCTCATTATCAGCCATGCTAGGCAGAGCCTGAGACTTGTGCAAGGACAACGCTTTACCATACTAACTCTCAGAAAAGACTTAGACTAATTGATTAATCCAGTCCTTGGGTTTATTTTCTTGGATCCCCATCAAATAATAATAATAATAATAGAAACAACTGGGAAAAATCCTAATCATATTTTCAAATGTATATTAGACAACCTCTAATCCTGAGCCAGAAGTCAGGATTGTCAGCATTCAATCAAAAAACCTCAGACTGCTTCATTAACAGGTTTCTCAGAGTCTTAAGAAAACAGAGCAAACCCATTTTGGTTCAGTTTTCAAAAGCACTGCTAGTATGCACTGACCTGTTCTGCCTGCTTACATACAGAATCTGCCTTTCTCTTTCTATTTCACCTCTTTGCTCACCAGAAAAATCAATTACATAAACCTACTTCCTCCTCATTAGGCAGAATGCTTAATTATCATGATGCTTAGGGTGCTGGAGATGGGTGCTGAGCCGGGGAAAAGCCTGCACTGTTGTTTTGATGCCAGCCAGTTTTCCACAGCCAAACTCCTCTTCTCAGTGGCAGAGCAAATACTATCACAGACACTCCTCCCTCCCCTTTCCTAACTGTAATATTGGTGGTTCACCATTTATCAGCCAATAAAAACAGATCAATTGGTGGCACAGGTGACATCCCTCAAACAGGCATTACCTCCAAAAATAAAGAATTAAGTGCTACTTTGTTGAGCACTTGAATACCGGACACAGCTGGTGCCCTGCTGTTCCATGGCCCCTTCAGCCCTGAATTCAAGCTCCAGGCTTCCCATTCAGCACCAGGGAGACATAGTCACTTAGGAACCAGATATCTGGAAGCCAGCACACTGAGCAGGGAGCCACTTACACTAGCTAGTGGAAGCTACAAAATGCCAAGGAAAGGGGCAAGGACATTCAAAGAGGCTTACGTTCCAATGAGGAGGCTCGTCTTTCTTTTTTGGCTTCACAGCCAAGGACTGGAGTTACATGTTCAAGGCAGCTTTTCTGCACACAACACTGCCTGAGAAGGTAATCTTCCTCCACTTGTTTCCAACAGCCAGTGGTTACAGCAATCATCTTGGGTGTGCAGGGGTTGTGTTCACTTCCCCCTATGTCTTCTTGAGGAGACTTGAAGGCACATCTGCCTTCCAAGTGAATGCCCTAACCATAAGGCTACACAGTCGTTCTCCCATTCTGTCTCCCTGTGGCCCAATGGTTAGTTAATTAATCCAGCTTCCACAGGCGAGACTGAGCCTGTCCTACACTAGAATACTTGGTGGCTGGTACTTAGGATATTCACCTGGGACATGTGAATCCAAGTCCGCTGAGGCAGTGGAGGGATGCGAATGAGTGCTCCCCACATCCGGAGTCAGTGCTCTATTCACCGCGCTATTTGGTAGGAAGTGATGCATCTCCCCCTCCTCTGCTTGTGTTTTGAGAGTGGTCTGCTTTGGATTGGGCTCCACAGAGGTGGTAAGTGGCTTGTGAATCCAGCAGGGCCCAGGTTTGAGAGAGACCTCTTAGGCTTCAGGTCCCACAGGATATTTGCATGGCTCACTCTGCTCTGTAAGGCTAGGGACAGAAGTTACACATAAACAGATTTAAGTGATCAGAAACTGGTTTAAACCTGAAACAACATAAGTTCAGTGCACATAAACCAGTTTCAAAAAGGGTTAAACTGGGTTAAGAAAAACCTGGGTGGATGTAGTATCAGACTTAACTGATCTGGGTCAAAGCGGTTCATGCAATGTCTGTCTCAGACCCCTTCCTGGTTTCAGTTAAACCAGAGTGACCCAGCATCCCAGATGCTTTTGAGCCCTGGGTTGAGCTGGGCTCTGTGCTCCAGAGAACAGGGCTGGCCTTACCCCTCTGCCCCCTACCCAGAGCTCCAGCAAAGACTGCAGACACAGCAGCGTCTGGCTGGCTCCTCCCCACCCTGCTGCTTGCTACTGAAGCAGAGATGGCCCCTGTCCCCCTCCCATATCCCACAACACGGACTCCAGCCCCGTGGAGCCTAGACATGTGGTATGCTAGCTAATGCTGAGAAGTGGCTGTGTGTGTGTGTGTCTCCAATTTCACTGAGACAGGCAGACAGAACAGTGTCCACTTAGGGCTTTTTGGAGCTAATCAGCAGGTCAGCTGGTTACATTCCGCCATTCCTTCCTTGGAAAAAGCTGTTTAAGAAGAGCTTGAACTAATGAGAGCAGCTTTTGCTTTGATGATGGGCTGATAATTGCTATATTATCAGCTCTCTGCTGGCTCCCTCACCAATCAGGTTACAGGCAGTATGAAGAAGCAAGGAGAGGGAGATTGAAAAGCTCAGTATCATCAACAGATGCATGCACTGCACACACCCACTTTGCCTCAGAGTGCTAGCCTGGGGCTGGGGTTTGGGAACACTCCCACCCCTTGAGCAGCAAGCGGGGAAAAGCCTGGGACCATACAGGCAGGGTGGGGGTTTACAACCCTCCCTAATCAGAGGGGGGCCTGGCCACACCCCCCGCCCTCAGCTCAGCGTTGTGGAAGGGAAGGAAAGGCTGCTCTAGTGCCCCCCGACTTCTACCCTGAGCCATTGCAGGCTTTCATTTCTGTAGTCCAGAGGGAATGTCTTTGCAGTTGCAAACTGGTTCAACCTAGGCAGGTCAGACTAACCTGCAAAGATTAAACCAATTCAGGCTCAGGCTTTTTGAATGTCCATGTGTTTGATACTGGGGCCTCTCCTCCCAAGTACTGCCAGGTGTTCCTCAGTTTTGCCTGTCATGTTTTTTAATGCTAACCAGTCTTTTCTCCCACCCTTCTTCCCCCTAGCCTCATTCATCTTATCTGCTGAGGGTGGTTTTTAATGTAAACATGCTATATTTTTATTGCTAGTGAATCCACAACCATAGAACATGCCTGTTCTCTCCCCCTTTTCCCATCAATCTGAATCCCCAAGATACAGCTAAGCATGAGATAATGGGCTACAACCCTGCCGAATGCTGCCAGATGGCTGCATTTCCAAGGCCTGCTGTGTGTGCCGAGCTCATGCAGCTTGGTAATTCCTCAGTGACCAGACAGGAAAGACTGATAGTTTTGTTTTGCTTTGCTTTAATTGTATGCCTGGTGCAGGCCTATCAGGTGACAGGAGGCAGGGAGTGGAGCTATCAATAGGCTGACAAGTTTGTGTCAGGAGAGCACAATAAAGGAAGCTCAAAGGAAATGCTAGAAAGCGTATGTAAACTGTCAATCCCATAAACCACCCCAGGGGTTAATTGTTTCCCTTTAAAAGTAAGAGAGACTCATATGGGGGAAAAACAACTCTCCACAAGTCTGCAGTGAAATAAATGGTGGTATAAGCTATGGTTGTAGGTGAATGAGAAAACAGAGCTAAGTGGATATAGGTCTCAGATATATCACAGGACAGGGCTGGTAGGATGTAAAGAGAACAATAGTCTGTCCCGCAGCACTAAGACAATGCAAGGATAACTAGACTACCCCTGCCCAGTATGTGCCTAACCTGTCCATAGAAACCTCCAGTGATGAGTTTTTACTAGCTCCCTAGACAACCTGTTTCACTGCTGTACTGTGCTCCTGGTTCGAAAGATCCTCTCAATATCTAACATCAGTTTTCTTTGTTGCAAATTACCAGAAGTGAATTCCTTATCACATGAAGGCTAGTGCATGATGTCCCTACCTGCAGGTTAGTCTATTTAGAGCAGTGGTCTCCAACCTTTTTAAGGCATTTAAAAGTAACCCAAGATCTACCATGTGCCACCGACACCCCCTATGCCCCCACCCCCAGTAGGTAAGTCTGTGGGGAGGGAAGTGGGGGGGAGCAGATCAAGGTAGGGGGAGAAAAAAATTATTTGGGGGCATACCTCCACAGAAGGTAAGTCCCACCCAGCTTGGGCCCCACTCAACTTACCCCTGCTCCTGCCTCTGCAGCACTGTCCCTCACCGTGGGGGCCTTGATCTAGCCCCCACCCCTTCCCTCTCCCATGGACTGACGTGCGGCGCTGGGGTGTGTGTGTGGATGCACATGGGCACTCAGCCCGCCACCCCAGCCTTGGATCAACTCCAAGAGGCTCTACCAGTGGATCAAGATCCACTGGTTGGTGACCACTGATTGAGAGGAGAAGCCTCTGCTACTGCTACCAGCTTATAGAGCTAGACCCTTCACTCAGGTTTTGTGGGGGTAGGTTGTAAGCTTACAGAAGTCATTTGGGTTTTTTCTATTCACTCCAATGGGCTTCAGTTCTGGTCTCAGTCTCTACTGCGGTGATTCTTAATCAGGGCAGGGTGCTGCAGCACTCTGGGTGCCGTGACAGTCTTTGAAGGGTGCCATGAGGAGGGATAAGATAAGGGCAGGCTCCAGTGAGGAGACAAGTGCAGACTCTGTGCTTCCACTTTCTCCTTCTCCACCCCCGCTCACTGCAGGGTAGGCTATTCCCTGCCAACTGCTCATCCTTCTTCCGAGCCCCTATTCAAGCAGGGAAGCATTATAATAAATTCATTTGTTTTCCCAATGGGGTGCTGCTCAATTCACAAAAGTTATGGAGGGGATCTCAAGTCTAGAAGGGTTGAGAACCACTGCTCTATTGACAGGTCATGCTGTTAGAACAGCAAAATGCAATTGCACTGATCTGCCGACCAAGAGCTGTAACAACATAGGCCCAGGCGTGTCTTTTTGGCAGCAATGTCAGCCTTGACACCTGTGGAGAGTGGGTATCTCTGACTGAAGGCAATGGGAGGGTGCTGTCAGCACTGAGTTTTGTCCCAGGAAAGTTGGGGATCATATAGGAGGGAGGTGGAGCTGCGTAATCCTACAGTCTCGTGTAAGTCGATACTGCTGCCGCCACACCTAAATCTTTTCACAGTAATTCTGCACACGCACTCGAATGCCTAGTGACTCCCGTGGGAGCTGCTTATAATACTGGGGAAAAGTTGGCCTCCATGTTCCTACCCCTCTTTATTACAGAATTGCAACTCACCTTATCTTTCGGTTGGGTTGTACAGCTCCCTGCGGTACTCTGCTCCAAGAACAAAATCATTTGCTTTGTCCCTTTTATCATTTCCTGAACGAGTAAATTTATCTCCACCACATTCGTGGCTGACAGCCCATGCCTGAATCTATGCAGGAAATCTGTCTTGAAAAACATGTAATTGCTGCCAAGAAATGTATCTCTGGTCCCAAAAGACAAAAGCAGAAGACATTATAATTAGTTATCCTCAAGCGATCAAGTTTCACAAGGTGTTTACTCCAAACCTGAACACAGTTGAGTTGTACAATAGCTGCCCATGCTCCATGCCTCTTTGGGGCAACATCAGAGTGAGAAACTGTTGTTTGTTCTCATTAGATGAAGTTATCTGAGGAGCAGTTGCAAATTCATCTTGTGTGGTGCATTCATTTTGCATATTCCATTTCATGCTGGTGAGAGCGATGACTCACTTGTCATCAGATATTCAAAGCACGGTGCACCTTTTGCTGGCTTCCCACCAGAATTTTTGCTGCAGAGGAGTTTTGTGACTGATTTCAGACTCTGTGTGTGTGTGTGTGCATGTGTGTGTGTGTGTACACATGCATGTATCCATATATTTTCATTGTAGTGCTTTATATTACCAGACTTACCCGCTTAGAGTTTATTGACTTGGGGATCCACCGTATTGTCTCTCACCCTCTGGGAAAGGTAATGCACCTCTTGAATGTTTGGAAAGTGTTGTGAACAGTGTAATTCTTATTGTTAGATCCATAAAAGGAAAGCCCTGAAGTCTTTACACTGTTTTACTCAGCCTTATCTCTGGCATTATGCTACTTGCTATTTATGGGAGTTTGCCCTAGCAGCTAGGAAAGCAAAATCCCTTTTGTAGCTCTGTGCATAGAAAGGACCCTCTATGCATGGATCTCAGCATTCCTGCAGACAAACCAGAGCTGTTTGTTATGGACTTGACCCTCTCCGCTTCCTTAAACCCAGTAGAGCACCCCTGCAGGTCCTACAGCTTCACCAGTGGAGAGTGGATAGAAAAAAAGTGGGGATAAGGAGAACAGGCATTTCTTACCAGCCTCTGATCCACTAGGTGCTTAGCCACTGAGGTGATACAGCCCACATTCAGTGAAAGCATCCTCCGGAGGCAGATATCAGGGACACCCAACAGTGGGAAGAGGCCTGAAGCATTATGCCCATGGTGACATACTGCCGAGGACCTGGGAGCAGCTGCTTAAAGATATCTGGAAGCCAGTGCAGCACTTAAGGGTTTGCACATGGATGGCCCTGGCCTCTGACAAACTGTCTGACCTCTGTCTAAACTTTGAGGGGAGCAGTGGGGCTTGCTGGGAATCAGAGATGCTGCTTCTTCCAGGAGGAAGGCAAACCCTCCCTCTCAAAGAGGTAATACTGGAGGGAATGTCCTGAAAGGCACCTAATAGAGTTTATTTTCCCCCTAAAAAGGTGGGTGTCATCTGCCAGGGTCTGGTCCATAGTAGGCACATCAGGTTTTTACCCTCTGATGCGACTATTACCATGTGGAGGGGATAGCCCTGTCATTATATGCTCAGTGCCAATGGCGTTGTACGTGCTGTACCCACACAGCCAGAGACCTGGTAAGTGCCCCAAGAAATTCACCATTTAAAGCAGGAACAAGGAAAAGAACATTAATTTTGCTAGAACATATGAGTGCAGAGTCAGCTGAAGCTATCATTCAATGCCTGCCATAAACCTTTGGGAGACTTCCAGCCCCGCTGGAAACAGAAGGCTTTTTCTCTGCTGGGCCTGCTGTATGCAGTCCTCCTGCCTTAGATATTCCTCTGAGCTGGACAAATTTTTCCAGGCTGCCAGTGCCACTTTCCAAGGGAAAGGGACAAAACAACAAAGTGCATTTCATTCACTTCACCAATTCCCTACAGCAACGCTGCACATGGCAGTGAGCCCACAGGTAATAAACCATTCTTGACATCAAAACATCCAGATCATCATGATACGCCTCTGGCCATGGGAGGGCTGAGCAGGGAAGGAGAGGCAGATACAGCGCCTGCGTGCTAGGGAGCTCCAGGGGCTGGCTGAAGAAATCATCCTTCCTGGAGCCCCCCACCAGACACTGCATCTCTGCACCGCCTCGCTTGCAGGCCCGAGTCTGAGAGATTATGAAGCAGAGTGTGGCACATGAACTGGTGGTCGGTGAAGAGCTGCCTGGTGACATGATCCTGGATTCCAGTAAAAGGCAGATAGAAAAGGCATTGCTTTCCTACCTTTACAAGACCGGTACATGAATTGAAAGGCAAGTTAGTCCTTGCAGCCAGCAATGTGGACGATGTCCCCCCCATGCCCATTGCCTACTCAGGCATGGTTCACCCTTTGAGACTGTTGGACACCTGCTGCCCTCAGGTATTCAGGGCTAAAAGACTCAGGTGCTAAAACAGACCATTCCTGCCTCATTTACCCTGGATCTTTACCCTATCGTCTGATGTGCTCGCATTCCCCCACAGCTTAGTATCATCTGCAAACTTAATCACTGAGCTTTCCACCCCCTCATCCAAGTCACTGATAAATATGTTAAAGAGCATGGGTCCAAGCACTGATCCCTGGGGGACACCACTGGAGACGGCCCTCCAGATGAGGCCATCCCATCGATTACAACTCTCTGAGATTGGCCTCTAAGTCAGTTGTCCGCCCACCTCACTGTAGACTGGTCCAGCCCAGAACCCTCCAGTTTAGGTGAGAAAATCTTGTGGGAAACAGAATCAAAGGTGTTTAATCGTTTGATAGGTATTTTGCACCTATAGCTGGTCATAAGGTAATTGTGCAGTTAACCAGTTAATTGTGCAATACCTGTAATGTGTAGAGGGGGCCTTAGTAACTTAAGCCAGCTGGAAAATAGAATTCTTTTTCCACCAGCAATTCTTTCTCTTCCAATTTTCTTTTCACCTCAAAGTTGAAGTTTCAAACTGTACTGTGAAATGCAAGTTACTAAATAATTCACTATGATGGTTCCAAAATGATCATATCATTTTTTTTTCCTATGAGGTTGAATCATTTTAATTTTGACTTTCTCTGTTTTACTTTGACTTTGTTACAGTACAATATAAAGCTTGGAATGAATGATCTCATTCCTGAACTCTAAAATGCTCTAAACAGTGCCAATAATATGGCTGTTCCTCCACTTCGCCTGTCTTGCCTATTTTATATTGGCAAAAGGCAGGACTGGTGGCTCCCCTTACTAGACCCAAGTCATCCCTCATTAGACTCAGGGCACTCCTTAGAAAATGCCAGCTCCTAGCTGTCACTCATTTCTGGGTTATAGAAAAATAATAGAGAAGTTCTTCTATTGCAGATAATTCAGGAAGATTACAACAGGTCTGAATGGTTTTGACACTCTGGATTCCTATTTGAAATGTCTGGGTTTATTTTGTGAATTGTTTGTAGGTGTTTGCAGGGCTAACAGTGTCTGGCACCTCCGAGCACTCTTAAAGGGATCTCTTGGCACTCCAGGCTTGAGAATCACAGTGTTAAAGACTAACTGGTTGAGAGAGAGCCATAAGCTTTTGTAGGTGAAAACCTCCTTCCTTTGTATTTTATACTGTAAATTCTATGGGTGTCTTTACACATGCTCCAGGGTGCAGCAGGGGGCACTTTAATTAGAGCGGCTCTAAAAGCATCACATGTATTCAGCATCCTGCGCTTCAAAACGGCAGTGGGGGGACTTTAACTAAAGCTTGTTCAACGAGCTTTAGTTAAAGTGCCTCACCACCATTTTGAAGCGTGCGGACACTGAATACGTGGGCTGCGGAGGCAAGCAAACTTGATTCATTGAGTCTGCTCCAAGGCATGCAAATTAGCACCCATCTGAGAGCAGACATCTGGCGCAGGTATAGGTGCCCGATGGGGCAGGTACTGTCTGTTACTGAAGAGCGCTTTGATTTGTTCTCATAGCAGGATCCAGGATGGTGAGAGGATGTAACTAGGTAACTTCAGCTAGAAATAAAGTACAGTGTGTTCCCAGTGAGGGGAATTAAGTATTGGGGCAGCTGAGCAAGGGACATGGCAGATTCTCCATTCCTTGAAATCCTGAAATCTAGCCTGGAAATCTTTGAAGTGATCTGCTCTCACGCAGCCATCGGTGATTGGGCTTGACGCAGGAATCACTGGGTGACGTTCCCTGGCCCAAGTGATCTGCAGAGGCTCAGACCTGATGCTCACAATGCTCCCTTCCAGTCTTAAAGTTTCTGAATCATCACTAGCCAAATAGAGTCCCCAACTCGGTCCAGGCCTATTTGTGTGGCGACAGTACAAATAAAGATACTAGTAATAATCAGTAGCCTGAAGCAATGCATATATGGAGTGTACTGGTACAGACAGTAGCACAGGGGAGTACTAGGGCTCTCCTTACTAGTGCAACTCCATTAACACCCAGGTTATTTTGTTTTAAAGGTACGTTTCCTTTCTGAGAGCTGATGAGCGCTCCCTCCCCATCCATGCCTGTGTCACATTTCATCTGTAATTCATTTTGCCCAATTAACTTGACGCTATGTAACCTCCATCCGTGTGACTCAGCAGACTCTGGCTGTAGGCATCAAATGACTTGGAGAGTCATCTGATTTACAGAAGCCTCAGTTATAAGAGCCTGTCACACTGCCAGCCCAACCTCTTGGACTCGGAGGATGGCTGATTTGAGAGTCAGGCCACTTACGAAAGCAGATTTTCAGAAAGATGCCTCTATTAGAGCCTGTGAAATAAACTGCTAGCATCTAAAAAGCACAAACTGGACAGACAGCCTTATTTACTTGTAGTTCCTTTTGCACTTGAATTTCCACCCAGGAGCCAGGCTGTTCAGGAAACCTTGCCGCAGCAATTAGAACTACCTAGGAGCAGTATAGTAGAGGGGTTTAAAAAAAGAAAGAAAATTGGCTGGAAGTTTGGAATGAGAAGTAAAATTTTCCATGCAAACAGTGTAAGAGGAGAGGAACAGCTTAGGGCTATGGTTCTCCGAAGGGCAGAGGTTTTTATACAGGTTTTTTCAGTCTAGTAACATAGGCATTATCACTTACCTTTTTCCAATAAACAAGACTGTTATGGACTCTACCAAAGATGCTTATGTCAGGTGTGGGCTGTGCTGTACACACACAGGCTTGATATATTAATTTAATTTGGTAAGAAAAGGCAGATACCTTCACGTTTTTGTACTAACCACACACCCCCCACCCCCCGGTGTGTTATATTTCACCCTCCTAAAAGGGAGACATTCTGTTTCGAGGATGGACCAATCTAGCAGACACGTCCTAGACTCATCTGAGAAGCATTATGGTGAGAACTGCCTTTCTGTGCTCATATTACTGGATTAGAAAGCAGGTATCCATCCTTTAGAGAAGACAGAGCCAGATTTGGAAGGGAATTTTAGGGTCTGTGTGTGCAGTATGAGTCTGCACAAGACAGATGCTTGAGCTCACTCTGCACACACCGTCTCCAGAACCCAAAGCAGTCTAATCATAGTCGAGTGTTGCGTGCCGGATAATTAGCTCAGCTGAAAGGCAGGGATTATTAGCCTGGGTGTGGCATTGCACTACCAGCTCTAGAGCTAGTGAGAAGAAAGCTTATGTGGGTATCTCTGCACAACACTGCCTTACGCTGTGTAGACATCAATGTGTGAGCTAGTGTGTTTGCTAATAGCTTGGACAGTAGTGTGTTGTGTTATGTAGACTTATCTTAGGCACTCAAGCCCAACACTTCGGCACCACCTTGTACATTTAGGCCAACTCACCTTGTAGCCCTAAATATTCCTAAGCATAAGCAGACACACTGGGCATGTGTGCAGCTGTCTAAATCCTGACAGCCTTGAGCAGCAAGACATTTAGCTGATGCCTGCACCTCGGACATTCATAGTGCTGGCATTTAAAAGCAGGTCCTGTGGAGGCATTGGCGACATGTAGGGGGTGCATGCGGGCGCAACCCCTGCAAAAAGTGTCGTGGTCACTGCTCATCTCCCCCCCCCCGCCCACACCCCTGGCAGTGTCTGCAGCCAGTCCCCAAATTACCACTGGCTGCTACTGACACTGCCGGCAGCGTCTGTGGGTGGTCGTGGTTGGTGCTCTCCACCCCTCTCCCCTCGCACCGCTGCCACTGCCTGCAGGAGCTCCCCACTTGCTGCTGCCATGCTTCTGCCGCCACCACTGCTGCCGCCACCTGCAGGCAGTCACCATGCCCCCCCAGC
>NW_017729025.1:20098901-20108069 GCF_001723915.1 Gavialis gangeticus | reverse complement strand
CCGCCTGCAGGAGCTCCCCACTTGCTGCTGCCATGCTTCTGCCGCCACCACTGCTGCCGCCACCTGCAGGCAGTCACCATGCCCCCCCAGCCTCCGGGGGCACACGGCATTCATGTGCAGAGGAGCTATTTTCTGAACCCTACACAAAAGATGTCTCCTACCCCCACGTTTATGCAATGGGCTAGAAGTTAGAGCGTTTACCTAAGCTGTGGACGACTTAGGTTCAAATCCCTCTTCTTCCTGGTGGAGCCCAGATCCCTTGTGCCCTAACCAGCAGGGTGTGGGGAAATATGCACGGCCTCTCCTGCTGAAGCCGTTCCACTCTCTATAAAACACTTACATAGTCAAGAGAACCCAGGTCTCCCTACTCCCAGTTGAGTGCCCCAACCAGCAGGATACGGCGTGCTTCTCATTCTTGCCCAGTAAATGAAGACCAGTGGGCTTAAACCACAGCCATCACCAGTGTCTGAGGACCTGTTCATACACTTAAGGTTAAACATAGGCTAAAGCACTCCACTGGCCCAAAACCTTGCAGGATGAAGCCCTTTAGACTCTAGATGACTCTTCACAAATGTCCTGTTGTCCTGGCTGAATTCCAGGTCTCATAGCTATATTCTGCCCACTTACGTTCCCCCCTTCCTCCATGAAAGTATCAGGCAGGAAAGCCGTGCAACGTTAAAGAGCTAATATCATTTTTGTGGATGGAAATTCCCAGAAACATTCAACCTAGTCCTTGGAACCTGACTTGCACAGTTGGCGCCATGACTTGGATAGGACTGCTCCCATGGTTTGATTGATTTGGGAGCAGGCAATTTAAAACTCCTTGAGATCTTTCAGGATCAAAGGAGCTCAGTCAAGGTAAGGTATTATTACCACTATTTCTTCAGTTGCCTTACTTTTCTCTAGGGGAAAATAATTTTGAATGCAGTTCATATCTCGAGGGTAGCGTATGCTAAAGAAGTGTCATTTATTATTGGATTTAATATCGTCTGTGGAGGAAGAAATGATGTGAAAGTGCCTGGAGAAACAGAAATGCAGTAATAGGAGTCCCTTTTGGCTGTGTGAAAAAGAGTCTCGCAGAGACAGGAACTGGATAAAAGGGAGTGAGTGCTAAATTAACATTCCGAATTAGGGCGGTATCGTAAAGCAACACTTGTGTAGTGAGACAAGTTGACCACCCCCGTCTCCTCGCAGAAGCTCGTACTAGTTTGAGCTTGTTGTTGTTATCTTTCTATATCCCTCCTGTCCTCAAGCAATTGATTTCTTTCCAACAGCCTCTACGCTCCTTTACCACTTGGAAATTCAAAAGCAGTGGGGTGGGTCTACCATCAGGATTGCATTACTGCAGTTGGGAGCTAATTTGGAAGAGCTGGATAATTGCAAAGGTAAGTGGTGAATTAAAAAAAAAAATTATATTAGCATGTACACACACACACACACACACACACACACACACACTGCAGAGGGCAGGGCTAGGAGCAACAGCTTCAAATTGCAGCAGGGGAAATTTAGGCTGGAGACTAGGAGGAGCTTTCTGACTATGAGGGTGGTCAGGCTACTTAGAGAAATTATGGAATCTCTACCCCTGGAAACTTTCAAAAGCAGGTTACACAGACACTTGGCTGGAGTGGTTTAGTCAGGGATGATCCTGCCTTGATCCAAGGGGACTGGGCTACATGACCCGTGAGGACCCACAAAGCTTTACTTTCCTATGATCCTAAGGCCACTGATAACCTAAATTTAAGCACCTATCCTATTGACTCCAGTGGAAACTAGCTGCCCAGTATCTATGAAAATCCAGCCACTTATTCTGGTGTTTGAATCCAATGAGAAGTCCAGTTTTTGGCACTCAAATTTGCAAGTGACTGTAGGAGTGTATTATAGGTATGCTGGGTGATTACCACCAGGATTAGAAGTTACCTTATATTTTTTTAGGGGCTGGAAAATCATAGAATCATAGAATTAATGAGTCAGAAGGGACCTAGACAGATCATCTAGTCCGACCCCCCGCATTGGGCAGGAAGGAGCACTGGGGGTAGCAGGGGTCATAAGACTCCAGCCGGGTGCCTATCTAGTCTCCAAAAGTCAGCCTTCTTGTTTCCATTCTGCTCTGAGGTCTCCAGATTACTCTGCTATCATGTCCCAGCAATCCTGGAGGACCACCATAGCATTGTGCTGGTTTGTAAAGGTTCTTGGACACTGTGGCGAAGTGGGACTCCCTGCCTAGCCACAGTGCTAAGGTTCCCCACTTGCCTTTGGGCATGCCCCCCACCTGACTCACCTGC
Source organism: Gavialis gangeticus (assembly GCF_001723915.1). Classification (NCBI taxonomy): domain Eukaryota; kingdom Metazoa; phylum Chordata; order Crocodylia; family Gavialidae; genus Gavialis; species Gavialis gangeticus. The sequence continues at coordinate 20,105,784 of NW_017729025.1, read as the reverse complement.
CATGCTTTGTTCTTAATTAATTAAGATGTTAATTAAGGCAGGAGGCTGCCCATTCGTGCCCTGATGCCAGGGGGCACTATCTGCAGCTCCATACCTCCCCTACACCACAGCCAATGCCTCACAGATGGAATCCAGATGTTATAGTGCTCCCGGCCTACAGCCGTACCAAGCTTAGGCCGTGCCGTCAGGCCTCAGTCACACACACATTCATACCCCTCTCCTCTCACTAGGGGGTCTTCACCTCCACGCATTTCTGGGGCCACCCCTCATCAAGGCATTCTTATCCCCTCACTCGGGGCTCCACACTGCCCCCTCGTGGGGCTACTCATCTCTGCCCCCCTCACTGGGGCTCCACGGGGCTTCACTCCCCAGTGGGCTCAGGTGGCCGTAGCCATGCCTGGCCTCACTCTCCCTGCTCAGGATCTTGCACCCCACAGGGCTCAGGTGGTCTCAGCCATGCCTGGCCCTCAACTACCTCCAGTGTTACTTAACCCACCCAAAGGTGAAGGCTGGGGTTAAGGCACCCCTACCTGCCCTTCACCGGAGTGATAATGGGCCTGGCATTTCCTGGGGGCTCCCACACCACTGAGCGCCCCACCAGGCCACCCACTCCTGGCAGGGTGCAGTTTTAGGTCATGCCCAGGACCAGGAGCCTCCAATCCATCCCCTACAGCTCCTGCCCTTACCTCCAGGATGTTATGGAGCCTTGCAGCCAGGCAATGTTACTACCTGCCCAGCCAGCAGGGAACTGAACTCTTTATATAGGCAGCCAGAGATCTAAAATGGCTGCCTTAATCAAGCACCCGCTAGGTGCTTAGCTCCGGTCTTAAAGTGGCAGGCACCCACAGTGCCCTGCCACACACCTTCCCCCTTAAAATGGTACCTGGTGGAGGTTTCTCCGGCTGCTCCTCCAAAGCAGGCTTTCCTCAGAGCCCATGAGAGCCCTCAAGTGGCGAGCACCCCAAAGGTGCTTCGCCACACACCTCCCCACTTAGAATGAGATTTGGGGGCTTCGCTTGGCTGCCTTCCCTGCTGGGCTCGGCCCCAGCCTACTGCAGCCCCTGCCATGTGGCAAGCACCCCAAAGGTGCTCTGCCACAGCCACATATGGCAGCATTTGCAAAGTGGCCCCTATATGGACCTTGGGAACAGGCTCCAGTGATGTCTGGGCTGTGATGTCACAGCATGCTGGGCACACACTGGTACAGAAACCAGCTCCCTAAAAAGTTATAAGACACAATATGAATTATTGAGTCATTTTTAGCTGCTGTGTTATGGGCACCCCTCTTAACTTAGTTGCCAGAGGTCAGCACCAATATCCCCTTTACCTCTTCCCACAACTCCCCACTTCAGTAGAGTGTTGATTTTGGTACTTGCAGATCACTTGTAACATTCACCCTCTTTCACACTCCCATGAATATAATTTCATTTATTTGGGGGTCTTGTCTTTCCCCTGGCAGCAATGATGCTGGCTGTGGGGTCATTCTGCCCTGGCACAACATGGCTACAGTGCAGGAACTGGGTTGCTGGTTCAAAATACAGACCGGAGGTTGCCAGAATTGGATCCTCCCTTAGTGTTGCTTAGGCTTTAGAAAGCCATAGCATATTAAAAACAGCTGTGTCCCTGCATCCCGCTTGTAATTACATGTATAATATTATACACCGATTCTCATTCCTCCCTATTATTAAATCCTAAATTCAGCTTGGCACTAAAGCCTGTCAGGTAGGAAAGCAAGGTGCTCACACCATGCAAGCGAATGCATGAGCCAGAAGGCAGGAATGTCTTGGACAGGTGATACCACATCAGACTGAGCCAAAAAAAGCATCCCACCTCTGGGTTACCCACGGCAGCACCCGGAGAACAGAGATGCCCAGAAATCAGAGGTGCTGAGTATGTGGGGGCCCGAGGACCCTGCCCCCCCCAGGTAGAGGGCTGTCACCTGAAATGTGTAAAACTTTCCACATCTTAGCCTCCTCCCAGCAAAAATAAAAGTCAGTGCCTATGCCAGAGCTTGTCTGTTTGACGACTTGGAGCTAATCCCCCAGCACAGGAAAATGAACCAGAACAGAAGTGTCAGCTAACTGGGAACCTAGTTCTGCCAGCCCAGTTGTCTGTGATTGCTGTTCATACCCCACAGCTGTCTTCCCTCTCTCACCCCTGACTTAACCACAGAGCATTGTAGTTCTGCTTTCAACCTCGGTGCCCTTGAACTCCTTGCAGCATATGCTGCCTGCATGTTTTTCTCCTCCCCTGGCCATTGTATTTCCACAAGTTACAGTGCAAAAGCCTCCTGGACTGCTGGTGCTCTCCCCAGGCTGCCCTCCTCTGCATACCGCATACAGAGCCACACCTAGCTCTGGTTTTGCAAGTCCTGCCCCGCTGTCAAATTCAAAGCAGAGGCAGCACTGAACAGTTTCTTTGTGCAGGGAATAATTTTGTGGCCAAAGGACTGTGAAAAGCCGGAGATCCTGGAATTCTTTCCTTAACAATAAGTACAGCGTGTCAGGCCAAACTTGGCAAAGCTGGTTCTGGCTGGTGTTATTTTCACCTCCCTATGCCACAGAGGCTGGTAGTCATCCTAGAGGGCACCCAGTATCCTTTGCAGGTGCCACCATGCTGGGGCTTTCTTGCATGCATACCAGCCTCTGGCTTCTTTACTATTTGCTCCACCCAGGAAGAGCACAGACCAACTGCAGATGCTTCCTCAGCCTGATGGAGGGTATTTGTACCCGAAAGCTTGCAAACAATATTTCCAACTATTTGAGTTGGTCTGATAAAAGATATCAGAGTTACCCAAAATGCTCCACACCTACTATACTGAGCATGGCCTGGTTGTATCGGCACACTCCCAGCCTGTCCCAGCCACCCCTCTGCCCTGCCAGCACATGCCACCATTTGAAGTTGCTCCCCTACAACTAGCATTGCTACTGTCTGGTCCCCTGAGCCATTAAGCCCTGCTCGACTCTCGCTCAGGAGGCTTGGAACTGAATGAAAACCTCAGCAGCAAACTGATTCATCCAAGCACATGTCTGGACTCCTGTGCAGTGGCAGCTGACTTTGGGAGGCTTCTTTGACAGGCTTGAGCTGCTGAAGGAAGATCATATGGGCTGGATCCGGCACCAGGTCCAGTGAAGAATGCTCTTTGCTGCAGGACTGTTGTAAGGACTGTTCTTTTCACCTGCCAACTTTAACGTTTCAAAGCCTTTAAAAGGAAAAGCTTGCTCAAAACACAGTCCCGGCTGGAGAGATTAGCAGAGTATCCACAGTTATTGTGTGCAGCTGGAAAATCTGACCCTGGCTTGAATGTCTTGGGTTAATTGATTAATTAGGCCTACAAATGACGTGGCTAATGGGCCTGAGGAGTGAGAAAAAGGCTTGCAGCTCTGCCCTTTAGCACTGCAAGCTCCACTCTTCCTGCCCTCCATTTCCCCCTCTGGAAGGTCACACCTCACATCTGAATACATAAACATCAGAGCAGGACTTTTTATTTAAAACATCCAAGACAATGGGACTGCTCTGGAGTTCTGCCATTGATTTCATAGGGGACAGGATTGAGCACAAAGAAACAGAGGGAAGTTGCACAAGCGTGTGTTTGTTTTCGGGAGTTTTTACCAGCTTCAGTTGGGATTGTGGCCACCTTGTGTTAGACACTGTCCACACCCCTCCTCCCCAGTCCACGTACACGCTCCCTGCCCAAAGGGGAAGCACAGAGTAGGGACGTGCTTTGCCCAAGGTCCCCTGGTACCCAAGAACAGAACCCAAATCTCCTGAATCTCAGCACAAGGAAACGCTCAGAGCCAACTGGGACTTATTCGTGGGCACTTCCAGCTCAGCTTTCTGGGTTCCCCCAGGTTAGGCTGTGATACAGGAAGATGCAGGCAAAGCAGGTAGGAAATTATCGAAACTTTCCTTGTAGCAAATAGAGCATTACATCCTGTCAGGCTTAATGGCACATGCAGAGCACAGCATATAGGCAGGGCTGTGAATTGAGTGCTGTGCTTTGCTGGAGACTAATAGTTTATTGCACCTGTTTCTCCCCTCATTTACATGTCCTTTGCACCACTGTAACACTGTTGATTCCTACTGCAGGTCTGGACAGAGAAAAAAATTATACCAGCTTTAAATTATGTACGTTTACTAAGCTCGCTCTCACCTGTTTCATTTGTCCACTCTTATACTAGTATAAATTCATGTTTAGCATTGTGAGGGCTTAGCTCTACTTCTACAGGTGGAGGAAGAGACCAACAAAGTCCCATCAGTTCTGCTGATGCAGACTTTTGTATGTCTGCCCACAGGACGCAATTTTATGCCTGTCCACAGCCTGTTACTCCTGATATACCATAGCGTACGACAGAGGAGAAGCAGATCCCCATATCTTCCTTTTGTGGCGATTGCTAGTTGACCTGTTATTAATGGCTGCATGGATTCTTCTTCAAAAAATAATATTTGTGGTTTTATTAAACATCATTTCCTATTAATTAAAATATGTACAAAGGTCATTTTTTCCCTTGTTCAGTATGTTTTATCAGAGGTTGTTTCTCTTTATAGCGGGCAGGTGATATGGGCTAATACAAACCATGAGCTTTATGAACAGCATCCTTGAGATCCTTGTTTTACCTCCTACCTGGCATCCTCTCCTCAGCTGATCATTCTCACAGCACCTTCACCCCAAGGATTTTAAATAGATTGCACACAACAATGGATTAAGCTTCATGATACTCCTGTGGCAGATCCCAGTTTAGATAGGAGGCAACCAGGGCACAGAGAGGTGACTTGCCAAGCAGCCACTGGTTTTGGGTGCCCAGTGGAGCACGGGTACACCCGGGGCGTGCCCTGTCCTCCAGTGGAAGGCATGGTGGTCAGGCAGATGCTGAAAGAGGGGCCTGCCACCTGAGAGCAGTTCCCTCTCCTCTCTACAGAGCCAGGCCGAGACCAAGCACTTAACTATATACAAATTTAGTGCTACAATAAATAAATATAAATAAGGAACATTAAATATTTACAGTAAAATTAATGTGACACCATATATAATAACCTGCAATCAACATATTATACCACTTTTAGGGACTATAAAAACATAAACCAGGTGGCTCACAGCATATACAATAATTAACCCCTCCTGCAGGAAACAAGCATTAACACATTGGAACAGGTAATCAAGGCATCAACACAATAAACACATATGAGGATCAACTTAAATAACCCAGGTAAGTTGAGATAGCAATACCATATACATACACAGGCAACAATACAGGTATGTTCCAATAATAGGCAATAAACACATATAGACAGTATAGACAGATAAACCCATATAAACTCCCCTAAGGAGTACCCATAACTATATTAACCTCTACAACATGAAACAACAGCAATCACAAAATATGGGGTGCACTCAGCACCTCACAGGGTGTTTCTTGGAGCCCCTCCCCTTTAGGGCCCTGGGATGTGGACATGCCACCTCCCACAATGGAGGCCCTCCTTTCCCGAGCTCACCTCCCCTGGGGGCCCACTTCCTCAGTAACTCACACTTCCGCTCTGAAGCAGCCAAGGCTCATCCCCTGGTAGCCAGTCCTGCAAGGGCCTCTCTGCGGCAGTGCCTCCAGCTCCTCTCAATGGCCTGGTGCCCCGCATTGGGCACCCAGGGCGCTCCCATGGGAGCCAAGCCCTTACTGGCTCCAGTACCCCGGCCTTACACCGGGGGTCCTTCCCTTTCCCGGGCCCTGCTCTGGGCACTGGGGCTCTTTTAGTTTAATGTGACGCCACACTGTAGAGTTCCTGTTACTTGGCCTAGAGCCGGGGCTATCTTGAGCAGCCTTGAGTTGCTCCCAGGGTGGGCTCTCCATGTGCCAACCTGCACACCATGTGGGGCCTGAGCAGCCTCGAGCTGCTCCCAGGGCTGGCTCTCCATGCACCAATCTACACACCGACTACCCAGCCGCTTGCCGAGTTCGCAGGCTCAAGCCGCCTCGAGCAGCTCCTAGAACCTGATCACCATGCACTGATCTGCACACCGTCAAGGCTCAGGTGGGGTCCCAAGGACATTCGTCTCTGGAGTTCGTCTCTCCTTGCCATCCCTTATCATGTCTCCCACATGCTGAGCACGCTCCCCTGTTATACGCTTCAGGGGCTCCACCCCCAAAGTGCTCCGGACCTGGCTGGACTCAGCCTCAAATCAGGTCCAAACTGCTCCTTGCTCCCTCCCTTCTGGGAAAGCGCATGGCCTTGCTTTCTCTGCTTGCTTCTGATTGGTGGATGGGCTCCACCAATAGGAATTGCAGAAGCTCAAACCCAGGACTCATTCGGAGCTCAAGGAGTAAATTTGCTGCACCAGTTTGAGAAGCAGAGGGCCTGTGCATTTGCAGATCCCTCTGACTTCATTTGGAGATGCTGGTGTCCAGCACTTCTAAAAGCAAGGCCCAGACTGTCCTAAACCTTAGTAACATTTTGTTGTGTCATTTGAGGAAATAGATTGTTGTCTACAAAAGCTTGTGGCTCTGAACCAGACTTCCGGGCAAATTTATTTTGCACTTTTTGGAATAAAATGGGTGGGAAGCAACGTATTCTCAGCATTGTTGTTATTTGGATTCTTTGTCAGGTCCCTGCTGTTTAAACAGAGCTCTTGAAGCAGACATGTAAAGGATACAGCATACAACAGCCCTGAAACTTCCCAACAATTTCAAATATAGGAGGGAAACTGATGTTATGTTCGTTTTAAGTCAGATTTACATTTTTTAACTGGTACTTTAACTTAGCGCATAATGTGATTGTTTGTAGTACTTATTCTCCATGCCCCAGGCAGACATATCTCTTTCCTGCTCTTTTAAAATAGGAATAACAGCGTTCAGCTACATTATGGGGATCATGAGCTAACATTTAACCAAGG
>NW_017729025.1:20086636-20093901 GCF_001723915.1 Gavialis gangeticus | reverse complement strand
GCATTCAGCTACATTATGGGGATCATGAGCTAACATTTAACCAAGGCTCTGAAGCTGTAAATTGATATTTGCTGTAAGGACGGAATATTATTGTGTAACAGTGCTTCCCAGGCTGGGGACCACACATCAGCACTGGTCTCCAGAATGCTTTTGATGTGATGCAACATGCTGATAATCACAGCAGAGACTAATGGCTGGGAAGCAAGTTTGTTCAGGGGGAGATTTCTTTTTGGTGGAGATTCAGGCAGGACATAAAGAAGAATGTCTTTACTGTCCAAGCCCCCAAGGTCTGGAACAGCCTGCCATCGGAGGTGGTTCAAGCACCTGCATTGAACACCTTCAAGAGCAAATTGGATGCTTATCTTGCTGGGATCCTATGACCCCAGCTGACTTCCTGCCCTTTAGGTGGGGGGCTGGACTCGATGATCTTCCGAGGTCCCTTCCAGCCCTAATGTCTATGTAATCTATGAAATCACTGCTCACATCTTTTTAAAGGAGGAATTAATTATGGACACTGTGAAGTAATGATGAAATACAGTATTAAAGGAGAACAGTAACTTCATCCTGCTCCTTCTTAAATTATTTCACCAACTAAAGTTGATCTAAAAGCTTAGTATTCTCCAAATGCACTCTGCTGGGACATTAGCCCCTGTGTGCAGTTATTTTGGATGCTTATTTATAGGTCAGTATCTGCCCGCAGCATTCATGTAGCACCAGTCTTAGTATTCAGGTGATGGCAGCTATATTTAATATACTCCTAAGGAGCAAGATTTTACAATCTAGTAATGCATCCAGTAAGATAAATGCAAAAATCAGTGGAAAAAATCCCTAAAAACACCACAGTGGTACAACAGTCTCTGTAAAAGTTGAACCCACTTTAAATATCACAGGCGCTGGCATTTTGATGCTTGACTCCAACTCTAATTTTTCCTCTCTGGTTTTGAAATAGAATTTGGTGAACATTAAAAATCCTCCAATAGAAGAATTCTGCCCTTTCAGTGTGTATTACCAGGCCAGAGGACATCCCTGTTATAACTGAATAACACCCCAGACCTTTGCCACAGACATTTACTGTGGAAGCTGAAAAATTAAGCTGACTGACTGCGCTCCTTTCCAGTCATCCAAATAGCAGTCTCCAGGGAAAGAAACATCTAAGAGCCCCAACAAAAGCAAATTATGGGGAAAATAGATGCTCAGATGAAATGCAGATTTTGGTGACTCACTCCAAAATGCTCTAAATATTAAAGGTTCCAACAATGCCCTGGGCAGGAATTCACAGACAACTGTCAATGTTTTCTCATTCTCTTGCCTGAAAGACAACACAAGGGAAAGTGTTTTCAGTCTACAGGCATTGTGCTGGGAGCACATGTCCTTTGAATTATGAATGAGTGTAGCACAGGTGTTAATTGAGATGACACTTAATGTCTCAAAACATATCCCGTAATGAATCTGCATGTCAAGTTTTTAGGATGAGATCCAGAGAGGTGAGTTATGTGCTTAAAAATAAGTTGTAGATGGCGTGTAGTTGCCTAAGTTTGAAAAAAAAAAGTCCAGGAAACCTCTACTCTGGGGACTGCAAACCACGTAAGATGCCCAGGGTTATTAGCTTTGAGTGTGTCTGCTTTTATCTAATGATTGTCTAATGCTCTGTGTATAAAGTTTCCCCAAGAATCTTGCATCCGTGGCCACGCACTGCCCCAGCTTAAACAGGAAGGACAGGGGGAGCCTCCTTCGACATCCTGGGGGTTAAGCCAGACTCATGAGAGATGGGTTCAAATCCTCTCAGGGTAGGAGAACACAGATCTCCCATTTCCTGGGGAGTGCTTCAACCACTAGACTGCAATACGTTGGGAAGTGACAATAGGGGCCCCATCAAATATTGCACAGACAGAAAACGCTGCTCAGCTGGGTACCTGCTCTCTGGAGAGGGCTCCAGCCTCTGAGTCCCAAGCAGACATAGCACTTAATGTGCAGCCCTAGTCTGAGCTCCAGATGGGCAGGAGTTTCAGCGTGCCCCTGGGCCCAGCATTTCCTCTCAGTATAACTGTAGGCAGCTCCCCGCTCAGCACATGGCATTTAATAGATTGGCTCTCCGAGATCCTCAACTCTCCCCATTGACTGAATAGTTGAGCCTAGGGTCCTAACTTTGTCTCCTTGAATCAGTAAGCTGAGGACAGACATTGTACTGCCTCAGTTGGGGCCTCCTCAGTTGCCTCCTTGGATCTTATCCTTAGACAACATTGAGCAGGACAACTATTATTACAGCATGGTAATGCCTAGTGATTCTGTTGTAATCCAGCACGCCACCGTGCTAGACGCTGTACACACGTGGTTTAGGAAGAGGCGCTCCATGCCTTGAGGGTCTTACAAGCTACATAGATTCCCAAGGGGCTAACAGACTTTATGCTCCCCACCCTTATACATCTTTTTGCCAGTGTAACTCCATTAACTCCAGTTGTGTTCTTCCTAATTTATTCCAGTATAACATGGAGAATCAGATGCACAGGGGGAAAAAATACTGTTCGCCATATCTTACAGATGGGGAACTGAGGCAAAGAGCTGTTGAGTGACGTGCCAGGGTCACATGAAACAAAGGTGGGCATCGAGCCCAGATTTCTCAAACATCTATAGAGTGCCTTATTCACAAGGGTCTCCTTCCTCTCAAGAAGTGCAAACTCATCTTATTCTAGGATGAATGAGAGTTAACCAGAAGCACCTGAATATCATTGGTTCTCCTTGTCATTCATTCCAATCCCTTGGATTTCTGTATGAGACAGATCTCCTGTCTGTCATGCTCTTTCCAGCTGCCAGTGTAGGATGGGTTAATCTCCATAGTCTGCACCAAAGGTTCTCAATCAGGGTGCCGCAGCCAATGCCTACACCTGATTCACAAGACAAACCCAGCGATTTCAAATAGAAATCCAGCTAAGTTCTGAGTTGTTTGCAATAAAAGAATTGCTCTATTATTTCTCCATAATCAAGAGACAAGTGAAAGCTAAGAGCTGGCATTTTCTGAGGAGTGTCTTAAATCTAACAAAGGGTGCCTTGAGAACCACTGCTTGTGACCCACCAGGAAAAGTTATGCAGACCCTTGGGGATTCAAGACATAGTTTGAGAAAAGAGCTATAGAAAGCCTGGCTAGACATGCAACCTGGTCCAAACCCCTTGGCTAGACCTGTGCAGCACACACAGTACTGATAATTGAGCCAACCAGAGTCAGATGAGACGCTGTTGAAAAACATCAGAGTTTAATTGCAGAAGATGCCCCATCACAGCACTGCAACTGCTGAGCACGTGCTCTAAATAGGCTGGGTATAAAATCCTGTCTTTCATGAACTGACCCCTTTTTGCTTATACATTTTCAGTGAAGCTATAAAAGCCAGAATTGCAGCATGCGTAGCTTGCAGTCTTAGGAGTGATCCATTTAGAAGCTGGCACAGTGGATAGAAAAGGTTTAAGGAAAGTCTATCATTTTTTAATGAAGCTAGATGTGGGCAGAGCAGTAAACTCTCCATTACTGGGTTGTTGTTAATGTCTCCGCTCTGTAATGTGCACACGATCCATAACTACAGTACCTTTCCTCTCTGCCTCCACCATTAAATCCTCATGTAGTTCTTTCAAAGCCAATCTCTTTCTATTTAAGGCAATATTAAAAGGCACTTCTACCTTAGATTTAGTCCATCCCAGCACTTTTCTTGACTGATCTGCAAGTAGCAGAAGAGGATGTATGGATGTACAAAGGAACACCTTGATGGGGTGGTAGTGGGTTGCACTGCCTCATGATGCCCAAATGTTTCTTGCTGAAGAAAGATTTAATTTAAACAGTGAGAAAATACAGCAAATGCAAACTAACTCCAAATTACTAGCGAGGCAATGCAAGCAGAAGGGGGGGGGCACTGGGTGACAGTTTATATCTCTATATCATGGATTCACAAGACAAAGTGAAATCAACAGCCCTGAGATAAATTTTCCCTGCCAAGTGTTTCCTATCCCCTCTCTAAAATGCTGTGCTATCCATTGAATGGCCCTTCAATAGCCCTTAGTTTCTGCCTGCCCAGGACTGAACAACCTGAGAGCATCTGCTATCGTGAAGGCTCTTTCTTAAACCAAAAGGCTTTCAGTGGCTATCAGAGCCTCTCTTTTAAGACCGCCCCACTGACCTAAAACTCTGTGACAACTTGACTACCTCTGTGAGCCACACTAAGGCCTTCACATTGAGCCTGAAGTACCTCCATCATGTTTTTGGTTATCAACCCACAGTCTCTAAGACCATTTTCCCCTGACATCAGCTTGGCCCCTGCCACCCCAGGCCACCAGTGAAAACGTCTCTCTGCTTCTCTTCAAATGCTGCATTACGTCATACCCCCACAACCTTCAGTGCTACCTTTGATAGCTGCCAAGATGCCCTAGTGTTTAGATTCAAAAAGCAAGAACCCACAGAGCCAACCTGACACCCAGGAGAGTGGTGCTGTTCCATGCTAGGTCAAGTTATCTGCCTGTTTATCTTTGGTCTCTATCTAATAGGTATCAATACACTGCACAGAGTATTATTGACATATAAGCAGTTTGCTATACACTCACCTGGGACACCTGGTTTCAACCCCTGAGTCTGCTGCAGAACTGGTGTCCAACCTCAAACAAGTTCCTTAGGCCCAGATCTTCAAAGGTGTCAAGACATTAAATACCTTTGAGGATCAGGGCCTTAAACTGTCTAGGCCTCAGGGTCCTAGCCATAAACGGAGGATGAAAATCTTTTCTTTTGTCTGTCCTTTGTCTCTCTTATCTCCTTATACACTGAAATTGTGGGGCAGGAACAGTCTTTATTACAATGCCGGGGAAAATAAGACCCGAGTTTGGGCCACCACTGCTGTAGAGACACGTGTCATCTTTTTGCCACCAGAAAAATGGTCATGGTGGCACAAAACAAAAGCAAACAGACTCCTGTACCCTTTGTCACACCACAAATGTGCACAAATGTCTGTGGCCATGTCAAAAGGGAGTATTAATTTGTGCCGCTACTTTGCAGCAGACTGCAGACAGCCCAGAGCTGTCTACCGGGGAATTTCAAGATCAGGGCCCCGAAGCTCTGGGAGTGGCTGCCCGGGTTTTCCCACTTCCAGAGGTGAGTCTGTAGTGTGAATAATGCTGATAAAACACACCAGATTCTAGAGCAGTAGAACAAACCCATATTGAAAGCGGCTCAGCTACAGAGAGAAACGTCAAGAATTGTTTCTGAAGTATGAACAATGCTGAGATTGGCATTATGTAATCTCACCGTCAAAAATTCAGGAAAAATGGGTGTCATTTGATACCATTTTTGATATGCTATACCTGAGCTTTTTGAAAGCAGGCAAGCTGAAGGTATGTGGCTAAACAGGCATGTTATAAATAGCTTCTAAGGACTGGTGCCAGTTCATGCTGAATGAATTCTCTCCATGGATTGAAAAGGGAGCAAGGTTGGGCACTCACTCTTATATAAGTTTACACGCGCGCGCACACGCGCGCACACACACACACAGTCTTGGTGATTCATCAACAGGGAGGGTGGATTTCATCTCTCATTCTGATGCATGGATGCCAGTTCCAGTCTTCCTTTCTCCCTGCAGCACATGACAAGATCTCAAGAGCTCCTCCCTGTGTCCATGGCACATCCACCCATGTTCAGAAAATATTGGCCCAGATAATCTGCTGCATGTGGCTTATCCTGGGTGAAGCAGAGTAGAGAGCCGACGGCACACCTGTTACAGGTCTTAGGATCTCTGCCTGGACCCAACCCTGGAAGCAGGTGAGAGCAGCCCGAGAAGGAGGAAGCAATCCCTGCTCTCTTTGCATGAGCAGCACACAGTGAGCAGGGAAGAGCTGAGGATCTGGCTCAGTGCAGAAGAGAGGATCTGCTGCATACACTCAGGAGCAGGATTTGGCCCTTTGGTTTCTTTACCAGAGAGACTGCACACTGGACATCAGTGTGGAGAGGTGCAGTTGGAAGAAGCCGTCATTTTATGATTAGAAGATTGTGATTAGAAGATTAGAAGATGCCAATTCAAGTAAATCAATGTGTTTCACAAGCATGCATTGACTCCATTGATGTCCAAGTAGAAAAAAATGCTTAAACATTTGGTTTCATAAGCTCACGTTTGTCATTTTGAGTATTATGTAATATGTGTTACTGTACTGTACAAGTCAAAATGATAATGCTGAAAGGAACTGTGGGAACCCTGACTAAAAATGTGCTTTGATAACATAATTTGGATGTTTCCATAACAAACATGCTAAATAGTTTCATTTTGCGTGAAATGTTTACTTTAATTCTCACTTGGGACAGAAGGAAATTCCAAAATGGCTGAAAATCTAGGCTTGGGGGAAATGCAGTGTCCTTGGGTAGCTTGACATACGAGAAAAGACCTGGTTTCCAGCAGAACCATTTTGTAAATCCAAGTGGGCAGATCCTGAAATCTTCAGGTGTAATTTCATGTCTACTCTACTTTTAAAAAGAATGCCTTGCCTACTTGTGGTCCAGTGCACACACTAGTGAGGCAAAATGCTGTACCCCCATGTACTGACTACACTAATGTCCTTATATCATGTTCTTTTTCAAGGCATAATTTCACTGTGCTCCTCAGCCAAATCCCACTGCAGTCAATAGAAAGGCCCCTGTTTCTGCGAACGTGCTTTAGATCAGGTTCTATAAGGCCACTGACAGACATTATGGTAAAGGCATGATGGGATTATAGCAAAACGCATTATAACAAAGACATGATCCCAACATTGCACAGATCAGCTGCCTGGGGCTCCCAGGCTCAGGAGTGCACTAGTCTTGAATGGCTCCAGTGTACTCCCAAGGCTGGGAGTGGCCACACATACAATTTAAGGTGTGCTGGGAACCAGACACAAAGTTATTACACATCTTGTAATAACTATGCAGCTCTTTCCCCATTTTATCATTGATTGAATGAACGTGTGACCAGGTCACCACTTAAAACATGATTAACCAGGCAGTCTAGTCATTTAATCACTGAAGCAATCCAGGCACTTAATCCTACAGCCCCTCTCACTTTTGTTTTGCACACGGGGTGGGATTCATAGTTTCATAGTTTCTAGGGTCAGAAGGGATCTGAGCAGATCATCTAGTCTGCCCCCCTGCCATGGCAGGAAAGAGTACTGGGGTCAAACAACCCCAGCAAGGTGTTCATCTAACCTCCTCTTAAAGACCCCCAGGGTAGGGGCCAGCACCACTTCTCTTGGAAGTTGGTTCCAGACCCTAGCTG
>NW_017729025.1:20077461-20081390 GCF_001723915.1 Gavialis gangeticus | reverse complement strand
CACATCTTAGTGTCATCAGCAAATTTGAATAGGGTGCTTTTTACCTCCTCGTCCAAGAATTGTCAGACTCTGACTCAGATTAGGACGTTCTTGTGGCCCCATCCCCCTGTAATACACTAAATCAGCAGCCCTTCAGCCCCAGATCCTCATTTTTTTCACATAATGGAGAAATAAAACTCTAGCCCTAGCAGCTTGCTGCTGAAGCCCAGATCCACAAAGATACTTATGGGCATGACTTCCACCTATGATTCAACTCCCTCATTAAAAAGATTCCTTCTTAATATGTTAGATAAAGCCCTCTACATTAGTTGACTAACATGCTTGTAAATTGGAAACCCGCTTCCCTTTGTCTTGGGTACAGAATCCCTGTGCGCCATCTGTTATTGGCTACATGATATAACAAGTATATACATATATCACGTACAGATCTCTTTTGGAGTTTGAGCCATATATGAATCATCCTAATTTACACTGTAACATTTATATTAAATTGTCCATCTCCTAAAATACAGTTTTTTTAGGAGAGAGCTTTCAGCTTAACGTAGAAGTCAAATTATCCTTGTACTGCAAATCAATGGGCAGGAATAAATGCCTCCTGGCTTGTAGCCAATAGCCACTTAAATTAAGGAAGAATCTAACTATTAGCCAAGTTTCAAAAGCTGGCACATCTGTTTAAATTATGAATCTCCTGCTGTAAAAGTCATCTCAGACAGGAGTTGCTGGGGGAAAACAGCCTTCAATCTTCATTTCTGAGGCAGAGGGCTCAGCATGGGTTGTCTCCTTTTCCTACATTAATCAGGGAAATGGAAGAAAAATCTTTTGCTTCAGGATTATCACAAGCTTGAAAGCTTTTGTTGGCACCCATAATATTTCTGGAATCCCTCCATATCCTTTTCTTTAGATTAGGCTTTCTTTAGCATCCTTGCTTGCACTAAAGTTCCTGTCCTCAACGACTGAGATTAACAACAGTTTCACCATTGACTTGAAACTGCTTGAGAGAAATATCTGGTTGTTTTCAATGATCTTCTGAACTGGTCTGATGTCTCAGTTCATGCCAGAAAGAAGGTCTAAGACATTTTAAATAATAGATATCTAGATATATATAATGCTTTCTACCAGCAGTGCTCAGCGCAGTTATAGAGGAGGATGCATTATCCCTGTTTTATAGATGGGGAAGCTGAGGCACTGGGCAGGGTCACCAGGCAAGACAGTGGCAGTGCTGGGAAGGGACCCCAGTTCTCCTGAGCCCCAGCTCAATGCACTTGCTACCAGAGCACCCTGTTTGGGGGTTAATTACTCGTGATCTTTCTGGTTCCTTTGCTATCTTTTTGGAGTGTATAGTTGGGATCTCTAGTTTTGTCTCGTTCACTTTCCCGGGCAAGCTCTCCTCCCAGCCTTGCTCACGTCTTCCAGTCTGCAGCTCAGTAGGTGCTACTTAGTGTGACACAATGGGAAATATGTGCAAACTGTTATTTTAACAAAGGTTGGTAACCCACCAGTCTTTGGCAGGCAGGCTATGGCATCTGCCAGATATACTAAACACCTTGGGCCAGTTTTTCAGCTGGTTCAAAGTACCCAAATGCCTTTGATTTCAAATAAGCTACCATGCTTCACAGCACTTGAGGCTCTGGCCTCTTCCATTGCACAGAACAAGGCTCACACTTGCCACTACTTCAGTGCTGTGCTCACTCTGTTTTACCTTTACACACCTTCCAGGCACAACTCCATCCTCTCAGGTATAGCAGTGCAACTGAGAGGAAAAAATCATCTTTCTGGCAAAATCTTCAAGACATCACTTACCAGAACGGTAGCTAGCACTGCACTGCTGTTATGAGTGGGTGGGTAAAGGGTATTTATTTGCTTAATTTACCAGCAATAGTCCTCCACAGGCGATAACATCCCTTTCCTGGGACAATATAATACATTACATCATATCAGAGTATTAAGAACAATTATGCAAATATAACACAAATTGATTATGAAATGATAGCAAAAGTATTTATAGGGAGACAATATAGCAGAAGAGGATATGGCTTGTAGCAAAAGCTGATGTACTTGCTCGTTATTGTTGTGGTTTGTTTTACTGAGAAAGCGGATTGATTTTGGTGATTTTTTTCCCACAAAATATTTGATTTTTTTCCCTTGGCTTTTCAACTAGTTCTAGA
Source organism: Gavialis gangeticus (assembly GCF_001723915.1). Classification (NCBI taxonomy): domain Eukaryota; kingdom Metazoa; phylum Chordata; order Crocodylia; family Gavialidae; genus Gavialis; species Gavialis gangeticus. Next base: position 20,079,225 of record NW_017729025.1, on the reverse strand, counting down.
CCTTTTTACAGCACGGGGGGAGTGATGGGTGCAATACTGACAAATGAGAAGGCACAGTGCTATCTCCAAGGAGCTTTCAAATTAGAGGGATAGAAATATAACGATAGAAGTGCAGAGCATACCATTGGAATAGATAGAAGATGGATTGTGCTCTAAAGAAAAAGGGTAGACTTGATCCTTATGACGACCTGACAATCAGTGATCTAATGTATTGTAACTGGAGGCAACACCACAGCATCCTTTGACTAACATGAGTTACCCACGACTCAGGAGCTGAGATGTTGATGGTTCTTTCATGGGATGGATCCAAAGCCCAGCAAAGTCAATGGAAAGACTTCTACTGACTTTGAATCAGGCTCACAACCCACTGCTGGCCCTAATTAAATGCTCAGTGAAGTGGCGTTCACTTTTCTTTGCAAAAAACACAGATTCCAAGTTAGCTGTAGATGCATTTCTGTGAGGGAGATGGGAACAAAGCTTTTTTCCACCACTCATCTCTTGCCCCTGACAGTTGAAAATGTATTTTTCCAAAGGACCTTCCTTTCTTGACTAAAGCTCTTCTGTTGACAGCTGAAGCTTCATTCCACCTGTTTTTGTATCTCACCCCACATCTAAATCCCACAGACCAGTTGCACTGTGTTGTTTGCACCATGGAAGCCTGAGCCAGCCAGTCTGAAGCTGCCAGCTGAGGCCCGGTTAGCACAGTCCCTTTGGCTTCAGTGGCTCTGGGACAATTTATACCAGCTGGAGACTCTGGACCAAGTATTCATGATATAAAAGAACTAGGCCTGATAATGGCTCTGTCTTAACTCCAAATTGTCCTGCTGAAGGGCAAAACATGGAGAAAATGGGAGTATGCCACAGTCAACCAAGTTCTTCTGCGTAAAGAAAAGGCTGGAGCTAAATATCTCACAGGGTGAATATTACCCTGCTGAGTGCAAGGGTGATGTATCTGGAGCAGTTACGTCACTTCTTCGTTAGTCATATTATTTATCAGACTTCTGGCCCCTAACTTCTAAGGTGTTTCCATACTATTGTTCACTACCAGGAACCCTGTATATCTCACTCAGAGGGTATTAATGTCAACTGAATGCACTTTGTAGTTTTTCTTACTTTTTCTCCCACTTTCATTATATAAAAATTACTTGGTGCGCTGAAGAAAAAATTTATTTCCTGGAACAGTTCTCGACGGTCTGTTCACCATCTTAAATTGATCATCCATCACAGGTTTTCTCTGCCATAGCCACTCAATATTTCATGGCTAGGCCAAGTATTCACATTAAGTACAGAAGACTGGCATAGTGTCTCCAACACAGAGGAGCAGTTTGAAAGGTTAACATCAAATGTCTGCTTGTCATTCCCTTCTAGGCCAGAAGCCATATTATTTTGGTCACAGTTGCAAAAAGCATATAACAGCAGGTCACTCTGTTTCCTTCATCCTAAAACAGTGCAGCCGACAAGAGTTTTTATAGCCAAAGCTTGTGGAAAGAGGCTGTTTTCTATGGAATCTTTTGGAGGATACTCAACAGTTTCACTTTTTTTCCATTTGCTTCCATGGACTTTTTCAAACCTTTGTCAAAACATTTTTCCCATTTTGATTTGATCTAAAATGAAAATGTACAGTTTTCTTCAACTCTGTAATTTTTTAATTTTTTCGGGGGGGAGGGGCTGTGGGTTGGGAGTGAGGGGCATTGGGCTCCCCTGGCCTGGGAGCGCAGGGTAGGGACCAGAGCCCTAGGAGGATGTGGGGGCTGGGGCTGCAGG
>NW_017729025.1:20076227-20077368 GCF_001723915.1 Gavialis gangeticus | reverse complement strand
TTTCGGGGGGTGGGGGGGAGGGGCATGTTGTACCTTTTCTTTAACTTCCTTTTACCTTGTTTCCCTGATTGGAAAAGGGGCAGCTGGAAACACAAGGGCGAGGGTCAAAAAAAATGTTCCAAAATTAGAGAATCACTAAAAACATAAAACTGAATTTCTTTCCATTTGAGTCAACCCACATCAAAACAAGGTGTTTCATTTTGCACCAAATTAAAATGTGAGTTTATTTGACCAAAAATGGACAATTTTGAACGATAAATCAGTGAAAACATTTGGATTGTTTAGAAAAGCCATTTTCATCCCCAAAGTCTTTTCATCTACAACACTTCACCCTAATCTGTTCTATCTCTTAATTATTACCTCTACTGATGCAGTGTCTGGGATCCCCAGAGATGGCCTTGGGTCCCAGGCCATCACAGCCAAGTCCAACAGCCAAGACAAGGGTAAAAACACAAAGCTCTTCACCTGCAGGGAACTAGCAACAAGGCTGGACAAGACCCAGAGGCAAGGCTAGGTCTTAGCAGAGCTACTTAAGGTCCAAGGGAGATACAGATATCTTCCAGCTGTCTATCCTGTCCTTGGGTGTCTGACCCTGAGAACGGCATGGCTGAATCTGAGCAGGGCTTCCTGTGATGCCTGGCCTAACCAGTTACCTCGTGTTGAGGGACTGGTCGTGCCAGCAACTGCTCACTGGGTATTCCATTTAGGGAGACCCCAAACTGAAGGAGCCCAATGGAGGCTGGGAGTCCTTCAGAAGATCACTATGGCAGACAAGGTTATTTGGGGAAATGTGATATCTTTTATTAGACCAACTGAATAGGTGGAAAAATTGTTCATTGCAAGCTTTAGGGCACAGGCTAAAGCTTGCAAAGAATGATCTTTCCAACTATCCAGTTGGTCTAATAAAAGATATCACATTTCCCCAAATAACCTTGTCTGCCTGTGTCCTTAGACCAACATGACTACAACCAATACCCAAAAGATCACTATTACACTTGAAAACCCCCATGTTCATAGTTTCATAGTTGGTCGGGTCAGAAGGGACCTGAACAGATCATCAAATCCAACCCCCTGCCGTGGCAGGAAAGAGTACTGGGGTCAAACGACCCCAGCAAGGTGATTGTCCAGCCTTGTCTTAAAG
>NW_017729025.1:20053764-20075955 GCF_001723915.1 Gavialis gangeticus | reverse complement strand
GACCATGCGAGTGGCCTCCTCTGGACCCTCTCCATGTTGTCCACATCCCTCTTGTTCAGTTGCTGGGAGCTAAGGGAGTGACATAGCAGGGCTCCAGCTTGACACAAGGGGGTGACGCCTTGTCAGCATCTAGAGAATCTACAACAGAGCAGGCAATTATTTTGGGCAGAGGGCCACCTACTGAGTTTTGGCAAGCCATCAAGGGCTGCATGACAGGCAGCCGGGGGCAGATAAATATTAATTTTCTAAATATTTAAGGGGCCCTGCAGGCTGGAGAGAACGGCCTGGCGGGCCACATCCAGCCCGTGGGCCGCATTTTGTCCACCCTGATCAACAACATGGCAGGCTTAACCACACAAAGGAAAGATCCTCTTAAGTGATACTCAAAAATGCACTCAAGCCACGAGTGTGATAAGAAGTCTGGGTTCAGAAGGGTAAAGCCTTGAAATCTGAACTTCCTAGGGTGGTGGGAAGGTATCAGTAAAGGATGCTGCTTTTAGCCACACTGCTAAGGGAAAGCAAAGAAATCCTATCAAGTCCATGTGGAGCAGGAGCTTGAATATCTCTAGAGAATTCTTTGTTTCCAATTTAATAATAGCAAGGTTAGCTGTGGGGCACTGCTTATAAGACCAAGGATGTTGATTGCTGGCTTTAGTACATGGAGATGGAAGACTTTAGTTAGTCACTCATAAAATGGGGCCATGTTTAGGCTTTGACTACCTTACCTAAGCCGTGCCTGCAACATTGCCCAGGTCTAGGCCTCAGCCTCCCTGTTCCTCATTCGTCATCAGTCACCTAGCAAATCATAGCACCTCTTTGCCTCACCACTTTTAGGATATTAAGGAATGTATTAAAAGACTGGGTGACACTCAGGGACAATGCTAATGGAGCTATAAAAGTATTGTGCAAAGTTTTGGAAATAGCCCTAACTCAATTTCTGTTTGGTGTTACGGTGATGAGGACACCAGCTGTCAACACAAGGTACATCTTCCTGGCATGGACAAGGCTCCCTTGTAACAACCCCTAAATGCAGCAGGGCTGAACATTGTTTTGCCATTGACATAGAAACCATTCAAATGTTTTCAGCCTCTGTTTAGCAGGGTAATAACATGGTGACCATCGAGGAAAAGGCCAAGGTACCAAATTTTTAGGAAGATCAGGGATGGTGCAAAGCTACCTCACCTGGGAACCAAGCACACTAGGCCTGATCCTGTTCCCATGGCACTCTTTTCTTACTTTACCATTGACTTCAGGTGGAGCTGAATCAAGCCACTCTGTTTATAGTAAAGCAAGTTACACCCAGCCTGTTTAATCATCATGCAGCAGAGTCGTGAAATATAAACCTCTCTCTGTCTCTCTGTCTCTCTCTCTCTCTCTTTCTCTCTCTCTCTTCATCTGCTTTCCCACATTAATGGCTTCTGAGCAGCTGACTTTAGCATAATGCAGTGATCCAAACACAAGCAGACACAGCATGGTTTACTGGAAGACGCTGGCTGTCTTGATTTATTATTTATAGCACCACGTACGATGACTAAACTCGAAACAGAACGGCAATGGCAATGCCTAGGCCAACATCAGATTGCTCAGAAACATAGGGACATAGCTGCTCCAGAATAAAGTCTTACACACACGCTTAATAGAAGCAATGCAGAATGAAGGCAGTGCGGGATTAAGCAGATTTTGATCTCTGAAAATGAATAAACAAATGGCAAGGCAGCCCAGCTGTCTGCAGAAAGGCAGCACTTGCTAGGCTGCAAGCTGCTCAGCTGGTTCCTGAGGCAGATCTGCCTTGGTGGAGTGGGATTTTCATGCTTCCCCCAAATATACCTGATTGCTTTGTAGATGCAGAAGAGAGGCAATGGCTGCTCTCTCTAGACTCTCAGGGCATTGTGCTCTCCAAAGCCCAACCAGGAAGCATCACAAAGCTACATGGCATTGATAGCCCAAGGTACCTGGACTACATGCAAAACCCTTATTTTCCATGACTCCAGGGTTGGCGAGGGCCTCACATCTCAAGAGCCACAGCTGCATTGCTTGGGCCTGCAAGTGCCGTTAGCAAAGAGTACTAGGAACAGCCCTGCACCAATGGCCTCCCCCGGCAGAGCTGCCAGTGGGGATGCTGATCCCGGCATGCTTGCAGGGTGGGCCCCTAAAATGTGCTCCTGGGGGGCTAGTTCCAGAGAGGAGGATGCAAACAACTAATGCCATAAGGCCAACCTCTCCCTTCTTGAAGGGAAGCTACTGTGCTGCTTAGGACCTTTAAATGCAGTTAAAATTATGTGTGCATACACTGCACCAGTGCTAGCAGGTGCAGAAGGATTCCAGCTCCCCAGAGCAGCTACCGTTTTATACGCTGCATCTACACTGACCCCTGTTGCTGGGTTCAGGTCTCAAGGAATGCCCTAGCAAGCTGTAGTCATTCCTAGACATGGAGTCAGTTTGCTGGATCCTGTCTCCCACTGGTCAGCAGGGGCTTGTACCAGGAACTCCCTCGCAAACCGTAGAGCCACTGGGGTGAGCAGGGGCTCACAGAAGCAACAGGGTCACAGTCCAGCCTTGTGGGAACTGTTCACCCCAGGTAATGCAGGGCTCCAGATCCCGGCTGGGCAAGGCCCTGAGTCTGCATTAGCTTTTATTTACATAAAATACATTGAACTCCTGGAGGAGATTGAATGGGACTTTTTTCCCCAGCTGCGGCTAAGCTCTGAGACAGATGCTCTCTCCGCATTAGACTTCCAATAGGGACAGCCTGAGCTCCGCTGGGACAGCAGGGAAAGGGCCCTTCAGAGAGCAGTCAGGCATGGCGTAACCTCCAGCAAGACCCATGGGAGGGCGGCAACATGGAGGGAACAGGTGGAAGGAAGCTCTTTCTCTCTCTCTCTCCCCACTCCCAGCTACTGATAAAATAGATGCAAGTATACCCTGGTGTGCATAACATATCCTTACCCTGCATCTTTAGGATGAGTCTAGTGCAGCTCCAACTCTTCAGCTCAAGCAGTAGTAAAGCTCTGTGCTTTGTACCCTGGACAGTCTCCAGTTCAGGCCTCAGTGTTGGCCAGGCTAGCAGTCTCTAACCAAACTTTCCGTGTTGCTTGCCCATGCTTTGTTTGGATGGGATGAGTTTGAATGCGGCCTGGTCCTGCTCCCATCCTGATCAATCAGTTGGAAATTCTGGCTTCAGTGTGGGCAGCTTCAGGCCCTGTACAGGGACAGATCCAGAGAAGGTGTAGTAGTACAGCTGCACCCCGCTTTCAGATTGGATCACACCCCAGAGGCTTTTCTAAAGTCCCTAAAGCATGTAAGAATGCCCCCCCCTTCCCCTTCATGCTCAAAGGCACGGCCATTTCCCCTTCCCTATCTCCCTTCCCTCCTGCCTGCTCCAGCTAGGTGGGCTTAGCTGGGAACAGTGACAGCAGCAGAGGCAACAAGTGGGGGGGGGGCTCCCCTTCCCATGCCTGCTCTTGTGGGGACCAGGTAGGGTGGGGAATGCACCCCTGCCCATCTCTGCTGTTATCACTGTCCATGTTGCAGCAGAGCCCAGCCCCCTTGTAGCCCAGCTACAGCAGGCAGGAGGGGCTTTGAAGCTTCCCTTGCCTGGGACAGGGGAAAGCAGTAGCATCAGGTGGGGGGTGGGGAGAAGGGGAGGGAGAACAAAGGGGAAGTGGTTGATTCTTATCTGCTTTGGGGATTTTAAAAAAGTCCTCCGAGGCTCCAGTGTCATGGTCTGCACAAACTGATGGGGAGGGTGGAGAAGAGGCTGGAAGTGAGGTGTAGTCACCCCTGCAGCAAAGGTTCCTGCATCCCTCTACCAAACCCTGGATCTGCCCCTGGCCCTGTGTACTTAATTCCCACCCTAGACGGAGCCTTTTCTCACCCTTTGGGTGATGTTAGGAGTTATCTCTCTGCCCATTGCCACTGCACCAACCAAGAAAACTGTAGAGAACAGAGTCCCCCGGTAACTGCAGGGGATGTGCTCACCGTTATGAGGAACATACCTACCTGGGACATGATCCTAGCCCCTCCCCCCTGCGCTGGAAGTCCCTAAGCTGAAGGAAACCACTGGTGTTTCATCATGGTCTTTGTCTTTCGGGTTCTTACCACATCCCCTGCACTGGAGTCTCTGATGCCTTATAGTTCCTTTCCAGTATGCCATCGCAAATTCCTCGCTGGCTCAAACATCATGTCATTTGTGGAGCAAGACTGTTACATAAGAGTTAGGTGGGAGAGGCAACTCCCTGGGTGAGATAAGGAGGGAGGGTTTCAATTCCGCCAACAGCCAGCCTCCCACTGAAACAGAAACTGAACCCAAGTGCTTGCTGGACAACAGATGGCATCCTGAAAAACACCTGGTAGCCCCAAGTGTCCAGCTGTATCCAGTGCCATTCATCAGGGATGTGAGCTATGACAAATAGCCAATGAGAGATGATCTGTATAAATTAAGGCGTCCCTTTTCTCCCATAGATCTCATATATTTTAATTGCTGCTCATGTCCCTGGGGTTTGATTCAGCTCACACTGCAAGTCAGGAGTCCTACCACCAGGGGACTTACACTGGTACAAAACGGCTATAGGGAAAACCAAACAGAAATCCCCTTATACTTCACTGCTGTGGCTTTGTGGCTGAATTCCAAGCTGACAGTGCTTTGTCCAACCTCAATCAATCATTTCTGGATGATAAATGAGAACATAAAGTGCCATGCTGGCTCTGACCAATAGTCCCTCTAGCCCAGAATCTTATCTCTGACAGTGACAGGACAGAGAGTACTGACCTGCATATATCTAGAGTGCATTACACTCTCTCGCATTCACCATCTTTGGCTTAGATAAGCTATAGGATACACCCCTGATCAGTCTGCTTAATAGCTAGTAATGGACCTACCATCCATGAATTTGTCTCAACCCTTTTTGAACCTGGCTGTACCATCTGCCTCTGTGACCTCCTGTGGCAATGAGTTCCACAAGTTAACTACATACCACATAAAAAGTACTTTCTCTTGTTAGTTTTAAACCTGTCTCCTACTGATGTCAGTGGATGCCCCCTAGAGCTGGTATTTTGGGACTTGGTGAATAACAATTCCCTATTCACTTTCCACGAACAAATGTCATTATTGAACTGCAAATGTAGGGATTTTTCTGTCCCTGGCCATTAGAGACATGTTACCTTGTACTGCCAGGATTTGGACGTAATGTCCATTGAAGTTAATCTCTGAATTTAATTTATTTTTCAGAATTTTGATTTTGTAAAATAGAGTCCTCATAGTTGCAATACTAGAATAAGCAGAGCATAGTTGCATTTCATTTGCAACATAGGTGAAACTCACCCTGGTGTCCACGGGTAGGCTAAAACCTATGCATCACTTCATTCCCACTGTATTCTGAGGGCTTGTCTTTGAACTGCTTTTAAAGGGTGAGATGATAGACTCTGTTTACCTACCCATGCACCAGTCAGTGATACGCGTCCATGTCCACAGGGCATGACAAGGCTGACACGCCATTTAAGTCCTTAATTTAAGACTTTTGTGGGTCTCAGTGGTGCCCAGAATTTAGAAACATAAGATTGGAAGTGGTCTCCTGGGCCATCATATCCAGTGCCCTGCATTTGCTGGTGACCATTCATCCAAAAGGGTTCATAGCAAATCTACCGTGACCCCACTCACTCATCAGCCCTCTGAACAAATCTCACCTCTATGTAACTAAACCAAAGTAAGCTGCCAGACCAGAGACCCAGCTTTGCAACAATAAAAACCTCTAGCAGGAGGTCTGGGGCAAAATGTTATGATATCCCTCCATATTATATACACCCAAAGCGGGTTACACTGTCTTGAGTGTTAGCTTGTCCTGACACACCCATTCTTGGTTGCTCAGTCATAAATTCCATTTCAGTCACTCTTGGAGGTACTTTAGAGAGATGATACATTATGTTCTACTTGCCTATCTATTCATGAGAAATTCAGCCCTAGATAAAGGATCATGCAAAAGCCTGTTCTACCCTCAAGTCTCACTTAAGACTGTAAGGGTTTAATTGGGACTTCAGTGATGCTGCAGAGAGAATAACTTTGTCTTAGTGGAATGGACTTGTCAAATGGTGTTACATCCATTTATCTCTCATACTGAAGGGAGCACAAGTATTTTCTCCGCTGCAGTTTTATCAGATCTACTCAGCATAGCTGCTTCTCTTCAAAACAGAAAACAGTCTTATGGGACCCATCCCATGATTCATCTTAGTTCCAGTAGTATTGTCAAAGAGCTTCAGAAATAGATGTCATAACCAAGATAACTTGTCATGAGATCTGGATAGATATGGCAGGCAGCTAGTGCTACTTTTAAGTCCTCTTTTCATGCAGGATAATTTGCTAATTATATTAAGCCTTGCACAATTTCTGGCATTGTTAGGGTGTTGTTCTTATCTTCCTGTAAACATCCAGCTGCAGGACACTGGAATTAATAAACAGATATGGTAAGAGTCCAACCTCACTTCTACAAGTCTTATACTGGCATAACCCAAAGGAGTTCATTGGAGTTGTTTCTGATATATCTAGACATCAGTGTGATCCTTTGCATTCTCTTCAGATGGACATCAAGAGTAATTTGACCCAAGAGGTCAATATTGAATAAGGCAAAGTAAAGCAACTTTTATTTTTCAGTTGGAGACTATGGGAGTGTCTGCAGTACCCATGTGGTTAGCTTGTGCTGAAATGTCATGATGCCATAATCAGGCTGCTGCTGGTACTTGAGCTAGACAGGTTAATGCTAGCTCAGGTGTGTGACTGCAGTGTGGATATAGCCTGTGAAGCTCCATACAACAGATTTAATGTTGTGTTGTTCACTGGGTATACACAAACAGGGTATTCTCCTGCAACATGGATCATCAGCTATGCTAGGGTAGTTCTGTCCTGCTCCATTGGCATGAATCTACCATGTCCAGCCCCTAAGGCTAAGTACAGACAGTCAAAAAGCCTGAGGCTGAATCAATTCAGTCTTTGCAGGTTACTCTAAAATGCACAGATTAAACTGAAATGGAAGTGAACATTTACCTTTGATTCAGGAAACGCAGCCACGTGCCTGCAGTGGTTCAAGCCAGAAGCCAGGGGGGTGCTACAGCATGGGATGTGTGTTCACTCCCGCTCCTTGCTGCCCCCGAGGTCTCTGGGATTTGCAATCCAGAATCATAGCAGCAGGGCTCTGCAGGGTTGCTTATCACTTCCTCTTCCTGCTTCCAGGTGCCTCTGGGATTTGTAGTGCACAGTTGCAGCCAGCAGTAAGTTTGCGCAGGGGGAAGAGGTGTTTAATGCCCTTCCCTGGCCCCAGACTCCAGCTGGGGTTTGCTGGGGGGCAGCCCTTCCCGTGCAGACTGGGCTGCATCCCCAGCTGGGCTTACTTCCCCCCCCATCCCCTTGTCAGCCAGCCCTCACTGCTCCAGCTAGGTAGCAGAGGAGTGGGGCCAGCCTTGCTCTCTAGAGCAGACAGTACAGCTTAGCCCAGGGCCGCAAAGTATGCTGGGGAACTGTGATTTAATCTGAACCAGGAAGGGGTCTGGGGAAGAAATTTCATAAATTGGTTTGACCTAAATCAGTTATGTCTGATACCACATTCAACCAGGTTTATCTTAAACCAATTTCAGCCATTTTGAAACTGGTTTATGTGCACAGGACATCTGTTCTGTTACAGGCTTAAACCAGTTTCTGATCATTTAAACCAGTGTATGTGTAACTTCTGCCCCTAGCCTAAGTGATCTCTTCTGCAGAGTGGAATCCTCAAGTAATACAGAGTTGATAAAGTGACTGAACAGCAGTGGCCATGCCCACCAAGACAGGGATGTGGCTGAAGTGCCCTTGCAGGCTGGTGAAACCCCGATAGTGTAACAGTCATAGCTAGTGTCATAGCTGTCTGGTGAAAATTTGAGCATCTTTCCGCCTTGCTTGCAGCAACTAGCATAGCCAGCAGTAAGCTTAGGAACTGGGGTTTAAGGCCATCCTTGTTCCTCACCTTCTTGAACTGCACTGTGTGCTCCTCAGCTGCTTCTCAGAATCTGGCCTCTCATTCCCAAACATGCCCTGGAGCAAAGAAGAGCCAGTGACACTGGGCCGCATGCACCAGCCTGTCACTTTAATGTCAAATTAACATGGTCTAGCATAGCTACAAGTCCAAAGCTTTGTCTTCACTACCCCATTCTTCCAAAGGGCCTAAAAAGAAAAAAAACAAGTACTTTCAGGAGGTATGACTACATCTGAGCACAAACAAAACAACATGCTCCTTATTTTCTCAGGATCTTTCACATGCTCCTCAAACATAGAAGTTCTGGAATTGTGTTTTCTTGTTTAATGACATTTGGGGTCAGAAAGGTATTTTACCCCATGGTCAGATTGGTACAGACTGTGAAGCATTTTGCTTTCCACTGTGGCCTTCTTCCTTGGATGTCTTGAGCGTATTTAATGATCCTTGTAGCAGCAGGACACTGGCCACCTGGAGTCAGGAGGAGAGGGGGTGCAGGCTGCACTGATGCACTTGCATCCTGCTTTGATTCCTGCTTCACCCAAAGTTTAAAACCAGCTTCCTGGCAGTGATGGCAGCTGTATTTCTAGTCAGGCGGTGCTGAGGGAGTCAATTCACTTAATAGCTCGTTGACATCTACCTGATCCCTTCTAAACCCTTCCTTCCACAGGTGTTAATGACCCTCTCTTCTTTTTAATGGTCTTGATGTTCCACCAATCAAGCTAGCCTTTGTCCTGCAATTCTGCTGTCTGTTAGCTGCTCCTGGATATGAAGTTCTTATTTCATAGCCCTACAAATCATTTTTAACTCATTCCAATGAAGATAAGTTTGTTTTTTCTTCAATCTTAAACTGAATAATACAGCTCTAGGCTCCGAGCATATTAACAAAGTTTCTAGTTGTTTGTTTTTTTTAACTGGAGAAAAATGTGTTGTATGCAACGATGCACCTCACCTTCTGCATCCTCCTTTTCAAGGTTCTAGGTCCACCCATGCTGGCCACCATTATCCTCCTGCTTTACCTGCGGTAGGTTAGGGTGCTATGTCTTGTGGTTGTGTGATGGGGTTGACTGTATAGTTTGAGTAATAAGTTAGACAAGGATTTGTATGGAATGGCTTGGATTGGGATGACCCCGCTTCAATCACGGCTGGACTAGATGCCCCCCAGGGGTCCTTGCCAGCCCTACTTTTCTATGTTTCTATATCCTTATTAAGGGCATGGAGGACATAGCTTACTTGGCTAGCACCTGTGTCCTCTTTCAGCTCCTGCAGTGACATGCCACTATACAGAACATTGTTTCACCCATTCTGTGGGTTGACAATTTAGCCCAGATCCCCAAAGTAATTCAAACACCTGAATCTTATTGGAATCTATAGGAGTTAAACACCTAATCTAGGACTTTGTACATTATTCAGTTTCTTACCATGTCATGATATGTGCCAACAAAGCCCACCTTGAATAGGAGGCATTTATGAAACCCCTTTAAACTGTAAACAAATCAATGGGCTCCCACACTGCTTGCAACCAACTTTGTTCCTTCCTGTTTGACTGAAACCACAGCTTGTGTGAAACTCTCTACCCAGCACACAAAGACATCTAGCGGCTGCATGACAAAACTACAAGTACACATGTCCACCACCCACCCTAAATGCCCAGGAAGTAAAGATCAACTTCATAAATCTCAGCACGGTGAGTCAAAGTGAAGTTGCAAGTTTCAAAGTGGTGGAGCTCACTGTAGAAAACAATATGCACATATCCCTTGCCCAACCTGAGCGTTGCTTTAATCAAGGGCATCACGTAGAAAGACAGTCCTTGGGCAGCCAGGTCCCAAACCATGTAGGATCTGTTTTTTCAGAAGCGTTGAGAATATTCACCTTCTATTGACTTGAGTGCCCTGCAGGCCCCAGTGCTCTATAGATTAAACTCCACCCAGAAATTATCAGGGAGTCAGTGCAGGTCACAGCATGGATCAGTTTTGTCCATTTTTGTAGAAAAAGTAAGTGGGAACTTCTAAAATGGAGGTGAGGTCAGACCCAAATAGATCTCCTATTCAACATGCTTCTTGCCAAAATCAGCATTACAAGACTTTAATCTGCACCTGCTGTTTTATCCTGTCTGCTGAGCTATAACATCTAGCACCTTGGCATGGAAGCTCTGCTATAGGGCTGCTCTGCCTATATGTATAACTGCAAGACCTCAATCTACTATGAGGTCAGTAGTCTCGCAAAATTGAAGGTATTTACAGGATAGGACAGCGACACATGTGATATGGGGGTTATTTGTCATGCTAATATCAACCTGTTGTTGTGCTGATGATATGCATGTCTAGATGAAACTATTTCTGTAATGCCTGTACCATTTGTGTAGGATGAGTGCACACCTAAAGTGATAAATGTGTAAACAGCCTCATGTCACTGAGTGTGCTTGCAATGCATCCATGCATGTATTTGCTTTGCTAAAGTGCCACCTACCTAAGCGGCATGAGCCAACTTCACAAAAATCCCATGTGATGATACTGTTCACATTGCACATTGGGTTTGTGTAGGAGGATAGGCAGCATGTCACACTTGTGTAAACTGCAAAGGGTATGGCCATGTCCAACATCGAGGGCCTTATTTTGGTTAGCCCTGCAACACGGGTTTAATCTATGAAGTAGGTGGCTGAGAGAAGGTGTGGAGAGTTTTTACCATCCTACCTACTATCCATTCACAGGGGCCTTTCACACTGTTGTTAGGGAGAGAAGCTGATGCTCATTGCTAGTTGCCCTCTTCACTGACCATTGTTATTGCTGGAAAACTTGGCAGAGTGCACATCATACTCTCATACAGGTCAGGGGGCAATGGCTGTAGTAAAATCATACGATCCTAGAAAAATAAGGCTGAAGGGAAAGCTCATCTACTCCAACCTTCTCCTCAGGGTGGGACCATCTCTAAACCATGCTGCACAAATGTTTGTCTAACATGCACTTAAAAACTTCCAGTGACAGAGATTTCACGTCCTCCCTAGTAAGCTGCTCCAGTACTTACCCATCCCCATGACTAGCAAGTTCTTCCAAATATTCATCCTGTGTAGTCTTCAGCAACTTCAGGGTTTAGCTCCTGCTACAGCATCTTCCTCCAAGAGCTATGCCTTTTGGGCACAGCTGAGTGAGGCTATTATATTTCTTGTTAATGAAAAGGGCCTCTCTCTTCTTACCCCACCCTGCTTTTGACCTGTCACAAACATTTCTGTGCATTCCTATTCTCTTATAAATCCACTGAATTCACTCAAGTAGTGCCTTGGACTGCTGGTAGTTCTCCAGACAGCTCCATCTGGCCATTTGTAACTGGGCCTGACACTTGATGAGAAACACAGTTGCGCTGTTTTATATCTGTAAAGTGCCTTTCACCCAGGCAGATCCAAGAGCACTTCACAAACTCAAATTATAAGCAGCCAGCACCAAGGGAATGCAGCCTGCTCCAAGCTGCAAGATGACACCCATCTAAACCAAGAACTACAGGACAGTAGAGGGGTAAGGTATATTCTAGCCAAAGACCAGAGCCCAATCCCTATTGTCATAAAAAAAACCGTCATGAACTTTCTTTGCTGTACAGAGCAGACAGATTCTCAGTCTTGATAAGTATTTTCCCAAAGACTTCTGCTAGATCATCAATGCACAGGGCATAAGAAATTGATAGTGTACAAGGAATGGGCAGGTGGGTCCTGGCCTGATGTCCATGGTAGAGAAGAAAGACAGGCGTCCTCTGCCCTCACAGGGACTGGGGTATATTCACGCTCAGAAGTACTTAACAAACACTGTGGTGACCATATTGACAGGGCAGTGACAGGGCAGTTAAGGTATCTTACTCCAGCTCCATAAGTATGAATCTGAGCTCTGCTGTGGATTCACATTACAGTCCACCTCCAGTCAACCCACCTTTAAATAGGTATCTGGTCATTTGGAAAGATGACGGGATAATGTGACACTACCTACTTCATTCCCTTATTTGCTACAGAAGTTGGTGTGCTTTAACCATGCTAGCCCAATATGTTGCTAGGCCTAGAAGAACCATGGCCTTTAATTGTATGAATTCTTGGTGATCCATAATGCGGTAGTTTCTCACAAACCTTTTCTTTACTCCAGGGGATTAACAGCTGCCCTCTTCCTCTTTGTCCCTAAAAATATAAAGGGTGTCAACATACAGACAATTTGCATCTGCCTGTTGTTGGACAATATTATGGTGCCCAGATCTTTAAAAAATAGTAAACTAACTGTATCACTCACCATTAACCAGCCTTTAATCATCAGCCACTAGATACCTGGCATGATGGAAAGGAAAGGGGTATCTATCCACTTTGCTGCTCTTTACTATGCTTTGCCTGGCTCTTTGTGATCAGATCTGAGCGAGAATATCTTGGATTCAAAAACTTGTCTAACTCTATCCCAGCTACATAGTTGATCCAATAAAAGATATCCTAAGGCAGCCTTGCCTCTCACATCATTTCTAGACCATAAGGCTGGAAGTAACCTCAGAAGATCATCTAATACAATCCCCTACTCAAGGCAAGATCATCCCTGACTAAATCATCCCACATAAGGTATCTGTCTAATGTGTGTGAAAAACTTCTAGTAATGGAGATTCCATAACTTCTCGAGGCATGGTTGAATTTAGGAGTTTGAAAAGTGGGGGTTGCTGATAGTATGGTGCCTCATCATATATAACACAATACATTTTTTTCTCCACATAAAAAGAAACTAGAAGCATTGCTAATATGCTAGGGGCCCGGGGCTATATTATTCTGTTTAAGATCAAACCAAAACCAAACATAACTTGATTGGAATGTGTACTAATTTGCTATATCATACATTTTGTATTAAAAAACAAAACAAACTCAGAAAAAACATTAAAAGGTGTTTCTTCAGTCCTGTAGTCATCATAATTAAATGTACATTTCTTTCAGATTCATAAAACAAAATCAGACCTTCTTGAGCACTTTGACAATGCACCCAATACTTCACTGAAAGTTATTTCCACACCTGAGCTAATGCTTTAAACCAAAGTTACAAACAGTCTGTGGGTGGGGCTGTGAAAAAGGAGCTACATTAGGAGGAGGCAGTGAGACACAGCAAAGAAGAAAGAATAGCTTGATTAGTGGAATATTAATATAATTAAAAAGTTGAGAGGGTCCTTAGCACCTGTGGAATGAAGAGTTTAGAAGCAATCAGGTAGATTATAATGAGCCATGAAATCAAGTGACTCCTTCACTGCTGCCTGAATAGAAATGCTGCTGCCACTTCCTGACAGTTTCTTTTAAACTTTGGGTAGAGTACGAATCAAAAGAGGGTGCAACTGCACCACTGCATGCTCCTGAATCTGCCCCTGTCTGTAGGTAATACATTCCAGTGTTAAATCACCATCATAATTAGAAATGTTCTTCCTAATGTCTAACCTAAATTGTCCTTGTTACAATCAGGCCATAACTTCAAGTACTGCCTTCATCGGACGTATAATAATTGATTGCCACCCTCTTTATAACAATGCGTTTTGTATTTGAAGGCCATTATGATATCCCTTCCTAGTCTTCTCTTCTCCGGGCTAAATTTCAGTTCTTCCAACCTACCCTGATCAGTTGTATTTTGAAGACTGCTACTTCTTTGTGTTGCTCTACTATGGACCTCTTTCTAATTTGGCTACATCTTTCTTGAAATGCGATACTAAAAATTGGAAGCAGTGAGGTCTCACCAGTGCTAAGTAGAATGGATCATCTGTTAAATGTTCATACAAGAATTTAGAACTGGCCATTGAAGGGGACAGATTAAGATGCATTGGGTTAGGTGAAAGTTTACTCCTCTTTCTCAACAAAGGTGAAAAATCCTTCAAAAATACCCATCTCATGCACTTTCTTTTCAGGCTGTTCCTTTTAGGAGAGTGGAAATCCACACAATAATTACACTAATTTTTATACTCTCTAGCAGTTATGTTTAAACAGATGTTATCTTGGCAGAAATGTCTCTAGGGGTGTAATTCCTCATCCCTCATCACACAGCTTTAAATTAAATACACAATAATATGGACAAGCCATTTGGCGAGCACATGTTAACTCTAGCCAATTTTGGAATACCTGGGTGAAGAAAATCTCTGTTCACTAGAATACACAGTCATGTTGTTGTTTCAGTGAAGCTTCTGTCTTCTCCAGATGTAATGGTGATTTCCTTCAGAAGGTAAACTGAGGCCTCTTGGCTGCCAGTGCTGACTGAAACTCTAGTATGAGGAGGCATGAGCTCCCCCCACGCCCCTTTACTACTTGTTAACTACAAAGCCTATTTATTTACATACTATTAATACTGTTGGCCAAATAGTCAAAACAAAAACACCCCGTGTAAATCACTGGAACATCAAGGACTACACAAAACCTAGAAACACACATCTGCAACCAAGCCCTGCATCGTCTCCAGATGTCTCGTGACAGGTTAGTGCTTGTATTTTTTTAAATGTCTGCTTCATGAATGCTGCTCCTTATGGTACACCTATGTAGTGTATGAAACTCAAATGTGTCTGTTTTTCAAGTAATAAACCTTCAAGTTTCCATCTGTGCAGAAACAGAAGCCATGCTTGTAGTCTAAATCGCAGCACCTGTTACAGAGTGCATCTCGCATGCTGTGCTCCATCACGAAGGCTTTAGATATATCCTTTGTTTGTTGTTTCCTTTAATCTAAAATAGTAACAGGCACCTAGATTGGAAGGGCGTGTTGAATTTTAAGTGGGGGGAAAGATACTTATTGGTCTTTCTTCAGCCATTTGATATGATGTATTATTTTAAATGATGTTGATGTACATTCACTGATTACGTCTGCAACAGATCAAAGTAGTTTTGTTCACAGAAAACTAAAACAGGAATCTTCAGAAATGTATTTGATAAATTTACACTGATCTGAAGCACTGGAACTAAACTGAATCATGTTTTAACATGATATTATCATTGTGGAAGGTATCAGTCCCCTCTGTCTCTTGAAGGGGATTAACTGTGATAGCAACACGTGTTGTTATCCTAACTCAGGAACTTTGTTAAAATGCATTTTTTTCAGTTATTTTGGATGTTTTCTCTATATATAACTTCATACATAAAATAGGATTATTTTCCCCCATACCCACCCTATATATATTTATATCCCTTTAAAGAGCTTCCCAAAATACCCTTAAAAATCTTCCTTTCTTGAGATCTTTCCCCTTCTTTATCCTCACTGTTTCAGCTCTCTTTGAACACCTGGCTTGTCCACACCCATGCCTGTGGAAAATGAAACAGCCACCCAGCAAATATACCAGCAGACACGTTTACAGCCAACAATGCTGCTGCAGTAGCGGTCATATAATTGCTTTGAATAAAAATGAAGAACACCTATTCACTGAAACTGGAACATAACTGCTTTTGCTCCAGGTGCAGGTGTATTTTAAAATGACTGTTTTAAAACATGTTGCACCAAATATAATTCTGATGCAAATAGGCACAACTCCAGTGACCTCAATGGAGTTTCACCTACCTGATCATGACAAGACAGAATTTGAGTTTTCAAGCTACAGTTTTCCTTGGTTATGCCTATAAATATCTACTTATGCCTGTTGAATTTAATAAGTATAAGAAAGGAAATTTGATATTCTGGTCAGATGTCTCAGGTGTTGGCCCGCTTAGGTACTGAAGGGGAAGCATGACATATCCCTTTCATGTACCCTAATGCCTGCATCAGAGAGAAAAGTGTTGGCAGTTACAAGTAGGGTGTACTAATTAACAAAGGTTTGAGTTCTTGATTATTCCCTGAAGAATATTCATTCTTGCACCTTCATAAGGGTGTATGAAAGGGTGTATCTATTGATGAGCTCCTTGTCTCAGTGGCTTTCCAACAGTTCATGAATCTTAATGACTAATGCTCAGACACAAAGGCTACAGAAAGATACTCTGCATATGGGGGTTATGTAGACAGATAGGAAAAAAGACAGGAAGCAAAACATACAGAAATGCACTGGGATGGTTGGATGAATGGCACTTGCGTATGTCTCTCATTTCTATAGACCTGTAGGTCTTGCTGCTAAAGATTACAGGACACCTCTGCCACATGCAGGGTAGCATCTAGAATGGTCCTTTTTCTCTCTAACAAACCTGATGATCAAAAATCTCAAGTGATGTAACACAGCTCAGAGGAGCTAAACCTTTGAACATGGAAATTAGAAGGAAAGAAAGAGGACCATAAATGCCCTTAATGTGCCTGACCAAGCAAAGATGGTAAAGCCCTTTATGGAAAAGAACTATAGAGGAGTCCCTCATGTTATCCCTTCTTACCAGAAAGGAATGCCACTTAATTAGATTATGGAAAAATAAACCCATTCATTTTATTCACACAGGTATTCCCATGGTATAACACATGGGAGTAAAGCCGGTATGATTTGCACCTGGTGTTTGCAAACTGCCTGGAAATCCTTAAATGATAAATGCTACAGAAGTGTAAGCTATTCATAATTCTTATTATTATTGCTGGTATTTGGGAAGCCAGCTTCCTCCTGAAATGCCATTACCTCACCCTTTCAATCATACAGATTTACAGCAAGGTAGCATGGCTCCAAGCAATAGCACATGGCTAGGCATGTGTGTAGCAGCCAGTACACATGCACTGCAAATGGCATATGGCAAAGCCATCTGTCCAATATGCCCAGGGTATGTGCGCACTGGCGGAGGAGCATGACAGGAGTGGTTGTGTGTGTGAAGGGCCAGATTGTGACAGCCTTATTCCACTTCATTTGTTCCATGAGGAGCCCCCATGGACTTTGATGAGGTAACCCGTGGAGGAGGATACTGCTCAGTGTCCAGAAGGGTTTATTAAGTCATCCATGTATAGGCAGTTTGATTGTAAACATAGTTACCACTAATTAGCCAAAGAAACATGCTGATTGTGATACATAGTACTAAAAATATGATTATTAGTTCTTACTGCTCCTAGAACACTTTACAAACCAAGAATTAATTACAATAGCTTAATTATGGTTGCAGACTTTTGGCGGCTGCAGCCTCTAAAGTTGTTATTTTTCTTGCCTGTTCCCAATATGCTTATGCAGTTTGTATTAGACAGTTATTGGATAAAAACCAGAAACAGTCCAGAGAGCAGAGGCTGTGGCCCTGCCATAGTTTCACTCTCCCATCTGAGTGCCTAGCCACTAGGATATAGAGACATAACTCGTCTTGCTTGCTGCTTGTTTGGTGCCCTGACTTGCATTTTTGGGTACTTGGTGGTCTGTCTTCCAGAAGGAGTATGTAGACAGCCACCCTGACCCTAGCCTATTGTACAGCTGAGCAGTTAGGACACACTCCTGGAAAGTGGAAGAGTGGGTTTGAACCCTCTCAGGATAAAGTAGCCTGGTGCCCAGGTCTCCTATTTCCTGGGCTAGTGCTCTAGCACCTGTACTATTACCTAAAAAACAGCTTAATCTATATACTATGCTGTTGGTGTGTGCTAGGCATTCCTTGAGCACAGCTCACCTATTAGGAAGAGTTGAGGTGCTGCTCCATCTCCAATCCAGATCACAGTGGAGATTAGGTAGGAGCTCAGTGCCCAGCTCCTCAGATGGGGGGGCAGAATCTATATATATATATTCAGTAACCTAAGTTTAAGGGCCTGGAGGGTCTTTGCAGTCCAAAATGTAGGTGCTGAATGAATTTGTCTGCCTCAGAGGTTTTGTGGCTGCTTGAGCAAAAGATATTCTGGATTGCCTTTTAAAATACAAGTACCTAAATTGCATCTAAAGTACCTAGTTTGCTCTATCAAGGTGCCCAATTCAATTCACAGTGTGTCAGACCCAAAGGGACCCATCGCACTAGCATCTGCCATGTGGTAGTCCATTACCATCTCTTCCTGCTATGGGAAAAAAATGCCATGTGTGTGAACAGGTTGTCTGTTTTTGGCTATTTGCACCTGTGATGAACTGGTGCAAACAGCCAAAAATAGAAAATCCATCTGAAATACAGGGAAGTTATTTGAGGGCGCAGAATCTTACCCACAGAAATGTCTTTGAGAATGTCTTTGAAGACAAAAGTGGACAGACAAGTGGCTCAGCAGATGCAAGCAAAGGGTAGTTATAAATGGATCCATGTCAGAATGGCAAGAGGTTTTGAACAGAGTCCCTCAGGGGTCTGTCCTGGATCCAGTGCTGTTCAACATGCTTATTAAAGATCTGGATGCTGGCATTGAGAGTTTCTTGAGCAAATCTGCAAATGACACAAAACTGGGAAGGACTGAGAACACAATGAAGGATGGGAGCACCATTTAGTAGGATCTTGACAGATTGGAAAGCTGTGCTGGAGCTAACAGAGTGAAGTTCAGTGCTGACAAATGCAAAGTGCTACACCTTGGGAGGAACAATCAAAATACAAAGTGGGTGACTCCTGACTGGATGGCAGCACGATGGAGAAGGATCTGGAAGCCTCAGTATATCACAGACTCAGTACGAGTCTGCAGCATGGTGCAGCCTCACAAAAGGCAAATGTGGTTTTGGGGAGCATCAACAGAAGCATGAGGTGCAAGATACAGGAGGTGACAGTGCCTCTGTGCTTGGCACTGGTTAGGCCTCATCTAGAGTATTGGGTGCTGTTTTGAGCTCTGTATTTTAAAAAAGGATGTGGAGTAGTTAGAAGTGGGTAACAAAAATGATAAAGAGCTTGAAAGGTAAGCCATGCAAGGAGGGGTTGGAAGAGCTAGGGATGTTGTTCAGCATGTGGAAAAGGTACTTAACAAGGGGACATGGTATCTCTTTTGCTGCAGAGAGTAGGACATAGACTAATGCCTTGAAGTTGCAGCAAAGTGGGTTTAGTTTGGATATCAGGAAAAACTTCCTCACTGTTAGATCAATGAGGCAATGAGACAGACTGCCTAGGGAAGTTGGGGACTCTCCATCACTGGAAGTGTTCAAGAGGAGGTTGGTCAGGCATTCGTCAGGGATGTTCTAGGCATAGCTATGCCTACGTTTTCCTATGAGTATTTCTGATGTTTCTGGGCCTTGCTTGTTGCCATATGGGGCCCGTGTATGGGGGTGTGTGGGGGGTGTGGGTGTGAGTGTGGTGGGGGGTTAAGCCTTCCACACAGTCACTGGGGACTATGCCTGGGATGTGCCAGTGCTCCTGCTGGGACTTAAAGCTAGTGGCTCCTGGCTAGAGCATCTTGCTCAGGGTCAGACCAACCACTGCATTTGGAGTCAGGAAGGAATTTTACCCCAGGGTCAAATTGGTACAGATGGGTGAGGGCGGAGGCTGCAGGCTGGGGGCTGTCGGGGTGCCCTGCTTTACTTGTGCCAGTTTAGAGTGTCATGTCTAGTGTCAGAGTTGACTGTGTAGCTTTGCTAAGAAGTTAGACAATGGATTGGTATAGCATGGTTTGGATAGGAATGATCCTGCCTCAGCCAGGGGGGTTGGTCTAGATGACCTCTCAAGGTCCCTTCAGGTCCTATTTCTCTATGGCTCTGACTGGTTGGTAGCAAATAGACCATGCTTGTGTGTAACAAGGTGCCCAACAGTCAAACCATTCTGTGCTGTCACCAGTGAAATTCATTCTGCTTTAACTTATCTTGTAACCCGCCCCCCCCCACACACACACACACCCCTCCTAAATTGAGGCTTGCTTAGGAATTCATTCGTGTGTACTCTGCCCATGGCGCTGTTGCCAAAACGTGGGTGGTTTCCAAAATTCCTCGGTGTTTGAAATCCTGCTGGAACTTGTTGGCGAGCAGAAAAAAAAGCAATTCAACCATCAATTTCACAGCAAGATAATCAACATCAATTCTTCTATAGACCTTTAAGTAGGAAATAGGCCTTTAAGTCCTTGGTGTAATGTACGGGTTGAATCTCTCCCTTTAAAAAAAAAAAAAAAAAAAATT
The DNA here is from genome assembly GCF_001723915.1 of Gavialis gangeticus. Lineage (NCBI taxonomy): Eukaryota > Metazoa > Chordata > Crocodylia > Gavialidae > Gavialis > Gavialis gangeticus. The sequence goes on along the minus strand of NW_017729025.1, from coordinate 20,056,075 downwards.
TAAGCTTTGTGCCTGTAGCCAGTGCACGTATTTCATTGTTTGCACTGGAATAAAGTATACGATCAAGTCACATCTAAGCATAATTTCATTCAAGAATCAAGTACATGATTTGGGTCCCAATTTTGCAGGGGTGTTTTGAAGGGGAGAAAGACCAACACAACTCTCTATCCAGCGCTTCTCCTCCACCCCACACCTATCCCCTGTCTGTTTCATTTTTGTCAGATTTGGATATTAAAAACTTTAGGCCCTAATCCTATTGTGAATAATGCATTTGGGGGGGGGTACGGTGTCTCTGGACTTGTGGGGGGACCCATGGCTTTCAGGGACACCAGGTGGCACGAGAGTCTGCTCAGACTGAGTTGACTGTAGGATCAAGGTATAGATCAATGTATTTCTACAGGATAAACCTCTTATAAACCTTGTCGAGTGTAGCTATGACTCAGATATAAAGACTTAGGTCTGGAAACTTTCAAGATTGATTTTGGCAAATGAAAAATCTCAAAATCCATTGAGAGAATGAATCCAAAATGGCAGTGAGGCATGTTCTCACAGGGGCTGTTCCTGGATTCCACATAAAACCAAAATGACCATAGATTTTTATGGATGTTTGGGTATATAAAGAGCACAGTATCAAACCTTTTGACCACTCAACTTGTTTGGAGCCAAGCCACTTTCCAGTACTTTCCCCAAGGGGCTATGTGTAGAAGTCCAGCTGATAAAGGAGAGGAAAAGTACCTTTTCTCTCTTGCTGCAGACAGGAGGATGCGGACCAATGGTATGAAGCTACAGCAAATTAAATTTCATAGTTTCATAATTTCTAGGGTCGGAAGGGACCTGAGCAGATCCTCGAGTCCGACCCCCTGCCATGGCAGGGAAGAGTACTGGGGTCAAACGACCCCAGCAAGGTGTACATCCAGCCTCCTCTTAAAGACCCCCAGGGTAGGAGCCAGCACCACTTCTCTTGGAAGTTGGTTCCAAATCCTAGCCACCCTGACAGTGAAGTCACGCCTCCTGAATGCTACTTCATACAGACTCAAGGGGCTAGAAGGCTCTTTGGGAAACTGAGGAACAGGGGTTGGAGGGCTTGGGGGATACTGAGGCATGGGGGGCTGGAGGGCTGGTGGGAGGAATTTAGATTGGATGTCCTGGTTAAACTTCTTCACTGTGGCTGTGTCTACACGGGACACTGACTGCATAGTTGTTACTGTGCAGTCATTTAGTACTTGTATAAAGAAGTACTAAATGACTGCGCAGTAACTGGAGTCACTGTGCAGTAGCATTGCTGAACGGCTTTTTCATGATGCTGACTACACAGCAGCCCAAGACTACTGTGCAGCAGCGTTGCATCATGCTTTCTGCCACGCAGTGCTACTGCATAGTAGTCACAGTCTACTGCTCAATCAGTCTCTAGTGTAGATTTGGCCTGTGAGAAGAGTGAGGCAGTGGATGAAACTGCCTAGGGAGCTTGTGGACTCTCCATCTCTGGTAGTATTCAAGGAGAGGGTGGACAGCCACTGATCAGGGAGGATCTAGGCATATCTATGCCAATTTTCTACCATGGGTATTTCCCATGCTTCTGGGCTTTGATGGTGGATCCTGCCCCACCCCTTCTTTTTCTGCTACGTGTGTCAGGGTGTTTTTAAGCCTTCCCAGAGGCACTGGGTGTTGGCTACACCAAGGCTGGGCACACTTTGACTGGAGTGTGCCAACGCTCCTGCTGGGACCACAGCTAAAGGTTCCTGGCTAGGTGGTTTTGTTGCTCTGTTCAGGGTCAGACTGATCACAATATTTGGGGTCAGAAAGAAATTTAACCCCATAGTCCCATTGGTATGGGCTGTGGGGATTTTTGCCTTCCTCTGTAGTGGGTGGGCATAGTGAAGGAACACCTTGAGAGGCTGGATACTATCAAGTCAGCTGGCCCTGACAATCCACACCCAAGGGTACTCAAGGAGCTGGCAAGCATCATAGCCCAGCCCCTGGCACAGATCTTCGAGAACTCCTGGTGCTCTGGTGAAGTGCCCGAAGACTGGAAGAAGGCCAATGTGGTGCCTATCTTCAAGAAAGGGAGGAAAGTGGATCCAGCTAACTACAGGGCCATCAGCCTGACCTCTATCCCGGGGAAGTTCTTAGAAAAGTTTATTAAAGAGGCCATCCTTAATGGACTGGCCAATGCCAACATCCTGAGGGATAGCCAGCATGGGTTTGTTGCGGGTAGGTCTTGCTTGACCAATCTCATTTCCTTCTACGACCAGGTGACCTATCACCTGGACAAGGGAGAAGAGATTGATGTCATATATCTTGACTTCAAAAA
>NW_017729025.1:20044129-20048764 GCF_001723915.1 Gavialis gangeticus | reverse complement strand
CTTTAGCCTGGAAAAGTGCAGGCTCAGGAGTGATCTGATGACCACCTATAAGTTTATCAGGGGTGACCACCAGGATCTGGGGGAACATTTGTTCACCAGAGCGCCCCAAGGGATGATGTGGTCAAATGGTTATAAACTCCTGCAAGACCGTTTCAGGCTGGACATAAGGAAGAATTTCTTTACTGTCTGAGCCCCCAAGGTCTGGAACAGCCTGCCATCGGAGGTGGTTCAAGCACCTACTCTGAACACCTTCAAGAGAAAATTGGATGCATATCTTGCTGGCATCCTATTACCCCAGCTGACTTCCTGCCCCTCGGATGGGGGGCTGGATTCAATGATCTTCCGAGGTCCCTTTCAGTCCTAATGTCTGTGAAATATTAACGTTTAGCATTTATTCTACCAAATCTCAGCCAATATGTTTGGTTGCCATCAACAAGCATAGGGTAAAAATAGAACATCTTGCTGTAACTCAGTTGCATCATCTGCAGTGATTCATATAAAAATGCCTGCAGTGGGCAGGGAGCAACTGAGGGAGGGAGTTGTTGGCTATACCTGCTCTCAGGCAAATGCTTCATTAGCCTTGAATGCTTTATCAGCCATGCTGCCAAGCTAGTGCCACCAATGTTATATGTGTGGTAGAGTTAATAGTACAAACAAAAAGATTCTTGTGACACAAGCCAAACTTTATAGCTGCTTGGTAGATGAAAAGCGCCCTAGATGTGCTGAACAGTAGGACTGTGCAAAGCTTCGGTCCCTGATTTGATTCGGCGGAGGTTCAGCCTGATTTTGTGGACAAATCTCTGAATCTGAATCGAATCAGAGAACCCTTTAACTCTGAATCAAATCAGAACCCTCCAAATCAATTCAGAGAGATTCAGCAATTCGGACACAGAGACAGCTTTAAATGTTTTTTCTACATACCTCTAGGTAGCAAGCAGCTTGTGATGACTGCGATGCTGGAGCAGATGGAGCATCCCACAGTGGTCTTGGCAGCAGACCTGGCAGTGGACCAGAAGCACTCCCAGTCCACTTTCAGGTCCACTGGGGAGCATGCAGGGGGGCCTCCCTGCACTCCTGTGGGATGCTCCATCTGCCTCAGCATCACAGTGATCATAAGCCATACCTGGTACCTTAAGGTATGTAGAAAAAACATTTAAAGCTGTCTCTGTGGCCAAATTGCTGATTCTCCGAATCAGCATCAAATCTTCAGATTCGGATTCAGCCGAATTGAATCAGGGACAGTGATCCGAATCAACAAATGGTGAAAATCTGACCCCTCGTTGTATGAGGTATCAGGTACAGACATTTCAGAATGTAGTGTCTTTTGTAACTTGTGTCCCCAAACACCCATGTAGCTAATGGCCATGTACAAACCAATTAAATGTGTCATGCTCACAACCTTAACAGCACTGTATCCTCCTCAGGAACAGGACTGTAACACCCGTGCCAGGTGGTCACTTGTAACCAGGTTTTCCTGCAGATGCTCTGCTGTGTGGGTGGGACCCTGGTCATCTGTCTGCAGTGTTCTCAGGTCTCCTTAGGCATCTCCATGCATGCCACTCGGTGGGTGACAGCCCTCTGCCCCTGGCACTACCACCTGGGGCATCTAGATTTGCTGGATTTGCATGGATGCAGTTGATACAAACACAGTGCAGGGTGGGCCTGGCCCAGAGTGTTCACACAGTTGCTATGAGAAAGGCGGCCGTGCGGATACACAAGTACTTACAGCAACCATTTCAGCTGAGCATGTGCCAGAGCCTGGCTGCACTGAACTTGTGGTGGACCTAGGATGACTGGAGCACCAGCCCCGTGGTCCCCACTTAGAGGGAGGCATCTAAATGGCACGAGAATGGCCACCCCTGCTGCCATGCAGGGTGCAGAGCCTGGTAGTTACGTCTCCACTAGTTCACAGTAGGGAGAGGTCACTTCAACCTCAGTGCATCAGCAGGGCCAACAACAATTGCTCCTGGAGGCTGTCAGGCAATGACTGTGCTGCCAGGGCTTCTGCCAGGGAAGGGGCAGCTTTAATTTATGACTATGACAAAAACCCCACAATATGTATTAAGCCAGTGCACCCTTCTTGATCATAGACATAGAAAATGAGGGTTGGAAGGGACCTGAGGAGGTCACATCTACTCCAACCCCCTGCTCAAAGCAGGACCATCCCCAACTAGATCATCCCAGCTGAGCCTTTGTCTAGCCTCATCTTAAAAACCTCCAAAGATGGAGATGCCACAACCTCTCTGGATAACCTGTTCCAGTGCTTCACCACCCTCCTCATGAGAAACTTTTTCCTAATATCCAACCTAAACTTCCCTTGCCGCAACTTGAAACCATTTCTCCTCGTCCTGCCATCTACCACTGCTGAGAACAATCCGGCTCCATCTTCTTTCGAACCCTGCTTCAGGTAGTTGAAGGCTGTTATTAAATTCCCCTTCAGTCTCCACACTACATGGGTATTTATACACATACTTGTTTCCCCGGGATGCACCAGAGATCTGTCGCTTCAGAGCAGACTTGATTAATCGAGTCTGCCCTGCATGCGAGCTGAAGTGAATTGCTCTGAACCGTGTGCAGTTCTATAAGTGGCAAAACGCGTGTCAGCACGCAGAAAATGGCAGCGGTGCGCTTTTGAACTAAAACACCTGAACTAAAGAGGTGTTTTGGTTCAAAAGCGAGCTGCTGCCATTTTCTCAGCACTGATTAGCATTTCGCCACTTACGCAACTGTATGCATCACAGCACTGGGTGCTTTTCAAAGCACATGGTGCTGCAAGGCATACATGTGTAAAAATGCCTAACCAGCCCAGTTCCCCCAGCCTCACCTTCATAAGTTAAGTGCCCCAACCCGCTAACCATTTTTGTTACCCTCTGATGAACTCTCTGCAATTTGTCCACATCCTTTCTGTAGTGGGGGGGTCCAAAACTGGACCTAGTACTCCAAATGTGGCCTCACCAGTGCCAAATAGAGGGAAAGAATGACTTCCCTACTACCTCACTCCTACTATTGCAGCCCACTATGCTGTCAGACTTCTTTTCAATAAGGGCACATTGTTGGCTCATATCTATCTCATTGTCTACTGTAACCCCTGGGTCCTTCTCTGCAGAGCTGCTGCCCAGCCAGTCAGCCCCCAGCCTGCACCAGTGCATGGGATTGTTGCGTCCTAAGTGCAAGACTTGTCACTTGTCCTTGTTGAACCTCAAGGAGATTCCTTTTGGGCCAATCCTCCAATTTGTCTTGGTCTCTCTGAATCTTAGCCCTACCCTCCAGTGTATCTACTGCTCCCCCCAGCTTGGTGTCATCTGCAAACTTGCTGAGTGCGCACGCCATCCCATCTTCCCAGTCGTTGATGAAGATATTGAACAAAACCAGTCCCAGGACCAACCCCTGGAGCACTCCAGTTGATACTGTGATGATGCCATGACCTTGCCCAGTCCCCAGCCAGCTCTTCACCAACCCTTACATCTATAATTGCTGGCAAGGGGCAGCTTGTATTGCTACAACTGTGGAGGAAGTGTCTGCCCCCAGAACGTCTAATCCTGGGTTACCTGGCAGAAGCTGTATTAGGCTGACACTGAGTAACTGTACCCAAAACTTGCAAAGAGAAATTTTTCCAACTATTTGAGTTAGTCTAATAAAAGATACCAGATTCACCCAAAGAACCTCGTCTGCCTATGTCCTTAGACCAATGTGGCTACACCTACACCCCTGAATTATTAGCTCAGCAATTTTTAGGCTTCCAGAAGTTTTCTGTGTCACACTTTACAATAAGACTCCATTTACGAAGAACTGATAGATGGTTAGGAGCTAGCTATAAACAGATGTTCAGATAGGTTCATACACAATTAATCACCTATTATAGAATCTAAATAGGTTACTTATAACCAGGGCTTTTACCCACTTATAATGCCTTCCAGTGATGGGCTTGCAACTATACTATTCATGTCTATAATTAGGTTAATAATCATTTATAGGCCTTTAAAAACTATTTCCAAATAGAACCTTAATATAGTGGGAAGCCAGACTTCTTCTAAGCAAGAGTTTATGTTTTAAATGTACAGCAAACCTTTTGATGCCTCCGTGCATATATATTACTGATGACCAGAGATCTGCGTTTTCTGTTTGCGAACATGGTAAAACCTGAATTTTCTCATTTTAAAGAGAAAAACCTGGATTTTCTCCTTTAAAGGAGAAAAACAGGGAAACAAAACAGGCTGCATAGTTCCAGCCTGCAAGGGGCTGGGAGGAGGGCGGTCAGGCAGGACGTGCCACGTGCATGTGTGCAAGTACACATGCACATGACCGCCAGGCAGTGTGGAGAACAGCTCCATGCAGGTAAGTCTGGCAGGGAGTGGGGGTGGGGATTGAGGTCCTTATAGTGAGGGAGGAAGGGAGCTGGGCTATGTCGGGTCACAGGGCCCGGGGGGACAGAGCCATGGGCAGCTTGTCTGGAGGTGGGAAGGGGCCTGGCTCCTTGCCACTGTGTGCATTACTGGGGGGAGACATGGGGGGCACGTGACATCCAAATTTATGCTGGTGGGGGGGGCTGCCTCCTGCGGGCTCGGACTCTCCGCCCTGCTGCCCTCCCCCAGGGGCCTCCATGGCCCAGTGGGTGGGGCCTGGCACAGCAGGCCA
>NW_017729025.1:20038632-20039129 GCF_001723915.1 Gavialis gangeticus | reverse complement strand
GGGGCTGCCTCCTGCGGGCTCGGACTCTCCGCCCTGCTGCCCTCCCCCAGGGGCCTCCATGGCCCAGTGGGTGGGGCCTGGCACAGCAGGCCAGATCAGGACCAGGTGGGGAAGCTCGGTGCCACTGCTGCGAGCCCCGCACTGCCACAGTGAGGCGCCCCGTGCCCGCCTAGCAGCAGCGAGAGGCACAACCCCATGCCACCATCCCTGCTGCTATCAGGTGGGCAGGGGGTGCTTTGCCCTGGCAGCTAGGGGCCCCCTCCAGCAGGGGTGGGGGGGGGGGGAGTGAGGGGCACCAGCAGGGGTGGGGGGGGGCTGTGAGTGGGGAGTAAGGGGCAATGGCATGAGCAGGGCACTGGTATATCAGGGCTATTCAGTGCCACAAAGCAGTAGGGGGAGGGGGGGCAGATGCAGCTGGACCCGCATCCTGGTAAGTGAAGGGGGCAGGGGGAGCGCTGATTTTCCATGATAAAAAACCCAAAATCAAACACCAAAAT
>NW_017729025.1:20033342-20033632 GCF_001723915.1 Gavialis gangeticus | reverse complement strand
GGAGCACTCCAGTTGATACTGTGATGATGCCATGACCTTGCCCAGTCCCCAGCCAGCTCTTCACCAACCCTTACATCTATAATTGCTGGCAAGGGGCAGCTTGTATTGCTACAACTGTGGAGGAAGTGTCTGCCCCCAGAACGTCTAATCCTGGGTTACCTGGCAGAAGCTGTATTAGGCTGACACTGAGTAACTGTACCCAAAACTTGCAAAGAGAAATTTTTCCAACTATTTGAGTTAGTCTAATAAAAGATACCAGATTCACCCAAAGAACCTCGTCTGCCTATGTC
>NW_017729025.1:20028720-20032432 GCF_001723915.1 Gavialis gangeticus | reverse complement strand
AAACATTGTGTTCAACTCATACTTATAGATATAGTGGTGTTTCATTTTAATCACAGAAAAACATGGATTTGGGGGGTTTTAATCAGAGCATTTGTGATTTTTAAATACAGAAAACCAGGACCATTGCTGATGACACATTGTCATATTATTAATTCATAAGCACTGCCCATTTTGATAATGTCTGAACGGGAATCGTTTCACCGTTTCCACAACAAATTGTTTAATTTGACTCAAATACACGTGGCTTTGTTCTGGTTTATAACTGTAACCTTATGCTACTGCTCCACACGGTATTCTGCTGACCTCTTTTGCAGTACCATTAGAAGCTTAGTCCAGCTGCTAGAAAACGTGTGCTAAGCCTTTTCTGTTTTTTACCATAAATAGAAATCAGCCCAAACTAAGTCCCAGAATCCAAACACTTTGGTATTTGGGGAAGTCAGGATCTAAATCCAAACTTCAAAGCTCCTGTCCAGCTCCAGCCAAACTATTGGTTCACTGATTTTATGAGCAATTTTGTTTTGGTCTCAGAAGCATGATATCAGCAATGCAGCAATGAACAATTAAGCAAGATCCACGCCGCCCTCTTTCAGTCTGGGGTGAGATAGTGTTCCTAACCTATGAATAGTTCCTCATGTACTCTGCTGCCCTCTTCTGATCTCCATTGTGGAACTGCCTAGATTTTAAATTTATGATGCTACTTATGATCAGCAAATATGAGATCTGTGCATGGCTGTTTCATGTTTGTCTACTAGCCCAGGTCTGGATGTTATTTACCTTTAACGTTTCATATTTAAAGCAGGATGATGCATTTAGCAATCGTAAATTTACCATTTGCAACCTTGCATTAGTGGGACTGGCCTAATATTAACTGCTGTTATGCTGCAAAAAAGCTGACTGAAGAGCTGAATTATGTTAGCCATGGTTGAGAGATATTTGCACTTTCACCTGGGTGCCATTCTCAAAAATGTTCTGTCTCTCTTAGATACCGCAGCCTGGTCTATGGTGGAAGAAGGAAGGGAAGTCACCATCTGACCACACAGATATGTTATACGCACAAAGGTTGGTAAGAAAGGAACTTGTGCAGTTTTAATTCTACTGGCAAATTAAAAGAGGTACAACCCCTCTAGTGTGGATCTGGGTATATCAGTATATCACTCTGAAGCTATAGGAAGGGGAAAAAGCTACAGTGGCATGTGACACCTTTCTAGCAATATAGGTTGCACTGAAATAACCATACTGGGAAAATTAAATCATGCCCCCATCCAAAATGGCTGTATTAGCCCAATATCGAAGGGAGCCAGGCCTGAGAGGTGCAGCACAAAAATCATAACTCAGATGCTAAGTTGGCACAAAGCCCATTTCTGCCCCCCAAGTTTTGCCTGCTCCAGAGGCTAGCCCCAGCTTAGGCAAAACCAAGGACTTGTCCAAAGCTTAGATCAGAGGTTCCCAATCTGTGGTACACGTACCCCTAGTGATATGCAGACAACCTGTCAGTGGTATGCATTATCAGATTTATTAAAATTACTTTATATGACAAATATTTACTGGTGGTACTTAAGGTTGTATCATTTTAAAATTGGCGGTGCGCAATCTGTCAGAGTTTGGGAACCCCTGGCTTAGAGTAAATGTCAAAGTTTTGCTGGCATAGTTAGGGAGTTTGAGAAAAGTCACGCCCTGGCTGACAACACTGGCAAAACCCTAAGGGAGTCTCAGATGCATCAGAAAACTGCCCTTTACCTCAGTTTAATTTATTCCATTTAGGGAAATGGCAGCAGCCACAATCGCACTAGACGGTTTTATCAGTACAGCTCTGCTGGCATACCCTTCCAAGCACAGACACGACCTAGGGCACTGCAGCCTCCCTTGCCCTACGCAGCACTGAACAGAATCTCTCCAGTGCTGTGCGATGTGGTTCTGCCCCGTCACACCTCCTGTGCCCTGGCTTTCCAGGGGTCTTCACCAGGACTGTCATCCACAGTGCCTGTACCAGAGTATGCCTCCCCTATGCAGGCTTTTAGTACCTCTGTGAGACACTCTGGCCATCTTTACCTTGAATCTTACCATCCAGGCTACAGACCTGCAAAATCAGTCCCACCGGGTCTAAGTGAGAAGCCCTCTTCTGACTTTTGTCCTTGTGTTTCATACCTGTAAGGGCCGAGCTGACCTACACAATCATTTCACTTTGAATGCTCCACCCATGCAGAACTTAGGGCAGATGACTGCCCTGCTTACACTCAGAGCATGGTGCTTTGTGCCACTTAAATCCATGCTTTTTTAAAAAAAAGAAAGAAAAATACTTTTCATTCATTCTAAACTATAAAATGCTAAACAATGTGACCATGCTTACTGGTGACTGATTGATTGATTGATTGATTAATTTTACTTTGGGGCAATAGGGGACTGGGTTGGATGAAACACAGTGGCCTGTCCTCTTCCTTTGAGCATGTAACTTAAGCTGTCTGTGCCTCAGTTTCCCCAAGTACAAGACAGGGGAAATAATCCCTAGCACATCTTTCTCCGCGGCTTTGTGATGCTGAACTAATGCATAGCTGAAATCTTTGGGCTGAGGAAGCAATGACAGTACTAATAGTTAATCATTAGGATGACTCACTTTTAATATATTACAAAAATTTTAATTATTTGACTGAGTTTCTTAAATGAAAAGGGCCTATTCTTAAGTTGGTGTGACACAAGCATAACTAATTAAGCCTCAGACATTTCAGTAACACTGTCTAACAATGCTGTTCTAATAGCAGGGCAAGCAATTTACTGTTCACTGTATCGTGCAAAGCTCAGCAGAGATCAGGAAGCTTATTTCTGAGCTCTTGTGAAGAAAGCTCCTCTGCCCTCCACCCCCATAGTCTCATTAGCAATAATGGATTTCAGACCTAATCAAGCATTAAACCAGAGGATTAGCATCTTGCAAACAGCAGAGCTCTTAACTCATTTGTTTGGGTAGGCATCGGATTTGATGAAGCTACAAGGTTAAATGTTTCAACAAGTAGATGCTTAGGTACCAGAAAAATCCCTGTGTGCAGCAAAGGCTACTGGACTTGCAGGCCTACTATATGCAGTACACATCAGTAGTGATGGACAGGGAGGAAAGAGGTAATACACTCTAATTGAAGCAGGAAGGTGCTTGAGCAGTGAGCCTGGCCCTGCACAGGCATTACATTCATGCCAAGAGAAAAGCCTTTCTCCCAGTACAAAAAGAGACAATACAGTAGGCCTGTGCAAATAGGGAAGTATTTGATTCAGATTCAGATTTGGCCGATTCGGAGGACAGTGATTTGATTTGCAGATTCGGATCACAGTCCTGAATCGATTCAACCAAATCAGCTTCAGAAGATTCGGCGCTGATTTGGAGAGATTTGGTGATTTGGATTCAGCACGGAGGCGGAAAAAGATCTTGGAGTGCCTTTGACACCGTCTCTCACCCCATCCTAGTTAAAAAACTAGGCGACTGTGGCATAGATACCTACACAGTCAGATGGATTGCAGATTGGCTGAGGGGTCGCACTCAGAGGGTGGTGGTGGATGGGTCATACTCGACCTGGGGGGAGGTGGGTAGCGGAGTCCCCCAGGGCTCGGTCCGGGGGCCTGTGCTGTTCAATTTCTTCATCAGCGATCTGGATGATGGGGTGGAAAGTAACCTGTTTAAATTCGCTGATGACACCAAAATTTGGGGGGAGGTGAGCACGCTAGCAGGGAG
>NW_017729025.1:20026338-20027731 GCF_001723915.1 Gavialis gangeticus | reverse complement strand
AGAAGCCCCCACAGCTGCTCTGCCTGGTCCCATCCCCTGCTCTTCCCCAGCCTAGTCCTGGCACTTAAAAAAAAAAGAAAGAAAAAAAAGCCCTGCACTCACTGGCTGCAGGAGCAGTGATTGGGGTCTCTGGGCACTTCTGGCAGAGCCCCGCCGTGCAGTGTGAGGCAGTGGGGAGCAGTGAGGATCACCCCACCCCACCTGGCACCTGCATGGCAGCTTCCCCACGGCACGGGTGTAGCGTGGCTTGGCAGGGCACTGCACGCTGTCTGGGAGCTGGGGCCGCTGGGGCTCCAACTGACACATGGAGCCACTCCAGCTCCCAGGTGCATTGAACTGGGGTCTGGGGAATCAGGCCGGGGGCCCTGAACATTCCCCCAATTCCCAGATTCCCCAGTTCCCCAATCTTTCCCCCAGCTCTCTGATCACTACCCCCAGCTCTTCCTGGGGGGCACAAGCCCATGGGTGATGCAGGATAACAGCAGGCTGCCACTGCCAGCTGGGGATGATAGCAGCTCTGGGCCATGTCCCCAGCTGGCAGCAGCAGCCTGGTGAAACCCCCAGCACAGGGGAGCAGCATTTAGGAGCAGGACAGGCAGCAGGGCCAGGATTGTGGGGCAGTGACAGTTTGGGGTTGGGGCCAGGCCCTGGGGCAGAGCCGCAATCCACTCGCTGCATGTCCATGTGACAAATGCCAGTTCCGTGGGCAGGGATGTGCATGGAGCAGAAAGCAGCTCTACCTCAGGCCCTGGCCCCCAGCTGCTCTTTGAGACCCCACCCACCCACTCCATCCAATGCCTCTGATGGTGGGTGTGGAGTAGATGGGCTGGGGCCGCATCTGGCATCAGTGAAGATACTGGCAGCAGCAGCTGCTGGGAAGCTGAATCCAGCTGCCATAGCATCCCCACACCACCATGCCCCTGGGGACAACAGGACTGGCTGCACACACCAAAGCCCAGGCTGCCCCCTGCGCCTGGCCTGGGCAGGGCTGAGGAACCCACTGTGGGCCAGATAGAGTCCTTTGGTGGACTGGATCTTGCCCACAGGCCGTATTTTGCCCACCTCTAGTGTACAGGGTGGTCATACCATTCACTTCTTTGCTCTCGTATCTCAGTTCACCAAATGGTAGAAACTTCTGCCACCTGTGGTAGGGAGAAGCCTGCTAGACCATTCCCTAATCTACCCTGGTCCCACATACTACCAGACTGTGGGCATAGTTTCATGGTTGGTAGGGTTGGAAGGGATCTGAGCAGATCATCAAGTCCAACCCCCTGCCATGGGCAGGAAAGAATGCTGGGGTCAAATGACCCTGGCAAAGTGATTGTCTAGCCTTCTTATGAAGACCCCCAGGGTAGGAGCGAGCACCACTTCCCTTGGCAGTTGGTTCCAGATC
>NW_017729025.1:20003456-20021338 GCF_001723915.1 Gavialis gangeticus | reverse complement strand
CCTGAGGACCGAGCCCTGGGGGACCCCACTGCCCACATCCCTCCAGGTTGAAAATGACCCGTCCACCACCACTCTCCGGGCGTGGCCCTCCAACCAATTTGCAACCCATCTGACTGGGTAGGCGTCGACACCACAGTCAACTAATTTCTTAAGGAGGATGGGGTGAGAGACAGTGTCAAAGGCCTTCCGAAAGTCCAGAAAGACTACATCCACCGCGACACCTGCATCCAAGGATTTTGCGACCTGGTCATAGAAGGCTACCAGGTTGGTCTGACAGGACCTGCCTCAAATGAATATGGGCATGTTGATGCTGCAGTTCAGAGGGTCTCCTGACTCTCACCTCTCTCACTGTCACAGGGAGACTTGTGCACCTCCGTGGGAGATATCAGACCGTTTCTCCTGTGTCAGCTCCTCCAGAACTTCAGCAGAAGGCTGGACCCGTTTGTGTACGTGCACCTTATCCAGGGCCCAACAGAACTGCTTGTCAGCCTCCTCTTGGTCCTGGTCAAGCTGGCCATCCACAACACTAGGAAGAAGTTTGAAGGTCAAGCTGTGCTCTGTGACTGTAAGGCCCATTTCCATTCCCTTCTTGTGTCACCTTGAGAGAGAATCCCTCTGCCTGGTGCCTGCTGGCTCCGTGGATTTCTCCGAGGGGCAGCTGATGCTACCAGGGATGTTCTGGTGATCGGCCCTCTCTCATTCCTCCATTTTGGCCCTCTGATGTCATGATGGAGATCCCTGTTTATTCACCTTTGGTCCCCTGTTACATGAGGGACAATTATACGATAGCCAAGTCCTTTGCACTCTGGCTTTGTGACTCCTACCTCTACCTGTCCATATTTATAGCTGGACTTGCATCCACTCATACCTGGGGTTTTTGAAAAGTGCAAATAGTGCATAACAATACATTTACAGACAGCAGAGAGCCATGGGAGGACTGCCACATGCTGGTCAGAAGATCCTTGTTACTGGTATGCCAAAACCTCATATAAATCTTCTGAAACCTTTGCTCAGTCCACAACTGTCTCACATCGATATTCACATCAGCTAAAGCCTTAGCAGAGAAGACCAGGAGCCGCCCTGTTTAATGTGATTTACTATAACCAAGTCAGTTTTCTCTGCAAGCCATACTGGGCCAGTAATTTATATCATCAACTCTACTTCAATCCTTCAGCTGTACTGTCATTCAGAAAGCACAGCTCTCTCTCATATAAAATATATCCACTCATGTTTATAACCTTGTGTGTACCCCAGGTATTTTTCAAACCATGCGGAGAATGCTTGAGGCTTTTCTCTGGAGAAACAGCATATGAGCAAGGGTATTTCTCAGGAAGCCTAACAGCTCTAAGGCACTGGTGCTCAATCTTTTGGCCCTGTGAGCTACATGAGTGGCACAGGGGCAGGTCCACAGGCCAGACTGGGTACCTCACTGCTTCTACCTGACCCTACCTGCCAGGATCAGGCCCTAGGGTCCCACACCACCCCACCCAGCTCCATGCACTGGCCCCACAAGACCCCTCACCACCCCTGCCCATCAGAATAAGAACCTGTATACCTGATCCCACACCCAAGGTTGGACTGTCCAGCCTATGGGGCTCCCAGAAATTTGGCAGCAGGAGAGTGGTGGCAGTGGGGCGGGTGCAGTATCAGACTGCTCCTGGGCTGGGTGCTGGGATGATTGGCTTGTCCGGGGCCACACGGAGGGGGCTCTCACCACTAGAACCCCCCTCCCCGCCCCGTGCGGCCCTGATCACTTGAACTGGTTTATGTGTAACTTCTGTCCCTAGCCACAAAGGCTGCCTGTGCCACTTGTGGTACACATGCTGCAGGTTGGCCATCTCCTGCTCTAGCTAATATAATGTTGAAAACTGTAAACCCAGAATATTTAATTTTGGGTCAAACAAAACACATTTAACCCAAAGTGAACATCTTTTGGGGGTTTTTTTTACTGCTTCAGCAAGATTGAGTGAAAAATGTTTGGTTATAATTACCTAAAAATGATTTTTATTTGGGAATTTGTAGAGTTCCAGCCTCGCATTTGTTTTTCCAAATATGGCTGTGTAAGTGTCTACATGGAAGGTTTAAAAAAATGGCGTATTAAATTGTGAAATCCAAGCTGGCTTTCTTTCTAAAAGTTATGTTAGGGCTCCAACAAAAACTAGGGGACTCAGTGTGGGAATTAGGTTCACTTGAGGGTTGCTCCTAACCCAAGTCCCAGCCACACCAAAAAAACCAACCCCTAATTCAAGTGGAGTAGTTTTTTAATATGAGCTGAGAAATTTAAGAATGGGTTGAGGGCTAACACTCCTTTTAGCACAACTCATCAGCTGCTATTACAATTACTCTATAGCTGAGTTGTTCTGAAGCTGACAAAGTAAACCCATTGCTTACTAAAGCTTATGCTATGCATCTCTGAGTTAATCTATAAGAGGAAAATCTACCCTGTCTTCTCCCTGCTCTCTTTAGCCAGGCTAACTCTAAAGAGTAGATAACTGGCCTTGACGCTGCAGTGAAGACATACCCCATCACAGCCCCTTCTGGCTTCGTAATCTGTACCAGCAGAGATTATTCTTCCAGTAATCTTTCAGGGCTTTTATATTCCAGGTTTAAGTAGTTATGCCACTAGGTGGCACAGCAGCTGGTTTTGCAGGTTAGCATATCTGGAGTGAAGCTTATTTGTGTGAAACTGCAGCCTCAGTCATGACTCAGCCTGCAGCTGCTTTTCCCACAGCGGGTTATTATGTGCCATGGTTTGGAGAGATAAATAAAGAACATTGTTACCAGTGTGTTCTGGAGGGAGGTTCGTGTTGTTCCTGTAGGAGGAAGGGCACCGCTGTCTCCTCCGCATTCAGGTTTTCAAAACTTCAGGCCGAAGGCTGACACTCCAATTCTCGCTGGCAATAGCAGCCTTCATTGTGCATCAGATCCCAGAGGGGTCAGAGCCAGACTTTGGGGTCCTGAAACGTACATGGGCCACTCAGACTTGGGGATCCTGAAATGCAAAGGAGAATCTCAGCCTTTGTTTCATAGGTTCCTAGCCTTCTGCCTTGGGAAGGCAGCCAAAATACAAAGCACTGCAGTACAAACCCGTTTCAAAGAATCGCGCGGATCAAGCAGCTGGCCTTCCTCCATCACCCCCATCCTGTGCATAGTTCAAGACCAGATGGGAAGTTGGAGACATGAAGACGTCCTGCGCACATGCACGTCAGGGCTGGATGACTAATGCACCACAGTATGGCTCAGATGAGTTCAGGGTGTTTCCCAGACAATAACCTCATTGATCCTGCTCCAGATCGTCAGTAGTGTTGGCCTGATGGAAATGGCTACAAGGCGTCAGGGAACAAGAAATTGGTTTGGAAGCCCACTCATTAATTCTAGAGCTTGATGCTAGCCCTGCAGCTGGGACATTTGGTCTCTCACCCCTAAGTAAAGCGTCCTTCCAAATCAGAAGTAGGATGTATGGGGTATGAATGTGTGTGACTCTGGCTGGGATGGGGCATAACTGTAGGGAGTCTCCTTTCTCTAGGCGTTGTTCTGGGAAACCTTGTTCTTCACATGCACACTGGTCCTAGGTTGGCTGGGGCAGACGCAGATATTTAAACACAGGCCAAAAGGCAGTGGATCCCAGCCAGAATCGTAAGGAAAGGCATCACCGAGGCTTCTTTGTGTGCTGCTTTCAGCCAGACGAGCATGAGAGCAGTCAGCCAACAGCAGCCATGGGAACAGTGCCCCTGTCCTTCCCTGGGCTTCATCTTCTCTGTACTCAAAACACAAGAGACAGTGAAGAGGGACTGGGAGGCTGCCTGACAGCCTGTTCTGCACAGCAGCTGGAGCAGCACCTCCCAATCCCAGCTGGCACAGTGGGTGAAATCAATCTCTTGCCCTGCGTGGACGAAGGAAGACAGACAAAGAGGGTAAGAGGGACAAAAAAGGGAAACAAGACAGGGATACTCTTAGGAGGCTGAAAGGACCCAGAGAAAGAAGGAGAGAGAGAAAATGAGAGAGCAGGAGTGAGCAAACAGTGTTGCTAGTTCTCTGGATTTAATCATGGGGGTTTTTTTTAAAGGTTCGTCTCTTCAAATCTTGTGATTATGTGAGAATCTCAGCTGGCCTTGAAAAAAAAATAGCATGCAGCTAACCCTCCAGGCTGTGGAGAAAAGCTGAAGAAGAACACATAAAAGAACCTACCTTTTTGAGGGGGAAATATAAAGATTTTTTAACTCAGTCTCATAGTGTTTCAGGGGGGAGGCAATAGTGAGCCAGAATATAATGGCAAGGCAGGCATAGGGAAGACAAGGCAAGGCTGAAGGAACTACGTCTGTTTAATTTGAAGAAAGGAGATTAAAGAGGGATGCAAGAGCAGTTTTCAAATATTTGAAAGGCTGCCATAAAGGGAGACAAATAGCTCCTTCCTGCCAGAGAGGGGAGGCCACGTGGCAAAGGGCTTAAACTGCAACAAAGCAGATTTAGATTAAATCTAAGGGAAAATTTCCTCACAATGAGAATGGGCAGACAATTAAATAAGCTGTCTGGGGCAGCTGTGGCACATCTTTTATGGGAGGGTTTTGGGAAGAGGCACCTAGTGTGGCTGGTTTGGGAACAGTGCATCTTGCAGCAGGGCTAGATGAAATGGCTGAGATCCCTGGCAACTTGGCAAGTCTATGCCTGACAAGGGGGCACAGCAGAAAGGAGAGGAAAGACAAGGGCTTTTAAGAACAGGAATCCTAGAAAAGATGGGCTCCAGTAGGTCGCATCTAGCCCAGATCCCTACTCAAGGGGAAGATCACTGTTGTCTTAGTGTCTAATGTGTTCACTAATGGGACAAGGGCTTATCAAATCTCATCTTAAAACTTTGGGAACAACCCTGCAATGTAACAATAATGCCTGGCCAGGGACGAGGCATAGGGGGTGCACGCGGGTGCACCTGCACCCCCTGCAAAGAAGTGCCGCCGACACTGTCAGCGGTGCCTGTGGGTGGTCGCCGATCGCCACCCCACCGACAACAGCATCTGCGGGCAGTCTGCAGTCACCACTGGCTGCCACCCATGCTGCTGGCGGCGCCTGTGGGTGGTCGCCGACCCCTGGTCAGCACTCCCTATGCGCCCTCCACCTCGTGTATCAGTGCCCTCTGTGTGTGTGCCACGTATCAGTGTCCCCGCACTTCACAATGCCAGCGGAGATGCTTTATGTTCAGTGAACGCGCCCCGGCTACCATGGTTTGAAGTGCAGGGATGCTGAGGCTGGCGGCAGCGCAGCAATTACCGCGATCCCGCGGACTCGATGAGACGCACTGTAATGACAGCGCCTGGGAGCAGCCTCCCAGCGCCTCCCCCGACACCCCCAGAGCAGCGGGGCAGGGCTGGAGGGTCCCCCGCCCGAGGCAGGCTCATCCTGTGCAAACCGGCCTATAAAAGGCAGTGGTGACCGCTGCCATTTTCCCGTCCCGTCTGTCCCTGGTAAAGCTGTGCCCCATTGTATGCTAAGGAGTTGGACACGCGGCCTTTTAAACTGCTTCATGCTGGGACCCCGCTTCTTGTAGTGTGCAGTCCGTAATAAACCCCTGCGACCGCTCTCTTCCCATTCAGTAGTTTCCAAACCCTGCGGGCCGGGCCTCCTCAGTCACCCCCCGGGGCTCGGCGCTGGTGGGGTGGACCAGAACGGGTGGGGGGACCCTGAGGGGATACCGCGCAGGAGCAGCAGACAAAAGGGGGCGGGGCCTCGCTCCGATTCGCTCCGCCGATCCCCGGGGGCGGAGTAACCCCAGCGCTTGGAACTCCGCTCCCCCCGCCCACAAGTGCTCCTATAGGGCGGTGGAACTCGCTAAGCCCCACCCCTGGCGCGTGGCCACACCCCCGGGGCGGGGGCGGGGTAACCCCAGCGCTTGGAGCCCTGCCCCTCCCACAAGCCCTCCCATAGTGCGGTGGAACCGGCTAAGTCCCGCCCCCAGCGCGAGGCCACGCTCCTCGACCCCGCCCCTAGCAACCTGCCGCTTCCACCCGGCCCGTGGCCCCGCCCCCCGCCCCGCTGTGCTCGGCCCGGCGGTCCCCGCAGCCGCGGAGCTGCTGCCGTGCGGGTAAGGCGGCCCCTCCCCCCTCCCCGAACCGAGCCCAACGGCTGTAACGGCCCGAGCACTGCGCTGCCGCGGGGAGCGAGGAGGGGCACAGGCGACACCCCGCCTGCATGGAGGGGGGAAACTGAGGCAGGGCCCCGCCCCCACCAAATGCAGGTGATCCCAGGCTGTGACTGACAGGCCCCGGCCCCGGCCTTCCTCATTAGGGGTCCCCTGCCCCAGGGCTGAGGCTAGACCAGGCCTGGCCTTTGCGGCAGTTGTGAGGGGCCCCGGAGCAGCAGAGCCCACGGCTCGTCGCCGGGTGATAAAAGCACCCGTGGGTTTCTCTTGCGGATGTCGCCTGGTCCCACAGGCCGGGACAGCCAGGGCAGGTAGCAAGGGACCCAAATCAGCCCAGGGAAACGGCGTGATTTCCAGCTGGAAACGGGCTCCGATTTCTCCCCAGGATGAAGCCTTTTATTCCAGGATCCTGCCGACCTACAGGCCCGTGGCCCCACTTTTACTGCCCCTGAATGACAGAGATGACTCTTTCTCTTACAGAGACTAATTTGAGTTTATTATTGCCCTTTGAGCTGCCTGTGTAAACAGCTGGCCCCACCGGTTTGGATGGGAATCACAGCCTGGGAGAATCACACCCAGGACAGACCTGTTTGTTTTTAGCCCAGGATCCCAAGCTGCAAGGCTTTCTTGTCATCTGTTTTTAGCCTGATAGCAGTGTTGCCTGCACCGCACCTGGGTTATGTGTCCCCTGCCCCAGCGCTGGCCAAATTGCAATGGACTGAGGAGATTGAACCCAACAGATTGATGTCATTAAACCAGTTTCTGCTAATCTCTGTCCTAGTACAGGTTTTCATCAGGCCGACCACGGTTTTGAGTATCCGCGCTTAATACTCTGCGTACCATTTTGGCTACCACAGTATATGATTTTGAATAACCGTAGGTTTCCGTGGCCACGCATCAGCCTGCTGCCACCTGCTGTTTTCCCCATAAGCCTTTTGTCTGGCTAACCACGGGAACTTTCAGGAACCGAACCCCAGTAGTTGGCGAGGGAAACCTGTACTCTTCATTGCGTTTAAAACATGCGAGTTCCCAAAAACATTGGGAAAAAAGTGTGCATTTGGTTCTTAACGTGCAAAATCATAAATTAGGCCTTGCACATGCAATAGCTAGTCAAACTGAGCTCTAAGCAATTTAAAAAGAGGCTAAAAATAGAGATTAAATATATACTCCTGCCAATGTTTGCACTTCTGTAATGTCATTCTTCTTTTAAAAAATCTTGAACAATCCATGCAAACCAAAAAGGGGCAAACTGGCTGTGCAACAGGAAACACAGTGAGACTGACTACATAGCAAATGTCAAATAGAGACCTGAGTTTAACAGTGGAACATAATAGTTGTCACCATGAACATTTGTTCTTACCTTGTCTGTTATCTTTTCCTAACTCTACACAGCCGTTATCACAGAGCTCTTTATTTACAATCCTTCCTTTGCAGACTAAAATCCTAGATGGGAAGAAAGTCACACTGAATAACAAGCAGAGTGCTGATGTCTGGGGGAGAGAGTGAAGGACACACTGTTCTTGTTCAGCAACATTACCCAACTGCCTTGATATGGAAGGCAGGACTTTCATCGTGTTCTGGAAGTACTAGAACTTTTTAGGCGTCTACACCTCATTTGCTGTTTTCTCCATTAAAAAATTCACTAATGATTCCTTATAGTAACTCAAAAATGCAGGACCAGCAACTGATGGAAAAACCTAACACCACGGACCTGATAAGCCAGACGACTTTGAAGGATCTTACTGCTGAATTGGGTTATATGTCCCTCAGTGAAAACAATGAGGGAAATGGTGACCATAATGTAAATGAAATCAGACATAAGGAAGAAACGGTGGATTTTCAAGTGATGCAGCAAAGCCTCTGCAGAGGGAATAATAGAGGGAAGCCTTGTGAAGGATTTTGTGGGAGCACAAATTGCACATTAGAACTCAGTGGTAGTTGGGGTGACTTTGAAGGTTTCAGCAAAACCTTATGCAAGTCAGACAGCTTCAGCCACACTCCTGAAGTTCTGGTGAAGTCAACAGAAACTACTAAAACTGATGTGGATTTAAGTGAAGAATATTGCAGCTCTTCTCTGGGACATCCCTGCTCCAAGCTGTCTGTACACAACCAAAGAGAGGCTCCTTCCAGTTCTCTAAATGAGGTATGTATTGATAGAAAGTTAAATTTTCTGCAAAAAAATTAGTAGTGTTTGCAATACAGTTCCCTTTGGGACACCAGAAAATTTTCCAAATGTTGTACTCAGAGGATACGGTTTAAGGGGGGAGAAAAATCAATAATTTTGCTTTTAATTTAAAAATTAGTAAAAGTATTATTACAATTTAATTATTTAAAATAGTTTTAAATTTTAAAATTATTTTCAGTGATGTACTATAGAACATTATGTTCCATTTGATTATTGTGTGATATATGTATAACATCGTAGTATGTTAGAGGATACAACCAGATTTTTCTGGGGTAGGCATTGTATAAACTGTAGTAAGCAACTATCTTGTCTTAAGTCAGGGGTCAGCAACGTACACCTTTCAGGCTGTGTCTGGTCCAGGGAAGTCTAACTCAGCCTGGGGCACTGGGCAGCCTACAGCTGTGGAAAGCTGCCCACTCCCTCCACAGCATCCTCCTCTAACCCTTCTTGTTTCTCATGCTGGTGCTTGCACTCACTGCAGAGAGGCTGGGTATCTCCAGTGAGGGTAAGCACAGGAGAAAGGTAGAGATTTGTGGCCTCTCCCAGGGGCCTAGGTCACAAGCTCTGGCCCACGGAGGCAAAAGGTTGTCAACCCCTGCCCTAGACCATTTAACATTTAGAAGACTAAAATTTGATATTTTAAAATTTAAATTGTTTAAATACATTTTATTTAAAAAATGAGCCCATATAAAATGAAATTTGAAAGGATGATAACCTATATTAAAGCTGTAACCTGCTATGTTTTGGTAAAATTTTGGAAAAAATGATGAGTCCATTTTGTGAGAGGCTGGCAGAAGGCATGATGCTGAAGGATAGCCAACATGATTTTGTTGTGGGCAGGTTATATCTGACCAATTTCATCTCCTTCTATGATCAAGTAACCAACTGCTTAGATGTGGGAGACATGGTTGATGTCATATACTTGGATTTTGAAAAGGCCTTCAATATGGTCTCCCATGATGCTCTTATTAAAAAAAACAAAAAACTGGGTGATAGTGGGCTGGCAGAGTCCATGATCAGGCTGGTTGGGAACTGGCTAAGGGGTCAAACCCAGAGAGTATTAGAGGATGTGGGCCTGTATCGTCTTGGCGGGAGGTGGCCAGTGGTGTCCCGCAGGGTTCAGTTCTTGGCCCCGTGCTGTTCAACATAGAATCATAGACTAGAAGGACCAGAAGGGACCTGTAAAATCATCAAGTCCAGTCCCCTGGCATGGGCAGGAGGTTATTGGGCTCAATCAAGCTCAATGAGGTACTTGTTCAACCTCCTCTTGAACACCTCCAGGGATGGTGACTTCACCACCTCTGCTGGGAGTGTGTTTCAGATTCTAGATACCTAAAGGAAAATAAGTTTTTCTTTATGTCTAGCCTACATTTTTCCTCAACTAACTTGTGCCCATTGGTCCTAGTCCTCCCAAGGGGTGCCTTTCTTAAGAGTTGCTCCCCTAGATCTTAATGTTCACCCCTAACATACCTGTAGGCAGCTGTCAAGTCACCTCAGTCTTCTTTTATGCAGACTGAACAAACCCAGTTCCCAGAGTCTCTCCTCGTAAGGCCTATCAATGATTTAGATGAGGATGTGGAAAGCGCGCTGGCCAAGTTTGCAAATGATGCTAAGTTATGGGGGAAAGTGGTCACACTAGGGGATAGGATTCAGATCTAAGCAGACCTGGACAAGCTGGAAAGGTGGGCAGAGTGGAACCGGATGCAATTCAATAAGGATAAATGCAGAGTGCTTCATCTGGGGAGAAGTAACCAGTGACATGAATATAGGTTAGGAGGAGATGTCCTGGCCAACATGATGGCTGAAAGGGACCTTGGGGTTATGGCTGATCACAGGACGAACATGAGCTGCCAGTGCGAAGCTGTGTCAACAGAGCTGATAGCATACTGGGATGCATTAGCCGATGCGTTGTGCAGGGCTAAGGAAGTGATGCTTCTTCTCTACTTGGCGTTGGTGAGACCCCAGCTGGAGTACTGTGTCCAGTTCTTGGCGCAGCACTTCAAAAAAGACATGGAGAATCTTGAAAGGGTCCAGAGAAGGGCCACAAGAATGATTAAGGGCCTGGAGGACAAACCTTATGAGGAAAGACTAAGGGATCTGGGACTGTCTAGGCTGGGGAAGACAAGACTGAGGTGGGACTTGGTGGCCATCTATAAGTAGGTAACGAGGGAATATCAGAAGCTGGGAGAAAAATTGTTCATTAGGGCGCCCCAGGGGAGGACAAAGAGCAATGGCCATAAACTGTTAGAGGATTGTTTCAGGTTGAATGCAAGAAAGAACTTCTTTACCGTAAGGGTGACCAGAATCTGGAACAGACTTCCCAAGGCGGTGGTGCAGTCCCCAACCTTGGAAGTCCAAGACGAGACTGGACAGACACCTTGCTGGGATCATGTGATCTCAGCTGTATTCCTGCCCAGAGCACAGGGGTTGAATTCAATCTTTCAAGGTCCCTTCCAGTCCTTAATTTCTATGATTCTATGTTATACAATTTGTTAATTATTTCAATTTAGTAAATATTCTAGCAGGAAATGTTTACCAAAAAATATAAGGAATGTCAGACTACTGAACTGGACGAGGTCACCAGGACAGTGCTTAGAAACTTCTGACAGCTGTAGCCTGTTCTGCAAGTGCAGAGAATATTTTCTTCATTTTAGTTTATTCACTATTATGGACAAACATAGAGTGGAGAGGTTTCCAAAGGGCTGAGGGAGCTGCTACTCAAGAGCCCACAGCAACTGTTATGCTAAACTGGTATCTGGGTATAAGCATGTAGCCATACAGGTGAGCTAATCACCCAAACATTGACCCCAGATGACGCAGGGTTAAAGCTGGAGCAATTTTGCTACATTTGCAGCCCCAGAGGCTTACAGAGTAACAGCTGCTTCAGCTTGATCCCCACCCCCACCTCCGCTCCTACTGCCTCCTCGCTCTGGCCTTTTCAAGCCATGCTAGACATGGGTTTGTCCATACTCTCAGTGTAATTACTACCTTATTCAGAGCTGAAGAAGCAGGAAAACTTGTTTCCCTTTTCCAGTCTATAAAGATCAAGTAGGTATGAGAAGCACAGATCTACTAACTTGCTTGGTGACCAGCAATAATCAGTTCATTTCACTATCAACAGATAAGGCTTTGTTTGTTTAGTACATCAGTTAGTATTAAAAGCAACACATTTTCTTACACGGCCAGCATGTTTAATGTAGTTTTATTTAACCAATGGACAATGGATAAATACGGGTTTTCTGCATTTTAATCGAATGCCAGTTTCCATTCAAAAATAGCTTGAATCAAGCCATGAGTAAAATTAACTACACAAATAAGAAATGCTCTTCTCCAGTGTCTAATATAACATAGAAACATTAACCATTTGAATCTAAAATTTATATAATTGCTGGAAAAAAAATATATATATATATAATCTCAATCATACTCTGGTTAGCAAAATGTGTCAGATTTAATGTAAAGGCTATAAAGAGTGTAATGGCTAATTGCAAATCAACCTGTGTTAATGATTACCAGCCTGAGAATCATCCTTTTTGCAGGAAAATAAAACCTAGAAATGCAAATTAAAATGTAAATAAATTATTACAACAAAGCTAGAAGCCTTTTTGAAAAACCTTTGATTTAAAGCAACCCACCCAGAACAAAAGGGATCTTTCTTTTAGCCTCAGTGAGCTTGGCTAAGAATTGCATGTAACACTAATCATAACCTGCTGTTCACCTGTTAGAATGTAGTTTTCCCTGTAAGTATAATGATTAATGACTGAGTTTTTTGAAGGCCAGAACCATAAGGTGGAAGCTTTGTGGATTCTGCATGGGAGTTTTACCCATTGCAAAGGGTATCATGGGAGAAAGGAGGAAGGTGCTGGTAAGAGAAATGTTTGGAATCCGAAGCAAGACAAAAATGGGAACTGCCTTTGTGATAAGGTTACCAGCATTCATAGGTAAAGAGGATCTAAATTATTGAGGGCTTTGAAGATTAAGTCAAGAATTTTTTGTTTGTGAAAGAGTTTCTCCAGGGACAGACGCATTTCTTGCAACTCCTGGCCAAAACAGACCATAACAAGTCACTGAATTTCTCTTTGAAAGCAGAATCTCTTTATGTTGCTACCAAAGCTTCAGTTTAATCTGTGTGGTTATTCAAGACAAGTGGCTGCATCTGATACCTATTACTTCATTGACACTCGTTCATTTGAATAATATTGTGTTGAGTTTTCTTTACCCTGTCTCAGGGCAGTGAAAGGCAGCATTGGAGATGCTGGCATAGATAACATGTATTAAAACACTGTTTTAATTTAACCCTTTCTTTTACCTGTTAGATAAATGTATCTTGGGGATTTGTCTTAGGGTACGGACAAATGTACGCTTAATAGTGGCTTCAAAACCGGAGGGACAGTTGCAGTCTAGGACCCTGGTTCATCCAGGGTCAGAGTTTCACTTGTGTTTCCACAGGCACACAGTACAGTTACAGCACAAAAGTCGCTGTGTGCTGCCAAGCAGCAACTCCCCCATCACATTTGAAACTACTAAAAATATATGTTTGTCCATAATCTTAGACCAGGGGTTGACAGTGTTTTTTGGTGGTGGGCCAGAATGACCCAGCTCAGGTCTGAGCAAGGCTGGCACAAAGACCCAGCTGCCTCAATCACTTCTCACTAAGGGATCTAGTGAAGAAGTCACGGGGCAGGTAGAAGGTGCAGCAGCTCCTTTAATCTTCCATGTTCCTCTGTGTGCATCTCACACCTTGTCCCCACCTCCTGCTGATTAGCGGAGGACCCCACCACTCCCTTCTGATCAGCAGGGAAGCTAAAACCATGGTTTTAAATGTGGCACTGTTTTTGCTTCCCCACCAGTTATCAGCAAGTCACCAGCAAACAGAAGGACTGTCTGGGGCCCCTCAGCCAATCAGTGGCAGGAGGCAAAAACAGCACTATATTTAAAACCTCAGTTTTTGGCCCCCCCCACCCCGCTGATCAGGAGCAAGTTGCAAGCAGGGCCCCTCCACCAATCAGCAGGAGGGCAGGGGGAGGGGCATAGGGAAACCCTTTTTTGCCATCAGTTTGGTAGGTCCCTACTTCTAATGAGCTGGAGCATAGCATTGCAGAGCTCCTCCTTCACCAAAGCCCTTGCCGCCCAACTGCAGCATAGCACAGGCAAAGACCTACAATTTGTAGACAACTTGGAGACAGTCCAGTGGATGGCAACAAAAATGGTGAGGGGGCTGGGGGACATGACTTATGAGAGGCTGGGGGAACTGGGTTTATTTAGTCTGGTGAAGAGAAGACTGAGGGGTGGTTTAATACTTAGAAAAGCTGGACGTGTACAAGTTCATGGGGCCAGATGGGATGCATCCAAGGATGCTGAAGGAGTTGACTGATGTAATTGCAGAGCCATTGGCCATCATCTTTGAAAACTCATGGTGATCAGGAAAGGTCCCGGGTGATTGGAAAGGGACAAACATAGTGCCCATATTTAAGAAAGGGAAAGGGAGGATCCTGGGAACTACAGACCAGTCAGCCTCACTTCAGTCCCTGGAAAAATCATGGAGCAGATCCTCAAGGAATCCATTTCTAAGCACTTGGAAGGAGGTGATTAGGAACAGTCAGCATAGATTCACCAGGGACAAGTCATGCCTGACCAACCTGATTGCCTTCTAGGATGAGATGACTGGCTCTGTGGATGCAGGGAGACCACTGCATGTGGTGTTCCATTTTAGCATGGTTTTTGATACAGTCTCCCACAACATTCTTGCAGGCAAGCTAAGGAAGTATGGGCTGGATGAATGGACTGTAAGGTGCATAGAAAACTGGCTGGAGCATCGGGCTCAAAGAGTAGTAATCAATGGCTCGATGTCTAGTTGGCAAGTGGTATCAAGTGGAGTGCTCTGGGGTCAGTGCTGGGGCCATTTCTGTTCAATGTCTTCATCAACGACCTGGAAGATGGCACAGAGTGCACCCTCAGCAAGTTTGCAGATGACACCATGCTGTGGGGAGTAGTTGATACGCTGGAGGATACAGCTAGGATTCGAAGTGACCTAGATAAATTGGAGGATTGGGCTACAGGGAATCTCATGAGGTTCAACAAAGACAAGTGCAAAGTCGTGCACTTAGGATGGAACAATCCCGTGCACTGGCGCAGGCTGGGAATTGACTGGCTGGGCAGCAGCTCTGCAGAAATGGACCTGGGAGTTACAGTGGACAATAAGCTGAATATGAGCCAACAGTGTGCCCTTGTTGCCAAGAAGGCTACTGGCCACATCTGGAGTACTATGTTCAGTTTTGGGCCCCCCACTACAGAAAGGATGTGGACAAATTGGAGAGAGTCCAGCGGAGGGTGACAAATGGTGGGACTGGGGGACATGATTTATGAGGGAAGACTGAGGGAAGTGGGCTTATTAAGTCTAGAGAAGAGGAGACTGAGAGAGGACTTAATAGCAGCCTTCAGCTATCTGAAGCAGGGGTCAAAAGAGGATGGAGCTGGACTGTTCTCAGTGGTGACCGATAACAGAACAAGGAGCAACAGTCTCAAGTTTCAGCAACAGAAGTTTAGGTTAGATATTAGGATGAATTTTCTCACTAGGAGGGTAGTTAAACACAGGAACAGATTACCCAGAGAGGTGGTAAAATACCCATCCTTGGAGGTTTTCAAAACCCAGCTAGACAGAGCCTTGGCTGGGATGATCTAGTTGGGGATGGTTCTGCTTTGAGCAGGGGATTGGACTACATGACCTCCTGAGGTCCCTGCCAACCCTCATTTTCTATGATTCTATAATAGCAGCCTTCAACTACCTGAAGGTTGGTTTGAAAGAGGATACAGAACAAGGAGCAATGATATCAAGTTGCAGCAAAGGAAGTTGAGGTTAGATATTAGGAAAAACTCTCTAGTAAAACACTAGAACAGATTACCCAGAAAGGTTGTGGCACCTCTATCCTTAGTGGTTTTTAAGACCGGGCTAGACAAAACCTTGGCTGGGATAATCTAGATGAGGCTGGTCCTGCTTTGAGCAGGGGGTTGGACTAGACAACCTCTTGAGGTGCCTTCCAACCCTCATTTTCTATGATTCTATGAAAATCTAGCCAAGGGGCCATGGGGTGCTGACCCTGTTCCTTAAACTAATCTCCTCAACAATAGTGTAGCGGAGGAGGAATGACCAGGGCAGCACAAAAACAGAAACATCTGGTATTGGCCACTGTAACAAACAAAATAAAGTATTTGTAAGACCATTGGGCTAATCCCAGACAGTAATTCTTTATACCCAGCTATAACAGGGTAACTGATATGAACTCTAATTAACATTAAGACATTCATTATTATTAAGACGAAACCAGGAGGTGAAAGAAGAAAGAGAGCAAAACAGGCATATGAAGTATTAGTATTATCTTATCTATATTTGACTGAACTATACTATAAGCCAGTGAGGCAATTTAGTGTCCAATCTGTCAAATAAAGCTCCCTATTGCTACAAAATTCTAGGTTCAAAAAATACACTAAAAATCAAACCAGTTCAGGATTCCCACCATGCACATATTTTATAGCCTCTTTGGGCTCTTCTCTACAGTAAACTTGCTGCACCTTGCACCAGCACCTGCCACACTACATTGCTCAGCATGTGCTAAACCAGTAACAGTGGTGTTGCAAACAGGCTAAATAGGTCGAGCTAATTGGCCCTTTTTAATTCTAATTATTTTTCCCAAGTAAAGTCTGGATTTGGTCGCACTGCTGGTTAAGGAACCAGCCTTCACAGAGCAGTGCAATGCATTTTGAGGGTGCTGCTGCTGGGCAAAGTAAGTTTACCGTGGTGATGTAGCTTATTCTTTCCAGAAACCAAGAGTTGCTGCCTGGCATTCCTAAATCCTCTCCTCGCTATGCCTTCCCTTTACAGCTATATTACTCCATTGGCTAACACAGAGAACTCTTCCCAGGTGTTTCTTGATCCAGCCTGTCTCCCTGATTGAGCAGATTTTCTACTGCTTTTGTTCAGCCAGAGCCTTGAAAGTGGTTGCTGGCTTATGCACATCCAGCCATTATTGCTGTTAAGTTACATAAGCGTTACCATGGAGAGAATTTCTCCAGTGACATTTTTCTTTTGACAGTTGGTTTGGATATCCCAACAGTCATCTTAAGGAAAGCTAGCTCAGGTTGGCCTCCCCTTTAGGAATTCATATTCATTGCGAAGGAATCACATGAGTGCTTGAAACTTAGGACTTGACACCAGGTCTGGAGGCAGCCTGCTTTCATAGAGAATGATTTAAGAAATTCCTCTTCCCTGCCTCTTGCATACAGAAGTAATTTCTAAGACGGGGCGGGCAATTATTTTGGGTGGAGGGCCACTTAACGAGGTTTGGTGAGCTGTCAAGGGCCAACATGGGTAGCCCCACCCCTTGACAGGTGCCCTGCCCCCTGGCCACAATCTTGGTACAGGAAGTCCCACCTCTACTCCTGACCTTTGCCACCAGAAGTCCCTCCCCTTGCCCCCTGGAAATACTCCTTTCGGGAGGGGAGTGTTGCTATCTTAGAACCAGAAAAAAAGTCATGCAGTACAAATCGAACACCTACTATAACATATATTTTAATTTTATTCAAAAAAATATTTTGTCATGATTTGTGTTTGCATACATATAGAGGTGGTTGCATAATAACTCAACAATCTTAGTCTTCTATACTCTGTGTGTGGGGAGGGGTGCATGGTAGGGGGGTGTATGGTGGGCTGTGAGTGTGTGTGTGTGGTGGGGTGTGGTTGTGTGGGCGGTATAGGTTATGTTGGGGGGTTGTGTGGCTATGGGGGCATAAGGTATGTTGGGGGTTGTGGCAGGTGTGGGTGTGGGGGGCATAGGGTATGTTGGGGGTTGTGGCAGTTGTGGGGTATGGGTGTGGGGGGGCATAGGTTATGTTGGGGGTTGTGGAGGTGTGGCTCTGGAACACTGTCCTCTCCTGCAGTAACTGCAGGCAACACTGGGGGGAGGAGGGGGTGTGCCTGTGTGTGGTTTGTGGGGTGTGAGGGAGGGATATGGGGACCCCCCCCCCACACTGCCCCCATGGTGCAGCAGCTGGTGGGGCACTGGTGCCTGGCTCTGACCAGCGCTGCACATTACAGCAGGAGTGCAGCCCCTGCCAGGCCATTTGTTTCCCTGGCACTCCCCCGCACTGGCAGGGCACAGGTGGGAAGCCCCAGGCATTGGAGTCAGCTGCTTTCCTCGCCCCAGCCCCTCCAGTGCCTGGGGCTTCCCTCCTGTGCCCTGCAAGCACTGGGGAAACAAATGGCCCAGCAGGGCCTGCACTTCTTGCAGTGCTGGCTGGAGCCAGGATCCAGGCACTCCTACCAAGCAGAGCACACCCCACCCCCGCTGCTGTTGCTGCTGCCCCTCCCTGCCCTGCCTGCCAGCCCTGCCTGCCAGAGCTGCCCAGCATGGGAGGAGTGTGGGAGGGGTCCCCATGCCCCTCCCCCACACACCCAGACCTGCCCACCCAAGCTCTGTGCTGCTGCCATCCCCTGAGCAAGGGCTCCACACTGCAACCAGCCCCAGTCCCATGCTCCTGCCCAGCTGCAGCCCAGTCCCCCCCCCCCCCCCC
>NW_017729025.1:20001527-20003219 GCF_001723915.1 Gavialis gangeticus | reverse complement strand
GAAGCCTGCAGCAGCAGCCTGTCCCATGATAGTGGGGCTGGCTTTTCTGCCCACAAGGGAGTCAGTCATAATAGGATAGGTTGGGGCTGGTATAGGTACCTCGCTCCCACCCTCATGGGTGGAAGGGCTGGGCACAATTCGTTGGGGGTGCACCGCAGGCCAGATGAAAGTGCCTGGCAGGCCAGGTATGGCCCGCAGGGCAGATTTTGCCCACCTGTGTTCTAAGGGGACACAATTGAATAGCTTAGGCTCAAAATTAAACTAACTTTAAGATTCTTACAATTTGGTAGAGAACAATATGTAGGTTTAAGCAATTTTAATTAAAAATTAAACACAATAATACATAAAAAGGATGCTGGCTATGAAATAGTCTAAAGATATCCCTTCTGTGGCATTTATGTAACTTACCACTGAATGTTTAAAGTGCATGTTTCCCCATTTTTGCTGAATGTTTCTTTAATTTTTTTTTTGGTTCCAACTTTAGTTGCACTAGAACTGGGCTGTCAAACTCATTGCTGCTGTTCAGATCCACTCTGGAGACAAAGAGCCTCTTGGGCCAGATCCAGAGTTGGCAGTGGTGGGACACACAGCAGCAGTGGCAGGGCGGGGGTAAATGGGGCTTCTTCACTGGAAATTCAGATGCAGACCCAGCTCCTCACTGCCTTGAATTCCCAGCCCCTCTGATCTCTGTAGGCCTGAAAGCTGGGTGTTTAACACTTCTTCACTAGACAAGTAAGACTGGTCTTTTTTACTTTCTAGTTCTCACACAACACTGCAGGTTTGGGGTTACAAACACACAAAGGGAAGTCAATGTCCAAACAAATATTGCTTTCATTAATATGTCTAAAAAAAAGCATCACATTAATTTTGTTCTTTCTACAAAAAAGAATAAAAAGTTTATCTAGCTTTTGGAACAGATGACATGAGAGCAACACTCCAGAAAGGACATAATTCAACATACCCTTACACACATGAGTAATCCTAGCTCCTGCAAATAATTCCATTAATTCCACACTTGCATGAGTAAATGTCACTCGTGTGAATAAGGATCTGAGCCCCAAAATCCTCAGTCATCATGGTCATAAGGGAACAAATGTGTATGCTTTCCCTTCTGATTCTGTAATGACAGGTAAAGAAATGCACAGTTGTCTGGTGCATTGACAAGGAAATGGACAAATGTGTCCTCGTAAGCTTCCTGGGAAACCCTGCAAAAATATAAAGTACTTTGTGCATAGAATTAACTTTGTTTAGTTATAAAGTGTCATTTAGCGTTTTCATTTAACATAAAGAAGTCATATAAGCACATCTATGTTAGAACTGACTAAACCAGGGGAGGGTAATTATTTTGGGCGGAGGGCCACTTATCCAGTTTTGGCAGGCTGTGAAGGGCCGCCCCACCCCCTGGTCACCATCTTGGGACCAATATCCCAGGACCAGCACCGGTGGAGCCCAAAGCAGGACACAGGCTGGCAGGGGTCTGTGGAGCTGGGCTGGGCTGCACCAGCAGGGAGAGAGGGTAGCTGGCCCAGTTCCATAGAGCTCCCACTGGCTCCCCACCCATTCACACCCAGTGCCCCCCAGCCCTACGGTACAGGCGGGGGGCAGCACACAGTCCCAACACCCTGCTTGCCCCATGCCCATTGCCCCATGCTGCAGCTGCTCACAGCCCACGTGGGGCTGCCTGTGCCTGCT
>NW_017729025.1:19984888-19996527 GCF_001723915.1 Gavialis gangeticus | reverse complement strand
GCCCCCCAGCCGTACGGTACAGGCGGGGGGCAGCACACAGTCCCAACACCCTGCTTGCCCCATGCCCATTGCCCCATGCTGCAGCTGCTCACAGCCCACGTGGGGCTGCCTGTGCCTGCTCCGGACAGCCCCGTGCGGGCTGCGAGCGCCTGCAGCAGGGAGTGCCAGCCATGGGGCGGGCGAGGGGCCGCTTTTCTCTGCGTAGGGAAGGAGCCCAGAGAAAAGCTGAGCGCGGGGGGGAAAAGTGGCCCCGCTCCATGGCCGGCACTCCCTGCTGCAACCGCTTGCAGCCCACACGGCTGTCCAGAGCGGGCACAGGCAGCCCCACGTGGGCTGTGAGCAGCTGCAGCACAGGGCGCTGACCACGGGGTGGGGAAGGGGCCGCTTCGCCATTACCATGCTCCTTCCCTATCCAGGGTCCCCCCCGCCCTTCTTCCCACCACATTTACCTGTGATTCTCGTGCGGGGCAGTCACATACTCCCAGGCCGGAAGCCCTGACAGGGGGCAAGACCAGGTGGGCCCCACTGTTGTTGGAGCCCTCTGGGCTTCCCCTGGGTCCTACTGCCCTTGGTTCCTCTCATTTTTGACAGGAACCAAGGGCGGAGAAATACTAATTTTCTCCATTTTTTAGGGGCCCTGTGGGCCGGGTAGAATGGCCTCGCGGGCCATATCCAGCCCACAGGCTGTATATTGCCCACCCCTGGACTAAACATTTGTATACCACGTTATCACCAAAACCTACTTGCAGGAAAGTACATACCAGTTTTGAAAAGATGAATGCCCATCCTTCCGTTGCAGACTAATTCGTAGCACCCCAGTAGGTAGGGTGCTCAGCTGGAGTGTGAAGACCAAGCTCTGTTACAACATCCTAGGTGAATGCTGTAAGCTCTGGGTGTTTGGCTGATCTGGATATCCTCCCCTCCCCCCCCCACCACCTTTTTGAAAGATGAAGAGCAAAAACAATTTTGAAATACTGAACTTTTACAGGAACGGAAAAGTGCCCTAAACTGTATCTTTCCTGTACTATTGCCTTGGTCCTGTGTACATACAAATTGCCTATAGATTTGCCTGTTTTGCATTTAGGTCAGGCTTTGAGTTGATGAAAAAACTCCCTTTGACATCAGTAACCTCTGGTCCAACTCCTGTATGAACTGCAAGATTAGCCTAATATGCGTAATAACTCTGATTTTTCTAGGCCAAACACTGCTACGAGGATATTTTTAAGTTGGGCTTTCCAGAGATCCCCATACCACAGTCCACAGAGAGCATCAGAAGCTTAGATCAAGTGATTAACACAAAGGATGAAGATGCTGGGCTTCCTGAGCTTCTGAAGAAACAACTTTGGTAACAAGTTTAAATGAATAATAAAGATTCAGATGTTTCCTGTTTTCTGGCATAGGTATCTGTCGCTCAGTGCCTCCTGAGGGTTCCATTCCTAGACTTCTATTGCTCCTCATTCATTCTGTAGGGAATTTAGGTGCCTAACACAGGTTTGTGCTTGGAGCTAGCTGTCTGAAAGATAGGTGCAGCAATGCTAAGACATGTTGTAGATTTAGTCCTACATTCTCAAAGCCTGTGCATTTTAATAGCCTGCATACTGAGTTTTTAAAAGAAATGGGTTGCACTTCTAGCAACTCAAAAGCATGATGAGCTGCACTTATATATCACAAATATTAAGTATCATTAGAGCTGTTACTGGTTTTGGTAGCATATCTAATGACTACGCTCCTGGAATGTTTAAACACCCCTTCCTGTGTCCTTCTGGTTATCTGCTTTCCTTCTCTTTCCCATGTGTCTGTTAGCCAGAGCAGCAACAAAAGTCCTTCTCACCCTATCACAACTACTGTTCCTCTAACCACATCCTCCTAATTCCCGTCATGATTATGTTAGGCTCCCCTCATGTTAGGCCAGAGATTCTTCTGAATCAGTTGTGTAGGTGATTCCCTCACTCAGGAATGTTAATAGCAGTCAAAATGGTTAACGCGCTGTCTGTGAAGGCTGCTGGAATGTCGATCTACTTGTTTTTGAAAGATCAGGAGCTTTCAAACTAACGGCCATGGTTCTTTCTGCATATATCAGGAGCTTTTTAACTGAACACTAGGCTCATTCATGTCTTATATCAGTGGGGGCCAACCTGTTTGGCCAGTGTGCCAATAATTAGTCCTGTACCCTCCCTGGTTGGAGTGGAGTGCCACTCCAGTCTCCTCCTCCTGCCTTATCTGCTGCTCTGCTTTCTGCTCCCTGCCCTATCTGGCACTGTGCTGGCTGCCCAGGCCTCTGCCTTACATTACTGACACTCTAAGTATTATAGTTTATAATAAAATATGGTTCTACTTTGCATTTCCCATCAACAGGCTCCTGTCAAATACACGCAGAGCCAGAGCCTAATTAACCGCATAGGCTTTTAAACAGGATTTAGGTACCTATGTCACAAAAGGGCAGAAGCACTTATCATTACTTGTGGACAGTGTGGGTACTGTACAAATGTAGCAAAACTGCTCCAACTTTAACACCATATGAAGCAGCATTGCACTTGGGGCAGTTTTTCTGCATGTTTCTCATTCTTGCCTTGTCCACGCAATGATTAGAACAGTGGTGCTCTACCTTCGGATCCTGTGGGCTAGATGAATGGTGTGGAACCAGTCTGTGGGCCAGATTGGGCCCAAAACCACCTCTGCCCACCCTTGTGCTGCCTCCCCAGTCCCTGGGTACCTGAATTGAACCGTGTGCCCTAATCAGCCCTACACCACCTCCGTTCAACTCAGTATGCTGGGATCAGGCCCTGCCACCTCTGCCCAACCCAGCGTGCTGGGACTGGGCCCTTCATTGCCTCTGCCAGGTCCTGCACACCAGATATAGCATGCAGGGCCATGTTATCTGGCCCACAGGGCTCCCTCTGGGTTGGGAAATTTGGCAGGAGGGGACCAGCAATTGCTGCCACCACTCCCCTGCCACCAAATTTCTGAACCAGTGGGGAGCTTCACAGGCGAGATGACCCAGCTCCATGAGCCAGATCTGGCCTGTGGCCTTGGGGTTGAAAACCTCTGGATTGGAACATAAGAGATGCTGCCCTTCTGATACTGCTCCAAATGTACATGTGTCCATACCTGAAATGACTGGTGCCTATAACTTTTGTCTCCCACTTCTAAGGCAAGTGTTCTTGACACTACACCATTGGCTAAAATGTAGGCACTGTGCATGCTGAAGAAGTTTTTACTGAAGTCAAGCAGACATCATGGTTTAGGTGGGTGTCTCCTTTCTGACATCCTGGTTCCCGGTGTAACAGAAACACCTCATTTGCAGTCATAAGAGTCCTGATTCTGCCAATAAGGGCAACCCTTCTGGGGAAAGGTGCCTAAATCTTAGTAGAAGTTGATTAGGATCTGGCACAGTCTTCAGGTAACTCTAACATGCTGGGAAAAGAGAGAGCAAGAGAGAGCACATTATTTTAAAATCTTGAAATAGACTGATATGATAGTAATATGTATAATATGAGAACCCAGATACATTAGATACATTACCTGTAACAGAAGTCAGTCACATCACTTAGTTCACAGCTGAAAGGTGAGCAACATGAATAGCAGCCTGGTTCAATGCAACACTAAAGCTGAAATCAAGGAAAGGGGGATGAGGCAGATTAACCAAACTGCAGAGTTAATTGCCTTTGAAGAGCTCAGCTTTTCACCTGCCATATTTCCACAACAAGACCGTACAATCCAGGCTCTAGATCATGAACTTTACTAAACCATATTTTCTCTCTGCTTCTGCCCTCACTCTGGAGATATGCAGGCACGTAAACAGAGCTCTCAAATATGCCATTGCTGCATGGCTGTTTTAGTGAGGGCAAAACGGAACCTCTTGATGGTAAATCACCTTGATGGTATGGAGAAACGTAGAAATAATTTCAAATCAGTTCAATTCTATAACTGGTGGTTCAATATACCCATATGCAGTTTTTTGCAGTGAGACTGTATTTGATTGAAATGAAAGATAATGACTTTTTTGTGAAGTACTGGTATGGAAATATTCTATGAACTATTTCAAGTTGCATTTTTTTTCTAGTATTGACTCTGGGAACATATGGAGAACTTTTAGAAGCACTGATAACACTCCCAGTTTAAGATATTCCTGGAATACATCCCACTGCCAAGAAATTTTCTTGTCTGTTCTTGGAATAGATGCATCTGAAAAGGTAATTTAAAATAAAAGCTTGCTAGAATACCTATGTAACTCTCTTTTTAAACTCCTATTCATTTACATCATCAAGGCTGAAGGAATCGCATCCCAGTTATTCGTGAGCATTTGGAACTATAGTTTGTTGGGTGACAAATACAAGTTTTTTTCAACTGAGGCGCTTATAATTATGATAGCTTTGAAGGTTCTCAATTAGGATGTTCAGACTAGCTACTAAAATGATGCTGAGATCAAATTTTCACCTTCCCAATCCATAACAGAGATTGTGTTACAGCCTACATTATAACAGCAGTACATGACATTTGCCAGATGATTGGGTCAACCCCAGATATACTTTGCCAACTAAAGTTTCTCAAATACAAACTAGTTGGGTACTTTTTGTCCTCCTTGAAAATTTATAGTTAATGATTTATACAAGTTCAGTCCAATTCCCCTTGTATTGGTGAGGC
Source organism: Gavialis gangeticus (assembly GCF_001723915.1). NCBI lineage: Eukaryota > Metazoa > Chordata > Crocodylia > Gavialidae > Gavialis > Gavialis gangeticus. The sequence continues at coordinate 19,991,883 of NW_017729025.1, read as the reverse complement.
TCTTTCCACTGAGTTGTATAGGAATTGATTTGGTCCTTGGAAAAAGTGGAATCAGTTGAGCTGACTTAAGTACCATGTGTAAGACTTAACTTTACAAGTTAGAATGATGTTCAGTTTGTCTTCCCTTGAATCGTGTCCTCATTTCAGATGAAAAAAAAAAAGAAAGCATCTTTTTAACTAAATTGAAAGATCAAGATTTTAGATTTTAAAAACTCCCAAAAGTGTTATCACGATAATAATCAGTTTTTATGTGGCATAAGTGTAGGTCATGGGAACACAAACAAATTACTGGGAGGCAAGAGGACAGGCAGGGATTATGAGTCCTCTGGTAACTGCAGTCCCCACCAGTAAATGGAAGCTAAACTACTGCAACTTTGCATGCAGTAAAGTAGGGTTAATCTATCACAGAATAATTTCTGTTACCATGAGGAAAGAATGTGCATAGAGATGGTTACCATGGAGTGGCTGATGGATGGTAAATCCTTGCCCCTGCTTTTACCTTACAATAAGCAACTTGGTTTATATGCCCATGCCCTAAAATTTTTCACCCTGCTTTTCAGGAGCAACAGAGTCTTAATGATACCTTCTGTTCAGATTGCAAATAGACCAGCAGCTGGAAAGCCCAGTGTTACCTGGACTGATCAACGTTTTGTACAAGTTTATCACTATACCTTTATTTGGATAATTAATTATGCCAACACTTTAAAGTTAATTGTTTTTATGGGAGGGGAGTGGACTTCTTTTTTTATAACTATACTGTTACAACCCTCCTTCCCCTCAAAAGTGTGGCTGCCATTATTTCAGTATAAAGGCACTTTATATTGGTATAGTTAATTCTGTTACCATATACAAGTGTTGAGCAGTAATTTACCATGGATACAGTTACATTACGATAAGAGAGGCGGTGGTGCTGTTTTGAATATACTGGTATTGTTAAAGAGTTTCAACTCTCGTGTAGACGAGGTCTGACCAAAACCCCCAAAGAGACAGGGCAAGTAATCTAGTGAACTTTCAGTTCCCAGTTCAGCAGTCTGATCAAAGCGTGTAGTCTTTTGGCTCGATATATTGCTGCCCTGAATTTAGTGGAAGTATATGGTTACACGGATCCACATTACAAACCTCGTGTTTTGGACCACAACTTGCTAAAATAACATAGTTCTTGCTTAGTAATTCTGAAAGGAGAACCTTTTTGGGGGGCAAGTACCCATTCATGAGTAAAGCATTTCTAACATTAAATAAACACTGAGCACATGTTTAAATGACTTTCTATTTCTTAGGACCATTCAGAAGGCAGTAAGGATGATGTTTTTGAAGATTCAAATGTTAAAGAAAATGAAGACTTAAAAGTAGATGGATTCAGTTTTAGTAATTGTAAAGCATTAATTCAAACCAAGGTAAGAGGAGGGCTGAGGCAAACACATTCAAAACATACAGTTAATTTTGTATATCAGTACGTGTGAAAATACAGAGTAGGAAGAAATCCCCCTTCCCATCTTTCTAGACAGGACTTATAGTGTGGCCAGGCAGTTCTTCAACTATAGTTTGCTTTTTCAAATGTAACAAGTGCAAACTGATTTGAGACTGGGGGTGAAGAACTTCAAGTCGTTTGTTATTTAAGGCATTTGAGTTGCACAATTAGCATGGGTTTTGTCCTGTGAGAGCAATGAACACGTGAGACTCTTCGATGACTGAGAAGGATTAGTTACCATACAGCAGGCTTAGTGTGTTGAAGGCACATGTGAACAGATAGGGACAATGACTAACTCTTAAAAAATACTGTCAGGGAAGACAGTAGAAGCAAAGAGTTTCTAGTTGTGCTCCAACTGGTATTTCTGGTATTCAGAATGAATCAGAGATTAAACTTGCTTAGCCCAGGAAAAGAAACAAGAAAACAAAGTACAATGAGAATTCCTCAGAAGAGGGGACTCAGTGGGGACCTATTTGAAACAGAGAAGAGGACTGACATTAAAATGATAGGGATTTTGAAGCATAACATGAGGATTTTGCTGGGGTTTAGTGCATTGCATGAAGAGTGCTGAGGAATGCATTTGGAAATTCTTCAAGGTTAGAGAGTCTGAGCTGCTTTAATCACACACTTCCTTTCCTTACTAATTTAAATCCCCCGTTTTTTCATGTCAACATACTTTACCCTAGAATGTAAATTCTAATTCACATCAGCACTTCCATGTGCCAGGGGCCAAGAGCTAGTGAGCTTTGAGTCAGTCAGGTTCCTGATAAAGAGTTCCTTCATTGTGAAGGGAAAATTAACATTTGGAAATAAATATAGCTAAACTGTTCAGTTCAAAATTGCTTTTGGAAAAAAGGTACCCATTCTTAAATGAAGCATGCCAATAATTTCAGTTGATGTCCCAAACAAGAGTCTCCTTTTCTGGAGTGGAGAATAAACCATTTTGTTGCTGTGGTAATGCAGATGTGTGCACATGCATGCCAGGTTTTAGTCCACTTGTCACACTGAATGTTGAACTGCATTTAATTCTGGGTACCTTGGTACCAGTAGATAAACTGGAAGGACTGACTTAGAAAGGATTAAACTAGCTATTCAATTAATCAGTAAAGGTTGGGAGATCTTAGCTGGCCTCATAATTTGAGCTTTTGTAAAATCCTAAGGAAGCTTATTTCTTTTGGTGAGGATGAATCAAGAGGTAAAAACTGGGGAGACAGAATGAAATTAAAGAAAAACAGACTGAAAAACAGTCTTGTCAAACTCAAACGGACTTCGGGGCTAGGAACAGAAATTACACATAAATTGGTATAAGTAATTAGAAACCAGTTCAAATATGTAACACAACAGAAGTTCAGTGCACATAAACCATTTTCAAAATGTACAAAACTAGTTTAAGATAAACCTGGATGGATGTAGCATGAGACTTAACTGATTTAGGTTAAATCGGTTTATTGAACTTCTGTCCCAGATCCCCTCCAGATTCAAATAACTCACAGTCCCCCAGCATCCCAGGATGCTTTGTACTTCCCTCAGCAATCCCCCAGCCCCCTTCCTTTCCCCTCCCCCGGGGTGGATGGACTAGCTTTTGCCCAAGCTGTCTGCTCCAGCCAAGCAGGGAGGCATGCTCTAGTAAGTCCCCAGCTTCTGGACCCGCCAACTGCAGGCATGCAGCTGCATTTTCAGAAGGAAAAGCGAATGTCCATTCACTTGCTTTTCAGTTCATTCTGTGCAGTGTAGACAACCTGCAAAGATTGAATCAATTCAACCTTTTTGACTGTACTTAGCCTGGAGGATTCTGTTAGGGGAAATAGAGGAAGTCCCATTGCTAGGTATTTCAGGAACGTGTATTAGGAAATGGCTTGTGAATAATCCATCCTTAATTTGAGCATGGTATAAATGATGTCATAGGATCTTTTCTTTTTATCTCCCTGATTTTAATTCTTTTGTTATGTCAGTAAGATTAATACTTTTCACAAAACCTATGTAAAGATTTAAATTGAGGTGTTAATCAATATTTTTTTAAAAACTTTAATGTTTTTCCCTCTTGACACAGCTCTCTGTGTCACCAGATTCCAGGCGTGGTCAGCTCTTTACCTACAATCTGTTTTTGAAGAGGACACCGTCAAGTGGAAATATGCAATACATAACAATCCCGAAGAAGAGGAGAATTTTCACAACACATAATCTAAAAATGAAAATTTTCAATAGTGATATTTGCTAACGCACAAGCACTTTTATCTTTCCTTCTCTTAAAGTGCAGTGTACCTTCTTTTTATTACTAGACTGGTACTGAACTAGAAATGGCTTTTGTGGAAGAAAATTACTTTTTCTATAGATGTGGCACGTAAAGCAATTTTCTTAGTAAGGGTACTTAATACCACTTAGTTTTAGAGGTGAGGAAATAGTTTTGTCCTAGTAAGTTTGGGTGGCAAATTACAAAGTCATATCTACTATAGTAATTCAACTAAGCTTTATATTTACAGGTATTTTTGATGGACAGTTTGTGACTTTTTAAACTCCTGGCGACTTCAGGACCAAATTACCCTTTTTGATTCCAACAGTCCCTCCCCCACAAAAATCTACACCCTTTCTAGGTGTTGTGTGACATGTGCCTTGTCACAGTCTCATTTTTCCTTAGCAGGTTTCCCAAGCCACCCATCAGTCTGGTACTTTTTTGCTGCTGATGGCCTGTTCTGGGTCACCCACTTTCCATTCATGACCAAGCCTCTGAACTCTCTGACTCAGTGGCATTCAAGAGAGTTGTTTTCTAACATAGCTTGGGAGTCACTGTTACCAGCGCTGAAACATTGTTTCTCTGCTTGGAATAAATTGCACCTTTTGAACCTAGTTAGAAAAGAGAGGTTTATTCCTTTAGCTGCCAGTCATTTGAAACCATGCACAGAGCCAGTTGTGCAGTCAATCAAGGTCTTATACTGTGCAGTGCTGTAGGTTGCTGTTTTAAGACTTTTAACATTCATATTAACAGCTGATTGGTGTGCCCACACTCTCAAGTACCAAATCAGGCAATCTCCTACCAGCCACAGAATTCATGGCTTATCTTCACGACTGCACAAATGACATTATTCATTAGCAAGAAACTTATATGCAAGATATAGCACCCTCTCTTCTATTTTGTCCCTTCTGAATGTGAAATCTTTGTATGATGGTTTTTATTCTGAACAGGCATAGCTGAGCTTTTCCAGTGGCTTTATGACACTAAGTTTACAGCGTGACAACACAATTTTGTACATGTTAACGTACGTTGTACATAGTTGAGTTAAAGTTGTGACAAAACTGAATACTCTGAAATTAAACCATTTAAACTTTTAACCACTGTAAGTGCTACAATAATTCACTTACTACTTTAGGACCTATATGTAACTGAGAATGCCTCTAAGCCATTGCTAGCAGTTAGTTGCTTAATTTGAGGATGTGAGCACTCTGTGCTGAAAACTAAGAAAGTCCATAAGGGCTGGCACTTGTGGTACAAGATGTGATGTAAACTCTGATCAGCAGTAAAATCAGAGCTGAGTTATACATTTACAAACAGTAGTAGCTTTCGCAATGTCTCAGTCTTATTCATTGAGGAGGAGCTGTTTGTGAGCTGATTGCTCAGTTAACAGCAGCAATCTAACAAACAACCTTTAGCCTTCTGTTTGAATACGTGCCATTTTAAAGTGGCTCAGCAGTCTTGGGCTTCAATCCTTCTCTGAACTCCACAGGGTTAAACTCGAAGTTCCATGTGAATGGGTGTCTGATCAGGGCCTAAACACTTATAAATTTAAAGAAACACTGAATTTCCTATCTTCAAGAATGTTCTCGTAGTAAAAAGTTGGCAAGAGCTAACAAGTCTGCACTGATTTTTGTAATGTTCTGTTTAATAAAATGTTCCACATACAGCCATTTTTCGATTTATTTTTCACCTACTTGGGAACAGCATTAAAATGCTGATTGAGCAAGGTACTTGAACATATTAAACCAATAATTAAAGATAGACAGGGGTCCTCAAGGACCTTCCTGATTTGTGGCCTGACTTTGTTATTATTTTGTTTGTCTGTTCAAATTTGTTTTAAAATATACTCGTTTATCAGAGTGAAACAGTGGGGTTCTGCCACAGGAGAGACAGAAATACCAGTCATATCCAAACAAGTGTTTCTGACTGAAGATTTCCAGTAGAACTACCTTTTGAATTTCCCCAGACTGATTCTCCCACCGCATTAACCAGTAAAAGGAGTGCCTTAGAAGTAGAGGCATAGATCATAAACTTACAAGCAGAGAATTTATGAAAAACTCCTGGATTTTTATTATGAGAGATGGTATCTATCACTACAAGCTTATACAATCAAAAAGTTACCAGGTTGAAACCCTATCAAGTAATTTGAGATTAAAAAAATCAGAGAGGAGGGGAAGGAAAAGGTGATTTAGAGATGCAGAGAGACAATTTGTAGTTTTTCTAAAATCTATTTAAAGAAGGTAACAAAGAGGAAGAAAGCTTTATATTCCCAGTCTCGCCATATTAGGAACATTCAGAAGAAAAGTACATTGAGAATAATTGCTGGGAAGAGGTCAGTATGCATTTTGGAGGGAAGAGGGAGGAAAGAATCAGAAATCTTTCTATACATCAAAAACAGGTTGGAAAACACAGTAATATCTCTGGCATTCTGAAAAAGAAGATTGATCTAGTCTTAGGGGGAACAGGGTGGGATCCAGGAGACCGTTTCCATCTCTCCATTGAGTGTACACCTCATGGGCACGTTGCTCAGGGTTGAAGATAAATACATTACCTCTTGTGAGACGAGGTTCTTTGGGTAAATCTGATATCTTTTCTTAGATCAAACAGTTGGAAAAACTCTTCTTTGTAAGCTTTCAGGTACAAACACCCTACTTCAACAAGATGCTAACATGCTGCTGCTGGGGACCATCCGTTCATCTGCACATATACACACTTTTAAACACTAATGCCTGGGAGTGTGAAGGAAAGACCACACCACAGACTTGTGTGAAACTTCAGGGAGGCTATTTTCTACTGTTTGCTCAGAAAGTGGCTCTGTGCCAGGTAGCTACCCGAGTCCCACTGCCAGCCATGCAAGTTTAAAACCAGGGAGCTAAGGTAACTACAAAGGTTGGCTGCCTGCCTGAACTCCTCCTGTGAGACAATCATTTGCAGGAAATAAATTCCTAAGCGGAGGGTCAAGGCTTGGTAGCAGCAGCTTGCAAAAAAAAAAGAAAAAAGCATGCTGCTAGATTGGGAAGGAGTAAGGCTGACTAAAACTTCTAATTAAAACAAGAGAGGCCAAAACTATTAAAACCACTTCGCTGTGGACTACAAGAAGTGGGGAGTAGACATGGTGGGGAAAAGCCAGCTCTTAGACCCTCTCTCTGCCGGAGCCACGACAGTCTTGTCAGTAGCCCCAAGCCGTAAAGTTCAAAACCCTTAAAACAGGTTCTCAAACTGTTGGTTGTGATCCCTGGGGGGTTGTGAGCAACTTAAAAGGGGGCTGCAAACTTCCCAAGGGGTACACGTGGCAGC
>NW_017729025.1:19976980-19979888 GCF_001723915.1 Gavialis gangeticus | reverse complement strand
CCCTAAAGTTCAAAACCCTTAAAACAGGTTCTCAAACTGTTGGTTGTGATCCCCGGGGGGTTGTGAGCAACTTAAAAGGGGGCTGCAAACTTCCCAAGGGGTACACGTGGCAGCAGCCTGGAGTGGTGGATGGCGGTGGCTGCTGCCATGTGCGAGCTCCCCATCTCCTGCCACTCCCATCCAGCACAGTCGTGGTATCACAAAGTTTGAGAACCCATGCCTTAAAAGGGTTTTTCAGCCAGGCTGGCCTACCATCTTCCTCCTTTTTTTGGCTACATCCACGTGCTAATGAAAAATAAGAAGCTAACTGAAGACAGGGATTTTTATGCATCTAAGCAGCATCTACTATAATGGGGGTCCTAAATGTAACTATTACATATCACCACTTATTTTTTTTAGTTTGCTTATTTGATTTCTATCCCACCCTCCCCAAAAAGTCTCAGGACAGCTTAAGGCAACAAAGTCATAACAACAGCTAATGCAATAAAACAAATATCAAACAATTCCTCAAAGAATACCCAAAGTTTAACCCCCAGCAACTAAAAGCTGGCCCAAATAAAAAGGTCTTACACTGCCTCTGAAAGATGGCTAGGCTCAGACTCAAGCAGAAAGGAGTCCAGAGCTCAGGAGCAACAACCAAAAATAAGCTCCTATGTATTTTGGCCAAGCAAACTTGGGGTCCTGATGGTACCATGCCGGAGTATGCAGCTTATACTGAGAGCAGCAGCATAACCTATTATTAGGGGTCTACTTAAGTCGTGGTGAGACAAAGCAATTTTTGTGGCTTGGTTGCGACACGAAGAGCCTATTTTGCATGCATGTCTTGGCAGCCCCGCCCCTCGCTGCTGATTGGTAGAGAGGCATATACTGTATAATTTAATAGCAAATGCTGTGGGAAGTAAATTATATCATAAATCTATTACATTTAAATCCAAATTTAAATATATTAAAATATAAATATACAATATTAATTATAACTTGCATCATCATTTGTTATTAATGTATGTAGCATTCTACAAAAAGTGTAGAAATACCGATTAATGCTAAACTTAATGGAAACAATTCATTTTAATTGTTAAACCCTAGCATGCAGTAGCCATCCGCAGTTGCAGCTGACATCTTCCCTCTCTGTGACTTGAAGACTCGTCCATACACTGAGATCGCACGTTCTATGTCCACCCAATTGGTTGGAATTGTAAGCAGCATTTTGCCAAGTTGTAGAGATGTGGAAATGGATCAGAAACAGATCCCCAAAACTCAGTTGCATTCAAAGGCATCTGGCATTCTTTGACAAAGTTCACATAAGCAGCATATTCGTTGATACGCTCTTTCTGCCAACCAAGGATTGATTTAATTAGTTGCATGTCAAAACTCAGAAAAGGCATCTGATCCAAGTTGAAATAAGTGAACGGCACTAGAAAAAGCAGGCAACCAGTTGTTTAAATAGAGGTGGTAGTGACTGATTGTACTTGTAGTACTGATTTAACTTAGCACCTACCGCCTGGGGCAGTTCTTGCCTGTGCTGGTTTTCAGTCTGAAAGTTGTTGTGATGCCATATCTTCGACCCACCCATTTGTTGTGTGCTTATTGAATCAAAACCTGCCACCTTTCAAACCGCATTAGATGCTCCAAGAACCAGATCACATTTCCAGCCACACACTTAACTTGATCTTCAGCGCTGCCCTGTTTTAAGAGATCATATAGTTTAAGCATGCACTGTGTGCTGGCTGTGATTTCAAGCTTAACATTACTTAATATTCTTTGCATAGTAATGAACTGTGTTAAATTACAAATTCCACTTTTTAAGCACTGGCTCTGGTGGAAGTGACACAGTTGCATTTTGATCCCCACTTTGATTGGCAACTTCCTGTATCGAAGCTTACAGCCTAAGACAATGTTTGAATTTTTTTTTTTGAAGAGGAAACCAGTCTATCCGCATAGTGTGGAAAGCGTGTGTGCTTGATATCACTTACTGAACAAAGAATGTGCGCGTTGCAGGTAACGTGAATTGCACTGGGCATTATTCCATGGAGCACACACATCAGAGAAAGCTTTGCACATGCACATTGCATTATCAGACAGAAATGCTGAGATCCTGCTAAATTCTAAGCCATGGTTTACAACAACCTGCACTGTTTGGGCTACACTTGAAAAAAAATGTACAGACAAGAGGTGAACCAGCTCTGTTTGAAAAACAGGCACGTTGTGGTCTTTCCAGCTCCCAGGTACAAATAAGATGTGGAGTACATAGTTATCCTGTGCATCTGTTGCTTTGTCTGCTACAATCAAAATTGATTCATATTCTGCCAATGCAGAATTTGTAGACTGAACATGCAAAAGAATTACTCCTGGTATATAATCTTGGCAAAGGTTGTTTGCACATGGGAAACTGCCAGTATTTGATACATCCTCGTTGTAGTCTCCTCGCCTAGTTTCGGGTTATCAATTTTTTCTAAAGGTATGTTGGCAGCAGGGATGCCTCCACCAACTTGAATGTATCTTCTCTGCTTGTTAAACTGCTTTCAGTGCTTCTATTAAACATAAAGGACACTGTCATTTATTTTTTGTTCTGACCTTCAGCCTCTGCAGAAGGTTTTTTGCTCTATATGCAATTCAGCCTCTAAATGATCAATGCTGTTTCTCCTCGATACATCTAGTCCTGCTGCAAGATGAACAAAACAGTTTACCACCAGCTGAATGTAAGGCTCCTACAGGAAACTGCATTACGCAATCCTGAGCTGAAACATATTTGCTGTTTTTAAATTTATTTTCACTCATCTTCAGACTATGGCGCTGCATTTAACTTCTTAAAAGATGGTGCTGAAACATTTTCATTTTACTGACTGGCGCCTTCACTTAGTCTATGGTACTAGCAGACAATAACTTTCAATCACGTGATCTATGGCTG
>NW_017729025.1:19963345-19971980 GCF_001723915.1 Gavialis gangeticus | reverse complement strand
TTTTACTGACTGGCGCCTTCATTTAGTCTATGGTACTAGCAGACAATAACTTTCAATCACGTGATCTATGGCTGCCGTGCTTGTCGCATTGTCTTTGTATTTCAGCAAGTATTGGGATGTTCTATGTTAGTATTAGATCCCTCCCACTGGGAAACAGTTAGGTTGATTTTGTGGGAAATTGTGGCCAATGCAATATTTCCTGGTGATGGTGGACAATGCCATTTTTCATGGTTTCTATGAAGACTGCAAAACCACAAATTAAGTAGACCCCTACCTATAATGCATATCATCATCATGGACATGACTGTGCTGAATAGAGGCTTGGTCCTTGCTAGTAACAACTATATCTGTATCAAGAAGATGAGGTGAGACTAATGAAGAGTGAAAGAGTTGTTTTTAATGTGTTACATTAACACAAAAACAACTAGCTGCCCATCTTTTAATACAGGCATTGGTAAGAAAGCTACAGTGTAAGCTGATGGTCAGTCCATAACTGCAATAGTTAGGGCTACTGAGGGCTCATCTACACACAAATAATGGGCTATTTTATTTAGGCCAGCATGAGTACAGATGCACAAACTCCTTGTCATGGACACAATTGTAACCATGATGTCCTGCTAACAATGGCCTGGCCACATGTAGGAAGAAGATAGGCTGGACTTACTTACATTGATGTAACAACTTATACTAGTGTAACACTCCTATTTTTAACCCTTGTTCCCATTCATCAGTAGGGTCACCTACTTGGACCTTCTTTTTTCACAGGGGCAACCAATTTCATTAAAAGCCCAAACTCTCAGCTGACATAGATAAACCAGGCCAAAATCTGTATACAGAATAAGAGCAAGTCTGAAAGCATGTGGAACAACAATAAGGCAGATCTCATGAAAAAATGTGTAAGACCTTGGCTAAAGACAGAAGTTACACATAAACCGGTTTAAGTGATCAGAAACTGCTTTAAACCTGTAACAAAACGGAAGCTCAGTGCACATAAACCAGTTTCAAAATGGGTGAAACTGGTTCAAGATAAACCTGGTTGAATGTAGCATCAGACTTAACTGATTTGGGTCAAACTAGTTTATGAAACTTCTATCCCAGACCGCTTCCTGGTTCAAGTTAAATTGCAGTCCCCCAGCATCCCAACATGCTTTCCAGCTCTGCACTGTGCTGTGCTGTCTGCTGTAGAGAGCAGGGCTGGCTGACAAGGTGGGGAGGGGCAAGCCCAGCTGGGGATGCAGCCCAGTCTATGGGGGAGACTGTACACCCCATGGCAAATCCTGGCTGGGATCTGGGGTCAGGGAGGAGAGTTAAACACCCCTTCCCCCACTCAAATTTACTGCTGGCTGTGACTGTAGGCTACAAATCCCAGAGGCACCTGGAAGCAGAAAGAAAAGCAATGCTGCAGAGTCCTGCTGCTGTAATCCTGGACTGCAAATCCCAGAGACCTCCGGGGCAGCAGGAAGAGGAAGTGAACACACTTCTGCAGAGAACTGTGCTCTAGTACCTCCTGGCTTGAGCCACTGCAGGCATGTCGCTCCATTTCCTGAATCAAAGGTAAATGCCTGTTCACTTCTGTTTCAATTTAATCTGTGTATTTTAGAGTAAACTGCAAAGACTGAATCGATTCAGCCTTGGGCTTTTTGACTGAACACAAGAGCTAGGTACAGACAATCAGCTCTCTTTGCAAAAGTAGCTTAAGACAACAGTCCTCCTAGGGGTCAGGAGGAAGAACTGCAACAGGAAAAGGTCAAACACTTCTTAAGACAAGACAAAGGACCAGCAGTTTTGTTATTGCAGCAAAGATCTCACTACTTAGCCAAAGGTTGGGAAGCAAACACTTACGCGGAGGAGCTAAAGCTGCCCACATATTAGTGAGTGTTGGCTGACAGTGAGCAAAGGCCTATTGGGTCTTTCTACTTAAGACCTACAGGAGGCTCATTTGAAATGCCTTGAGATATTTTTAATTGACAGTAAGTGTTAGTCTTCTTGCTAGGAAAGCAGGACTCTTTGTTGTTAGTGTACCTTCCATCTGGTAGGTCAGATGGACTGGAAACAGTCTGCAAAGAAATAAAAGGGAGACCTTGCTTTTATCTCCTTCCAAGGACAAGGAGTTAGTCATAATGGATTTGAGAGAAAGGTTTGAGCTGTCAAAGCTGAAGGCAGCTATTGGCTTAACCTTGGAATGAAAAAACAATGGTCATTTTGAGTGTAAGGCGTAGGTTCAGGCAGATTTAAAGGACACCAGGGAATTGGAAGGCATTTCTAATCTGAAAAACTTCTTTCACTTACCTCAAACTATTTAGTAATGAGGATCCTGGGGAAGTCTTGTTTTGATGGTCATTGCCCTGCTGCAGCAGGGGTTCTGCTTTATTTCTGCATTACTTTTCCACGCCTGTTGGAGATGCTGAGATGGACCATTGTATATGATTTATCATGAACACCTGCTGACTGTGCAAGGGCGACACAAGGGAATGATGTGGGAACTAGAATGTGGCTGGAGCAAAGCCTTTTCCAACAGTGGTGACTGATTGCCTGCAAGAGCGCTGTATGGCTACATGATTGAGTACTGCCAGGCTGTGGGCTGCAATGGATTTTTCAATGTAGTCACCATTGGCCCCTGTAGCTAACCCCTGGCCATCTAACCTGTGCTGTCAGAGTGAAACTCACGGCAGCGTGCGAAGAATCGTCTTCCTCTCACCAGACCAGGCAGGAAGGCCGAGTTGGTAGTGGAGCATGAAGAAGATGCCAGTACTATCAGGGCAGATTTTGTGGTACTGAGGGTTCTCTCATCCAATCAAAGCCCAATGGCTGTTGTAGGAACAGGCGGTGACTCCCCAAGGTCAAACACAGCTTATATTCCAAACAATCTTCAGGAAAGCAGCGTCCAGCTCTTTTGTGAATCCCCATCTTCCATCTAACCAGCCCCTTTGTTTGCATGGTAGCTATGGCCACCTATGCATGTACTCTGCAGGGGGGCAGGGATTTTAATTAGTGTGGCTCTAATTAAAATGTCCATAGCATCTCATGTATTCAGCGACCGCATGTTTCAAGATGGCGGTGGGGGTGCTTCAACTAAAGCTCATTTGACAAACTTTAGTTAAAGCACCCCATCGCCATTTTGAATCACAGGGATGCTGAATACACGAGACACTGCAGCGTGCTAGATTTGATTAATCAAGTCCAGCAGACTTGGTTAATGGCCTGCGCTGATGAGAACATGTTGGAGCACATGCAGAAGTGCCCTAAGTGCTTTGCTGGAGGTTCAAGTCTGATGCTTGTAGCATTTACAGCATCAGGTTCCACCATTTTTCTCTATAATTTGCAGTCAGGGCCAGGGCCTCTTTACAAATGGTATCTGACATGCAGAAAATAGGTTCAAGGACACAATGACTACAGAGTACTGTCAACACTTGAGTGCTGACACCTCCATCTTGCTTTTAGCCTCCCACACTTTCTACATCATGCTTTGCACATCTATATTTGAGCAGCTCTCTACCAGCGCCTGTAAATTTGCTGTGTGGCTTCAAACCCCAGAGGAAGCACTGAATATACAGGACCTCTATCCTGGTGGCAAGAGGCTTAATACCCTCTGCCCAGGGTTAAGGATAATGGGAAGAGCAGCAGTCCCAACTACCATGCCTTTGTGGTGAGGTGTGCACAACTTGGCTAACAGGATGCAACCTGTTGGTTGACTTGGGGATCAGAGCATTCAGTCAGAGCCCCTTCCCCTCAGCTGAGCTGTAAGATCATTATAGAGGGCTTTGAGCCAAGGTACGTAGGAGGGAAGCAGAAGATCCAATTTGCCTCTTTTAAAAAGAAGCTTCAGGAAAACTAAAATTTCAAAGCTAGCTATTTTCATGTTGAGGAATTTCCAAAGCCTTGGAACAAACACCATGGATTTTGAGTCTTCTGTAGGGGCAAACTGCATTTTAACTTGAATGGCAGAGAATATCAGGGGAGAATCTCTCCCCTAACCTGATGCAGTTTCTATAGAATAGTAGGGCTAGAGGTAAAAGCCACATGTTAGGTATTGGAAGCTGCATCCAAGGGAATAGAGATAAGAAACCCTCAGACAGCCTTTTTCATGAATACTTGCCACTGGTTTCCTTTAGCTGTCTGCTTTCTGCTCCCCTTCCCTGAAATCAGGTCATTAACACTAGCAAAACTGGCACCCAAAGCACAATTTTTTCCCAGGATAAGTGATGCTTTGCAAACATCCTGTGAAATATAAGCATTTCATGGCTATCTGAAGTTTCAGATAGCAACAAAGATTACAACCTGAAGTTCTGTCTATAGAAATAAAATTAATGCCATGGCCTCTTGGAACTTACATACGACTGGGGAAAAAGTGGAAACACAATGAAGCTGGTTACATCCATCATCAGTTGAACAGGTCAAAGTGGAATTAGCTGTGGAGAGAAATCACAACATTTTGAAATCTGAGTTCCGAAATTTTTCCCCAACAAAAGTTGTTTAAAAAAAAAGAGTCAAGGCAATTAAAATATTTCACTAACATTGCTGCAACATTATACTCAAAACTGCAGGGTGCACAGGAATACTGTTTTGCAGGAGACCGACAACTGGCTTAGCTCCAAGTAGGAATAAAACCCAAAGACTTCAAAGTTCCCTTAAAAAAAGAGAACTGGGGGGGAGGAACAATTTCATCTCATCAACACTGAACGCATAAGCAGTTTTAGACAGCGGTTGATGAAAATGCAATATTCTTAATAATATCATTTATGGATCTTTGATTTTAACACTAAAACTCCATATTCTAATTAGATCTCGTCAAACTCTTATGGCAACTTAGCAGACTCAGTGACGTCAAAACAATTGGCTGCCATTTCACTGAACTATCTACAGAAAGTATGACGTTAGAGGAGATACGGACTGCAGAGATGTTTCATCTGGCCCATGCGACTCTTGGAGTCTGGGGTCAGGGACAGGGCGAGCGATGCTGGTTAACCTCCAGAGCTCCTTGATGCCACTTGCCATACCCCTGCCTCTAGCCCCACGACTGGAAGCAGATCTGGATCTGGCCCGCAAGAAGCCTCGCGGTCTGGATTCAGCGTAGGGAACCCAAGGAGTTTGATTCTCCTGGGCCAGAGGATCAAGGAGCTGAGCCCAATGCATTTGACATTCCTTCTGGCCCTAATGTCCACAAATAAGCAACAATTCTAGTATTGTCTTTGGTTCAAGAAAGTATTTATTACATGACACTTGTGTGTTTCTGCGCATACAATATTTTCTAATAAACGTCTTAGGGAGGAAACATGCCATCAAACATAATCAAGCCTCAACTCTGAGCCATGCTAAAATGCCCATCTGTCAGCAACAGTACATTTTCACTGTTTTTAAAGTTGTTATTAATATCTGAGGCCCCAGATTCCACACTCCACAGTTTATTGATACAAGTAGAAAATCCGATTTCCCAGTTACTCTAAAGGTCAACATCAGTCTCAGAGTACTGAGCAAAAGCTGTGTAATACAATCTTTGCTGGCACAAAAAGCCATTATTCCTTTAAAATATTAAAGCTCCCCCCCCCCACACACACACACACATCCCTTCCCTAAATATTTTTTTGCGATATGCCACAAGTAACCCTGTGCTAACTTACTGTCCCCACATGCTTCCTCTGGTGGGATTTTGGGTGGAATTCCCCCAGCAAAATATAGGCCATAAAAAGTTTCCTTTCAACCAGTACCACACTGATTTCATAGCATGGAGCCCAATTCAGCCTGTATTTGAAGTTTTATGCACAAAAAAAAAATCAACCATCTCTCAAACATAAAAGGTGGCATTTTAAGTGATGTCGTACATCACCATAGTTTTCAGTTGGCATTTAAAACAGCATTGTCCTGTTTTTCCAGGTTTTTGAGATCACTGGGGTATAAGCTTCACCTGTTGACCTCTGAGATATCCCAAACTAAAAGCAGGCTGTAGTAACTATGAGGTATCTGTTGGCAAGCACTGGCCTTTTTTATTAGTGGGTACTAAGTATTTCCTGGAACATTTTTATTTCAGTAAGCACAGCAGAGGCAATATGGCTAAAAATGAGGTAGATTTAACCCATTTGCTAAGTCCCTGGCTGCACTCAAAGCCTGGTGTGTTAATGTTGGTGGCGAGTCATGTTCATATAATCACGTCTAGTTAGTGCTGGTGATTCACAAGAGGGGATGCACACTGTGGCCTCGATTCCTTAGACTTGCCCCAACACCAAGTGGACAGAAGCTATTGATTTCAAAAGAGCAGAGAGCCTGACCCTTAGCGTATGCAGACATCGCAGCAGTGGTGGGCACCCCGCGATATCCCACTCCTTTGTCCATCTACTCTCACCAAACCTGGAAATACACTGCAGAAGCCACTCTGGGGATGGCCCCACAATCACTCTTGAGATTCAAGTCTTTGGCTGGCTTGCATACAGCTGCTATTGATGGCCTTGAAACCACTTCACAGCACATTTCTGGATTTTGCATGAATAGGCAGTGTGCGCTCACGAACTGCCCTGCCAAGGTAGACATACCATGTAGATCAAGACGTATCTGCAGTGACACTGGCAGCAAAGACTTTCTTTTAACCTATAATTAGCACACTTAGCATAGAGAACAGCACTGTTCTTAGTACAACAGCAAAGGCTGCTGGAAAACAGCTAAATTCCACTGGGTAGGTGGTTCTTTCACGGTCTGGTTTCAGCTATAAACATGAGATTTGGAGTCTGGGTTTTATGTGAAAGCAATTCTAGCTGTACTCCAAGCCCTGCTGTCACAAGGATTATATTCCAGCTCAGTAAACTTAAGAGTGAATAAGATTTTTGAGTACAAAACAACAATGAAAAGCAGCACAAGACACAACTATTAGCTCAACTCCCCAGGTAAAAATGTCTTTGATTATGCTTTTAGACATTGAGTGCATTCAGACATCTGTATTTCATCATCAGCGTGGTCTGTTCTCCCATTAGATACACGGATACTTTCCACTAACACTGGAGGTCAGAGCAGTTTGAGGGGCTGATAGGTGTAGGACAGATTCAACTCTTCAGCTATATGTACACCAAAAAACATTTTTTGGCACTGTGCTTCAAGCATGTCAGTCTCAGTCCTACTTCATTATTTTCTCTCAAGCCAGACTGAAATTGTTCTCTCATTTGTGTAGACATGGAAAACTAATGTTAAATACCAATTGGGATTATGTAGATCAGTGGGTATTGAACACAGCTGCCTGCAAGCCCAGTGGGAAAGTATTTCCCAGGATATTGGGCAGGGAACCAGCAGAAAGGTGGTTTCAGACATGGTGAAGATACAACTTTGGAAAGGCAAGGCATGACTGGGGTGGCATTTAAAGACACATATCCAACTTTGCAACTGATGCTCAGCCTTAGGTTACAAAGCCATGCCATCTGGTCTGTGGGTCTCCCCACAAGTACAGCAATTTGGTGGCCAAGGAGCAGCTGCAGTGTAAATCGCTCCCAGAACTGCAGCTCTACCCAGGATGCCGAATCAACAGACCAATTCCACGCTGGATCAAGCGCACAGACTGACCCCATGTGTGGGATCTGGCCTGTGCACCAGCCCCGAGCCATTCATCTGGACCCCAGGACTACAGAGGTTGAGTGCCACAGGTACAAATAAAATACCAAAAACAACATTGCATACCAGACTGTGTACCACCCTAACTGTATAATACAACAGGTTAAGCTCTTGGCAATGGGATGTTAAGGAACCCATTAAGAATGAGTTTTCAGTGACAAGAGCTTTATAACCAACAAGGAGGAGTCAAGTGCCATCCACTGTATTCAACAATTTACCTGTTTCTTAAATGTATAAAAATAGCATTGACACGTTATGCTGTACCTTAATTCTCCAATGCTTTACATGTCTATACAACCAGGTGGTGAATATGATGCAAATGTGTCATTGAATGAACATTTTATTTTCTACTGGCATAAACAAAGGGTGTAGTATTTACTGCATAGTAGAGCTCTGTATTTGCAATGCAAACAAGAAGTTAGATGTGATATTTTTATTCCTGTCATGAAATTAAACATATTTTTAACAACAATTCCAATTCATCACAGTGCAGAAGGCCTTAGTATTTCAAAGATTTATTCAGGCATATCTTGTATTAATACAAAAGTAGAGACTGAGAAAAAGCCAGAGTAGTCTATACACAATGCACAGTCTGTGTACATTCTGAAGCTGTACCTTTTCCATAAGTATTTATACACTTTTAAAATTAATCCCTTTATCCAGTGATTTGGAATATTTGATAGCATCAGAAATCCTGTATTAACAGAACCATTACATTGTGTTCATGTACATGCATATCCTTCAATTTCCAAATAATTCAAATAGTTTCATAGTTACTAGCAGGGTCAGAAGGGACCTGAGCAGATCATCAAGTCCGACCCCCTGCCATGGCAGGAAGAGCACTGGGGTCAAACGACCCCAGCAAGGTGATTGTCTAGCCTCCTCTTAAAGACCCCCAGGCTAGGAGCCAGCACTTCTTTGCTTGGAAGTGGGTTCCAGACCCTAGCCGCCCTGACAGTGAAGTCGCACCTCCTGATGTCTAATCTGAATCTACCCTCTGCCAGCTTGTGACCATTATTCCTGGTCACTCCTGGTAGTGCTCCTGTTA
>NW_017729025.1:19949849-19957840 GCF_001723915.1 Gavialis gangeticus | reverse complement strand
ATAGGTGCACCTCCCCTGGAGTCTGAGGGGGGCCCAGTGGGGGATCTGATCTGTTCCCTGCTCAGGACAATGGAGGCAAAGAAGTCGTTAAATAAGTTAGTTTTGTCGTCTGGTGTGACGAGCAAATTTCTTAGCTTGTCCTGCAGGGGCCCCACGTTACCCAGTACCTTCTTTTTGCCCCCTATGGATTTAAAAAAGGACTTCTTGTTGTCCTTGATACGGGAAGCTAGTCCCAGTCCCATCTCCGCCTTGGCCTTCCTGATCGCCCCCCTATGGCCCCAAGCAACCACAGTACAGTCCTCCCTGGTGATGGACCCTCCCTTCCATTGGGTGTACGCCTCCCTTTTAGCTAGAAGACGTTCCCGGATGCTTTTGGTGAGCCATGGGGGCTTTTGTGCCCTCCTGCTCCCTTTGATCCGTGTTGGCATTACTTCACTTTGGGCTTGGAGAATTGTCTCCTTAAGGAGCAGCCACTGTCCTTGGACACCTGGCTCCCCTCCCCCTGGGACCTCAGTGCTTCCCTGACTATTCTCCTTAGCTCATTGAAGTCCGCCCTCCTGAAATCTAGGGCTGCTGCCTTGCTGCAGGCCTTTGCCACCTTGTGCTGGATAGTGAATTCCAGCAGGCGATGATCACTGTCACCCAGGTGGTTGAGCACCCACAGTCTCCTCACCAGGTCGTCACCTGTGGCCAGCACTAGGTCCAACAAGGCGTCTCCCCTGGGGGGGCTGTGCACCTCCTGGGTTAGATGGAGGTCCTGCATTTGGGCTAGGAACCTATGTGAGCAGTCAGACCTGGCTGACTGCTCTTCCCAGATGATGTCTGGAAAGTTCAGGTCGCCCATGACAACCACATTCTTTGACCTAACTGCCTCCATGAGCTGACATAAGAATTCCTGTTCTAGCTCTTCCCCTTGGTGGGGAGGTCTGTAGTAGACCCCCACCGTTAAGTCTCTTTCCCCTCGACTGCCTTGTATTCTAACCCAGAGCACTTCAGTGTGCTCCTCCTCTGACCCTGTGCTACTTGATGAGGAAGTGTATTCCTCCTTAATGTAGAGAACCACACCCCCACCTTTCCTCCCTGTCTTGTCCCTCCTGTACAGCCTATAGCCCTTGATATTCACCACCCAATCATGCGCTGGGTCCCACCATGTTTCAGTGAGCCCTAGTATGTCTGTGTTGGTGTCAGCTAGCAGGAGGGTAAGTTCCTCCTGCTTGCTTCCCATACTATGGGCGTTTATGTAGAGGCATTTGAGGCCTCCTGTGGATGTGTGCACTGGCCCCCTAATCACAGCAGTGCCCTGGCCCCTGTTGCTTACCTGTGTATGTTCCGCTTGTCGGTCTAGGCTGGGCTGTACTTGTGAGTGCTGCTTGGTTTAGCGGTCCAAGGCTTCCTCCGCCCTCATCTTCCCTTTCCCCTGACGAGCCTAGTTCAAATGGTTGAGGAGATATGGCCTAAACTGGTTCTGCACTATTTTGAGGGACCTGATTGTACTGATTGGCTAGCTAGTAGCCAAGAGTCACATGATCTAAAAATCTAGGATTGGTTACTCTGTGCTGTGGCATATGTAAAGACCTTCAATTAAAAAAAAACAACCTTGGCCCCAGTAGTTAATGGTAAAATTCCTATGGAATTTGCCTGTGCCAGGATTTTGTTCCTTGTTTCTGGACACACTCAGGGCACATTCCTCCGCCGTTCTGCTGCTGTGCAGATGCCTCACACAGAAGAGACAAAGCTCAGCTGGAGCACTTTTAGATCGCTTCCACAGGTATTAGGAGAGAGCGAGTGTGAAGGGGAGAAAACTTTTTTTTTTTTCAAAAACAGAATACTACAATAGCCAAGATGGCTACATGGTTACGGCTGTACATCTTCTGGATGAGGAAAAAAAAAGGGGACGTGGACAACAGTTACCCTGTGAGGTGGAACAGCAATGCTTTTAAAACTACATACGTTATCAACGTGCTGCGGCTTTGAAGGCTACAATGCAAGTTTCTAGAAAAATACAGGTGGCCAAATACCTTATTCAGAAAGCACTTCCAGGGATCCCAGTTTGAGTTGGGGGAAAAAAAAAGATCAGACTACTCCAGGGAAAAATAATTCTCACTGCAAACCTCATCTTTAGTTAATGAATGCATTTATATATATGTAAAAACAAAACAAACAAATAATCCCCCCCCTTGCTAACTACAAGGAACTCTTGATGGTCATCCATATCTAAGACAGACATGCTTTCTGCACATGAAGGCCAGTCCTGCTGCTGCACACAAGTGGCGAGACCCCTGAGCTCACAGCTGCAGGATGGTACTTACTCAGAGATGACTCACCATTTTTAAATTAATATTTAGGAGTAATTTAAACAATAAGGATTATTACTATAAGAAATAGTTTCTTAAGTTGTCTCTTAAAGGATATAGAGATGTTGGCTCTTCAGGTACCCTCCAAAGGTGCTACTTTGCAAGTTCAAATTTAAAGCACTTTGCTCCAAGATGCCAGGTGTGCAAATGTGTATATTTAATATTGCACATAAAAATCATCTAGCTCTGTAGTGAAAACAGGACTGAGAAACAGTGTTCTCCATAAAGAACAAAAAAGACCTACCTGTACATATTAAATGCTAATTTAAAGAATGCCAAGATTATTCAAAATCTAAGCACATAATACTGACAGAAAAATGTTAAATTGGACAATCTACATATAAATTACATTTGTAAATACTTGTACAAATTATAAACATTTAATACCCTTAATTTCACAAATCAGCTACATCACTGTCAAACAAAGGATCTGTTCAATGAATTAAAAAGATTTTCTCCCCATAAAGAAAAAAAACCCTCACCACCCAGGAACAAAAAGGGAAAAAATCTGTAGTCTTTGACAAAGCACTAGAAAGAGTTAAAGCATTTCAGCTTAGAGAGGTAGTGCTAGCCACATCCACCTAGAAACTCATATTTAAGCTATGATGAACAACATAGTAAAATGTAGAAAGACTATAAAATTTACAAAAATAAATAGTTTTGAATGTTTTAGAAAATGCAAGATACTTTGCTGACAAGTGTCTCGAGTCTGGTTTTCCAACCAAAGTGAAGAAAGATTTGTGTCTCAGTATTTTTAAAATATACCCATATCTCTAGTAATGCTGTCGGATCTGTACTATCCGAACATGCAACTCAATGTATGCCTACTTGGCATGCATTTCAATATTAAAAATAAAATCTAGTCTTAGTAAGAGACCACCTTATATGAAATTCATTTTACATGTAAATTCTTCAGATAAATTAAAAATTGCACATAAAGTTTATTCAGAGGGGAATGAGGGCTGGGAAGGGCATGTGCATATTTCCATACAAACACTGTGGAAGGAAAAAGATGATTGCACAATTTCTTAAATAAATATTTCATTTTTAAAAAAAATATCTGCCACTTGTTTGCTTTATAACTTTTGGAAATATTTTAAAAGAATCACCCAGGGACAATTGCATTTTTCATTTTAAGAAAATTCTTTATAAAATTTTCCCAGTGGCTTTATCGTCAAACCATAGTTAAGTGGCAGTATAGAAAAAGTATCTTTGGGATAAATAATAAATATCAGGATCCAACAAGAATTTCCATGATGTGGTCCAGCTCACTCAGATCTGTTCTACATATCTGAATATTGTTTGTGGAGGAAGAATTGCAAGTTGGGAAGGTTTTCAACGTTTCTTCTGTAGTAGCAGGGGGTAATCTGGATGGCATCAGTGGAGGACAGCAGAAGTCCGAATCATACATTGAAGTGTCAATATCTTCAAAGATGTCGTCTATAATCAAATCCTTCAAGTAACTGGTGGAATTTGAAATTTCAAAGGAACCAAACACACATTCAGCTCCCTTCAACTCTTGCCTATCATCTTCTAGTTTTAGACCTACATTTTCCGGAGACTTTGGCTGATCATCTCCAGCAGGAACCAAACAGGTAGGTGGGCTTATGTCTTCCATGAAATCCAAATCCTTCAGAATGGAGGAAATGGCAGATGACATGTCATCATCTGAAACCATGAGCAGACCATTTTCAATTGGCTCCTCTGCAGACCGCGAGTCACAACAGTTAGACTCTTGTTGGTTAACACCTGAAAGCAACTGTGCAGCAATTCCAGCTGAATCAACTCCTGTGTAGTTTTGAGAATGAAGGCCAATGCCACTGCAGACATTAACTGGCTGCTGGCTAGTCTCTTGTCTCATTTCTTCTTGAATTTGCCTCACTGTGTTGGCTATGAGGACAGAGCGGTGCAAGTCTGGTTCCACCAGCATTTTGTATGTTTGTAACTTGGTGAGGCACATGTTCAGCACTAACTGCCTCTTAAGTGGATATGTTAGATTCCGACTGGAATCAAAGGCACTTGAGAGACCAGCCATGTTTTCCTCATAGTCACTCAGTTTGCGTTTCAGACCTCTCCCCAACATGAACCTGGAAAAGAAAAAAATGAAGTTAATGCTATATGCTTTTAAATATCATCACTGGAAATCATCACACTTCTTTTGCAAACCTACGTTCCCAGTAATGGGCACTGTAGACCAGTGGTTCTCAGCCAGGGTGCCACAGCACCCTGGGGTGCCTTGAGATCCTTTCAAGGGTCTTGCAAGATGCCACAATGTTAGCACTGTTAAGTTTACATATAGTATTCACAAGATAAACCCAGAGGTTTCAAATAGAAATCCAGAGTTGTGGTCTTCCTGAGTTCTTTGCAACAGAAACTGGTCTACTATTTCTCTGTAAGCAAAAAAATGTAGAAACTAAGAGCCTGCATTTTCTAAGGGGTGCTTCAAGTCTATCCAGGAATACTTCAAGTCTAAAAAGATTGAGATCCACTGTGAAGAGAATTTGCATGAAAGTTACTCAGTGCTAGTGGAAACTGAGTGCATAAAGTCATTTCAGATCAGAATAAAATCCCCAAGAAGTTTCCGCTAGCATGATGTAGATACAGTATTTCTTACCCACGATTACTATTCTATATCAGACAATAGAATACTCCAACTATACAATAAACTATACTTCATTCATTACAAAGGATTGCAAAATTGATTAAAAACCAAGACAGTTTACAGCTGGAGATTTATTTATTTTTAATCAAATGTTCAGCAGCTTTGCTGGGCCACGTATTTTGGACTACAGTGGAATCCATACACTTTATGGGGTTAGGTCCTTACCCACCAAGACGACGGGGGGTTGTGAAGTAATAAAAGGTATACAAGCAGTCTCAACTTGCAACGTTTCGAGTTACATTTATAAAATGACACCCTGTTTCAACTTCAACATCGGTTTCGACTTTACAATGCCTGATCCGACCCAATGCCACGCCAGCGAACAAGTCTGCTGCATCGCCCATCTCCCTGGAGAACATCTGGCCAAACTTCCTTAGACATTTTCTTTAGAGCAGACAAGGCTCCAAAAAGAACCTGCAGCCAAGTGTCCTGAGAAAAGTCCAACCAAGAGCCCTCCAAAAAGTCCAGCAAAGTCACCTCAAAGAAGTCCTTCCAAATCAATGTGATCACTATTTACAATATAAATACATTAATGTTGCTATATTACTCATCTATAATTGATGGAGTACAAAGTTCTGGGTTATTTTTGGTGAATATAGGGTATCAGGCTTTGGTTTAGGAACAATCCTCTGTTTATAACATTGCTTCCTATGGAAAAAATCAGTTCCGAGTTACGTTTCAATTTAAGATGCAGTTTTCAGGAACCAACTGTGTCCTAAGTCCGAGGACTGCCTGTACTACAGTTACAGAAAATGGCTGCAGAGGGAAAAGCCCTACTTCAAAGGACCCCATTTTCTTATCAGTGGTGCAGGACTACAGCTGACTGGAGAAACCATACCCTTTGAGGTACAAAGTTGCAGCAAACAGCTGTACAGATCATCTGTCACTCAGCAACCTGCTGTGAATTAAGTGGGTTTCAAATCACCTGTATGTGAATGATCTACAGCATAACTCACTCCTTTCACATGAGTCCAACAGAATTAAGGAGGGATTCAAGAAAGATAAGGAAAAGGATCATGATTATCCTGCTGAATAGGGAGGTTTATGTTTAGAATTCCCTTAGTTAAGCAGAATAATTATTTTCATTATAATTCACCTACTAGTAGATACCATATTTCAATTCAAAAATTATTTTCAGAGTACCCTGAAGAAATATCTGTAAGGGTCAAAATTTCCCTAAGTCTTCTCTCTCTATTTTTTCCGATTTGAAAAACAAGCTGGTTTGAACAGAAACTGAACTGTGCAGTTAAAATAACTTTTCCTGTTAACCACACACACTTGTCCCATACACTTGCAAAATGGACTCTGAAGCTTGGTGTGTTAAGTCAGTAGCTTGAGTATGTCAGTCACTACATTTCAAAAGCATGGTTAGATAACCTCCAAGCAATAACTAAAAATAGGACACACAATAGAAAAAGCTGTGTCCAGAAAGGCTCACATACACACCCAATATGAATGCTGTTTAACGCATGCAATAAGTACCTATCAGCCCAAATGCCTAGTCCTTTCCCAAATGCATATTTCTACACAAATATTCTACCTCAAAACATTCGTAAGAGATTTCAAACCATTTATCTGCTTATGCCAATATAAATATTCAAGCAGATTAAAAGGTAAAAAAGGCAGAGGAAAAACAGCTATGAATTGATCCAGAGACAGCAGGCAGAAGAATTTGCTTGCTACAGCTGCTTTACACTGCTGCTCAAGTTTTCTGCCTGAAGACAGGCAGTTATTGCAACAATGAGCCAGAGAAGCAGTTTGATTTAAAGACAAATAATTTTTTTGCAAAGACTATTCTCAACTTTTCAAACTTAAGAAAGAAATAAAGCAGCCTGGAGCCCCACTTATTGAAGAATGGCCAAATGGGAAGTGCAGGGAGATGACCTGTGAAAACTGAAGAAGGCAGGAGGCGAGGCAGGGAACAGGACTTGCTGCTTCTTCCTGAAGGTACTGGGCAGATATGGAAGTCACCGGAGATTAAGACTGAAGGCTTCTGCTGAGTAGGGAAAGTGGTTTGGGAGGAACCAGGTTTTGGCTGTTAATCTCAAATCCTGCAACCCTGAGAATGAAGATAATTGCCTAGATTGTCTAGAATGAGAGAATCTCCACCCCAAAGCAAAAATCCTGACAATACACACAGCATTCAGATGTCTCTCTTCCTTAAAAAAAAAACAAAAAAACCCAAAAAATCCAGGACAATTCTGAATCTCCTGAGCTCTGTATTTTTACTTATCAAAAGTAATGTCATACTGGCCAGTGGGAAGTCTAAACTTTGTGCCTACACCATTCCAATCCCTGGGCTTACCAGGAAACTTGTCCTACTCAACTGGTTGGGGGCAGAAGGCACTGCCCAGGTTATCAGGAAAGTTTCAGTTTGAGAAGATCAGGAATGTGCAATATATTCCCTGAAAGATCCTTAAGCCTTATATGATATCAAAGAAAAGCATGAAAAGTTTTGAGATCTTCCAGGAAGCTGAAGAGGATGAGAAGGGTCTGGGGGGAGAGGGGGCCAGGGCAGGGAAGAATAATGAAAATCTCAACCCACTTCAACTATAGTACACACACCTTTAGAGCAGACACTTTGCTGAAAAAAAGTATTTTGGGGGAAGTTAGAAACAACCTTAGGACATCATCTCTTCAAGCCCCCTGCTGAGGGGAGGACATCGCTGCCTAAAACCATTTGAGATAACCTGAACTTAAAAATGTCCAAAAAGGCAAAGTCCCAAACCAGAAAGTTCTTCCTAATATCTCATCCAAATATCCTTTCTTATGGTTTTAAGCCCATTTATTTTTGTCCTCTCCTCTGTGGACACAGAATGACCAAACACCATCCTCTTTTATAAAGTCCCCTTTGTATTTGCAGAATTACAAAATTCCCCTCACACTTCTCTTCTCCAGTCTAAGTAATCCCAAGTCTTCCTTGTATGTCATTTTTTAGACTTCTCATGTAAAATCATCCCTTCTCTCATACATTT
>NW_017729025.1:19942770-19944849 GCF_001723915.1 Gavialis gangeticus | reverse complement strand
TCCCAAGTCTTCCTTGTATGTCATTTTTTAGACTTCTCATGTATATTTTAATCTCCCCAGGACTTGAATTGTATACATATGTAGACCTGTCCACATTTACCATATGGCAAGCACAGAGTCAAAAGTAGACCAAAGAACATCACAGAAATGCCTAAAAATAGAGATATTAAGTATGGTTTAAATATTGTACAGAAGCCTTTTTAGTGACATGAGAGAAAATGCTCCCTTAAAAATAGATGCTAGTGAATTAAATGGTAAATCTGAAAGTGATCTTGCATATCTATATAAAAAATTCAGGGGCAAGTCTACAAAATCATGAAAAAACTCTTGTTTGGCTGGATATTATGATATTTGTCAGAGCTGTTCTTGTTGGTGTTTTCTAGACCTTGTCAAAGAGAAAGAAAAAAAAACCTATCTGAAAGCATGCTACAAATCTCAAGTTTTCAAAACACTGTTCCCAGGGTCCTATGAACTACTGCTGTAATAAAGTTACAGTCACAATCCCAGACAGAAATATTTGAAAGGATATGCCTCAAAGTAACAATGCTTTGATATTAACCAGCTCCAGTAGAACAGGTATGAAAAGAAAAGGCTACTTATTCCTACACTAACTGAGATACTGTAGTCCACACATTGTGGAATTCATGCATGTACACCCAAAACCTTTGAGTAACAGGCCCTGGCAGACATTACATTTAAAATTGGGATTAATATGTTAATGAAGCAATAAAACGTTAGCATGTAATTCAAGCAATTTACTACCTGATACCAAGCTGCAAAAGTAACCATCCAGCCTCAAAGATGGTACAAGCAACTCCTGCTTAGTGCTTTTGTTTCCAGAAAAAACGAGTTAAGAGAAACTGATGCCCCAAGATGGCAACTGCAAGCATTATAGCAAAACTCACTGAGTACTAAGTGGAATCAGGTATCAATTTTAAAAATCAGCGTTATAGCAAAATAGTACTGAGCCAAACAGCTTCCAGCAAGGGGAAGCTCTGTAATTCAGGCTGAAGCCACAGGCTGCCTTACAGTGATATATTTTATTGGACCAACTATGCAGTTACGAGAGTTAGACAATCTTTCAAATACAAGACATTCTTCCTCAGGTCTGATCCCATGGACCGAGGCACAACATAGTAAAAAAAACAACATAGTAAAGTCTGCTGTTCTTTACTATGTTGTGCCTGGCTTCTTGACATCAGACCTGAAGGAGAGTGTGTTTTGCATTCAAAAGCTTGCCTAACTACCCCAACTACACAACTAGTCGCATAAAATGCATCACCTAAGAAATCTTTGCCTCACACAGTTTCTGGACCATCGCAACTACAACATCATTCTAACACTACCATGCTGACCTCCAATGTCCTAAGGCACCTCAGCATGTCATGATTCAGAGCCCCTCTTCTGTTTCACTGCCGCCCTCAAGTCCTTGCCAGAGTAGTACTTGTTCATCTGGTTGCTGAAGACGTAGGTTCTTCAGAGCGTTTCTACCTGCCTCAGGAGTTCCAGATGCACACAAGCAAAAGTCATATCCCATTGTACCTGCTGTGGCACTGGATCTCTTTGGGGAACCTGTTCTTTTCATATACTACTTGAAATTCATGTAAGGTTTGAAAGCTCTTGGGTATTATTACCTGCCTGTGCTTTTCCACTTCAAAAATAAGGTGAAAGGAATAAAGCCCTTTCACTAGGTTCCAAAACAGGCAGCTGTTTGCCTGCTCTTGGTGGCAGTGTTAATTCTTGTGGCTCCCAGAACAGAAGGGCTACAAAAGTGTCTATCGTAATATAGCTTGAAAATGGGAAAGATTTTCTGCTCAGCAAAGCCGTGGACCGCAGCATCAGAGTTAGTCTGTCTCGCACCTTTGAATCTCCAACAAAAGTTTAAGAGTAGGCTAGGCCAGGGGTTGTCAACTAGGGGTAGGCTTACCCCTGGGGGTACATAGGAAGGTCCTAGGGGGTATGCACAGGCGGGCAGGGATGCAGCACCACCACCTACCACCCAGTGCTGTTGCCTCCCAGGAGCAGTGCCGGGGTGGGGCAAAGGTAGCAGCACCCCTCTGTGGGCCACACAGGTGGGTG
>NW_017729025.1:19935763-19942537 GCF_001723915.1 Gavialis gangeticus | reverse complement strand
GGGGGGAGGACGGGGAAGCTCGCACATGGCTGCCACTGCTCGACACCCAGCCACATGCCACCCCCTCCTCCACATCCAGCTGCCAGGGGTACACTAACTAAAAAGGGTTGAAAACCCCTGGGCTAGGCAGTTGAAGGGGCTGTTTTAGCAGATGGTTGGCCTAGATAACCTCCTTCGGTTCCTTCCACCCCTAATACTCTTTGATTCCCCATGACTGGTGCTTTGTCTTCTCCAGACCTTGACACCAATGACAGCTCAGAAAATGTGTCCCCGAAGTAGTGCTTCCCACCATCCTTGCAGGATGATTCTGCTGCACACGCAGAGCTCCACTTACATTTGATGTGGGACTTCTGCTCTACTCTTTATGAAGCATGGACATGGGTCTGTCCGTCTTGGGGGCAATGTCGTCATTACCAGTGTTGAGGCTAATAATGCTGCTGATATCAGTACTGAAGTAGTCAGGATCTGAACCAAGGGCACCAAAGGTTTTAGCACTTTTTTTTTGTCCTGTTCTCCCTCCTCAAAATAGGGAAATAGTGCCTGTCATCAAAGCAAGTCTTTTTTGATTCCAGCTGGGTAGTTTCTATCTCTTCAGGGTCAGACAAACTTTCATGATTGCAGAGGTAAATGCAGTTTGGACTTAATTTACCCTGACCTTCAAGTACAGGATATGAATGAACAGCAGACAGAGTATTTCTCCTGGAAACACCCTTCTCCAAAACAGGAGGCTCCTGCTGTACCCATTGAATAAAGGCCTAAAACAAGATGTTGGATAACACAGGCACCGACTTTTATGTTTGCTGGGGGACCCAAGATGATGGACATGCGGAAAGTTATACACGTTTCAAGTGACAGCTCTTTTCCCGAGGGTGGCCAGGGCCCTCGGACTCCCCCATATACTCGGCACCTCTGCTGGACAGGACTTAAACCCCACAAATTTAGCATGTGCCATGATGGTAGCTAGGCACTCTCGGGGGTAGGGAGAAGGAAACTTCCAAATTGGATTTCTTAGCTTCACAAAACAGAACAAAACCTACAGAAATAACAAGTTAAAAGACTTAAGAACAAGTAGAGGATCATGGCCTGCCTAGGTTCTGTTGCACTGCCTCTGGGTGGGTCACAGCTGCTCCATCTTTTATCCCTCTGCACAGGAGCAAAAAGCAGCACTAAGTGCATGCATAAGCCTGACTGCTTGGAAAAAATTCCAAGTGCACACAAATATGGGCTGACAACGAGGGTCACAACAACACATACTTGAAGAACCACAAAGGAGTTAATCCTTGGATTAAAAATAAATGCTATTGTTTTCCTTCTTTCTTGCATGGGTACCCAATACTGCAAAAAGAACAGATTTGCTACCACTACACTATAAGGTACAGTACTGAAACAATAGCTTTACTGTCTGCAAGAGTGATTTGTAAAACCTTGACTACATGAATCTGGGTTGTTTCATACAACTGCTGCTTCCAAACACATTAAGAAAGAAAAAAAAATTAAACTATCATAAACCAGATCATATTCTTAACAGACAACAGTCCAAGTTCTGCATACTGCTGAGACTTCCCAAGCCCCTTCCACAAGTCGGGCAAATGCCAGCATTAAGTGAGCTCATTGTGGCAGCTGTCAACCTATTTCCACACATCATCCACAAAAGAGACTGCTGCTAGATTTTTGGGGGCAAAGAAGTATCAGGAGGAAAGTCTTTCACTCCTGGACATCTTCAGAATTGTAGAAAGCCTGACAGGGCCTTCCTACTATCCCACCCCACCTAGTACAACGGTGCTGAAACCTCTAAAGTAATAGGATGCAAAAAAAAGGGAGCAGCGTATGGTATTCAGTAACAGTAGGTGCACAGGAGAAGATGAGCAAAACAGTCCTAGGATGTTACACATGCACGCATACATGCGGAAGGTATTCCTATAGCTAAAGTTAGTCAATACTTTCAATTATAAAGACCCCGTTGTCAGGTGCATATAAGACTTCTGCCAAACTTCAGCCATTTGGGCTAGGGTTTTCCTACTAGAGCTGTCTCAGCCTGAATTTTTTTTCATAAAGTTTCCATGGAAGTGGCTAAGCCATACCCAAGAATGAGGTTAGAGAACACCTTGAGCAAATTAAAGGCCAAATATGAAATCATAGAATCACAGAATCATAGAAGTCGGGTCGGAAGGGACCTTGTAGATCTTCAAGTCTGCCTGGGTAGGAGAAAAAACTGGGCTCAAATGACTCCAGCCAGGTAGGCATCAAGCCTCTTCTTAAAAACCCCCAGGTAGGAGCCAGCATCACTTCTCTTGGAAGTTGGTTCCAGATCCTAGCCGCCCTGACTGTGAAGTAGTTCTTACGGATGTCTAATCTAAACCTACTCTCCAACAACTTGTGGCTTTTATTCCTTGTTAGGCCAGGGGGCGCTGGGGAAACAAGGTCTCTCCCAAACCCTTCTGGTCCCCCCTAGTGAGTTTATAGACAATCAGGTCCCCCCTCAGCCTTCTCTTGAGAAGGCTGAACAGGTTCAGGTCCCGTAGTCTCTCATTGTAGGGTCTGCCCTGTTGTCTCTGGATCATGCGGGTGGCCTCTTCTGGACTCTCTCCATGTTGTGCACATCCCTCCTGAAGTGGGGTGCACAGAACTGGACACAGTACTCCAGCTGCGGCCTGACCGGTGCCGCATAGAGGGGGAGGATCACCTCCTTGGCCCTGCTAGAGATGCACCTGTGGATGTACGACAAGATGCGGTTAGCCCTGCCAACCGTGACCTCGCATTGCCGGCCCATGTTCATCTTGGAGTCAATAATGACTCCAAGATCCCTTTCTGCCTCCGTGCTCTCAAGAAGGGAGTTCCCCATCTTATAAGTGTGCTGCTGGTTACTACTGCCCAAGTGCAGCACCCTGCACTTGTCAGTATTGAAGCACATCTTGTTTTTGCTAGGCCACCCCTGTAACCTATCCAAGTCTTGCTGCAGTCTTTCCCTCCCTACTAGTGTGCTCACCTCACCCCAAATTTTGGTATCATCAGCAAATTTAAACAGGTTGCTTTTCACCCCGTCGTCCAAATCGCTGATAAAGAAATTGAACAGCGTGGGCCCAAGGACCAAGCCCTGGGGGACTCTGCTGCCCACTTCTCCCCAGGTGGGATATGACCCATCCACCACCACCTTCTGAAATGATTAGCTCAAGAATTTTTTTCTTTTCCAAAGCTGACCTGTGGAAATACTGGGTAGCTTATTGCAAACAATCAAAAGAAACAGTGCTTTGACCTTTGAACATACACAATAACGTGAAGTGCTCAGAAAAAAGCCAGGTCCTAAGTAATCTCAAACGAGGCATCCAGAATTAGAATGCTGCTAAGAATTTTTGCCTTAGCCTGTGCAGAAGTCTATCTGGGTCATTGGAAGAAGAACAACATTGATATCCCCACCTCACATGCACGTTGCGAAAATAATTCATTAGTTAGCGGCAATGGGCATTACAGAACTGCCGTAAGGAAATTAATCATTCTTAATTCAGCACTAGGTTTAAGCAACATGCAATAAACTAGGCCTGAAGCCATACATAGGAGAAAGATGCAAAGAAATTCAGTGCAACTGCTCACTCAGTGACCACCACTCATTTTGTGCAGTTAATTAAAAAAAATAGTATTCAATCATGTAAATTAAAGGTGCAATATAAAGGACTGAATTAAAAGTGTATAAGTAACCTTAATTCAGGTGTTTCCTAAATTTTGAGTTTTCTTTTAATGGAAGGCATATAATACATATTTATGCTACATTATCAGAACTAAAAGACCTATGATTAATCAATTTTGTCAGGATAAGTAAGTAGTAATTCCAACCCTCCCAAATCGATGCTAGCATTTTAATTATTGCAACCCCATTGACTTTAATGAAAATACTTGGCTAAGCTTCCCACAGTAAAATTCTGGGAGATATACGCATTAAAATCCTTAAACTGTTTAATCTGTGTGTGTGTGTGTGTGTGTGTGTGTGTGTGTGTGTGTGTGTGTGTGTGGTATGTCTATTGCACTAGCTTCCATGCATTAACACTTGCAGTTTCTCCCCCTACAACTCACATAAGTTCCAATTCCTTAATAAAAATAGTAGCTGTGCTGAAATAGTCTAGAAATATTGAAGAGCATTAAAGTTGTGTTTCTACAAGCATATGACTTAACATTTCTTATATGTGAATTCTGAGATGTAAGCAGATTTGTTTTTTAAAAACAGATTTCTAAATCCCTAAGAGACAGAGGTGACTTTTAGCATGCCCAGTCTTAGTTGCCACATCTTGATCTCTGCCTGCTTAACATGGCTTTTTGCCATTGCAAGAATGCTGCAAGCCTCTTTTAAGAAGCTAGATACATTAGTAAGTGTAGAAGAGTTTGGAACAGGATAGTAAAACCAAACATCACCAGTTTCACAGACAAGATCAAAATGGCCAGCATTGTGTTTGTTAGTACAGACATTAAACTTCAGTTCTACACCAAATGTTTTAAACTACCGACCTACACATGATAAAATCCTCTATTACTAAATAAATTCTACTTAATCCTACCTTTTAGTATCAAATAAGTTGTGAAGGTAGTCTTCTCTCTAAAGCAGGAAACTTATCCCGTGACTGCATAATAATGTTTCCCAGATACTCTTGTTAGATAACACTGCACTATTACAGACTGTGAACTATGATCAAATTGTTTAATTTTGTACTGTGCTCCCCATTGCAATATTTGATTCAACCACAACATCTTGATCTCCCTATTTCCATGTCCAGACAGTCGTGTATTACTAGAGTGACTGATGTCCAGTTGTCAGCCCTTTCAAAGAGGTGACAGCACTGCACACCCTGTTTAACAGAGCAGCACAAGCAGGATGTGCTAAATCAAAAGGAGCTTCTAAAAAATGTTCTGTGAAACGTATCCTTTTTTCGCTCCAGGCCTATTCCAGGAAACCACTCAACACTCATAATAGGGCCCAGTAAAAGGATCTCACAAGTGCTGATCTGAAAATTGTCATATGTACAAAGGGAGCAAAAGTACAATATAATACTAGCATAAGATATGTATTTATTTGGTAAGTGACAGAGGTGGATCACAAGCTAAAGATGATACTTCCATGAATTTAAATGAAATTTGCAATGTAAGACCACGTTTTAGACGAGGGGTGTCCAACCTTTTTGAATGTGGGGCCGGATCACAAACTTATCACCCAGTGAGCCGGCGAGCCATATTCAAAGACGTCACAGGAAGTGGTATCACATCAGGAAGTGATGTCACGTGCCCTTTGACACCAATGAAGGTCTCAAGAATGTGAAAGGGACATGAGCAAACTTTAAAAGTGGGTTCTCCTTTAAAGGAGAAAAACATGTAACTGTGGCTTCTCTCTCATGCACTGGCAGAGTCCCAGCCTGCAAAGGGCTACTTGAAGCGCCCCCATGCCCCACACACTGGGGCAATGGGGTCTAGAGGCAGGAGCAGTGAGGGACACTGGGTCGGGACTGACCATCTATGTTTACAAATGGGTCCTGGTACAAGAAAGGTTGAGAACCACTGATCTAGACCAGGGTGGGCAATTATTTGAGGCAGAGTGCAGCAACAGAGGGCACAACCCTTGCTCCTCAGGCTCCCAGTGGTGAGCCAGATAGGATCAACTGGTGGGCTGGATACAGCTCATGGGCCATATTTTGCCCACCCTTGATCTAGGCATAGCTATGCCTGTGTTCTACTATGGGTACTTCTCATGCTTCTGGGCTTTGCTGGTTGCCCCCAACCACCACCCTTCCCTTTTCTGCTATATGTGCCAGGGTGTTTTTAAGTCTTCCTCAGAGGTACTGGGTGTTGGCTACAGCCGAGGCTAGGGACTTTGACTGGGGTGTGCCAATGCTCCTTCTGGGACCAAATCCAGATGTTTTTGTCTAGAGGGTTATGTCCAGAGGTAGGCAACCCCTTCCATGGGTGCCAGAGCATAGCACACAGAGGCATTTTGCTTGGCACGTGTGCCTCGGGGCAGACTTCAGGGGAAGGGCCAGGGCTACGCTGCCACAACAAGGATAGAGCCCCTCGTGGCTCCCCCGCTGTCTGCCACTGGCACGCCAACATTTTACAAGTCAAGGCTGCGGGTATTTTTGGCACTGCCCAAAAAACGTTGCCGAGCCCTGGTCTTGCCCCTCTGCTCGGGGTCCCACTGATTGCCAAATCTGGGGTCAGGCAGGAATTTTATCCTGTGGTTAGATTAGAGCAGACTGTGGAGGTTTTTGCCTTCCTTTGTAACAGTCCAGCACCTGGCTTCTGGGACATGGGCACAGCCGGCTCTCAGGGGGGAAGACCAGGCTTTGAGGTTAAAGCCTTGGTCCCAGGAGATGGGGGTCAGAGCTGAGCCTCCCTCCCCTGTGAAAGGCAGGGACCCCCCCACACACACAGGTGCCGGGAGCCCACAGTCACTGGCCCTGGCCCCGGGGGAGGCGCAGTCTTCCTGCCCTGACCCCGGCCCAGCCCGGCCTGGCCCTACCTGTGGCACCTCAGCCAGGCAGGAGGCAGCAAAGACAGACAATGAGGATGCGCCTGGCTGCCTCACCACCTCCATGGGTCCGCATCGTCACACTGGGCTGGAGGGGGCCAGAGCTGCGTCCGGGGCTGGGCAGCACCTCAGGGTGCAGCGAGCGCAGGCTCCGCCCGAGCCCGGGGCCACCCTGCGCGGCGCGGCCAATGCCAACAGCCCGGCAGGAGGAGGCACCTGCCCGCGCCGCTCTGCCTCCGCCAGCGACCCAGGGTCGGGCAGCCAAGCCGGGC
>NW_017729025.1:19928887-19930763 GCF_001723915.1 Gavialis gangeticus | reverse complement strand
ACTGGTGGGCTGGATACAGCTCATGGGCCATATTTTGCCCACCCTTGATCTAGGCATAGCTATGCCTGTGTTCTACTATGGGTACTTCTCATGCTTCTGGGCTTTGCTGGTTGCCCCCAACCACCACCCTTCCCTTTTCTGCTATATGTGCCAGGGTGTTTTTAAGTCTTCCTCAGAGGTACTGGGTGTTGGCTACAGCCGAGGCTAGGGACTTTGACTGGGGTGTGCCAATGCTCCTTCTGGGACCAAATCCAGATGTTTTTGTCTAGAGGGTTATGTCCAGAGGTAGGCAACCCCTTCCATGGGTGCCAGAGCATAGCACACAGAGGCATTTTGCTTGGCACGTGTGCCTCGGGGCAGACTTCAGGGGAAGGGCCAGGGCTACGCTGCCACAACAAGGATAGAGCCCCTCGTGGCTCCCCCGCTGTCTGCCACTGGCACGCCAACATTTTACAAGTCAAGGCTGCGGGTATTTTTGGCACTGCCCAAAAAACGTTGCCGAGCCCTGGTCTTGCCCCTCTGCTCGGGGTCCCACTGATTGCCAAATCTGGGGTCAGGCAGGAATTTTATCCTGTGGTTAGATTAGAGCAGACTGTGGAGGTTTTTGCCTTCCTTTGTAACAGTCCAGCACCTGGCTTCTGGGACATGGGCACAGCCGGCTCTCAGGGGGGAAGACCAGGCTTTGAGGTTAAAGCCTTGGTCCCAGGAGATGGGGGTCAGAGCTGAGCCTCCCTCCCCTGTGAAAGGCAGGGACCCCCCCACACACACAGGTGCCGGGAGCCCACAGTCACTGGCCCTGGCCCCGGGGGAGGCGCAGTCTTCCTGCCCTGACCCCGGCCCAGCCCGGCCTGGCCCTACCTGTGGCACCTCAGCCAGGCAGGAGGCAGCAAAGACAGACAATGAGGATGCGCCTGGCTGCCTCACCACCTCCATGGGTCCGCATCGTCACACTGGGCTGGAGGGGGCCAGAGCTGCGTCCGGGGCTGGGCAGCACCTCAGGGTGCAGCGAGCGCAGGCTCCGCCCGAGCCCGGGGCCACCCTGCGCGGCGCGGCCAATGCCAACAGCCCGGCAGGAGGAGGCACCTGCCCGCGCCGCTCTGCCTCCGCCAGCGACCCAGGGTCGGGCAGCCAAGCCGGGCTGCCTCTCGCCTGCAGGCGGGCTCCGGCCGGGCAGCGGTGGCTTCCCCACATGGTGCTGGGGACAGGAGGCGGCGGGCTGGGTCTGCACTCCTCTTCTCACACGCACCACGTTGGCAACATCAAGCTGACGCAGTGCATGTGGGAACGTTGTCCCTTCCCCAGCCCTTCAGCAGCCATTAGGAAGCTGCTCAGGGGTTGGGGAGGGACAACGGGCGGGAACGAAAGTAAACAGTGTTTACTCTCATTCCCCCTCGAAGCACCGCGGGCCACAGAAAATGCCTTGGCAGGCCACATGTTGGACAAGCCTGTTTTAGACTTTAGAGCAGTAGTCTCCAAACTTTTTTGATCACACACCCCCATCAGTAAAAAATTTGAGCACACCCCCCCAATATATGTATATTTATATAAATATACATCTAAATAGAAGTTCTAATATTTTCTTCCCACATCCCAATGGATCGTCTTGCGCACCCCACTTCGGAGACCACTGGCCTAAAGGACCTATTTAGGAAGAATATTTTTCCTTCATGTAAAGAACTTCACAGGTGACTATATGAATTGCCTTTTGTTCCCCACTTTCTCTAAAGCATCAGCTACTGTTCACTGCCAGTGTCACAAAACCTGGATGGACAAATGGTCCAATCTGGAAAACAAACCTGATGGACAAATGGTCTGATCTGGAAAACAAATCCCAGTGTTGTTCTTAACAATGATTAACCTCAAAAACACCAGAAAG
>NW_017729025.1:19916123-19923887 GCF_001723915.1 Gavialis gangeticus | reverse complement strand
CACACACACAGGTGCCGGGAGCCCACAGTCACTGGCCCTGGCCCCGGGGGAGGCGCAGTCTTCCTGCCCTGACCCCGGCCCAGCCCGGCCTGGCCCTACCTGTGGCACCTCAGCCAGGCAGGAGGCAGCAAAGACAGACAATGAGGATGCGCCTGGCTGCCTCACCACCTCCATGGGTCCGCATCGTCACACTGGGCTGGAGGGGGCCAGAGCTGCGTCCGGGGCTGGGCAGCACCTCAGGGTGCAGCGAGCGCAGGCTCCGCCCGAGCCCGGGGCCACCCTGCGCGGCGCGGCCAATGCCAACAGCCCGGCAGGAGGAGGCACCTGCCCGCGCCGCTCTGCCTCCGCCAGCGACCCAGGGTCGGGCAGCCAAGCCGGGCTGCCTCTCGCCTGCAGGCGGGCTCCGGCCGGGCAGCGGTGGCTTCCCCACATGGTGCTGGGGACAGGAGGCGGCGGGCTGGGTCTGCACTCCTCTTCTCACACGCACCACGTTGGCAACATCAAGCTGACGCAGTGCATGTGGGAACGTTGTCCCTTCCCCAGCCCTTCAGCAGCCATTAGGAAGCTGCTCAGGGGTTGGGGAGGGACAACGGGCGGGAACGAAAGTAAACAGTGTTTACTCTCATTCCCCCTCGAAGCACCGCGGGCCACAGAAAATGCCTTGGCAGGCCACATGTTGGACAAGCCTGTTTTAGACTTTAGAGCAGTAGTCTCCAAACTTTTTTGATCACACACCCCCATCAGTAAAAAATTTGAGCACACCCCCCCAATATATGTATATTTATATAAATATACATCTAAATAGAAGTTCTAATATTTTCTTCCCACATCCCAATGGATCGTCTTGCACACACCCCACTTTGGTGACCGCTGCTTTAGAGAACAATTATGAGGCTTTTTGCTATGCCAGAGCCAGCGTAATTAAAGCTCTTCATATTTAAGTATTTTGGGTGCCACTGTCTAACCTATTCATCCAAGATAACACAGTGCAAACCAACAAACAGTCATGCTGGATCCTACTTTGAAAATGATGAAAGCTTAATTAACTTCTTCCATGTTAATAAAACAAAACAAACAACTGGATATGCTTTTCACTGCTAAGAGGGCCAAACACTTCCCACTCATTGCAAGCAAGCAGAGAGGGACTGGCACCTCCAGACCTCATTTGAAGCAGGTGTTCTCTCATCACTCTCCCACTTCCTTCAAGCCCCACGGACGCTGCTTTATGGGGATATTGCCCTCGTGGGTCTGGAGCAAACAACTGTACTGGCCGAGTCTGAAGCAAGCGACAGCAGAGGGGAAGCATGCCACCAACTGGCACATCAGTAGAGACCGCTAAGCAGTAGGCCTGGTTAGAGCTGGCAGCTTTTCAGAAGCAACGCTCCAGGCCACCAAAAATATTAACATTGTGAAGCCAGTTGTAAACAATAGAAAGCTCATGCTACCATTTCACAGGGAGACACCAGCTCCATCTGTCACAGGGATTGATGCTGCAGTGCAGCTGCTGCTGACACATGGTGAGGAAGTGCAGCTGGAAAGAATCACAAAGAAAGCCAGAAATGAAAACTCCCAATTATTTTTGTTTGGACACATCACTTGAGAATGTCCTCTCTCTTTCACACAAGATCTCAATACAAGGATGCAAAAGTGTTAAACAGAGAACTACCTGCAAACTTAAATTTCAAGAGAGCGAGCTTTCAAAGGGAATTCACAAGAGCTATGACTACATATTCAATGTTATGTACACATTTCTGCTTTTCTTGAACAGCAGCTAGAACTAAGGCTAATGGGGTAAAAATGGTATTCATTTACTACCATCACATGTTGATGGATGTGATCATCAAGGAACCATTTGTCTGTGTTATGTGGGAGATCGTACTATATCAGGGGTCAGCAACCTACATCCTTTGGACCAGATCTCGATTATGGAGCCATTTTATCCAGCTGTGGAGCTGGGGGGTTTCAACCTCATTTTGGCAGAGGCAGCATTGTGGGAGAAAGCAGCAAGTGCAGCTTCAGCTCTGGTGGTGCAAGTCGGGCTGGAAGCAGCTTGTGCTTAGAGCTAAGCTACGTTAAAAGCGACAGCCCACTGCAAAACACTGCTGACCCCTGGACTATTCAGCCACAATGGCCCGCTTTAGCCTTAGAGTTTCTAAACATATGAATTTGACATTGGTCAAGCCCAGGGGATTTCCCTTCTGCATAAATAAAGCATCATATTCTGTGGTCTGAAGACTATCTTGCTTATCAGAAATGTACCCCTATTCAAGTCTAGTTTACTCCATTATGAAGGGACCTGCGATTACCTATAACAGAACTGGCAGATGTGGGTCTATTTTAAAGTTTTAGTAATAGAGTAACTAGAGTTATGAAAATCTCTTTTTTGACTTGTATAAAATGTAGCTCTAGATGCACTTCCAACATTTCAGATTTTAAAGCATCCATGACTGCCCTGGCTCTCAAGAGAAAAGATCAAAAACCAAAATCTCACTGCCCCAAATTTACAAGTTCAGTGGCACAGTAGTGCCAACCACCCCACCCCTCTGCAAGTGGAAGGGAAAAAGAAGGGCAGGCAATTGAGGTTTTCCGTAATTATTCCGCTCAAGACTGCTTATCTTGTTGGTTTCTGTAAAACCCAATTCAGGAAGGTAATACATTAGGAGAAGAGAGATTTTAGCACTAATTTGAATTAAGCGAGGGCAAGGACTAGG
This sequence comes from Gavialis gangeticus, assembly GCF_001723915.1. Classification (NCBI taxonomy): domain Eukaryota; kingdom Metazoa; phylum Chordata; order Crocodylia; family Gavialidae; genus Gavialis; species Gavialis gangeticus. The sequence goes on along the minus strand of NW_017729025.1, from coordinate 19,921,176 downwards.
GTTTTGACAGGCTGTGAAGGGGTAGTGTTCTAAGCATAAGGAGCAGCACGAAAGATCAGAGACAGATGCCTACAATATATCAGCTAATTAACACCAGCTGTCTAGAAGGAAGTCTATTTTAGGTGACATTTATAAGAAATAATAGTTTTAATTCAGAACCATGAAGCTGTGCACAAGAGCTAGAGACCATGCAACCGCACAAAGCTTACTGTGAGTGCCATCTCCTGAAATTCCTACTTAACATCCATCACTTACACATCCATTTCTCCTAGGTAAATGTCATTTAGTCCCTATCACTGTAATATCTGAGGGCACAGACACATGAGTTATCACACGGTAAAGGAGGGTGGGGCTTTACAGCAGGCCAGTTGCGCAGCAATAATTGTGCATGCTCTTAACCTGGTACCTGAAAACTAAATGAAAGTGGGCTAATTAAGCTACTGCAGGTCAGCTTTCACTTACCACAGAGTAAATGCAACTCACACACTAAAACCCTGCCTACCTTTACTTCAGATAACTTGTTCATATATGCTCATGGCCTTGATACCTCAACCACCTTTAAAATACTTGCCAATATACTAATATTTCATCTTAAAATATAAAGCTTCTCAGGGCAAAGAATACATCTGTCTCAGCTTTTGCACAGCACTTGGCATACACGAGACCTGATTACAACCATGGGCCTTTGAGCATGTCCACAACACAAAGAGGCAGGCAGACAGGGCAAGGATCAGACACTCTAATGTTGGTAGTGGAGCAGGGCATGCAAGGGACATGATATAAGCTTTGACTGCAGCAATGGATTAACACTGACCACCCAAAAATAACTCATATAACACAGCAAGGTGCATTTAAACTGGTGTCTGGGTACTGAAGGTCTCTGAGGATTTTACAGTTGAACTAAGGCTTCTATCAACCACAAGACTGGGGCCTTTCATGAGGTAAGAAAAGGAGGAAAACAGACACTAGATTTAAGGACAGAGGAAAATTTAGAAGTGTACTTCATTTTTAATTCTAGACAATCTATGTAAAATACTATACATTGTAGGTACATAGGTCTAAGATAGTCTAAACAGGAATATGCCATTTCATTTCTGGTCTTCGTTACTTCCAAGAAACTAAGCACCTAGGCAGCATAAAACTCTTTGCTGGAGTTAAAATCCAACTGGAAATGGGCCTTTAAGAGGGGGTTGTTACTTGCCAAGTAATTTTATAATAGGAGACATATTTGGTCACCAAAAGTGGCATATGCTTCATACTAGTTCCTCTTCCTCTATTACCATTAAAAGAAATGACATAGAAAGAAGCATGGGGTATTACTGTTCAGATTCTCATAAAACTACAGCTGAAGACAGCCTACCTGCTGAACTGTTTTAAAATAAATTTACTAGACTGAAAAGCACTAAATTAAGTCAATGGAAGAATGACATGAGAAGGACAGCCTTAGGGCAGAGCACAGGATTGGGAGTCTAGAATTCATAACCTGCCTTGGTCTCACTATCTGCAGAAGTAGGGGCTAAATGCACACTTACTGAGCCAAATTAGTCTCAGTTATTTACTAATGCCATCAGGTAAACAATACTACTGTCAGGCTCACCTTAATCTACAAATTGGGGTGGAGAAGGAAGAGTCTAGTAATAAAATATTGCCTACATTTTAAAAGGACACCTTCATAAGTTATTCTTTACAAAGGACTGGTACTGAATTTTCTGCATGCAGAAGACTACAAAACAATCCTGCAGCGTTTCAGAGTGCAGCATTTCATTCTGGACAAGCAGCTTCTCTGTCTAGATAAGCACTTTCCACCAGCAAGAACAGCTGTCTCTGAGACCACTTAGCAGTAAACGAAAAGTACTTCTTAGCATTTACCCCACTCCCTCACTCCTTAATTATTTAAGGATACAGCTCCACTTCCAGAAGAGAACTCAATCGGTGTATATAAGTCTAAAGTGCGGGCGAAGTAGTGTTTCAGCTAGGAATTATGTGGAGGTTTTCAGCAGGAAGAAGAGTACAACAGTATTTCAATTAAGTAATAACGGTAGTTCAGCTGAACCAGACACATGATCAGAAGTTACTAAATCTAGAAACTCCTGAACTATAATTAAATTTGAACTAAAAATACCTCCAAAAAACCCTCTGATTCCACCTATGTAAAATCCAGGGATTAACAAACTCGTCATTAAAAGATCATCAGATTCAATATAATGTCACTTATCCAGCCTGATTTAATTGACTGAAAACTGCAGTTGGGAAAAAAAAAAAAAAACTACATGTGCCTTCTTTATGTTATCCACCTTTAGTAGATGGAAAAATACTGCATGTGACCACAAATGTGACATCGTACATAAAGATCAGGCATGGAGTAACAGCAATCCATATTAAAATCCATCAACAATGGTGAAATGCTAGCAGGGAATCAGAGTGCTTCCACCAATAAATAAATAAAAATGCAACTAATATAAAAAAATTCTTCTTCAGACTCAATACCATACATTTGAAGTATTTCATAGTTAACTACAGCAGATAAAACATTTAAATGAATCACACCAATTCCTTTATCACATCCAAGATTTTATACTAGAGCAATAGCTTGCCAATATCAGAAATACTGTCTCATCAGGCTATTTCATTAATACCAGACAAGACTCACTTCCTGCAACTGCAGAGATCCCCGCCTGCATAAAAGGGCATAAATACGGAAATATCCCTGCATGGAGCTTGTTATTAAAATAATTAGAAAAGGGATATTACAAAAACATTATGGTAATGTTACAATGGAACAGGTAATAAGTGACACACAGTCAGGACATGCAACCCTAGGCAAATAACTGAAAAGATTTCATCCAGTCTGTTAAGCCTAAAAAAAGTCCACTCTGACATCTTGAATGCTTGACTGCTTCAAAAAATGACTCTGAAACTGAACATTAAGAATTTAGCCTACAAATATCAGAACACCTTGGGCTAGCAAAGAACAGAAACTCCAAATATAAGAGTAAGATTTCACTGAGAGTTACCCTTAAACAACAGAAAGGCGTTCAGGCGGGAAGATTCCAGATTTTGTAAAAAGCGTGTTCATCCAAAGTGGTGTCGAACTACGCAATTCCGATGACAGCCCAACTCATCTGCTTCGACAGAATGATGCAACTTTAGGGAAGAATCAGAAAAATACTGAATTACTATGACATTACTTTCTGGAAAGCATCTAAATATATTGAGCCTAATAATTAGCACAGTCCAAACAACTTTCTCTCAACTAACATTTCAGGTATTAAAAGTTAATGCAACTATAAAATGATTTAAGAACTTGAACTGGGAGGATTAAAACTAGGAAGTTCACTGATGCCTTGAAAGCCTATTTCAAAAGTCTAATCTATACTTGATCATCTTTCATATAATTTTATTTATGGAAGGTAATTATGAGTAACTAGGATACAAAAACGAAGACTGATCAAGTCTAAGTATCAGGCACAACTAAAAGTGATACCAGGCTCAGCAAGGCTTGAGGTTATAGCTCAGTTTGACCCGAGGCTCACGTTCTGGGGACATCCTTATAGGCTGTGAAACAGCCTTCACTCTTGGAGCAGGGTCTCCTGTGCCAAGACCTGTGCCTAGCGCAGCTAGTCCACTTCACTGGGTGACAGATGTCACCCACTGTCTTGCAGGGTTAGGCCCCCACCACTCCCAGGGCTCCAGGGGTCTGACGCTGCAGGACAGTTACAAACAAGGGGACTGACTTGGGGTGTGCCTCTGCAAGAAGAACTCAAGGCATCCCCCATGCATGCCTCAAATGGGCATGGCAACACCTTACATGCACCTTGGGAAGCGCCTGACAGGGGATTTCTGGGTCAAGACTCTGCAGACAGGGACCTCTGAAGACCTGTGAGCACCTGTCCAGGGTTCCCCGAGTTGAACAGGTGCACTGCGAGTCATGACACAGTAGTGGGATATGTACCCTGGGGACCCCCTGCGTGGGGATTCCTAGGGCACATTTTTGTAAGGCATCCACGCCAGGCTTTCACTCCCAGCACTTGTGGAGCCTGATCCTGCATGCCTTGGGCATTCCCCTGCAGGGGTGTTTCTGGGGCACGCAGGATTGAACCCCTGAAGCGCTGGGTGAGCCAGCCCCAGGCAGCTGGAGAGCACAGACAGCTCCAAGATGCCCACATTCTCCTGCCAGAAAGCAGGCAGACATCCTCTGCAAATTTATACTACCCATTATCACAGCCACAATTTTGGGCATTTATGGAGTGACAAGGGGCATGGGCATCTGGTTGCTCAGGCTGTGCGCTGCCACAAATTTTTACCGCGGTGCAAAGGCAACGCCCGTTTTCAGCGGTAGTGTCACCAACTCTTTGAGAAGTCAGCGAAGCCATAACCGTTCACAGCAGCAGACGATCTGCAATCCAGACCGACTGCCCGCAGCACTGCGCTCGCCTTCAATCTGTGTCTGGGCCACTTCAAACTTGGACCTAGGCATAGCAACCTACCACTAAGAAATGAATCACTGGAGCCAACATCAACACCACCCATGTGAAAACTTCAGAGAAGAACTAATTACTGCCATTCAAAACTGCTTGAATTTCAGAAACTGTATTTAAAAAACACTCGCAAACCATTAATTCCCTAAATATACATGGTGCAAATAGGTCACTTCAAGAGTCAGAAAACTGGGAAGCCCTTTACTTTGTAGCCTCTCACTGCACATAGGTCTCTAAAACACAGGTGCTCATTGACTTTTTGCTATCTCCAGACGTTTCAGGACATGGGACCCGGCGGGTAAAAAGACCCAATAACCCAGCAGCTGGATGTCCACAGCCTAAAAACAAATGCCCGCAAGTGAAACAGCCCCCTTCTCCCCTCCTAGCAGGAGGCGGCGTGACTCATTCTTGACACGAAATTAAAAGCAGGTCGCTTTAAAAAAAAAGCAAACAACAAACAAAACCCAAAAAACAACCCATTAGGGACGCAGCAAGTGAAAGTTTAACCTATTAACAGGCAAAATCATCTCTGGTCTTAAAAGAGCAGGAGCAAGACTATGGGGGGGGGGGGGGGA
>NW_017729025.1:19915326-19915600 GCF_001723915.1 Gavialis gangeticus | reverse complement strand
GCCTCCGCGCCCGCCCCCCGCCCCAGGCGTGCGCTCCGTGCCCGCCAGCGGCCCGCGCTGCCATTGGCCGCCGGCGCTTCGACCTGCCCGGCAACCATTTTCTCACTGGCTGAGTGAGGGGTTCCTCCCCCGCCCCCCTTCCGCGCGCCAGTCCAATCGGGAAGCCGAGGGGAGGGGCGCGAGTCAAAATGGGCCAATGGCAACGCGCGCAGTCGCCGTTCCAACCTGGAGCGGGGGGAGGAGGGGCGGGGCACGTGGCGGGCCCACCTCTGCC
>NW_017729025.1:19909170-19910326 GCF_001723915.1 Gavialis gangeticus | reverse complement strand
CAGTGGTTCTCAACCCCTTTTGCAGCAGGACCCATTTGTAAACATCAATGACAGTCTGGTAAGTAGCGTAAGTAGAAAACAGCCTCTTGACCCTGGCGGGGCTGTCATTCCCAGCGCACTGCCTGCCCCCAGGCCCCAGTGTATGGGGCAGGGGTGTGTGTGTGGGGCACAGGGGGGCCACAAGCAGCCCCTTGTAGGCTGGAACTCTGCCAGCCTGCAAGAGAAAATCCAGGGTTTTACACGTATTTTGTTCGCTACCATTTCATATATTCTAGTGACCCACTTCTGGGTCACGATCCGCAGGTTGAGAAACGCTGGTCTAGGGGTTTCAGGGCCCCAAACCACATAGCTGGGATGGCGGGAGAGTGCGAGCAGCTCAGGCTGCCTGTATTCGCCTACCATAGAACAAACAGTCAGACATCTGCCACAGACCGTGCTGCTTTACTACTACCATGTTTTGTTGCCCCACTGATTTGCCTTTCCTTGCCCTGATGGTGGCACAAATGAGACATCAGGTGATGTCTGTTTCTGCTGGCAGGTTGGGCTGCAAGCCCTTCTGGCAAATGGACAGAAGTAGGAAAGCAGCACTCGCCTCTCACTTAAAAATCCAAAATTTGACCACTGCTTCTCCCACCACTGCTCTCTGCAGCATTTTTATAGTCATTACTTTGCTTTATCACAGTTGCCAGCTTGCCTTGTCTAAGACACGGCGCCTCTACCCAAGACTCCTGTGTTTCCACCAATTCTCTTCTCATATCAGGAAAATGGAGAAGTGAGGTGCACCTTAAGCACAGCTTCTAGCAGTGCTGTAGCAAAGTGGGGTTGGGGGGCAACAGGGTGACCACACTGGGTACCCAAGCAAAGGGGTGCCAACAGGCGCCGCGCAGCTGGAACGGGGCGTGGGGTGGAGCTGCGAGAGGCTTGTTTGGAGGAGTATGGGGATGGGAGTAGGGCAGCTCCCACTACTGTGTGCACTCCTGGGCAAGCATTGGGGGGGCATGTGTGTGGGGTGAGGGTGGGTTGCGGCTGCAGGCTTTCCCCCAGGCGCCAAACTTTGTTGCTATGGCATTGGCTCCTAGCATGATGGTTCTCAGCTGAGCTGCCACAGCACCCTTGGGTGACTCAGGATCCTTTCAGGACAGCCACAGGGTTCCAT
>NW_017729025.1:19908653-19909086 GCF_001723915.1 Gavialis gangeticus | reverse complement strand
CCACCTCTGCCGACCCTCGGGGGACGGACTGGGCTGGGGCTGTCCCGGCTGGTCTCGTCCCGCTGGGGTTTGGTTTCCTCCGGGGGGGGCGGCCTGTTTTATTAGGCAGACCAACAACTAGAACTCTTGGGTCCAAAACGATCCCTTTTATTAGACCGGCTGGGCAAGTTTTGGGGAGCAAAGTCCCTTGGGCAGGCTCTGGGGAAAGCTTAGATGGTTCAAGATGGGAAAAGTCTCCGGTATTAGGCCGACTGGGCCGCCCTGTGCCGGGACAAGGACGTTTGTGCCCCAAAGCTTGCGAAGAGGAGGTTTTCCGAGTAGTCGGTCTCAGAGAGGATGCCACGTTGACCCAAAGCACATTGTCTGCCCCAAACTTTCCACGTGCCCATCATCCTAGGGTGCCCCCCCCCCCCCCCCACCTCATCCACCCCGC
>NW_017729025.1:19891614-19907490 GCF_001723915.1 Gavialis gangeticus | reverse complement strand
CTACTACCATGTTTTGTTGCCCCACTGATTTGCCTTTCCTTGCCCTGATGGTGGCACAAATGAGACATCAGGTGATGTCTGTTTCTGCTGGCAGGTTGGGCTGCAAGCCCTTCTGGCAAATGGACAGAAGTAGGAAAGCAGCACTCGCCTCTCACTTAAAAATCCAAAATTTGACCACTGCTTCTCCCACCACTGCTCTCTGCAGCATTTTTATAGTCATTACTTTGCTTTATCACAGTTGCCAGCTTGCCTTGTCTAAGACACGGCGCCTCTACCCAAGACTCCTGTGTTTCCACCAATTCTCTTCTCATATCAGGAAAATGGAGAAGTGAGGTGCACCTTAAGCACAGCTTCTAGCAGTGCTGTAGCAAAGTGGGGTTGGGGGGCAACAGGGTGACCACACTGGGTACCCAAGCAAAGGGGTGCCAACAGGCGCCGCGCAGCTGGAACGGGGCGTGGGGTGGAGCTGCGAGAGGCTTGTTTGGAGGAGTATGGGGATGGGAGTAGGGCAGCTCCCACTACTGTGTGCACTCCTGGGCAAGCATTGGGGGGGCATGTGTGTGGGGTGAGGGTGGGTTGCGGCTGCAGGCTTTCCCCCAGGCGCCAAACTTTGTTGCTATGGCATTGGCTCCTAGCATGATGGTTCTCAGCTGAGCTGCCACAGCACCCTTGGGTGACTCAGGATCCTTTCAGGACAGCCACAGGGTTCCATGCACCATTAGCACTGTTAGGTGTGCAGGCATGCTTCACATAATAGACCAGAGCTAGGGACAGATGTTCAAAAAGTCTGAGCCTGAATTGATTGAATCTTTGCAGGTTAGTCTAACCTGCAATGCTTGAACCAATTTGGAGGTGGATAGACCATAGGTGACACAGGGGGGCACATTCCTCCCCCACCCTCAAATTGGTCCTTGCCGGTCGGGGAGTAGGGAGCATCAGCAGGTGCCCCCCCGTGAAGTGCTGGCAGCACTTCCAGTTTGCCGCCGGGGCTTCCAGCAGAGTGTTTATCCACCAATTAAGAAAACAAAAACTTCTCTCATTAGTTCCTCTTCTTAAACGACTTTTTCCAAGGAAGGAAGGAGGAACATTACCAGCTACTTGCTGATTAGCTCCAAAAAGCCCCAAGCCGACACAGTCCTGCCTTTGTCCTGTCTCCTGCATCATGGACCATAGCTAACACGTGGTCTGCTAGCTAATGCTGAGAGGTGTCTGTGTAGGGCCGAAGGGAGGGGGAGGGTGGAGCAGGAGGAAGCCAGGAAGACACCAGTGCAGGAGCAGTTTCTGCCAGAGCTGCAGCCAGGAAGCAGAGGGGAGGGGCCGGCTCAGCTCTCTGAAGCAGAGAGCCTCACGCAGTCCAGAGAGCATGGCGGGATGCTGGAGGACTGATTTAACTTAAACCGGGAAGGAGTCTGGGGCAGATGTTGCATAAACCGGTTTGAACCAAATCAGTTGAGTCTGATACTACATTCAACCAGGTCTATCTCAAACCAGTTTCAGCCATTTTCAAACTGGTTTATGTGCATTGAACATCTGTTCTATTTCAGGTTTAAACCAATTTCTGACCGCTTAAACCAGTTTGTGTGTAATGTCTGTCCCTAGCCCTAGAGGGTTCATATTTGAGTACATAGTGTTAGAAGCATTCGGACCCACTATGAGCTCTTATTTTTCCATAGTCAAAAACAGAGTGAGAAGTAAGGGGTGGCATTGTCTAAGAGGTGCCTTGAGTCTACAGAGGTTGGGAACCACCGTTGTAGTGCAGTGAGTGGCAAAGATATCAGCCCACAGGCATTCACAATTTTTTTTCTTCTTTTTTTCACTGAAAACAGCCAAATAAGACGTACATTTTTCACCTATGCTAAAGCAAAAATCAGGCAAAAGTTGCAAAAGGAGGCTGTAAAAATAAAATCATGTGACTATTTAAGACAAATTTTCTTTGGCCGTGCTTGAATCTCTCATATATTTGCTTTTCACAAGCATTCGTGCAATCAAGTTACATTGGCACAAAACTTTTTGCACAAAGCACATTTCAAAATTTCACATGCAAGTATTTGTAGAGATTCTTTTGGAGTCTTGCTGAAATCTGATTTACCTGACAAGTCAGAGAGAAGCAACTCAGATTCCCAGTGAACCAATGTTCAACTTAAATTGACAGACCTGCAGAAACCTAAAAAAGACCCTTCCCCAAAACTTTTCTTGCCTAATTTGAGCAACATCCCAAGAGCAGAAAACACAGGCTTAGTTCAGGTAAGTTATTTGTTGTAAGCTAACTCAGTTCTAGTAAAAACTAGAAGTTTTTTTCTTTAAACTCGCTCCACCAATATTAACCAGGAATAAAAAGACTATTGGCTAAAGACCAGAATCACTATTTATGATACATTAGTGAACAGCTAAGGATAAGTCAAGGGATTCTCAAGACCCACTCTTCAAATGGAGTCAGTCTGTCTCCTGCATCGCAAGATGGGTGGCAGTGAGGTGGCGGCAGAGGCTACCGACTAAAAGAAGGGCAGAGGCCAAAGAGGCAGGGAAAACTGTGGTTTAACTCAGCAAAAGCCTCTCTTGAAATTAAACTCTGTCCTCTGGCAGAAGGATCCTCTCTCCAAGCTCCTCTTACCCTCCTCCACAGCAAGCTGCCACTGGCTTCCCAGCCACAGCTGTGCTCTGACCCTGCTGCTGGGGGGTCACAGCGCACAGAAGGGGAGCGAATGCTACTGCAAGAAGCAATAATGAATCCTTTTTGACACACTACTTGAGCCGTATTGGAGAGGAACGTTGCACTAAGAATGGCTGTTTGGTGATTCCGCCACCCCCACAGTCCATCTGCTGCATGGAGTTTATGCCGAGGGACTGGTGGCAGCTTTGAGGAGGGGGGCTGTGTTTCCCATCCAGACGGCTTCCCTTCCCACCACACGTTCGGGCGCACATAGAAGAAACTGGCTTCTCAGATGAATGGGTACCAGACTGAACAAGACAGTTAAAGATAGCTACAAGTGTTACCAGGACAGACCTCTACCATATGCTGCGGATCCTCTTTGAAAAAAATTAGCAATAAAGATATATGAATCGCTTTTTTTAGGTTAGATGTGGAAGTGACTTATTAGGGGGTAGCATACAGTAATCTTTTCAGTGGTACTAATCAACTGTGGGCTGAGAATATTGTAACTTGCCAAATGTTTAACTATTATGGAAGTTGGGTTTTCTGTTTGGCCAAAATTAAGACAATCTTCCAGAGAAATATGCGCTGTTGACATTGGTCTTTATTCATACCTCTTGGGACAGGTAGGACATTACTTCAAATAATATATTTCCTGATGTTCAACGCTGTTTTCCACCATCACTGTAAGACATGATAGCAGGCCTGTACTTTGTGATGCATTGAGTAATTAATCTTATATACCTGACTAGATTATAGGTTATATTTTATTTATTTGTTTAAACCTGGTTTTCTTTTGCTACTGCTGTAAATGAGTGCTGATGTTTTAAGCAAAGGTTGACGAGAGGTCTACGCATGCTGTGACAGATCTATGAGAATCATTAACACAACCCTGTTTAATGGATAAACGTAAGACAAAAGCTGATACATGTAGTTTATGACATAAGTCTGTCATCTAAAATCAACAGCAGCTTTTAGAAGAAGCTACTATGGAAGGCAGATTTCACAGATCATTATATAACACGTCCAACAAGCAAGAAAAAGTGACAAAAATCATTGCAGATCAAGTAATATGCTAAAAAAGTGGAAACCAATTTAACTTACTAGTTTTTATGGCTGATAAACAGCTGTACATGTAGCTCACCTATTTTAAAACAGATCAGAAATATTCAGTTTATATCCATTTACTGCACTTTATTAAGGCTTGTGTTTGAATGCAGGTCTCAAAAGGGGTCATTGTTCACATTTTGAAAATGTGTTAGTTTTCCTGCTGTATCTTGAACTACTTAAAAAGCAACTGAAATGTTCAATGAGCAAATGCAGTCTTTCAGTTGGACTGTACTTGATCAAGATGGTATCTGTCCATACTGCAGCATCATTTTTGTCCTTGCAGCAAATGCCACAGGAACTTTGATGACACAAAATGGTCAGGAACTCAACTGAACATCTTCAGCAGCCTCTTGACCTCAGTACTAGGAGAGACACCGGTTCATGAATGTAAGTAGAAAGAACACCTCTAACCAAGTAGTAACTACTTCTTGGAGCACTTAAGTTTTCCAGTCGTCTCCCATACAACTACTATTTAAGCCTAAAACCTTTACGTGTGCCAAGATCATACTATAAGGTGTTATAGCTACAATATTTGACAGAATTGTTATATTTTGCTACAAGTTCCATTGTTTAAAGGAGCGTTAGAAAGTACATATTTCTTTCAAGCAAGAAGTGAACAGAAGAAGAACATGCAAATTATGTAACTTTTAAAAACAAAGTTTCAGCTATGCATCAACTGACTTTTTAAAAAAAATCATTTGAAGCTCTGAAAGAACAATACAGGAAAGTTAATTTGGTCTCAATACCTAGAAGAGGCAAGCCAGAGAGATGTTACATGTCTGTCAAGAGTCACAGAAGTAGCTCCTGACCGATCCAAAAAGAAAAATCTGGCCTTTTGATGCACAGTTTTCTGCTTGAATTACAAGATTCTCTTTGCTCCTACTAGTTTAGTGGAGTTATGATTAATAATTTAAACATTACAAGGACAACACAGTGCACTGCACAAACACTGCATATTATGTGTATAAGAAAGCACCCTTGCTAATTCCAAGTTGGACTGTGAAACACTGCATTTTCTCATCTATATCATTCAGCTATACTTGTACATGGTAAAGGAAGTACTGTTCCTTTTAGAGGCTGTCACCTCTGATATAACAAACTATTCAACTTGACACTGCAAAATACCCAGTGTTACTGTGAATTTATCCCTGTATTTTGTCCTTTTTTTTTTTTTAAGCATTAATTTTTATGTCCCCATTTTATGGAGCCCTTATACCATTCAGTGATTTTTCTAATTGCCTCAACATTCAACAACTAATTTCAAAACTTTTCCGCACATAAGAGTTTGCAGTACCACAGACCTGCCACGCCTTTAAAAAGGTACTGTTTGAGATCTTCCCAAACCTGAAATTCAAGAGAGTTTAATCTAACTTTAGAATAGAAATTTGTCTAAAACTTGGCCTGTGACCAATGACTGCAAAGTAAATTTAGGTTTAAAATATTGAATTGATTATAAAGCCTGAATGCTCACCATTATGCATGCACTTTCCTGCTAGCCATACACTGAAAAGGCGCTATCAAATATAGCGTATACAATGTCTTCAAAATGATGTTTTTTGCAAGTGCTCCTATTCTTGCTAGTTTATGAATTTGATTATTTTCATTTGAATTTTCCATACAATGAGGAACTTTCTCTGCCTTCATATTAATCAAGGATCAACATTTACAAACACTGCACATGTACACTTGAAACACTGCAAAACAACTCATAGAAACAAGGAATTCTTATTCCCAACACCTTAACAAAGCTCCTATCGAGGTCAGTGGGAATTTTGCCTAACTAAGGAATGCCTTACATCATTCATATGCTAGATCCAGCCCATTAGCTAAGGAAGGGACATCAGAGTTAACTGAGGAAAGAACAAGACTAAGGTTCAGGTATCTTCTGTTGGCTTTAGAGGAACAAGGGGCTGGGCCGGGCACCAGTTCATGGCCCAGAGGTTGCAAGTTTGAGGCCATACTGGATGTATTCATGGCACAGCCTGTCAGCTTCCAATTAAATCTGCAAATTCTGCTAAATACCTTGCCCTAAAGACATGAAAAAGGAAAGTCCTGCCTGACGAACCTGATTGCATTCTGGCTGCATGAGATGACTGGCCCTGTGGGTACAGGAAAAGCAGTGGATGTGGTATCACCTGACTTTAGCAAGACTTTTGATACAGTCTCCCGCAACATTCTTGCAAGCAAGCTAAGGATGCAGGGTTTGGATGAAGGCACTGTAAGGTGGAGAGAAAACTGGATGGATCATCAAAGGGTAGTAATCAATGGCTCAATGTCTAGTTGGCAGCCTCTATCAAGGGGAGTGCCCCAGGGGTTGGTCCTGGGGCTGGTTTTGTTCAATGTCTTCATTGACGAGCTGGAAGATGGGATGGAGTGCACCCTCAGCAAGTTTGCAGATGACACCATCTGCTGTGGGGAGTAGTCGATATGCTGGAGGGTAGGGCTAAGATTTAGAGCAGGGGTGGGCAAAATGTGGCCCGGGGCCTGATGCAGCCCACCAGGCTATTCTAGCCAGCCCACGCCTCCCCCCCCGCCAATTAATATTTATCTGCCCCTGGCTGCCTGTTACGCAGCCCTCGATGGCTTGCCAAAACTCAGTAAACAGCCCTCTACCCGAAATAATTGGCTGTCCCTGATTTAGAGAGACCTCAACGAATTGGAGGATTGGACCAAAAGAAATCTCATGGGCCGCATCCACATGCGGTGTGGATGTTTGGTTCCCTGGGGACAACTAGTGACTGCACCTTGCACCACAGCTAGTTGTCCCTGGGGAATGTCCGTGGCACAGGCACTCAGATGCATGGCGAGTTACCCCAGGGGCAGTAGGGTAAGCTGGGACCAGCACTGGGCTCCTGGGGGCCTCCTAGGGTTGCAGCAGTGGCGATTCTGCTGTGCAGAGCCTGGCCAGCAGTCGCAGCACTTCTCCAGGCAGCCTGGTTTTGCTTTTGAGCAGTAATCACTGCCTATGAGTGCACGTTGCTCCGCTTTTTTTCTCTGAGGGTTTTTTTGACCACTGGATATCAAAAAGCCCTGTGCACTGCTTCCCTGCAGCATGGAGAACAGCTGAATGCGTGGTATGTGGTGCCACAGGTGCATCTGTGGTACCACATACACAGCTGCACTTGTCTGGATGTGGCCAGGAGGTTCAATAAGAAGTGTAAAGTCCTGCACTTAGGACAGAACAATTTCATATACTGATAGTCTGGGGATCAACTGACTAAGCAGCAGCTCTGTAGAAAAGGACCTGGGAGTTGCAGTGGGCGGTAAACTGAGCCAACAGTGTGCCCTTGTTGCACAGAAGGCCAGCAGCATACGGGGCTCCATTATTAGGAGCACTGCACCAGATTGAGGGAAATGATTCTTTCCCTCTATGCAGCACTGGTGAAGCCACATCTGGAGTAACCCCCCTACTACAGAAATGATGTGGACAAATTGGAGAGAGTCCAGCGCAAGGCAACAAAAATGGTTAGGGGGCTAGGGCAAATGACTCTTGAGGAAAGGCTGAGGGAACTGGGTTTATTTAATCTGGAGAAGAGAAGCCCGAGAAGGGATTTAATAGCAACTTTCAAGAACCTGAAGTGGGTGGGGATGTTCAAAGAGGATGGAGCTAGGCTGTTCTCAGTGGTGGCAGATGACAGAACAAGGAACAATGGTCTCAAGTTGCAGCAAGGGGAGTTTAGATTAAATATTAAGAAAAACTCTCTTATGAGGAGGGTAGTAAAGCACTGGAACAGATTAGCCAGAGAGGTTGTAGAATCTCCATCCTTGGAGGTTTTTAAGACCTGGCTAGGATGATCTAGGTGGTCATGGTCCTGCTTTGAGCAAGGGGTTGGACTACATGACCTCCTCAGGTCCCATCCAACCCTCATTTTCTATGGAGCTGACTGCACACAAATGGTAGCTTGACATCTTAGTAAAAGTTTGTTTTCTGATCTATAAAGAATCATTAAGTTGGGGTCTCTTACTCCTTCAGCAGACACTTGCATCAAATGCAAAGTCCTCTAAATAACAATAGGATGGAAGGTTTGCAATAAGGTTTAGAAGAGACAGAATCAGACTACTGAGATTTTTGTTGGTATGGAACTAGCACATTTTATTTAATCACAGAAAGTGTTAAAACCAAGTCTTAATGTTTAGCCAGGCTTTAATACCTTTATCACTGTAGCAGGCACATTGAGTTGTGCAAAGGCTCTTAGCCATAGTCCATGACTTCCCAGAACTACATAATAAAATTGAACAGAACGACTTCTGTGGCACCGGGAGATGTGAGCGCCAATTGGTGCACTAGGTGAGCAAGGCACAAGTTCCCTTATAAAGAATGTGCCTGGCATAGTGCCAGGGGAATTAGCGTACCATCTAAGGAATGCTTGGCAGTGTCAGGGGATAGGACAATGTGGTATGAAAAGGTTGTAAAAAATGGTTAACAGAAGGGAAGGTGTGACAGCACGCAGTGAACCTGGAAAAAAAAAAAAAAGAGAGACAGCTGCTGCATCTCTGCTTAGCCTCTTGTAGCCCAAGATCAAGTCGGGGCAGCCGAATACCAAGACCTCCAGGCTTGGGCCTGCACATAGGATGCCTGCCAATAGATTTGGGAGTACCTGAAGACCCAGGGTGAAAGCCTGGGATGGGAGATGCTCACCAGTTGTAGCACCATACATGGTGTTTAGAATGATTGAGCAGGCAGAACTCAATCAATATCTGTTTTAGAACAATTCAGTTCTGCTTAATTGATACAATTTGGAACCGATTTGGCCAATTTGACTTGAAACATGAAATATGAATTAAAAAAAAATATCCGCTGGACAAACACAGAGAAGCCATAGACATCACACACCCAGTGGAAGATCCAAGGCACTGTACCCCTGACAGTCACTGCTGAGAATCCTACAGAGTCACTTGTCAGGTTGTATTACAGGGAGGAAACCTGTAATATTGTGTAAGTGTTACTATTAAAGTTCACTTGATACTAAATCAGATGAGTTGCCAAGTCACTCTTTAGGGCTCTGGCAAAAAGAAATTCTCTTAGTAACAATCATCAGTCATACTTTCAAACATTGCACAATTCCACTCATGAGCTTTGGGGGGGTGGGGGGGAAGTGGGGTGCAGAGAGGACAATAGAAGTTCTCTTTATGAAAAAAGCATTTTTTTCCAGATGCCAGTACCTCTTTGGAAACTATGAAGCATATGTGTGTATGGCAGAATGGGAGCTAGGTTCTCCCTTCTGCTGTCTACTGAGCAGTTGATGCAATCTCTTTATAGGGCAATTATACCTTGTAATTCTCTCAAGTCTCTGGATATTCTTGCAGTTTTTTCGACTGTGTGCAGCCATCTTATTCTTAGCCACTACTGTCATGGTCTAGGCTCCAATTATCTGTATGTGAACATACATTTATGAATAACTCTACAGAAGGCTCTTGAACTGACAGGGAGACTTAGGCTGACCCTGTTCCACGCTAACCCAGTCTGGATCACTGCTTGGCTTTGTGTAAGCGAAACCTGATAGTTTGTGCTCAGCCTTCTTTCTGCATACCCAGGCTATTTCCTACTTTGGTTCGTCAGTGTCCTTCGATCCCAATGCTGTTAACGTTCCTTATAGGCCTCTACTGTTATCAGTTCTAGCTGCTTCACCATTTCCTTGGTCTAGATTACAAAGCTGACCCACTCCAGAAGCCTTCTTTTTACTAGGGTCTGTCCAGGAAACAAGTCTACAGGCCCAAGAGACTCCAAACTTTCTGGATTCCCAGCTCAGACTGATACTCACTTCCTGGCCTGTAGCCCTTCTGGTCCCTGGAATGGGGTCAGCTAAAACTGGTCAGTCACTAGTCCTGATCAGTCTTTCTTGCTCAGCTGCTGCAAGTAGTCTTTACTTGCCTTTATCCTGTGCAATGTTTACAAGCCTCATCACATTGTGCTTCTAGTTTACACAGTCCTGATTTTGTTACACTTTTTGCATTACATTTCGTGCAGGCAAATAATGGATCTTGTTTCAACCAATTTTTTCTTCCATTGTGTCTAGTTGTAAAGGAAATGACAGACAGACAGACAGACAGACAGACAGACAGACAGACAGACAGACAGACAGACAGACAGACAGACAGACAGACAGACAGACAGACTTTTTCACTGTGGTTTTACTACTAAAAACACAAGGCATACAAGCGTCAGTTATTGGGAACTTTTCAAGTACTTTCAGAACTATCTGTAACGTAAAAAAGTGTTAAAATGAAGTTTACCTTGATTTACATTTGTTAAACATCTGACTTCAAAAACAACGTACAGACAAGCTGGAGAACAAACAATTCCTTTAAGTTTGAAGATTCCCATATAAAACACTAACCTTTTGAAGAATGCAAGTCACAGTTGACTAAACCTATCACTGCATCTCTGGAAAGGCACTTTTAGCCCAGACCAGATATGCTCCATTTTCTGTTTGCTTCTTGATACAAGTCATTGTTCAGCTCAGTCTGGATTCCTGTGCTTTTACTAAGTACCTGAAAATTAGGATAAAACTAAGCAGCAGGGGGTGCAACAGTCAAGCTTATCTGAAGAACATCAGATTTGGAGCTATTTGCTTCAAAGTCTTCAGACTTACTTTGAGCTAAGGCTAGAGCTAAGCACTGGCATTTGGACCAGCTGTCTAGTGGCTCAGCCACAATATAGATTGCCATATTACAGTTTGTAGAGAAAAGATAAGCCTAGAATTCATCAAGAGTCTGCTAAAAGACAATGATGGGATGTCACAAAATGCGTTTACAATACCTGAATGTTCCTTCTTAGCTTCCACATTTACATGAAGAAGTCTTCTTTCCACAAGTGCAATTAACATGTCTAACCAGCTGTGCTTTACTCCTGTGCAAAATCTATTGGGGTTGATCAGCTTAGTTCAGGGGTGGCCAGCCTGTGACACATACCACAAATGGCATAGAAATCCTATATGGGGCAGACTAGGGAGGGGACAGGCAGCATAGTGACAAATGGGGCAGGAAACAAGAAGCAGAGCAGCAGATTGGGCAGGAATTACAGGACAGGGAGCCAAAGGCAAAGCAGCACACCTGCCCAAACAGGTGTCTCCCACTGGTTTAGTCCTCTTTTACTCCTCTTGAATATGGACTAAGCCAAGCTTCTCTAAAGTTTACCATTCTTGACTTGGGGGTCTCCAGGTGTCTGGATACGTCTAGTCATTAACACCCAGAATGAGAAGTTTTTAAGTTGGCCATATATTAAGTGCAGCCTGAAGTTTCAACTGATCTGGCTCTATCTAGGGCATGAGCTTGCCATACTAGCCTGTAAGGAAGGGGTTGTCAACTGGGGGTTCACCTACCCCCAAGGGTACTTGATAAGACCGTAGGGGGTATGTGTAGGTAGGTGGGGACAGAGCACCACTACATTATCCTGCACTGCCACGCAGGTGCCGCCTGCCCAACCAGATGCAGGGGGTACAGGAAGCTCACGTAGTGGCTGCCACCACTCCGTCCAGCCATGCCCTCCCTCCCCCTAACCCCACCCCTGCTGTAAGGGATTGTATTTAACTGCTGTCTCTTCTCTTGGAAGTAGTACTGAAATAATCAAATGGGCTAGAGAATGAATGGAGTTTTTATTTATAGCAAAAGAGGAGGAATATAATAGGCATATGGAAGCCACCTTAGTCTGAGGGTCAAAGAGACACACCAATAATGCAACAGAACAACCTAGTGGGAACTTGTGGGGAAGACTAGCGCTCAAAAACAAAGGGGTACCCACAGAAGAGCGATGCTCAGACCATGTCTGAGCCACATGTGGCTCAAGTTTGCATCTGTGGCATGGAAAGAACATTATCAAAATGCATCTTACTGCATACTTTTGGGTATGTTTCCTGCCATCAATAAGCACTAGCAAGGTTTATCACTTGTAACATTAATTTAGTGGAGCCTTTTCTTTTAAACTGGAATATGCTTGCTGCAGTGTATTTAGGAATGTACACGTTGCATGGGCCCTTCAGTGAATGCCGAATGCTCACTAGTGAGATAGTCAGGATTAACTGTCACTGCTATAAGTAATTGTATGAATTAGCCATATGCATTATCATCAAATATCAGCCAAGCTCCAGGACATCAGGCATGCAACAGTGCACATGCAAAACATTTTCCAGAGTTTGTCAAAAAACTCAACAACTCCATAAACTTACGCTAGCTAGCCTAAACAGTATCCTTGCTGTTAAACCAAGATTCTCCACTTCTTAATCTAATAACCAGGCCCTATTGCCCAGAAGAGCAATTTATTCTTCCAATTTACAAGACACAGCTGCCAAGTGTTTAGTTTACCCATGATACATTTCTATGTATTTGTGTACTTGCACATTGTCTCTACAGTGATGGACCCAAGATGACCAGAAGTCACCATTAACCAGTTTATCTTTCCCATACATAAATTGATGCAGACTAAGATGAACTCTTAAAAATCTAGCCCTAGTCCAATTCACAATTTCCATCTGCCAAAGATGAAAGTGAAATGCAATTTGAACAAAAACTTGAACTAATCAGTGCTTCCTAAACTTTTCCTCAGCATGACCCCTTACTCCCAATCTGCCGCCCCCCCACCTCCCAGGTGCCCTCACTCCCCATCCACAGCCCCCTAGCCCTGCCAGTGCCAGCCACCCTCCCAGTCCTACTGGTGCCCCGCACTCAAAATTGGCAGCACCCTCCCCGCTTCTAGTCCTGCCCCCTGCTGCCAGGGCTACAGGACCAAGGCATCACTGGATTTTACGAAAGATCACTGTTGATGCTTCAAGTAAACACTAATTGCAAGACAAAACATTTTAAAACTGTCTTTAAAACAAAAACCTATAACAGGAGGAGAAAGAGAAGGAAAGACGATGACAGGTGTATTTTGCTTACCAAGGATTACCTACTGCATCACTGGCTCTTATCTTGCTGATGCAATACAGTATTCTCTCACATATAAAACGTGCACCTTTTTCCAAAAAAGAGCTGTTGGAAATCAGTGCTTATAGTGCTCATATGCGAGTAAATATGGGAGAGCACTTTCTGCCATTTACAAGGAAAGATTCCCCCCACTTCATCCAGCTTTTGAAAAAAAAGTTCTTCTGGAGTGCATTGTATAGAAATGAAATTTCCTAATTTAGAAATTCCTAAATAGTCATGCTATTATTCTGTCCAGTACTTTTTTTTTTGTTTCAGTCTCACTGCATCATATGCATTTTCCTTGCACATTTTCATGTGGTATGTCACCCTGCTAATTTAAGATAAACTTGCTATTAGCTTAGTTATAGAAGTAATGTTTTACAGCTAAGCAAATAAAGGTCACTTCATGTCCAAGTTTAATACAAAAAATATTTTAAAAGTTCACAAAAATCTCACTTATACAAACTGCAGTTTGACACATAACGGAGTTAAATATGCAGCTATCTACCAAGTTTAGAAAACTTAATTATGCAATGCTATTTTTCAACCAGCTGTTTCAAAAACACTTACAGTAAGTTAAAAAGACAGACATTTATTTGTTTATAGGTTAACTTGTGGAAGCAAGGAACCAGAATGTACCTAGAACTAACTACTTAGGGATTTGCGAATCCTAAAGAGAAATGTGAAGTAGGTAAGGTCACCTACAGGAAGGCAAAACATTTGTTAAATGCAAAGTTTATTCCTTTCACAATGTGGTTGGTCCCTTGATACACTTCCATAGAAACAACCTAACTATCTGCAATCTCTGCTCCCCAGGCAGCCAATGTCAAAAGGTTCCAGCAATAAAATAGCTCTTAAAAAAGAAGTCGCGTTATAGTAAATTCATATATGTTATTTGATCCACCTCCAAAAGTGGACATTAGAAACAAAATGAATTACACACTCTAAAACGAATGTGTGACCATCCTTAAAGAAAGGAAATGCAATTCAATGTTCCATATACCGCTTGTTATTCAAAAAAATAAGCTGACCAGAAAACCTTGGTAAGAGTGGAGCATGCTAATTTAGACAAGACATTAGAACACACTAGTAGATATTTCAAGGCCCCTAGCAACACTTTTTATAGTAATTAGTGCAAGATAGTTTTCCCACAAACAAATATTTGATGGTAGACTTCAGTGATAAACAATTCACTTGATGACATTTACATATAAATACACATAAATAAAAACCCTACATAATTTAGGTTTGAAGATAACAAAAACATGGTTTGGACTGAATTAAATGTAATTGCATGTAGCTGGATCAGGGCTCTCCCTGTAATGACACTCAAGTATAAGTTGTATAAAAAGCATCATTGTACCATCCTCAGTTTAGTAAAGTACTACTCTATAAAAACAGAATCATGAAAACAGCGCTTACATTTTAATGTAAAGTATAAAATTGTATATTGATATTTACATACACTTTGCTGAGCTACATAAGGTAGCTCATGGTAAAAAAAACCAAATCCCTTCTTGAAAGTCTTTCAAAAATACATCAACTGCAAATATTTATGATCAAAAGTTACTAAATTAGCAGCTGATAGCACATCTGTAGTAAAAATATATTTTAGGAAAATAGCTGGAAAAAATCTAAATGTTGACAAATACTTTAAAATTATATTCAAAGAAACAAAACTGTTGGAAGAAGACAGAAGCAGCTAGCTAGGATAATGGTGACTACTGCACACTGCTCCGAAAGCCACGGGCAACAGCAGGTAGAACAAAGGAGGCAGACAAGGAGGGATTGAGGTGGTCCTAAAAAATAGGAAGTGTTAGTCCAAAAGTCAGGAGGTAAAAGAAAAATCCGGTTACCCAAACTCTGTATGACTCTCGATTTTTCTAGACTTGGGGTGGGGGGGTGGAGATGATGATGGAAACAACACTCTTAATGAACAAGCACTCTTCAAAAGCTACAAAGTGGGCAAGGGAGTCCAATCTGGAAAACCTTGGACTCCAACTTAAAAAAAAAACATTTACAGTATGTACTTACAGTTCAATGAACAGTTACCTAGAATTCTCACACTACAAACTGCATGTTAACTTTAAAAGTTAACAAAATTTTGCAATATGAAGTGCTCATATATATTTCTGTAAAATACATGTACAGATTTGCTTGAATAAACTATTGGGAAAAGTGTTTCTGTAAGTCCTTTACTTCCTTGAAGGAGCTCGCTCTCTGCTGCACAGGTAGTGGTTTCAAGATTCAACAAGAATTTCCACAATGTGGTCAAGCTCATTAAGATCGGATTTACAGTTAGAGTTAGAATTTGTGGTGGTCTGAGAAGGAAATGTTTCAAGTACATCACAGTGTCCCATTTTGGTGTTGCTCATCATTCCTGTTAACATTGTATCAAGGTCGTAGTAAGAATTGTCAACCTCTGAAAACAGATCTTCAACAGAATTTGGGCTTTTATTCTCTAATGTCTCAAATATTTGATCCAATGATTTTTGAAAATTTCCTCTATTTTCTTGTGGGTTCTCCATTTCCCACATGTTACTTTGCAGGTTCCTTGGAGCTTGTCCTGAAGAAACAGTTGACATAATTTCTGAACTATCTTGTGACTGGGTCTCCTCAAAGTCTTTAGGGAAGGTACTATAACCTGGACTGTGCTTTCCCTCAGTTTGTTCCCGGGATGAACGACATAGTATATCTGTTGAAACCAAGCGGTCTAGGGAAGCGTGCCCTGCATTCTGCGTATTTATCATCTGCCAAGTCCCATCTTGAGTCATTTCCTCTTGGATTTGCCGTACTGTATTGGCTATTAGTACCGAACGACAAAGATTAGGCTCAACCAGCATGTGGCACAGTTGAAGTTTTACCAAAGACATATCTAAAAGTGACTGTCGCTGAAGATTATATGAAGGAATAGCTTTAAAACCAGCCAGCGTCCCTTCAACATCTTCTTCACCATCAAAACATTTTCTTTTTAATCCTCGCACAAACATTGTGTCCTATTGAGGGGGCGGGGGGAAGAAAAAAAGAGGCTCTTTAACACAATGGAATGACCTAATAAGTTGGAAATCACAAGTAAAACTATGGCAAAAAAGTTTCAGAATCTTTCACTTGGAAAATAAAGCAAAGCAATAGTTAGAAACTTAAAAACATTAAAAAACTGTCATACGAGTTTACAGGTAAAGCCAATGTGGGACAAGAGATTTCTAAGGAAGGTA
>NW_017729025.1:19883701-19886614 GCF_001723915.1 Gavialis gangeticus | reverse complement strand
CTCTTTAACACAATGGAATGACCTAATAAGTTGGAAATCACAAGTAAAACTATGGCAAAAAAGTTTCAGAATCTTTCACTTGGAAAATAAAGCAAAGCAATAGTTAGAAACTTAAAAACATTAAAAAACTGTCATACGAGTTTACAGGTAAAGCCAATGTGGGACAAGAGATTTCTAAGGAAGGTATAAAGGTCTATGGACTGGGGGGGGACGGGGTGCACTGCCCCCACCTCTTCCCGCTGCCAGATGCTTGCACACTGGGCCACGGCTCTACCCTGCTGCCATGGCCTGGCCACAGCTGCTCCCTCCGATTGCCCACCACCCCACCTCCTCTCTGGGATACAGCCACAGCCTGAGAGGAGTGGTGGCAGTGGGTGGAGGTGAGGGCAGCATGGCACCGCCCCCATCCATTACTCCTTATACAGTCTTACCACCCTGTTCCGCCCTCCTATGTCAGATCCTGGCCACTGAGCCAGCTCCTGCCTGCACTGGTCCAGCCAGGCTGCAGTCCCATGCCTGGCGTGGGTGCACAAATCTAGGGGGCCATGCATCTCCCAATGCATCACCTGTGTCCCCCCCCAAAACACTGTCTATGCCTCACCACAGACTTACCGGCAGGGAGCTGCTCTCTATGCTGCCTAACTGCCGTGGGTATGCGTGTGCGTGCATATCAGGTGGTACCCTCTGCCTGATGACCCTCCTCCCATTTCCCCCAGCCCCAAGCAGCCCCTGGCCAGCTGGAACTCTGCCAGCCTGCAAGAGGAAACCCATCATTTCCCATGTTTTTCTCCTTTAAAAGGAAAAACCTATGGATTTTCCAAGTTTTTCTGTGATTGTTTGCAACCCCTTTCATATACTCTTGTGACCCACTTTTAGGTCATGACCCACAGG
Organism: Gavialis gangeticus; assembly: GCF_001723915.1. Lineage (NCBI taxonomy): Eukaryota > Metazoa > Chordata > Crocodylia > Gavialidae > Gavialis > Gavialis gangeticus. The sequence continues at coordinate 19,885,723 of NW_017729025.1, read as the reverse complement.
TTGAGAAATGCTGTTTTAAATCTCTTTGCATAAAAATATTTGTCTCCTTGATACATTTGTTGTTTTTTTCCCCCAAGATGGAGGCAAGCAAACTAAACAAGTTAAAAAAAAAATCACAGAATCATTTTTACAATGACCTTTACAATAATATTCTCTCCTTCCCTGAGTAAACCCCAACCTCAGCATTTCTTTTGATTGCCATTGGACATTGAGCATAAGTTTTGAAAGAGCCTTCCTCCCCCATGTCCTTTTATGAGTGGTTAGTTAGTCAAAATTCCACCAATTTATGACTAATTTGTTCCTCCTTACGTGCTAAACAACCATCTTCACTGACTTAAAAACTACATGGTAAGGTGGCAGATTTAAGAGCCTCTCAAGTTCTTTTGCTGTTTAGGTCAGTGATCCTTAACTGGGGCACATGACCACAAGAAATTTTACATTCTATATACATGTTTCTTTAGGTTGCCAGGGAGAGAGCAATGCATGATGTAACCTACAGAGCATACCTGCTCAGTTTACTTGTTGCCAATGGGCCAGGAACGCCTGGGAATCACTGCTCTAGACAAATCCAAGGCATTTTTTTTTCATATTCAGTAAAAAACAATACATCGCTGGCCTGTTAGCACCTCTTTCAGATCATGAGTACTTACATCAACACTTCACGTCTCTGGCACTTCACTGTAACCTACTGCACTGAAGAAAATACTTTCTATTATAGCCATGGACCTCATGCAGACCCTTGTATGTGGGACTGTAAACTTTCAGAAAGCAATGCCTATTGAGGCTATCTACTGAAGCTTGTATGCCACCTTAACTCTTTTGTCTTTCTTGCTTTATATATTTGAGGATTATTATTATTATTATAAGAAATAAGACCCTTACTGCCCATAGGTTGGTTTTCAAACAGATATCTGGAAAACACCATAAGAAAGAGTATGTGGAATAACAAACACTGGAGAATCTCACTCTACCTTAATGTGCTCTATATGAGAATTAAAAAATGGGAACAAAAAGAAACCGTGATAAACTTAAATGATGAATCCTTATCATTCAGGTCAGTTTTTTCTAGGATTCCCCCCTAATGTTTTACTTTTTTTTGTTTCTCCTTCAAATTGATAGCTTACATCATAAAATAGTGTCTGGCTGTTCAATTTCTGTCGAATTGTCACTTAAGGAGGGAAAATCACGTACCAGCAACTGTGCTTGGCGTAGTCCTTCCTCTTCTCCCATGCTACAGAACAAGAGTCCATACAGCAAATGTTACAGCACCACCTACCAGACAGCAGGAGGCAAGAAATCAGTCAGATGCAGGAGACAAACAGCAAAACTCAATATCCCAGTTTAAATTTCTGGTACATCCAAGAACCTCACAATCTGGAATGTAATTATCCTTACAATGACCTTGGGACACTGGAAAGTACTATTTCCCCCAATTTACATTTAGGTAAGAAGTCCAAAGCCACTTGCCCCACGTCACACTGACAGCACATGACAGTACCTAGAATATCTCAAGTCCACAACTAATGCCCCAATGACAAGGCCATCCATCCCTTCGCTTCCCTGGTCCTCAGCCATTTAAAAATAAACAAAATATTTAAAAAGCACAGGAATTTGATAGCATGTAAAAACTTACATAAACAGGGAGAAAAAGGCACATCTTCAAAAGAAAATGAAAAACTTGGCTGATTTTTTTCCACTTTTCTCAGCCTACAAAAAACATTATATAAATCAAATTAAATAATAGGTTGTAAAAACAAGGGAAGGGGGCTGTTTTCCTTCGGGGTAGATAGGAAATATTACGACTAAGATTTGCTTTGCAAGCCAATAGATCTAACTAATAATAAGCAGAGGAGAAACATGCTTTTTTCCTGTTAAAAAGAGGGAGAAAGAGAGAGACACTTTCAAAACAAACTTCAGGGAAAACAGCTGAACAGCCATCTAAGCAAACTGATACATATTCGATTTCTGGCACTTTGTTTGAAACAGGGGGAAAAAAGGGTTAATTTATGGGGGGGGGGGGGG
>NW_017729025.1:19879644-19883492 GCF_001723915.1 Gavialis gangeticus | reverse complement strand
GGGGGGGGGGGGGGGGGCCAGGAGAAAAATCTGCACTTCAGAAGACATTCGGGGAACCAGCTCAGTGACATACCTGATACAGAGGGTAACTAGAAAGGCAGTAACAAAGAAACTAGTTTAGTATTTAACCCTTCATTTGCTTTTCACTAAGGCTAGGCAACATTTTCCTTTAAAACAATTTAACAGAAAACTGTCTGGCCAAAACAATGGTGTTCAACCTCCAGCTCACAGAACGGCATCATTTAACCTGTGGGCCACCCCATGCGTCTGGAAATGTGGTGGTGGGGAAGCAGTGACAGTGTTAATTGCCATGCCCGTGCTGCCAAATTACTGGAGCTGTGGGAAACCCTGCGGGCCAGATGATGTGGTCCTTGCGTCTTAGATTGTGCTGGCATGTGGAGCCACTCTGCAGCCGTGTCCAACATGGAGGGTCAGGCCACGTGTGGGGCTGGGCTGGTGTGTCTGTGGACTGGACCCACACCACTCATCCCATGGGAGCAGGCAGATTGAACACCACTGGGCTAAAAGGAAACTTTCTGTATTTGCTTTCTCTAGGAAATTGAATATGTATGCCAAAAAACCAGAATGCCCAAACAAGAAAATATTCTTGCCCAAGCCCCAAGTGTTCTGAAATGCTACCAAACGATTAACTCAAACTCCCACCCTCATATTGGCTGGGCTCCCTAGTGAGGCATCAGAGATGCATTTCAGTAATGCAACTAATCTTCTCCTCCCTACTGATGAAGGCAAATGGTGGACAATATTGCATCATGGGAGATGTAGTCCATGTGGCTTTGGGAACTGGAGTATGAAGGAGCAAACTATACCTCTCATGTGTCATCAAAGCAGCATTTCAGAACTGAGATTTCTGAATTCAGCCCCAAAATTTCTAAATATTCCATGGGAGTGATAAACATTTGCTGACCAATTGCATACACTAAAAGCAATCTCCTGGAGAACCTATACAGCATGTACAGCAGCCTGAAACCGGCCAAGTATTCTTAAAACACAATCAAAAACTTCTTATTCCTGTTTAGTTGCTTGCTGTTTAAGATGCTAAAGATCTGAAAATATGGAACCAAGATCTCTGATCATTTTGGGAATGAATGCATGCTTTTTTCTCCAACATGGTCAGTCAGCATCTAAACATTAAACTGACATGAAAGGGCTTGCTGAACAGAAGGAAGCCTCAATAATAAGCAAACATGAGCAGGGCTCCTTATTAGATCTAGAAACTAAAGGAGACAGTGGTAACTATGGAGATGAACTTTAGTAATATGCAGAGGGAAGGAAGCAGGTACCCAATGCAGGAGCCCAATGCATGTGACTCTGCAGCTCTGGATTTTTCTGTAGAGCAGGAAAAAAACCCCTAAACCAGCGGTCAGCACTGTTTTCAGGCAGAGTGCCAAAAACACCGCAACCTTGACATGTAAGATGTTGGCATGCCAGGAGCAGACACCGGCGGAGTCATAAGGGGCCTGATACTTGTTGTGGCAGCACAGCCCAGGCCCCTTCCCTGCTGTCTGCCCCAAAGTGCAAGTGCCAAGCAAATGCCTTTGCGTGCCACACTCTGGCACCCGTGCTGGGAGCTACCCAACCCTGCCCTAAACACTGTTTCCTAGAACCAGAGATGTGGGGTGGAAAACCCACATCTGTGCCTAGAACAAATAAGACCACTTGGAATGATCATTTTTTTTAAATTAAAGTAGGAGAAGTCCCTGGTAATGAAATTTGTTTGTGACTCCACCCATTGCTACACAATTATGATGCAGAAACTAAGTTCTGTTTAAGAATTTCTTCTGGTCCTTAGGACCTGCAAGGAAAACTTTGCAAATATAAACCAATGCCTTGCTGTATTTCTAAATGTTACATGCGAGTGTTAATGCTAACACCCAATTCATTTAAATATAAACAGGTTTCTCTGCTGTTTCATCAGATATGCAAGAAATGCAGATAGTAACAGGAGGACAAGATTGTTGCTGCCTTGGCTGTTTGAGATTGTCTCCCACAATAATTTAAAGTAACATTTGCTCTTGCTCAGAGGGAGGAGGAATAACAGCCTCCTCTTCTTTGATCCACTTACTGTGAGAACCAGAAATCACAAGAACAATAAGAACCGACATACTGCATCAGACCAAAAGTCCATCTAGCCCGGTATCCTGTCCCCAACAGCTGCAAGCAGCAGGAACTTCAGAGGAAAGAGCATAAGATACATTATGTACAAAACATTCCATTTCATCACAGCCTTCCAGCTAGCAGCAATCCTAACTCCAGGGTTGTTCTGATCCAAAGATGATATCCCTGACTATTGTATTTAATAGGCTGTAACAGACTAATGCTTTCCATAAAATTTATCTAAACCCTTTCTGGATCTCATTATGTCAGTGGCTTCCTCAATGTCCTGTGGCAATGAGTTTCACAAGCATGTCGTATTAAAAAAAATAAAATAATTTGTATTTGTTTAAAACTTGCACTCAATTGAGTTGGGTGCCGCTTATTTCTCATGTCATGAGACAGAGCAAGCAATCAGACGTTCCTTATTCCCACACCATTCACAATTTTAGAGAGCTCTATCCCATCCCTGCTGAATGACCTCTTTTCCTAGCTAAGGCTTTGGAGTCTTTTCAGCCCCTCCTCATACTGAAGCTGTTCCTGCCGGTTCAAACTCTCTCCACCTGTTACGGTACCGCATGTTCTTCCACAGCCTCTGTCGAAGCGAGCAGCTGCTCATAAAAGGGATGCATCCCTGATTCTGTTATTCTACAAGGTGCACTGGCCTCCTTCAGATTCCCAGGACTAATTACCTCTCATTACCCTGCCACCAGTCTCCTGGATAACTTGATAATAAGGAAGCGCACAGGGCACTGATACCTGAAGATTTCTAGAATACCCTGCCACGAGTAGCACAGGGATGGTGCATTCACTGAGTTAATTCATTTTCATAGCAACAACAACAAGTCTTTTATGTTTCCTGAAACTGAAACCCAATTCCTGGCCAGTCACGGGCACGAGGTGACCTTGTAACAAAAATGAGGCCACAGGAGCTAGCAATAAATGGCAAACAGAAATCCCTTCTGCAAGGCTGTCCCTTCTGCAGAGGGCTGTGCCCCCCGCACACATGCAGGCGTGTACGTAATACCTAGCTATGCACATGTGTGTACACACGTATACACAGTGCACAAGTGTGCAGGTTCTCCTCACTTAATGTCATCCAGGTTAATGCTTCGTTATTACATCACTGATCTATTAGAGAACACACGCATTTAAAGTCACGCAACATTTAGTTATACCGTTGTTGGCCCGCTGCCGGCTAGCACACAGCTACTGTGACGCAACTGGATTTGTTTAACGTCATTTCACGTAAAGTTGCATTTTTCAAGAAGGTAACTACGACGTTAAGTGAGGAGTAGCTATATACATGTATACATCCACACACATATTCGCACGCGCACACATCCACCCACATGCATAAGGGCATACATCCATACACCTGTGCGCAGGCGTGCACACACCAGCATATGCATACACCTGCACACATACACATACACCCCCACCCACGTGTGTACAGTGCACGTATACACCCACACACACCACGCACGTATACATCCAGAAGCCCGCGTATGCATCCACACACACCAGGCACGTCCACCCACACGTGCGTGTACATCAGCACACTGCGTGCACATACAGGTATATACACACACACGGAGTATAATGCAGGGTCCGGCCCGGCTCCCGGGCACGGGGGCTGCCCCGCCGGACAGGGCGCGGGGGAAGGGCCAGGCCGAGCCACCGCCGCGGGACCCCGGGGAGCGGGACGAGACGCCATTTTGACTCCGCTGCGGGCG
>NW_017729025.1:19867097-19879152 GCF_001723915.1 Gavialis gangeticus | reverse complement strand
GCCTTGCCGCCGCCGCCCGGAGTCGCGCTCCCGCCTCACCACCCGCTCCGCGCCTCAGAAGGAGGGTGGGGCCAACCGTAACGCCACGCTCCGCCTCCGCACGCCCGCCATCTTCTCGTCTGGGCCCACAAAGGAGCCAAGAGCCCGCCCCTGTGCCGCTATTGGGGGAGAGCAGACTCCGGAGGGCCCCGCCCACAGGCGGGCACTGACGCTCATTGGCTACCTGCTGCCCACGCAGCACCGGCCGCGCGGCACCCGGCTTGCCATTGGCTGACAGGTTCCCTAGCAGGCTCAGCCCTCCCACCTCCAACACATCGTCCGTCATTGGCGGTTGGGTTACCATGGTGCCCAGGCCCGCCCCCCCGCTGTCATTGGCTGGAGGGAGGGATGAGGTATTTCAAAAGGCAGCCAGAGTCCCGCCTCCAGAACGCTAGCAGGCCCCACCCCTAAGCATGTGGCTGCCGGGGGGAGGGGCCTCCTGCTTCTCGGCCACGCGCCGCTCATGGAGTCCTAGGAGTGTGGTGCACCCCCCGGTGGCCCCAGGGCAGACCCCGCCCCACCTCCCCCGTGGCCCCAGGGCAGGGCCTCACCCTCAGTCCCAGCTCCTCCCAGTCAGATCCAGTCTGTAACCCCGATCCCACTATGGCAGCACCCCAGGGCCAGTCCAGCCACTTGGGGCTTGGGTGCTTTGCTGCTGTGGCCCCCCTGTTGCCGTGTCTGGATCCCCCTGCACTGGATCCAGCCTGTGGGCGAGGGTGGAGGCACCCCTGCTCCAGGCAGAGGTGTTTTTTGCCCCTGGGGGCAGGATCCTCTGAACCTGCTGCCACATTTGCCCTATCTAGTGAGAATCTCGACAGAGGGGGTCTCTGCCAACTGCCCGCTGCACCTGGAGTCGTCCCCTGATGGAAAAGATCTGCTTGGCTCTCGCAAAAATGTGCTTCCAGGCCTCCCAGGGGTGCAGACAACCTCCGATCCTGGCAGGACAACGAACAGTAGTAGTCACAGGAGCGTAGGTCAACAGGCCCCTGGCTGCCACCGCTATCATCCTCGGCTCCGTCCGGTCTCCTGTGTCCTTCGTCCTCCATCCGCCGTTGATGTCTATAGGTCTGACGCCATGTCACTCATCCATCTTCTCCTGGTTGTCCAGGCGCCCTTCTCCCCTCCGGGACCCCAAGGAGCACTTCCTTGGTGTCCAGATCGCTTCTGATCTTTCCGCGTGGCCCAGGCGCTGCCGTCTGCTCCGATGTCCTGCGTCAGGGCTGGGGCTGTGTACAGCTGGCATAGCTCCTTATTGGTTCTTACGCACTGTTCTCGTGTTGTGAAGCTGAACCGACCCGTTTCTCATGCCTGATGGTTTTCAGCTGCTGCTGCCGGACCTCTGGAAACACTCAGCTCATTCTTGGCACGCAGCTGCTTGCTTGGTTCCTTTCCCCGAGTGTGTATGTTTCCCCTTGTCTCCGATTCAAAAAGAAAGGGATGTCAGGTTTGTTCCCCATAGCTGCAGAGGATCTTAGTAGCTGCGTCTGGCCTTCGGCTTTGCATGAGGAGGATCTGCAACCCAGGGAGATAGGAGAGAGAAAAGAAATGCTGAAAAGAGACTAGTGGAGGAGTTGAGGAGGAGCAAGAAATAAGCTAGCTTAGTAGGTGTGGGAACTACAGGCCAAAAGGTGGAGAGAGGAGAAAATAACAGTGGTTTAAGGGAGTCAAATTAGCAGCAGCTGGGAAAAAGATGGGGCGGCTGAACGCTGCAGTGTGCCACAGAGCTTTCACATGACTCTGTCTAACTTGCCCTATTCTTACCCTGGCATGGTGCAGAATTACAAATCAGAACTTCAGAAGAAAAGAACATAATACCACAGGGTTAACACTGCTATGTATTTGGAGAGACACATTCCTTCTGGCCTGCCTGCAAAGTACTTATAGTCCTGATGTGCTGCACTGAGCCCGGTAAGAGCGACCCGTGTGCATGCAGTTTTGTTGCTGATTTCAGCAATGTGGTTCTCTGCAAGGTCAGGACTGTAAGATGCAAAGAAAAAAAGTGGCTGGGCTGGGGATTGGCAGCGTTTTTTGGTTGGAGTGCCAAAAACGCTCCAGCCTGGACTTATAAGATGCTGCATGCCAGGGGCGGATGGTGGGGAAACCACAAGTGCCCAATCCTTGTTTTGGCAGCACAGCCATGCCCCCCCCCCCCACTGTCCACTTAGAGGTATATGTGCACCTGCTGCCAGCAGTGAGCTGGGCCAGGGCTCCACAGACCTCAGTGCAGCAGTTTGCTGCCTGCCCACTGCCTTTTGTGAGTAGCCCAGGCTGCGTGGCTAGCAGCAGCTGCCTGCCATGGAGCCTGGGCTGCTCAGCCTCCCTGCCACCTGCTGTGAGCAACCTGGGCTGCGTGGCCAGTGGCAGCTGCTCAGAGTTGAGGCAAGTTGTGACATGCAGACAGCATGGCCTCGCATGCCACGCTCTGGTACACGTGCCAGGGGTTGCCAACCCCTGGTCTAGGCCCTTTGCTGTTTTGCACAACAGAAAAAAAAGGCCCGACATCTTTTCCTGACAAGAGTTTTCTTTTAATGAGAAATATCAGGTCTTGACATGTTCAGATTTCCAAGAAGTCCTCCAGCAAAATGGGGAAACTAGTAAGTTTCTGTGATAGCAGCAGCCTGAAAAATGAGTAGAAATTTTGACTCTTGAATACTCTGAATTTGTTCAGAGCACCTGCTTAAGCACCGGATTAAGGTAAGGGCAGAAAAAAAGAAAAATCCCCACAACCCATCTCTCGAGTTAGTGGTTGAGAAAACTCACTCCTGCGGCAGTTGTGTACTCAAGGTGAGATGCGACTTGGTCGTTCTAAAAAAAATAAAGTTCTCAAGATCCATCCAAAAGACCAGATTTACTAGAGAGTAAACCATCTCCCAAAAGACGAAAATAATGTCACAGAAAGAACGTTAAGCTTGTAACCAGAGCCTAATACTTTTCACCCACCCACTCAGCTCACGAAACCAAACTAAAAAGTGTCAAAAGGACGGTGTAAAAAACAATCTAGCCTGTTCATTTCCTACACAGACACTTCATGCTAGGAGTATACGTCAGCAGAAATAAACGGCCACAACTGAGGTGAACTTTTAACACAAGCAGAATTACTGACTAAATTAGAAGCAGGGAGGAGGAGACAAAGCATAGCGCAAACATGCCAGAGAAATGTCTGTTCAGCAACTTGATGGGGAAACGGAAACTCTCATGCTTTCTATTCCTGCCTCAAAAAGAAAAAGGAATGAAAAAACACTCACTGTCATTGATGAGAAATGACAAAGGATTCGAAAGGTGTTGAGAAAACACTTTCAGAACCCCATAAAACATGAGAGACAAGACACAACTGGCCTGACACTAAGCATAGGCGACAGATCAGAACTGGCCAGCAGTGATAAATGGATCTGGGTGTGAGGTTGCAAGGACCACTTTGCAGATGTGTCCTGGGAAGATGCGTGACCTTTGACAGCCAACAGAAACCCTACTGTGTAGGTAAAAGGATAGAATATATTTTTAGCACTAAAACCATGTATAAAACGTGTCATGCCAAGGAGGCATCATTGTATTACTTCCTTCTCCTGCATAAGCAGCCAGAGGGAGTAGTTCAACCAGGGGCAGGTACTGCCTCTGCCCTCTTAGTGGGCTCAGCTACATGTGTGGGCAGGCTCAGCTGAGAGGTTAACCTTTCTTCCCTCCCTGTATCTGCTCTGCCAGGAGCTGTTACTCTCATGTGAGCTTCACCGGGCAGGGAGCAGGTGAGACAGGAACAGTTGCCTCCTCCCCTCAGCTTGAATGGGTGACAGGCTCAGCTTAGAGCTGTTTTTTGCAAATCCCAGCATACTGCACGAATTGCATAGATTCATAGATGTTAGGAGCTGGAAGGGACCTCACAGGATCATCGGGTCCAGCCCCCCTGCACTTTGGCAGACTGCTGGGGTCAGATGACCCTAGGAAGGTGGGCATCAAGTAATTTTTTAAAGATCTCCAGGGTAGGTGACTGTACCACCTCTGGGGAGAGTCTTCCAGACCCTCAGCACTCCAATTGTCAAGAAGTTTCTCCTTATGTCCAATCTGAAGCAATCTTCAATCAGTTTGTGCCCATAGTTTCTTGTCTTCCCCTGGGGTGCCTTGGTGAACAGATGCTCCTCCAGGCCCTGATGTACACCCTCGATATACTTACAGGCTGCCACCAAGTCCCCTCTGAGTCTTCTCTTTTCCAGGCTGAACAGTCCCAGGTTTTTCAGCCTCTCCTCGTATGACCTGCTTTCCAGACCTCTAATCATGTGTGTGGCCCTCCTTTGGACTCTCTCAAGCTTTTCCACATCCTTCCTGAAGTGCAGCATGCAGAACTGGACGCAGTACTCTAGCTGCGGTCTCACCAAGGCCAAGTGGAACAGGAGGATGACATCCTTAGTTTTGCTCAAGGTGCCTTGGTAGACGCATGCCAGTGTTTGATTGCATGCCACACTGGCGATGCATAGGGGGTGCACGTGGGTGCACACGTACCCCCTGAGATTGGCTGTGCACCTCCTGGAAGTGCCAACCGCAAAACTGGAAGTGCGCCGGCAGTCGGCCACTGGGGGACACCCCCTGGTTGGCAATTGGCTGCTGGGCCCCGCATCGGCGATCTGGTGCCCTGCCAGACTCGGGAGGCACCAGTTGCCCATGCCATGCCATGTGAAGCTGCTTCTACCTGTGCTAGGCTATGGGAACTGCACTCTCAGCTGATTCTGCTGTCCTCACTTCCCACCCACATCCTTTTATAAGAGCTTTGTGTGAGCACAGGCTCTCCTGCATCACTTGTGTTTAAGTGAACTTGGGTGCATAAAAGCTCATGCTCTATATAGATCTTATTTAGTTAGTCTATAAAGGTGTGTATCTACCCTGCCTTCTGCAAGCAGCAGGCCGGCTTCCCCCCTTCCCTCGGTGCTAGCCTGTGCTGGGTTGTGTGACCTGCATGCATGGGAAGGGAACAGAGATGTTAGTTAGCTCAGATGAATGCCTGTAGCCTCCCCAATGCCCTCCTTCCTCATTGCTTTCCCCCTCATGACAAATCAGTCCCACTCAGTTTAGTCTTCACAACAGCTTTGCCTGTTCTGGTGAGACGCTCGCAGCAGCAGGGGAGAGGAAGATGTTTATAATGTTTCTAAAACCACAAAAATTAACAGGAAGCTCAGTGACTGGGGCAGGGCCAGAAATAGCTCTTAGTAAAAGGGACAACGTTTCAAGTTAGTTTGTGCAGCCTCCAACACCAAAGGGTCCTGGCCCGTGGAGGAGGTTTCTTAACTCCGCCACAGTACAAGTAATAACACAAAATCAGTGGTCTCTGCGTTCATCCAACCTGCTCTAAAAATGGATCTGCTAATGCTTACTCAGGTCATGAAATGGCTCTTGGGAGCAAAGTCACTCTCATCTATAAGTGTTTCCAAACTATGGGTTGCAACCCCTGGGGGTGTAGGGACGTCAGGGCTGTGAAGTGTCAATGTTATTACAAGAAAATTTCACCTTCCTGTCCCCACGCATCCTCTTGCCTTTTCAGGCCAAGTATATGGTCAACCTCTGGAAAGACTCAAATTCATTATATAGGGCTAACATTGATTTTGTTCTTTGATTTGGTTTCACTCCTAGGATATGCCTGTACTTACTGCATGGTGATCTTGAGACACAGCCAGGAAATAAGTTCCACTCACTCCTGCTCTGCATTTGCCTCTTGTAAAAAAATACCATCTAGTCACAGCTGGGGCCATGCTTGGGGCTGGTCTTAGGATCTCTGTCTTGGGTGTGCTCCTGGGAGCGGGGCTGAGTGCTCCTGGCACTGCTGTAATGGGGATCACGTGATGTTCTTCCAGCATGTGAAACCAAAGCCAATGGGCAGGCTTATTTCTTGGCAGCAGTCTTGGGAAGCTGAGACGTATCCTTTTTTTTACTGTGCATATTAGAGGGAGAGAGAGAGCCATGATCTTTTTCATTGAACAAAGGTTTGGGAACCTGCAAAGTCTGAAAAATACCTGAAAAACAGTGACCTGACTGGGATTTCTTCCTGTTATCACAATAGGTATAAAAACAAATGTAAATACAAATGCACCCGCTCAAGCTCCTGCCACATCCCCAGACTAGCAAAACTTTTTCTGCTGAAGTGAAACAGTTTCAGTTTTGGGTGCTAAATTAAAGATGTGGGCCCTCGTCATACAACCACGGATATAAGCGATTTTACTCGCATGACTAAATTGCACACCTGTTTAGATCAACAGAACTACTTGGATGAGTAAAGGTCTTTATCTTTGTAAGTATTTGCAGAAGTAGGGCCTTAGTTGGTACACAATTACTAGTCCCTTGAGAAATCTGGAAGCAACTCACTCATATAGAGTTACTATTTCAAGCAGGAGATTCACTGAGGCCAACAGCCTGTGAACCCTTACACATGAACTTAATTTTAAACACACGGGCTGCCTCTAGTTTGTTGATGAGTGAAGGCAGTATTAGCATTCAGAGACTTAAAGCACATTTGTCTGTAGGAGCAGTGCTGTAGCAGATTATATTTGGAAGGTTTTCTTTGCCTCCCCCCAAAAGTAGGAAGCAACTTTTTGTTTTACAACGAAGTTTCAGGCAGGGCTGCAACCAAGTAACCTGCCTCAAACCGGCTGTGCCTACAGACAGGGTAAAGAGCTCTCCAGTGGGCTATTCTGCAGCTGCACTCATCCTTACATAGAAACTGGAGCAGACTAGTTTATTTAGACAAGTATCCTTGCTCTGACAGCAACAGAGTTTGAATAATGCATCTCGGATTTGTTTTCATGGCTCCTTTGTTTAACCTGGCTGTGCAAGAGACCAGGAAGGTGCCTGATGGCATATTTTATTCTTTAAACCTTCCCTGGCTTACTTGGATTGCCTTAGTAATAGCTAATAATTGCTATCAATATTATGAAACAATCCTGACAGGCTTCTGCAGACTTATCTCTTCCCATGGCAAGACTCAGCATAAAGAATCCAGGACCAGGTGGAAGAACAACTAGAGCAGGACATTAAACACAAAGGAAAGAGGCCCTGTTACAACAGCATTTTCTCTGGGCCTCAACTGCTCTAAACCAGTGGCTCAGTCCTGATGGACTCAGGAGCTACATGAGAAGCCAGTGGAACCAGAGCCGCAAAAACCTAGTTCACTCTTGGATAAAATGTGAGAAGCCTCACTAGTGCTTACTAAATCTATGTATGCACATGCTTTAAACCACTGCAAATATGTGACCAAGTATTACCAAAACCCTGCTTTATTGGACACATATATGAGGATCACTGTAAAGCCTATGGTGCTGTCTGCTCGTTCTCTCAAAGGGGTTTCAAAGACGCAGATCAGGCTTTTGGTGTCTTTAAGAAATAACCAGAAAGCTCAGGGCAGGTGTGGTCCTTCAGCCCCAGACAGGGCCGGCCCGTTCTCTCCTGCAGAACCTGCGGGCGTAGGGGGCCCTGCAGCCAAGGGGCTGTGTCCCGCTTGCCCCCTGCACCATGTTTAAAGGGTTCGATGCAGGCAGGGAGCCTCTTCCCAGCTGAGTAGGGGAGGAGTCCCTGGCTCTGCTCCCGTCTCGGCCCGGCGAGGGAACCCAGGCATCCCCAGAACATGTTGCCCCCACCCTGCACTCCCCACAGTGCAGCCCATGTGCATGCAGCCCGGGCCTGACTATTTTATTTTAGTGAGTTTATATGACAATTAACCGCAATTTTGATTTTTTGATGGATCAGGGGGCCACCCAGAACTATATCTTGCAGGGGGCCCCCAAAAATGAGGGTCGGCCCTGGCCCCAGACAAGAAGATGACAACTCTGAACATGACTCCTCATTTACATATCTCATGGAGCTTCATGTTGGGCAATGGTCTAACCAGGTCTACAGCAAAAAGACCTGGAAGAGGAGTAAGGAATCAGAACTTGTGGCAAAGGTGATACCTTTTATTAGACCAACTAGATATTTTAAAAAAAACTTCTTTATTTGCAAGCTTTCGGGCAAACTCACCTTTCCTCTGGCATAGGAGAATGCAAAGATTGTAAAATTTCTCTTAGGGGAAAATTAAAATCCATATTCCACAGGAGAGCTGAAGGTGTTGTAAGATCTCCCGGTTGGACTAGGTCATTCGGTGCATGTTAGGCTCAAATAAAAGTTGGAGCAGCCTATTTATGTCAGCGTGGTCTGGTGTCAAGCAGGATGGTGAATTATGTTTCCTTCTGGTGATGATCTTCCATATTTCTCAGGAGAGTGGGGTGATGGAGCGTTCTTCTGGGCAAGGAGTTTCTCTTGTATCGAGGCAGCTTTGAGCTCTGTGAACATGCAGTTTTAGTTGGAACAATAGGAATAATAGGAGCTAGGGTGTCAGCTTTCAAGTTAAAAGGTGGTGAATTTGCTTCCTTCTTGTAAAATCATGAAGTTTTCATTTAAAAAATGACTAAATTTGATCTCTTCCATATGGCTGGTCCAGGGATGCAAGTTGTAGCTACATTGGTCTAAAGGCAAAAGGAATCAGAACTCGTGGCTTTTGCCTGTAGACCAATACCACTACAGCCTGCATCCCTGGAAGAGGAGTAAGTCATTCACTGGACCGGAAAAACCCCCGTTCACTGTAGTGTCAGAGATGCGCTGAATTTGGCACAAGGTGGCTGCATCGGTGCAAATAGGGTCTATCTTGGAGAGTTAGTAAAGGCCAAGAACAGAGACTGGTTATAAGAAGGGGTAAGACTGCCCTGTCAGCTCGTCTATTGGGTTAGTGCCAACAGCATAGCAGCAGGTTCTGTCTCACGTGCTGCATTCATTGAATAAAATACATTTCTTTCTTCAGTCTCCATCCCCATATCTATCCATACTATCTCTTTCTTCTCAAGTCCTTCCAAACCACACTGACTATTTCGTTGTAATTTCCCTGCTTCCCCCAGTAGCAATCTGAGGTGGTTCCACCTCAACACTTATCTTTCTAACACTTTATCTGTGGTGTTTAGGGCCATGAGGATTCAACGAAAGAGTTTATGCAAACAAGAAGGGATCAGGACATCTATTTTCCCTGAATATTGGTATAAAACCAATGGGGTGTCAGCCCAGGATAAGAGTTTAGAAAAAAATAGCTGTGATGTACATATAAACTGGCACAAGCAACCTGGTAGTGTGTCATGCTGCTCTGCCTTGAGAATAAGAACCTCATTGCTGTCAGCTAACAGAGGTCCTCCTGTAGCTGCACGGGGAGAGATTCAGCCCCTGCTTAGGACCCTTGGGTGCTGGTTCTTATCTATACTTGATAGCTGTTTGCTGAAGCTGTAGTTCACTAGGTAGGTAGTGGGGAGAGTGTGACATTACACAGTACGAATCAACAAAGATCTGTGCATTACACAGCACTAGTCAGAAAGACTGGCGCATTACACAATTCTGTCATTATAAAAATACTACAGGCCGTTTAGGGATTTCATTTAATACGTCTAAGCACTCTCCTGGATCATCCCAGTAGTCATGTTTTATTATGGTGAGGGAAAAGGCTTCTTGTATTGTTGCAAAAACATTGCATTAGAAAGGCTTCCTAACAACTCAGGAACTCTACTTTTAACTTGTAAGAGGGATTTTCTTTAAAGAAGTATTTTGAAATCATTGACATTTGCATACCATGCAGCCCATAAAATGTATTTAATACTACAGCATAAAACCTGGGGGTGGGGGGGGTATGACAGTTGCTATAGAAACCGAGCATTTACTATTTAATAACACCCATGTACAGCCTGGCACTGACAAGGTATTCCTGTCTTGGCAGTAATACAGGTTGCATTCTAAGGAGTCGGTTGGTTATAAATGAATGTGATTGCGTTACGTCTACAACGGTGCTTTCCGCAGCCAATTCTGCATTTCTTAGGGAACAGCCAATCCCATAAGAACAAAGCAGCCTGTAGCAGGTACAGGTTAGTGAAACAGGTCCTTTATTGCATGCTCGTTCTGGGACCCTGGCATTAGACCTTTGGTTGGATTCTGGCCCTTTGCTGCTCTACAGCTTTTGTTTCGTCCTACTCAGAGGCTGATTCCAGAGCACTGTTCTGCTTTCAGAGTCAGTGTTTCAAACGGTGTGATGCCATTTCCAGAAGTTCTGTCTGTGAAAGGCACAATGCAAAAAAAAAAAAATCTGCAAAGGGACAGTTAGTGCAGTATTGTCCACCCTAACTGCTAGAAATCAGACCAAAAAAAATGATGAGTTTGAGTTAAATGTCTATATGCCACGTTCTTTTTACTTGGCTTTTGGTTTCTGAGCCTATAAGCTGCACTTTGGCCACATGTCCAAGCTTCCCTCACATGAGGGCTTAGAAATACCCTTTTATAAAACCTGAAAGCTGATATATTCACGCACTCCCTTAAGTCTAGCAGCCGGGGCTTTAAGAACAACACCGAATCTCATGAAACTTGCAATAGGCATCACAAGACTTAGTAATGTAGTAGTGAGCAGTAATGCAGCTATGTATGGAGGGAGATACTCTTTCAGTGGTTGTTTAGAGTTTAGATACCAAAGGTGATGGGCTCTGTAGAAATGCCTCCAATTGCAGGTTTGCGGACTGGAGGTTGCATCCTCCCTTGGCAATTATAACACATCCTGCTGGGTTACAATCACAACAGTCCCTTGTATAGTAAATAGGGGCGTCTTGACATCCTTTTCTGTTGTAAAACAACTAGCGAAAGGAAACACTGAGAGCCACTGCCTTGGATACATAAATCTTTCAACTCCAGCTTACACGTGGCTCAGCTGGTCTTGGCAAGGTCAGAGGTGGAGAGCATTATCTCCTATGGGGCATCACCAAAACTGGTCATTCTGCAGTGCTGGAGTTGTCTTCTCCCTTCAACCCCCCTCTCCAGCCCTTAGAGACTTGTTTATTAGAAACAAATACATATCTCTGTTTTGCTTCTCTCCTTTTTAACTCAATCATGATTTGCTTTCTCCCATACAGCCCTGCGAGACATGAGTTAACATCTTTGGTGATCAGGACTCATAGTAGAGATGGTATCTTTTGTTAGACCAACAAGATTTTTGCACAAAAAAATATTTAATTGCAAGCTTTTGGGCACAGACACCCTTCATCAGGCATTGAATGAAACACCATTCATCAGGCATTCATCAGGCACAAACACCTGATGAAGGGTGTTTGTGCCCAAAAGCTTGCAGTTTAAGAAATTTTTTTGCAAAAAACTTGTTGGTCTAATGAAAGAAAGCATCTCTACTACGAGTCCTGATTGCCTTTTCCTCGAAACCAATACGGCTGTAACATGGATACCTGACACATCTTTGGTGAGACACGGGTTAAAATTGTCTTCTTGCTTTTCTATCTTTCCAAACCACCCGCACTCACACCCACAGTCACATACCCGTGCCCATGCCCACCCTTTTTTGAGTGAGGAAGATCTGTGTCATGGAATCTGACAAATTTGCATTAACAAGCAAAGGAGAATTGAGAGACATGCTTTTTCTTTCCATGGCTGAGAGATCCAGTGTGACCACTGGTGAAATAGATTGGGTTGTGGTGCCCTCTTGTGGCCATGTACACTGCATTAAATGAGGCATGAATCAGTTCTTTTTCACTGGGAATGTGTATTTGGTAGCCAGGCTGACAACAAATCTATCAGCTAGATAGTTTCAAGGTACTTTCAGGTATGCTCAGGCAATAGCCATTGGGATCTTTGCATATCAAAACAGTTATATTTGGGATGATATTTGGGAGACTCTGCTGCTCTCCCAATGTCTGAGGAAGGGTGTCTGTCCCCGAAAGTTTGCAAAGAACATTTTTTCCAACTACTTAGTCTGTCTAATAAAAGATACCACATCTGCCCAAAGAACCTTGCCTGCCTATGTCCTGATGTAGCAACCCCCCTTTTAAACCATTTAAAATGTGTTTTTTAAATACATTCCCTCCCCTTTCCCTAACCATTTCTGACTTTCTCTCTGCCCTCTCTATCCCTTATAAGTGATTACAAGTAGTACTAGGTAAGCTAAGCTAAGTTCTTGTATGCTATTATTGTAGTAAGTCCCTTT